>NC_062567.1:136260246-137004442 GCF_022837055.1 Prionailurus viverrinus
TCCCTCCCTCCCTCCCTCCCTCCTCTCCTTCCTTCCCTCCCTCCTCCCTCCCTCCCTCCCTCCTTCCCTCCCTCTCTCCTTCCTCCCTCCCTCCCTCTCTCCTTCCCTCCCTCCCTCCCTCCCTCCTTCCCTCCCTCCCTCCTCCCTCCCTCCTTCCTTCCCTCCCTCCCTCCCTCCCTCCCTCCCTCCTTCCTTCCCTCCCTCCCTCCCTCCCTCCCTCCTTCCCTCCCTCCCTCCCTCCCTCCTTCCTTCCCTCCCTCCCTCCCTCTCTCCTTCCCTCCCTCCTTCCCTCCCTCCCTCCCTCCCTCCTTCCCTCCCTCCCTCCCTCTCTCCTTCCCTCCCTCCCTCGCTCCCTTCTTCCTTCCCTCCCTCCCTCCCTCCCTCCTTCCCTCCCTCCCTCTCTCCCTCCCTCCCTCCTTCCTTCTCTCCCTCCCTCCCTCTCTTCTTCCCTCCCTCCTTCCTTCCCTCCCTCCCTCCCTCCTTCCCTCCCTCCCTCCCTCCCTCCTTCCCTCCCTCCCTCCCTCCCTCCTTCCCTCCCTCCCTCCCTCCCTCCCTCCTTCCTTCCCTCCCTCCCTCCCTCCTTCCCTCCCTCCCTCCCTCCCTCCTTCCCTCCCTCCCTCCCTCCCCTCCCTCCCTCCCTCCTTCCCTCCCTCCCTCCCCTCCCTCCCTGCCTCCCTCCTTCCCTCCCTCCCTCCCTCCCTCCTTCCCTCCCTCCCTCCTTCCTTCCCTCCCTCCTTCCCTCCCTCCCTCCCTCCTTCCTTCCCTCCCTCCTTCCCTCCCTCCCTCCCTCCTTCCCTCCCTCCCTCCTTCCCTCCCTCCTTCCCTCCCTCCTTCCCTCCCTCCTTCCCTCCCTCCTTCCCTCCCTCCTTCCCTCCCGTGGCCGAAGGAGCCCTGCTGCTCTCTCCGGTGTGGGTCAGGTGGGGGCTGAGGCCCGCAGCGGGGGAGGGTGAGCCAGGGGTCCCCCGAAGGCCGGGGGGCCGGCCTCTGGGGAGGCCCTGGAGCACCAGAGCCTGAGGGGCTCTGCTAGGACCTGGCCTGGGGCCAGGCGGGGCCTGTGTTGGGGGCGGTCCTCCTGGCTGCCTGCTGTGCCGGGCCACCCACCGCCTTTCCTCCCCGCCAGCCGCTGGTGTTTGGTGCCATGGTGCATAGAGACGAGGCCTTCGAGACCATTTTCAGCCAGTACATGAAGATCACAGCAGCAGCCGCGTCTGGCAGTGACAGCTAGTGTCCGTTCTTCCGGGACTCGCCGGAAGGCTTTCTGTTGTTGTTGCTGTTGTTGTTCTCTTTGGTTTCTTGTCTGTCGTTTGTTTTTTTAACGATTTGATGGTGGAAACACTTTGGACATCCTCCTGATCCTTTGCAATAATTCCCCTCGATCTGTGGTTTCTGTTGTGTTTACCCTGCGTCTTACGGACCCTTCACGCAGGGGTTGGGGCCCGCAGACAGCGCCAGCCCGTCTGACGGGTGAGGCGTGTCCCACGACCGCGTGGACACGGAGGCAGGGGAGCATCGGAGGCCCGTGGAACGGAGGACACGCAGGACGCGCCGGCCCCAGCCACCGCCGAGCGCAGCGGCTGTTTCTGAGCCCCCGCCTGGCCAGAGCCCCCGCGCCAGCCGCGCACCCAGCCCTCCGGAGGCTGAAGCTCTTCCACACCAGAAGCCATAGCTAAGGAACAGGCACTCCCTCCTCCTGGGGGTGAAGGACGTCGGTGACGGTGACGAGCAGCTCAGAGGCCCCTTCACCGACCGCCCGCCTGGAACGGGTCTTGCGCTTTCCTCGGGCGAGACCCCCGGCCGCGCGTCCTCAGGGCGAGATCTGGGCCAGGGGTGGGGTGCGGCCCCGTCCTGCTTCAGCTCTGTGCTGCCCTTCGTGGGGGAAGCGAGGCTGGCTGGGCCGGGGCCCCCCCGCCCCCGCCCCTACCCCGTCCTGACGAGCCCCCGGGAGTCCCGGGCGTGGTAACCGACGCGGATAGAGAGTGATGTGCCGCAGAAGCACATCTTTTTAACGCTTTGCCCTTTGGAGAGCCCCGCAGAACGCGTCCCAAGACCTTCGGGGGCACCCCAAGCCGTGGTTGCTCTCAGACGGACATCAGCCGCTGCGTGGCTGGCGCCGGCCTCCGGACAAGGGAGGGGGTTCTGGGGTGGGCGGGGGCGGACAGGAGCGGCCGGGCTTGCGGCCGGTCCGCCCGGGGAGCCGGAGCCGTACGGGGATGCTCCGGAGGGCGGGGATGCTCCGGAGGGCGCCGGCTGGGGGGAGTGGCCGTGAGCGGGGCCCGGAGGTTTGGGGCCGGGCGGTCTGCACCCCTGACGTCCGACGGTGTCCCGGTGGGCACACAGCTGCGCTGGCACACGCTCGGGGGGGTGAGGGTGAGCTGGCACCGGTCTGCCCCCCCCCCCCCCCCCCCCCCGACGCCTGGGGAAGCCAGCGCTCCTGTGGCCGAGGCCGGGGGCGGGGGTGGTGCCGTGTGGGGACAGGCCTGTGACGTCTGTGAAGGACAGGCTGAGATCGTGGCGGTCAGCGCACTTCCGACTCGACTACTCCAGCTCCTTGGCTTGTCCTGAGTCCTTTTGGGTGTCACTGGGATTGTTTTTTGAAGAAACAGAAGATTATATTTTTTACAGAGAGCAAGCTGTTTTTCTTATTTTTGTATCATTTTTCAGATGTAATTTTTACCTTTGCTCTAATCCTAATTTGCTGGTTTGGGTGAGACCCGGTGGCATCGCTCACGTCCCCCCCGCTTCCCGGGGGACCTTAGGGCCACGCTCCAGGGCCCGGGCAGCGCCTCCCGGGGGCCCAGCCGACCAGCCTGATGAAGCACACCCCCGACCCAGTCGGTGAGATCTGAGGGCGCCCGTGGCACCCACCAGCTCCCGCCGTGCTGTTGGCGGGACCCTGCGGGCCGCCCTTCTGTAACAGTGGAGGCAGAGCCCGCCGTAAACCTTGGCTTTGGCTGCCACACAGCTGGACCGGCTCTCGTGGCCCCGTGGAGGTTTAGGGCACACCTGGGGACCCGCCCCCCCGGCAGGTCCTCCCTCAGCGCCCGAGGCACATGGGGACAGGCTGCAGGGCGACCCCCGGGGCCGCCAAGGGGTCGGTGTGTGGCCTGTCCACGGGGTGGCCTCGCCCTCTTCGGCAGAGGGGGTGGTTTGGTTTGAGTCCCTTTTGAGGAGAAAGGGAGATGAAAACTGACCACGTGCCGAGCGCGGCCCCGGGGGGCACCGGGTTCTGTGGGCGCCCAGGCCCCGCCGGGAGGAAGGCGGGCCCGCCGCGGGCTCCGGGCCTCCTGGCAGAGCGAGCTGTCGTTTCTATCGAATTGTGTAAATCTGGGCAGATACTGCGTTTCTATGACTGATCGCTGAGCTAGAAGGAATGTTACATTTTCTACGTCTGAGCTTGAGTCTATTTTGGATCTGTAAATAGTCGTTACTGCTGTCATTTTGTTCAACGAGAGGATCGTACTGTATGAAGAACCAATGAAAAATCCCCTGTAACATTTTTTTAAGAAAACTTTGTTTGTTTAAAGAAGTCTTGTATAAATTATAATTTTTATTTAAATAAACCTCATGTGCTTTGTGCTCAGGGGAGCGATGGGGGCGGGAAGGGGGGTGCGCTTGGCTTTCCTGGCAGAGCCCGAGTGCGTCACGGGCAGCGGGAGCCCAGGAATCCCGCGGCCACCAGGGCACTGGAGGGTACTGGGGGTTTGGGGCTCCACGGCTGTCTCGGTGACCGCGGGGGGTGAGGTGGGTGCCCGGGGAGCGGGCTGTGGGATGGGGCCACGAAGGAGGGTCCCAGGGGCCCGTGGACATCGAGGAGCTGGGGGGAGCAGGGAGCAGGGCCCCAGGTTCTAGAAGGAGACTGTAGGCCAGTGGGGCCGGCAGTTTGCAGGTTGGGGCGTCCCGGGCCTGGCACCGGGTGGCAGTGGGTGGTGGGACCATCACCGCAGGGCTGCGGGGGAGCCTGGGGAAGGAACGGAAGCGGCGCCTTGGGTTTGGGGTGCGGGCCCCGGCCCCACCTGGGCGTGACCTCACTGGGAGGGGTGGGCGTCTCTGGGGCCCTCCCCTGGGGTCTGAGGCTGAGAGGTGGGGGGACTTGAGGACCCCGGGCAGAGGGATCCCCAGTGGCTCCTGTGGCTTGGCCGATCCAGACACTGACCCTGGAGACAGAGGGATGCAGGAACCGGGCCGACTTCGGAACCCGCCGCAGTCCCGCACCGAGGTGAGCTGCACACGACTGAGGGCGTCCAGCCCCCAGCACCCCAAGCCCACAGGAGCCCGAGGGAGGCAGAGACCCACCCAGCTCCCACCAGGTGAGCTGGAGCTGGACAGAAACCAGGTCTGATGGGCCAGCTCTGCCCCCAGAGGCGTGGCCTTGTGTCCTGCCTCCATCCACCTGTTCGTCCAGCCATCTCCCCATCCATCTGCTGCAGGCACTGTCCGAGGGGCTGGGACGTAGCCTTGAAGGGCCGGTGGTCCCTGGGAATCCCCGTGCCGTCCCCCAACCCGACTCTCCTGACAGCAAGAGAGGGCTTGCCTAGCCCCAGAGCCCCTGCTCGCCCCTCTGCAGCACAGCTCGACAGGACGGTCCCTGCGAGCGCCCGGCCCTGTGGGGACACCTGCTCTCTGGAGGCAGAAGGGTGAGGAGGGATCCGAGCCCAGGGTGTGGGCGGCACAGGCCCCACCCATCCTCGCTGGTGGGGCTCCGGGTTCTACGTCTGTTTTCCTCTTTGATGTGCCAGTAAAACAGCACAGAGCTGCCTAATCGTGACTGAAAACTTTGCTAGCTGTATTTCAGCGTGGTTGGTTTCCTTTGGGGGCCTGGACACGGCATTTCGCAGCAGCGCTCTGGAGAGGCCGTGTCTGGCTCCACCTGGGGGTCCGTGAAGCCAAAAAAGGCGACTCGGTGCCCCTGTAGTTCTTGGCCTTTATTCTTGGGGAGATCGAGCCCCTGCAGTGCTCCTTCTGGCTGCAGATCGGGTGGGGAGGGTCCGGGGACGGAGGAGACAGGAACACAGAGTCATTTGTCAGCGGTCTTGTTCAAGCCGGCTTCCCTTCACGGGCACCCGCGGTTTCTTCTGTAACAGCATCTAGCGAGCGAGTCTCAGGACCGTGTGAGTAAATGCGAGGGCCACACGTGGCCTGGGGGGCTGTCACCACGCGGTCAGGAGCCAAAGGTGGTGATTCTGTTCACCCGCAGAAACCAACACGCGGAGCTGACTCCGAACGTGTCTGCTGCTAACGGAGGCTGGAGTGAGGGGTTGGCTACTTGGGGTGTGATGGCCCTGAAGGCTGCGGGAGATTCAGGGGGCAGCCACTGCCCGCGAGGTGAGGAAGGATCCAGAAGACCCTGTCCTGTGCGGGGGGGTGTGTGGGGAAGCCCCCAGAACCCACCGGAGCAGGGAAGCCCGCCCCTTCCTTCTGCAGGGTCCTGGACCCTGCTCCCTTAGAGGCACTGTTGTCCCTTCCGTCCCTAGCAGTCCGAGCTGTGCAGACAGGGGGACCCGAAACGTGTAAGGTCGTAAAGGCATCTCCTCGAGGACTCCTGCGGGTAGGTGATGGGGCTGGGGAAACCCCAGGTCTACAGCTAAGTTGTCACACGAGGCACGTTTTCTGGAGACCGTGTTGTATGTGGTACGTTAAAAAAATCCCATTTTTATGTAAAATAAAAAAATTTTTTTAGGAGGTAACAGCCCCCAAATACATTTTTTAAGAATATATCTAAACAGGATGAAAAGAGACTTCAGGGAAAATTCTAAAACTGTTGAAAGACCTGAGCGAGGACCCTTCTAAATGGCGAGTGCAGCGTTCGCACGCCGGGAAGTTCAGTTTCGTGATGACAACATCTCAAAACGTGCGGAATGAAGAAGTTACAGAAGACAGCACGCGGTGGGTTTCCTTTCACGCAATGAGCGAAGTGCGTGGAACTGAACCATGTGCCTCAGCCTCTGAGCCCTCGGGAAGGAAGACCCCGCTACTGCCCGCTGGGGCTCAGCAGCCGTGTCCTGTCCTGCCAGATAAGCCGACGGGAGGTGGATGGACGGGAGGAAGGACACAGCGCTTTTAGTTGATGCTGATGTTTAGTTCATGCGAAGTCCCACGGAGGCGGTTAAACCCGGGGCTTATGTAGCATTTTAGCAAGAGGACGCTTAACTTTGTCAAGAAGTGACAGGACACCAGGGTTTGGGAGGGGGCCGCCTGGGTGGCTCAGTCGATGGAGCGTCTGACTTCAGCTCGGGTCACAAATCTTGAGGTTCGTGAGTTCAAGCCCCATATTGGGCTATCAGCACAGAGCCTGCTTAGGATCCTGTCTCGCTCACCACCCCCTAAAAAAAGAAAAAAAAAAAAGGAAGGAAAGGGGTTTGGGCTTCTAAGGTAACATGACTTTACTGGGGAATTTTTTTTAACGTTTATTCATTTATGTAATTTATTTTTTGAGAGAGAGTGCACGTGCGTACACAAGTGGGGGAGGGGCAGAAAGAGAGGGACACAGAATCCGAAGCGGGCTGCAGGCTCCGAGCTGTCAGCACAGAGCCCGACGCGGGGCTCGAACCCACGAACCGTGAGACGGTGATCTGAGCCGAAGTCGGTCGCTTAACCGAGCCACCCGGGCGCCCCCTACTGGGCAATTTTGTGTGGGAAATAATGGAGGATTTAGGCTTGTGCAGACCCACCTCCCCAGCGGTAGACGCGGTGGACGGGGTTCTGCTCCTGGAAGCGGAGAGGAGGGCACACCTTCTCAAGGGGAAGTTTATGTCCCACTCTTAGCGGGGACGGGGCGGGTGGGGGGCAGGAAGCTCCTTCTGCATTTGCGGCCTCATGGTCTTCAGCTCAAAACAATCCTATGCCAAAGTGTGTGTTGTGTGCGTCCCCTCCCCTCACACGGACCAAGGGAACAGCACGCTGCAAACAGTCACCTCTGTGGAGGGGCGGGGTCAGTCCCTAAGGACACACGGGGACTCTGGGCCTGGCCGGTAGGTACACCATCGTTCATTTTATTCTTGCTCTTTAAATTGTACACAGGTGTTTTCACAAAACATGCTCCGCTTTGAAAGTAACAGGAATTTATAAAAGAAGAAAAAATTCTGCCCAACGTAACTTTATTTCTGTCTTCTCAAACGTGTCAGAGCAAATATGCCATTTTCTAATCTCGAAACCCGCAAGATTAAAAGAAAATGAAGCCACCTCTTCCATCGGTCCTGCCCCGTTACACGAGATTGTACAAAGAACAAAGTCGAGCCTGCCCGCCGAGCAGGTGCAGCTTCCGAGGTTCCTCCTTGGTAGTCAGAACAAGCGGGGAAACGGGTCAGGGCATAACTACCACCACGGTTTTTTGCACCAATGAGTCACACAGGAAGTTAAAGCCTAGACTAATCCTAGATGATCCTAAGTCCTCACTAACCAGCTGTCAGTTCTGATGTGCACATGTTGGGGCTCCATCTGGGGCCTTCGTGAGATCAGAACCCCCTGCCCACATGGGAATGTCTGGAAAGTACTTCCATCCCGTGTAGAGATTATCAAGGAGTGCTGGGGGGTGTTCACACAACCACACGCGCCCTAAGAACCGTCCCAAGGCCTGTGATGTCGGCACAAGGTCAGCCCTCCAGGAACCGTGTGGCTCGCCTTCTCGGTGAACGTGAACTGTGGACTCCGGCCTGGACTGTTTCTCTAAAACCGGCCATGGACTTCAGACCAGTACTGTTTTAGGAAACCTCGTCAAGTAACAATCCACAGAGCGGCTGTGGGCGGCCGGGAGCCCCGTTGGCGAGGCCCTCGCGCCCCTGCTCAGACCTGCCAGTCCTGGGTCTGGTTTCTTCCAACCAGCAGCAAGCACTGAGGACTATTTTCATACCCAGACTTTTCACCCACCCGCTAATCATTAAAACATCGGATTCGCACAATCGCTTGATAATGTGATCTTATTAAAAAAGCCAGTTAAAGCTACCCTTTTTGTCTGACCTGGGATTGAATGATAAAATAGGAAATTTCATGTATACTCCAAAATATAAATGCTGCAAGTAAATTCTAAAAATATATGATGTCTGTTAATGCTAAAATGACTACTTGTGCCTACGTGAGGTCAAGGGCACTCGTAAAGCACATGACGGCTTGTGAACCGCCTCTTGTAACAGGCTTCCTCTCTCTTTGCAAACCAGAGTTCAAGCCTCATCTTGTATTTCAAATAAAGCTATTTTCGATGCATCTCCCACATAGCCAAGCATGAATACAAAGGAAATGGGGCCACGAGCATGCACGAGGGCCACCCCAGGGCCGGTGGCCATGCCTGCAGGGAAGCGCCAGCCACCTGTAGGGAACCCCGGCCTTTGCAGGGAACCCTGGCCGCCTGTAGGGACCCCCCGGCCACTGCAGGGAACCCCTGGCCGCCTGTGAGGAACCCCCGGTCACTGCAGGGAACCCCTGGCTGCCTGTAGGGAACCCCTGGCCGCTGCAGGGAAACCGGCCGCTGTAGGGAACCCCCGGCTGCCTGTAGGGAAACCCCAGTCACTGCAGGGAACCCCTGGCTGCCTGTAGGGAACCCCCGGCCTTTGCAGGGAACCCTGGCCGCCTGTGAGGAACCCCCGGTCACTGCAGAGAACCCTGGCTGCCTGTAAGGAACCCCAGCTGCTGCAGGGAACCCCCGGCCGCCTATAGGGAACCCCCGGCTGCCTGTAGGGAACCCCCAGTCACTGCACTGAACCCTGGCTGCCTGTAAGGAACCCCCGGCCACTGCAGGGAACCCCTGGCCGCTGCAGGGAGCCCCCGGCCACCTGTAGGGAACCCCCGGCCGCCTGTAGGGAACCCCTGGCCGCTGCAGGGAACCCTGGCCGCTGCAGGGAACCCCTGGCCGCTGCAGGGAACCCCCGGACGCCTGTAGGGAACCCCTGGCCGCTGCAGGGAACCCTGGCCGCTGCAGGGAACCCCTGGCCGATGTAGCTCCAGCGCTTCAGCGGAAAACTATCTAAAATACTAACCCTGAAGACACCATTTACACTATTCTGGCTGAAAAGGACAACAGTTTCAATAAATATGTAGAACTGAACGTGAAGAAAAGCTCCAGTCGGGACCACACGTATAGACCCGGGGCCTGCACCAAAGTAGCCCCCGGGACTCGGGAGCCCCACCGCCAACCAGGGCAGGGTGCCCGGATGTCAAGTGAACACAGCATTCACAGAGTGAATTTTTTCCTACTGCGTGCCAGCTTCTCTCCATGTCACCCACCGCCCCCCCTGCCCAGTGTGGCCATAAAGCGTCGGCACCTAGCCGTAAAACCGATGCTGTCTCCAGGGCCCGTGATTGTTCCTGCTGACCAGCCGGATTGTCCCAGAAACACGACCGTGATGAAAGCAAGGACCTGGGTTTTCAAGATAAAGTGCCACTCCTGTCCGTGTCCCCACAACAGTGCTGCACTCCCGAGGTGTCCCCGAAGCAGGGCTACGTTGCATTGTAGTTGCCCGGGACAGAGAGAGTCCGGAAGTTTCCTAAGTAGAAGCTCAGATGAAGGCAAAATGAAGGCGACCGACTACTTTCCGAAACCTGACCACAAATAACTACAGAGTAAGTCGTGCGATGCGGATCAGCGAGCGGGGAGACCCCCGTCCGGATGGTGTGACCGCACATTCGCTGTCCCTAAACTTATTGCGGCAGAGCCACTGATGGGCCCTTTGAAAATCTGCACCGTCGGCGTTGTTAAAATCTAAGAAGCCAGCGCCCCCAAACTGGTAAGTGCCATTGGCTGAGAAGAAGTTACGTGAAATGCAGCCCAAAGAGTCACGTAGAACCGAAAATGCCAGGTATGTTCACAATATTGTTGACGAAGGTATTTTTCTAAAATCAAGATTTAACTATCAAAAATAAATTTCT
The DNA here is from genome assembly GCF_022837055.1 of Prionailurus viverrinus. Taxonomy (NCBI): domain Eukaryota; kingdom Metazoa; phylum Chordata; class Mammalia; order Carnivora; family Felidae; genus Prionailurus; species Prionailurus viverrinus. The sequence continues at coordinate 136,270,102 of NC_062567.1, forward strand.
AAATTTAAATGTGTATATCAACGTAATCGGTCTGCAGTAATTTTCTTAAATAACGGTCACGGTTCCCAATCACGGCAAGGCAGGTGATGCGTGACAGCGTCTCAGCTCTGTGACTCTTCCTTAGGATTCTCCTCGATTCCTCGTGCAAAGAGACGAACCAGCTGGCAGTGGACCCTGCAGAGACAAAGGGCGCCGTGTCACCCCCAGTGTCCCCCTGACCCTTGGCCCCACTGCCGGTCAAGGGTAGAGGTGGGATGGGGGTCTCATCCTGGCTGTCTCTGGGCCCAACCCCGTGGTGACAGGGCAGCTGAGGGCAGCCGAGGGCCAACAGAAAACCCAGGCACCTGTAGACCCCGCTTTAGCAAAGTGACAAATCCCTGGGTGACTGCTTTCTCAGCTTCCAGGCCACGGAGAAGGTTCCGTGCAGGGCAACCCCCCTTGTCCAGGACGTGCGGGATGTTCAGTCGCCCAGGAGGAGGGGGCCCCACACCAGCCAGAGCCCAGGGGGCTGAGGGGTGGCCGAGGTGCCCTGGAGACCCCCGCCTTCCGCATGCACCAGGATGAGAGGAGCCAGAGGGGCTCAGCGGTCAGCGTGGCTGTCCGGTCCCCACCGGCAGCGCCTCCTTCCCAAATTATTAATGACGTCACAGCCTCCTCCGAGATGTTCAGTAATAGGGGTGCCTGGGTGGCCCAGTCGGTTAAACACCCGACTCCTGGTTTTGGCCCAGGTCATGGTCTCATGGTTCGTGGGTTCGAGCCCCACGTCAGGCTCCGTGCTGATGGGTGTGGAGCCTGTGTGAGATTCTCTCTCTCTCAAAAATAAATGAACAAAAAAGATTTTTTTAAAGATGTTCAGTAATAAGAACCCCATAACTAAGTCACCTGCTGCTCAAGGCATAGTGATATTTACCATGACATATAGCATATATTTCATAAAAGAATGCTTTTCCTAATTTTCAAAGTATCCTGTTTTTCCAGTAAATCCCAAAGCCAGCATCAAAAATAATTCTGCAACTTGTAAAATGTGTTGACAAAAGCCGAATCCTGGCGGGCTTCCCTTGGTCCTGTCCCCGCCCCTTCTCCTGGGATCTGAGCTGGACAGTCATGGCCACACTGATCACGCGGTGGCCAGAGGAGCAGGTGTGAGCAGACGTGCGCCTCGATGAGGCTGAGGCTGCCTCTCCTGACGGCCTGGCCGGATGCTGATGCAGGAGGCTCGACACTGCACATCCCACGGGCTGAAAAGCCATTTAGCGTCGGGATTATACACAGTGACATGCACGTTATCGGAGGGGTGGGCGTGGGCGCGGGGCTGCAGGCCCCTCCGTGTCGCCTCCCACATCGTCCGTGCTCCGTCGTCAAGGAGCGCGTGGCCTGGCCTCCGTCAAGGCGGCTAGGATCGCCCCGACATGTGCAGACGGCACAGGACCCTGGAACTTCACTCCATTTTTACACCTTCACCTCGTTCGACAGCCTGATCGACGACTTTCTCCGCACTCGTGCTCCCTCTGGGCGTGTGACACGTGTAATCAGATGGCAGACCCCCAGCCGGTCTGCAGAGGACCCCCTGCCCGAAGGCCAGCGGCCGGAAGAGCGGGCCTGGTGCCTGCCCCCCGGAGGCCACGAGCCAGGGTCCAGCGCCGGCCGCAGACGGGGCTCCCTGAGGCCGGAGGGGCTCCTGGGGGACCCGGTGAAGGAGGATGGCTTGTGTGTGTAATCAGGAGAACAGAGAGAAAATGCCAGAGCAAAGGGACAGAAGCCGGCGCTGGGGCTCAGGGAGAAGCGAAGATGGCGACATGGCGGGGGGGCTTGGGAAATCGCGGGAACCGTCCACACGCGGGCATCTTCCCCAGAGTCCGGTGGCGGGGTCTCGGGCGCCGGCTGCGTGGACACACGCGCGCGTTTACAGTGCACCCTCACGCTTGCGGTCACGGGGCCCCAGGAGGCGCCCTCGGGCCACCGTCACTCACCGGACCTCGATGGCGGAGCTGCTCAGGACCTCCCCGTCACAGTTCCACGAGCTGTTGGACACAGAGCAGCAGCACGGGGGGTGGTCGCTGCAGATCTGCCCGAAGCGCGTCTTCCCCCTCTCCTTGAGGTCGCTGTCCTCGTCCTCCACGTGCTTCGATACAAACTGGAATTTCCTGACGCGATAAACTTCGACAAAAGCGAAGTCAAACTGCAGAGAGACACGGAAGGGGCTGGCGCTTTTGCGGGGGAGGCCCGTCCGTGCCCGGCGCGCCCGCAGCTCGGACACGAAGCGAAGGCCGCCGCCCGCCTCCTGGCGCGTCCGCGGCGACCGGCGCTTTCTCAAGATTCTGGTAGTTCCCTAATAGGGACTTGTAGAATTCTTCATCTTTTTAACAAGCACTATTTTACAAACCACATAAAAATACCATTATGCTAGACCTGAAATGCAATTTAATTTAAAAAAAGGAAAACACATCTTACTACAACCAGAGGCCAACCCACACTCATCTCGTTAGAGTTGGGGTCTGCCGTTGTATTAACTACAAGGATGCCAGTGACTACGGAGAGGTTTGCTAGAAAGAGGTTTGTGTCTTTAACGAGCTCTCAGAAGGAGCAGACGCTAGGAGCTTCCAATGGGTGAAACGCAGACCAGAAACCTGACCTTGTTCCCTGGGACTCAGCAGTGGGTTCCTACGGCACGGCAGTCAGGGATCGCCCGCACGGACGCTGCCCGTGTAGACGCTGCCCAAATGGACCCCGCCCGCCAGCGCGGACGGGGCAGGGCGAGTGCCCCACTCACCTGGTCGTACTGGTTCGTGTGCCTGACGAGAAACCTCAGGAAGTTGAACCGGGAGCACTTCCGGATGAGGATGAGGTCGGAAGACCCGTCCCCCAGGTGGGCGGCCGGGGACAGGCCCTGGGGACTCCGGGGACAAGCACAGGACATGTTGGTGGCGTTGATGGCCAGGAACTTCCCGCAGACGACCTTCCACTCTTCCACCTCCTCTGAAGCAGAAAGGCATCGCAGACGGCACGTCACACGCGGGCGCGCGTCCTGAGACCGTCCCTACGGATCTCCCGTGGACTGACCCTCGGCCCCAGCACACAGGCCCTGTGCCGGCCGCCGTGCCCGGAGGGCCGCCTCCGAAAGGGCACAGCTGTGCCACTGGTCCTCACGTGGGGACGTCTGAACAACTTAGAGCGGGGGCCACCGAGCCGGGCCTGTCACCCGATTCCGTGTCAGCCGAGAATAATTTTCCCCTTCGTAAGCGGTTTACAAAACTCCAGAGGAACAGTATCTTGTGACATATGAAGATTACACGAAACTCTAACGTCAGCGTCCACAGCTAAGTTTCTGGAACGCTGCTGCGCCCAGCCCCTTCCCGGCGCCTGGCAAAGCCCACAGACGAGAGTATAACCCTTGACAGGAACTGTCGCCGGCCCCCAGTCCAGAGCAGCCATGTTGCTGCCCGGAGGCGAGCAGAGAGGGACACACGCGCCCACCGACAAAGGGGGGGGACGCACAGCGGGAAGACGCAGCGCCCTCAGAGGTTCCACAGCTTAAAACCCCAACACACGCGGCAGTGACCGTGAGTCCGCGGCCCAGACATTACCGGTGTTCTCCAGACCGTACAACGACCTCTTCTGCTCCTCCTCCAGCTGCTGTTTGCTCTGCCTGCACACGAAGCATCTGGAAGACAAGGACGTCACCGCCCCTCCTGAGGCACGCGGCCGCGACAAGGGAGCGCACGCGCCTGGCAGTTCTCCCCTTTGCACGTCAGTGTGAATTCTGCAAGTCAGATCTTTTAAAACGTCCGCGCGTCCACGCGTCCTTCTCCAGAGCGTGTACGCGCGTGGCTAAGAAGCCAAGGGCATCCCACGCGGCCGTGGCGCTGGCGTGCCGAGAGCCAGCTCGGCTTGGCCCTGAGGTCAGCGGAGCGCTGGCTGGTGACGTGCCAAGCCAGGCGCAGGTCGCTCAGCACAGGTGACACAACGGTCATCTGTTCCAGGCGGTACCAAGCGAGCAGCCAGCTCACAACTTCGTCGTCAGCCTGGGCTCACCGTGCAATGGTGCATGTTCACGCCAGGAAGATCGGCGCCTCGGCTCAGCTCAGCAGCTCTACCTCTAACCGTTGTGACCTGTGGCCTCAGATTCTCCATTAAAGAAGGAAAGGGGCTCGGGAACGTGTGGGCCCAGAAGCCGTGCGCTGAGCTACGCTATCGCCGGGCACGCCAGAACCACGGTCTCGCATCTACGCTTAGAAGATACGTGTCCCCGATAGGAGCACCCCCCCAAGAAGCCCAGCTTTATTTCGCGCCCTCTGCAATAGAAACACACGGAAGAATGTGCTTACCCGGCACGGCAGGGTTTCCTGTCCCTGGGAGACCCCACTGTGTGCCGCGCTGGCAGGAAAGACACTGTCCCTTCGTAGCAGTGATGTGACAGGAAGGTCTTCAAACCTGGGAACGGAGCACAAAGTAGAGCAGCCCCAGCGTCGTTTTCTGGCCACGAGACCACCAGCTGCACCTGTTCCGGGACACAGCACCCCCCCCGCGCCCCCCGCAGCTGCACCTGTTCTGGGACACAGCGCCCCCCCCCCCCTTGCCACCAGCGCATCCCAAGGCCTGTGTGACGGAAGCAGTAAGAGATCGGGTCACGCTGGGTGCCGGGTCACCAGGGCTGCCTTCAGCGGTGGAGGTCTCTGCCATCAGTGACCCCTCCTGCCTGCCCGCACATCGCTGCAGGGCTGGCATGTGGCAAAGCCCCCGACATCTGGAGATGGCCTCCCCGACTCGGTAGCGGCTCATCAAAGGGCAGGACCACCTCTCTGCTCCTCCCAGACGCTCCCACGTCTCCCTGGCTTGGCCGCCCAAGGTCACCCAGGACCAGTCTGGCATCCAGGAAGAACGCGGACAGTGACGGTCCAGGGCAGCACCACCAAGGACTGTGTCCGGCCCATCTGGAGGACCGTGGCGTGCTATCCGCTCTGAGCGGGCCTGGCCGGCCTCGAACCGGCCCCAGCGGGCACGGGATGAACCTGAGCAGCTGACTGGAGAGAGCCCAGCAGGACAGGGGGGTGGGGGCCGCAGTGGGGGCCCTGCCACGTCCTGCAAATGTAACAGTGACACCACTCCCCTGAGCCGGATGCCGGGCTGGCGCTGGCCATGGTGACATCGGGCACGATGGGGACACCACTGAACCTGTCCCCACCCCGGCCTCCCACCTGCTCTACCAGCAACTAGTGTGTGGCTAGGCATCTGGGATCCGCCCAGTAACTACCTGCCCCGGGGAGAAACCCCTTCCCAATGCCCTGGCGTCCACCTTCCTCCCTCCACTTCCTCCGTGGGTGGCACCCTCCCCCGGGATGACCCTCCAGCTCGGCAGCTGGTGAAGGGCAGGAGCTGGCCGCTCGACCTGCAGGACGGTCTCTCTCCCGGATGGCAGGGCCCCATTTCTGCCCGTCCTCAGACAGACACGTGTGTGTCCCACTGGCCCTAAAACGGGCCTCCTCTCTGCCTTGAGAAAAACTGCTGAGCCTCTGCAGGTCTGTGTGTGTGAGTTCCAGGTGGGGACGGAGACGCAGACAGGACACGCCCTGCATCCTAGCGGAGAGGTGACCGTGGGCCGGGGTGAGGCCCACAGGCTCGGGAGCGAGCGGCCAGCTCAACAGCAGGTAATCAGGAAGACGGCACGAATCTCACCCAGATTCTTTCTAATCCCTCGTTCTGTTTCCTAATGACGGTTCGGGGAGATACGTTACTTTGGAGTTTCTTGCGTTTTAACTGCAAAGCGATACCGTAGCTTTGATTTAAATAGGGCTCCGCAGTGCCTCAGACCCAGCACATTACTATCCGTTTCTCTCCCCAGAAAAGGGTTCAGATTTTAATACCTGGGGTTCTTCGACTTAACTTACTACCGACTGACCCAAAAGCAAACTGGAAAGGGCGGTGGCCGGGTGGGTGACAGTCGCCAAGCAGCAGGCGTGCCCACTCCAGACCCTGCCCCCGTTCAGACCCCTCTGGGCAGGGGACACCGCCTGAGGAGAGCGGACGGTCACGGCTTGGCACGGCCGCAGTGCCTTCGCGTCGCTCTGCGATCCCGAACAGGAGAACCGGTCTGTGGCCCTGGGGTGTCTGCCCTGCTCTGTGGGCGCCCCGGGGCCCCTCACCAGCAGGGCACCCGCCTCGAATGGGCACTCTGCAGGCGAAGGCAGACGCCATGTGCCAAAGCAGGGCTACCTGAGAAGTCGTATCTGATGAGCCCCATCCACCGCTTCTTCTCACTGTCCTTGATGACGTCCCCGTAGAAGCCATAGCCCAGCAGGGACACGGAGTAGCGCAGCAGCGTGCTGTTGTGGTGAACCGAGGACACGTCCATGGGCAGTGAGTCCCCTGCGGGAGAGACACGGTCCCCTGGCCACCTCCACACCGCGCCTCCTCAGCCCCTCGATGGCACGGGCGGGCCCAGAAGCACCCAAGCGACTAAGACGTGCAACACATGGAAGGCGGCCCCGGGGACGGTCTGCACGCGGGCCCTGGGTCTCCTGTTCCTGATTCCGATGACAGGACTTGACTCAAAGGTCCACAGCAGCTTTGGGAAGTTTCCCGGCAGGCACGGAACCACAGTGGACCCACGGAGCTCGTTCAGTGCCGCTGCTGGGAAACGGGGTGGATTTGACGGCGAAGAGGGGCCCACGTGCTAAGGAAATCGAGAGTGGGCTATGCGTAAGCAGCACTTCCGGGGCCCCGTCGTCAGGGACGAGGAGGGAGCCATGTGCTTGCCGGGCAGGGGCCGTGGCTGTCTGAACAGCTGGGGCGGCCATTCCCGCCCTCGGGGCCGTGTATACGGGAGCGCAGGAAATGCCACTTGGAAGGGGCGTCTCGGGTGCCACGGACTCGGGCCTGGGAAAACCTGTCCCGATGGGGATGAGGGGCTGAGTCCTGAGCAGAAGTGAGAGCGGAGGACCGGCGAGCGTGAGACGTGTCCAGGACAGAGGGTCAGCCTGACCCTGCGCACGGGGATGCCGAGGCAGCTGGTTGGGCCACGGGGTGCCTGTGACCCCTGATGGGGGGCCCCAGAGGGCTCTGAGCAGGGTTTGTGTTTTTGAAGGACCCCCTATGGCCGCGGGAGGACAGGACAAGATGGCAGGTGGCAGGGAACCACAGCACACACAGAGCTCTGCTGGCGTGAGGGCCGGGGCCACCCTGCGCATGCCCAGCGAGGTCCACGGGTCTGCCGCGTGCATGGAAAGGGACCTACCCACGATGATGTGCAAAGCTGATGTCTCCGCGTCATTCGTGCCGACCGTGGAAAAACACACACAATCTGTGGACCCTGAAGTAGGAGAGAAAAAAACGTCCTTCATATCATCGCATTAATTAAAAACTCGAGGGGCATCTGGGTGGCCCAGTTGGCTAAAGCGACTGACTTTGGCTCAGGTCATGATCTCACGGTTTGTGAGTTCGAGCCCCGCGTCAGGCTCTGTGCTGACATCTCGGAGTCCGGAGCCTGCTTCAGATTCTGTGTCTCCCCCTCTATGCCTCCCCTGCTCATGCTCTGTGTCTCTCAATCATAAATAAACGTCAAAAAAATTAAAAACAGACAAACAAACTCTAGTAGATTTCCAACGAGGAGGACTCTTCCTTTTGGCCCCAGAATAGATACGGAAATAAAGACTAATATAATCCATCCACAAAATGAATGTTGGAAATACTGACACTGATTTGTCAGAAACACTGAGACTGCGGGTGCCTGGGGGGCTCAGTCGGTTGGGCATCTGTCTTCAGCTCAGGTCATGATCTCACAGTCCGTGAGTTCGAGCCCCACGTCGGGCTCTGTGCTGACAGCTCGGAGCCTGGAGCCTGCCTCTGCTTCTGTGCCTCCCTCTCTCTCTGCCCCTCCCCTGCTTGTGCTCTGTCTCTCTCTGTCTCAAAAATAAATAAAAACATTAAAAAAAATTTTTTTTTTAAAGAAGCAGGTTTATGGGGCACCTGGGTGACTTAGTAGGTTAAGCTCATAGCTGAGTAGGTTAAGTAAGTAGGCTCAGCTCATGAGTTCACGGTTCATGGGTTCGAGCCCCACATCGGGCTCTGCACTGACAGCTGGGAGCCTGGAGCCTGCTTCCAATTCTGTGTCTCCCTCTGCCCCTCCCCCGCTCATGCTCTGTCTCTGTCTCTGTCTCTGTCTCTGTCTCTCTCTCAAATAAACATTTAAAAACAACGCAACTCTGAGACCGGACTTCAATAGGACCAGCCATCCCCTCACAGAGTCTGTGGAGCCTGTTCCTGAGCTGCCCCGGGGAACAGAGCCCCCGAGAAATGCGGGTGGCAGTGGTGGCCGGGCACCTAGCTCAGCGCTCCGCAGTGAGTATGAATCCCCTGCACGTACCAGCGGCCACGAGACCCAAAGGACTCTGCCCTGTGCAGACGCTGCCAGCGGGAAAGTGTACGCATAGGAAGGACAACTCGGGAAGACCCCAGAAAAAGCCCCGTGGAAGCCTGCCCCCCAACACCAGCACCCGGTTTCACAGAACGCGCCGTGACCCGTCCCTGGGTCACAGGGGCACGGCAGCCGTCACCTGACAGACATGAGGGGACTCCGCTGGCCATGGCTGGCACACGCCTCACGCTGACATGCTCGGCTGCACACCGGGGGCGACCTCGTGGCACCCGGCCAGTGCCTGGATCCCCAGGTCCTCCCTAGGTGTGGCCCGGTTCTAACTGGGTCATAATCCAGGTCACTGTTCTCAGCCCGAGCGGGCGGAGACTCTCCTGGGGTGCTTATTTACAACAGGGTCCTGAACCCCACTCTCCCGAGATCCTGACCCAGCAGGTCTGGGACGGGGCCGAGCAACGTGAAGTGTAACACGTCCGCTGAAAGCCTGGTGTAGATTTCCTAACAAAGGGATGACAGGATCCAGAATGGCACAGTTTCGTCACGGACACCACGCCCAGCACAGACCGAGATCCATCGGGAGGAACCAGCGTTAACGGGCAGGGGGGCCTGGACACCAGCAGGGGCCACGTCTCTGCCCTTGGGCCCCGGGACAATCTACAAGTCTCCCGTCATAAGTGATGTCCGACGCAGCCGGAAAGTTCCAGGCTCCCGACAGACGTGTCGGGTTGCAAGCACCCTCTGGGGTCTCTTCGAGTAACAGAATCTGGTCCAGTCTGTGATCTGAGGGGAGGCTCTTAGTTATTTAATCTACACTGACATGTGGCTTCTGGATGTTGGTAACTTATATAAACACACGCATATTTTTTTTCACCAACTTAACCTGAAGACTTCAGTGACACCTCGTTCCACAAATGAGCCAAATACACATTTTTAAATAAACACTTAAGATTATAGGAGTGACTAATCTTAATAAAAATTAACATCAACAGTGTCCACGAAAAGCCTCGTGGTTTCAGACTCTCCCCACCCGCTCACTCGTCGCTAGAGTGAAGGGTGCTCGGATAATATAAACGGTTTCGAGAGCACAGACTCCAAGAGACCTAGCTAATTAATTTGAACCATGCCCTGAGGTAGTCCTTCACATCCCCAGAACTTTCCAGAACATCGCAGAGCCCACTGGCTCCCCTTGCGTGCCCAGGGCCCCGTTTACTTTCCTGGCAAGCCATTCCTCATCACAAGAGCTGAGGAGACCCCACACTCGCCTGCACCTGCAGGGATGTAATGCGTACGGTTGGTGGGGATTCTGCAAGGACCTCTAATTAAAACGCAGAAGCCGGCCTCTGGCTTCTACCCTGCACCACAGCCTATAAACCGAGGCCTCTGAAGCCTGTCCCTGCGTCTGGGCCACCCCGTACAGGGGGACCCCGCGAGGGAGCTCCGAGTCTCGAGAAGGAACCTCGTGGGGCCGGAAGGTCTGCGGGCGTGGGACGCCCTCTACAACCACAACAGAGGTGGGCCCGTGCTGTTCCCAAGCTGCCAGAGGCGTCTCGTCCAGGGAGGCGTGGGCGGGACAGGGCGAGGCGACCGGCCTTTCTGGTCAGGCGTCCAGGGTCCGGGCCTGGGCCGGGCTGGGGTGTGGCCCCCATTTCTGGAGCCGGAGTTCAACGCAAACACCTTCTATCCATGTGTAAGATGGACGGAAATGTGCTTGTGTTCCAGGATTTAATTCTAGATCCCGCCATCGCCCCGAACGGGCAGGACGCACCTTCTCTCTCGGTCACCCGGGTCCTTTGGGCAAAGAGTGGGGCAGGTGAACAGAGCTTCCGACGGTTTTCAGGGATCGTTTTACTGAAAGGTCAGATTTTCGAAGGAGGGGACTGCTCAGCCTCCCGCCTACTTGGGATCCTTCACGGGGCCACTGCCCCTCGGCCGGCCCCTGCCACCTGCCCCTTTCTCCCAGGAGGCCCCCGCCCCCCGAGGGCAGCACACCCGCAGCCAGGCCCCCTCCTGCCCTCACCACACTTCACCCCGGAAGACCGTCCAGAGCCCCCCGTCTGCAAGGGCGTGGCCCCTGCCACTGCTCTGCTCTCTTCCTTATTCACCCTTGTCTGCGTCCCCACAGCCCACGCGCCCGGCCTTGCTCACTCCTGGGCCGCAGCCGGGCCGAGAACGCACGGGAACCGACGGACTGGGCGAACTCTGGCGCAGGCGGAGGGACCCGGGCGCCGGCAGACAAGTCCACGCACACATCCCGGTCCTCACGGGTGCCCCCAACACCACTGTTCCCTTCTGGCGTTCCGTCAGCGTGCCTTCAACAGCTCGACCCTCGGGTCCGACGTAACTCCCCGGTCATCTCCTCGAGCCTGTGGCCCAGGCTTTAACCAAGAGGAAGGCCCAGCTTCCGGAAACGCAAGGTCTGGCTCAGCTCAGGCGTCAGGACGTGGTTCTGGCATCATCGGCCCCCCACGCTGAGCCGCGTCCCTCCCGAGGCGCTGGGGCCCCACCGCGCAGCACAGGGGCAGTGACGGGAAGACGCCGGGTGGAGGGTCGGCTCTCTGCGGCCTCGCTAATACCTCCAAATACTCCAGCGGAAAGAGGCTCAATTTAGGAAACATCAGCTCGGGACCCAGAGCGGCTGCAGCGGTGGCCTCCGTCATGCTCTGTCCCGGACGCCCCCACACCACCCCCTCCACCCGACTGCTCCTCAGGGCCCCCGGGAGCACCATCTCGGATCTGCATCAGAACTCTTGCCTCGTCGTGGCCCCTCCCCGGGCTGCCAAGCCCAACATCATGGGGTCACCCTGGCCGCCTCCGTCACCCTTGGTTCCTTGGGCTCACTCTGTGCCCAAGTCACAGCCGCCCACGGGGCCACCGACCAAACCACGGGCGTCCTCCCTAGGCCTCAGGCAATGGCGCCCTGAACAGAGCGTAGGGGGTGGTCTTGGAGCCCACGCAGACGACACTGCCCGCGGGCCCACGAGACTTCTTCCCTCTGTGTCTCATGGCAAGGCCCTCGGGACGTGAGCCCCGTGCTGGGCCCCTGTCCAGGCGCCTCCGTTACCCTAGTCCTGGCACTTCTGCCCCACAGGCCCCCCTCCTCAGCACACAGCTCATCCCCATCTGCCCCCCGCTCCAGCTGACCCCGTGCACGGCTGGTGCCTCGCCTGTCCCCTCTCAGAACGGCCCTGGACTCCCTGCAGAGAGAAGCCGTCCCGGCCGTTCTCCCTGAACTGTTTCCCCGCAGCGCCCACGCTTCCTCGTGTGCTGGGGGCTCCTCCGTGGGCAGAGGCCACACCCGTCTAGTTCACTGCACCCCAAGGCCCAGAGGGCGCAGAGCCGGCCTCGGTCCGTCCTCACACGCCTGAGGCAGCTGCACGGGCTCCCACGAACATGAACGCTCAGAGCTTAGAGTTTTAAGTATTAGAGCCACCGCAGGCACGTGGTGACATCGAGGAAAGATAGTTTGGCACGTGGACAAACAAAATTCACGTAGCCCAGAGCAGACCACATTCAAAGTCCAAAGACAAGCCTAACCTGAGAAAACAGCTGAGACCGAAGCGACCAAGAATAAATATGTTTAATACACAAACACCGTCAGTCGGAAAAAAACAAGACTCTTCCTGACTGTAGGGTGGGGCAGAGAGGTCTCTGAGTTCCCACGGTCCGTGCCCTTCTGGGTGACCTTGAGACCCCTCATCTGTGGATGATGGCGGCACCTCCCTCACAGAGCGGTCGTGACCACGGAATTACAGGAATTACATGACGTGTGACGTGGGGATATTGCCCAGACCCTGGCCCGCAGCCAGCCTGTGTCAGTGTGGACACAGGGTGGGGACACAGGGCGCAGGGCATAAGGCGCCTCATCCCCGTGGCCTTGTTTGCAAAGCCTTAAACCAACAATGCCCAGGCTTTGCTCGGCTTAGCACTGTCATTTTTCAAAGAACTAGGCACTTCCTAGAAAGACATAAAACCCGCTGAGCTATGTCTTTGGGACACAGCCCAGGGGCCCACAGGGTTAACAGGCCCGGTTCCCTCCTTCCCGGCCCCCACTGCATGGGCCCTTCCCCCAAGCCCAGCGCCCCCAGGTCTGGGCTACAAGCCACTTTTAGAAGACCACCTGCTTTCTGGGGTCCTTTCCTCCTCAGTTGCGCTCTGGGGTCCCAGTGCCCCCGCCCCCCCACCCCCTTCCCCTGCCATTCGGCAGTCCTTTGACAGCCAACTGTCCCCCAGCTGCCAGCTTCTGGGCGCTTGTGGGAAGCAGGTGTCGGGGGAAGATAGGGCTCCCCCAGGCACACATCAGTGGTCCTTTCCTCCGCCATCAACTGTCAACAAAGCCTTCACCCATGTGCTGATAAAATCCCCAGCTCGGTAACAGAATGAACCTGAAGGAAGCTCCATGCCCCCAGGGACAGGGACGGGGGCGGGGACGGGACGCCCTACCCGCGGGGATGATGCCGATCCGGAGTGGGCTGGGCACCAGGGCTGCCCGGGGCTGGTTCTGGTCCACGCCGGCGTTCCTCTGCGTCCTGCCAATCAGGCCGTGCAAGACCTCGCTGAACATGCCGTCTCCACCAACGCAGACGATCCTGCAGGGGACACGGGCGTTAGGGTCCCTTCTGCTGTCCCCGCAACGCCGTGCTCTCCACTGCTCAGAAAAAGTTAATCTGCACATGCAGGTAGTAGTAAGACAGAGAAGGAAAACGGTCCACGGTTGTCTCCCAGACGCAGAGAAGGGGTGATGGAAATTTTCTGCAGTTTCTGGTTTTCTATAGGAAGCAGGTTTACTTTGACAATCAGGAAAAGCAAGGGCAGGGAGCGGACAAAACTAAGACAGGTGGGGAGGGCCTGAAAGGAACCTTACTCACCCGTCGTATTTATCTATGTTGATCTCGTATAAGCTCTCCTTGGCCTGATTAGCACGTTCGGTGACTACGGGGGAAAAGATAATATTTCATTGTACGGTTTACGTTCGAATCTGAGAGTCTGAGTTAACATAAGAGGCAAGCAAACCATTCTTTTAAAATGAGGTCCTAGGGGTGCCTGGGTGGCTCAGTCAGTTAAGCGTCTGACTTCAGCTCAGGTCACGATCTCTCGGTCCATGAGTTCGAGCCCTGCGTCGGGCTCTGGGCTGATGGCTCAGAGCCTGGAGCCTGCTTCCGATTCTGTGTCTCCCCCTCTCTCTGCCCCTCCCCCGTTCATGCTCTGTCTCTCTCTGTCTCAAAAATAAATAAACGTTAAAAAAAATATATTTAAAAAAAATAATAATAAATAAATAAAATGAGGTCCTAGAACATCCTCAGGGGGATGGAGTGGGGGTGGGGCGCCGAGCCCAGGCGGAAGCAGCCCTCGTTCAGGACGCATTCCTCCGGGGGAGACGCCACCTTCTTGGCATCTAATTACCAACAAATGGAAACTTTTTGGAAAGAGATTTTATAGCTTTTCCTTATTATCCAAGTTAGCTTGAAATTTTAGAAAATACCAAGACATAAAAGAAAAGAAAAGAAAAGAAAAGAAAAGAAAAAAGAAAAGAAAACGTCAGCCCACATCTGTATACTCAACGTAAGACACAAAGACACAACTGAAATTCTGCTGTGCGGGCAGACTTATACCCCGGTGTTCCCGGCCCTGACCGTTTTCTTAAGTGAAAAGCTCTCCGTAAAGACCACGTTAAAGGTCCACCCACTCGCTGTCCCTTCCGTTTCGCCGCACTCGGGCAGTGGTACCTCCCGTTTCCTGTCAGCGGGCATTTACGCGGTCTCAGTGTGCTGCTCTTACGGGACGTGGCAGCGCACGCGTGGGCACTTGTGTGCATCCGACTGCCGTCCTGGGGAGGACTCACATCTGGACTCCTGACTGACCCCCTAATTTGTAAGGCTCTTCGCCCACACTGCCAGTGGCTCTTTAACACGCGTGTGCAGACCCCAGAGCACGGGGTCCGGGGAGGAGAACCCCGGCTTCCTGCACCCGCCCGGCGTTGAGAATCTGCACTAAAAACCACATCACGTTTCTTAAAACAGCACTCATTGGTGAAATTACTTCTAAGCCTCATCGAATCACTCGTCTTTCTTCTTCCACGAATCTTCTGTCCGTGATCCTGACCCTTTTATCTTCTTAGTGTTTCTCTTCTATGCTAAGACTGGGCCAGAGAGGTATACATTCTTTGTTTTGTACTGTTCCCATTCTGGCATAGAAAACAACGTATTTTATTTTGTTTAAAATAATCACATAATGGGGCGCCTGGGTGGCTCAGTCGGTTAAGCATCCGACTTCGGTTCAGGTCATGATCTCGCAGTCCGTGAGTTCGAGCCCCGCGTTGGGCTCTGTGCTGACGGCTCAGAGCCTGGAGCCTGCGTTGGATTCTGCGTCTCCCTCTCTCTGCCCCTCCCCCGCTCCTGCTCTGTCTCTCAAAAATAAACATTAAAAAACAAACCAAAAATAAATAAAATTTTAGTAAGTTTTTTTTTTTTTTTTTAAAGTGTGGAGGGGGGCGCCTGGGTGGCGCAGTCGGTTGAGCGTCCGACTTCAGCCAGGTCACGATCTTGTGGTCCGTGAGTTCGAGCCCCGCGTCGGGCTCTGGGCTGATGGCTCAGAGCCTGGAGCCTGTTTCCGATTCTGTGTCTCCCTCTCTCTCTGCCCTTCCCCCGTTCATGCTCTGTCTCAAAAATAAATAAACGTTGAAAAAAAAAAAAATTTAAAGTGTGGAGGGGCGCCTGGGTGGCTCAGTCGGTTAAGTGTTTGACTTCAGCTCAGGACATGATCTCACGGTCTGTGAGTTTGAGACCCACATTGGGCTCTGTGCTGACAGCTCGGAGCCTGGTGCCTGCTTTGAATTCCGGGCCTCCCTCTCTCTCTGCCCCTCCCCCACTCATGCTCACTTGCGCTCTCTCTGTCAAAAATAAACAAACATTTAAAAAAATTAAAAAAAATAAAATAAAATAATCACATAAGATAAAAATCTTGTCTAGAATCATTCTCAAACACGCCTACGTATTTAACGGAGAATTTACACCTTACCGATTATTTCGGTGGTGATGGACGCTAAGGTAAACAGTGGGGCCACTTTCCTTTCATATATCCGCTTGCCTTGTCCTTTCCCTCCAAACGGATTAATAAACACCAGTAAATGCTTTGGTCTGGATGCTACAAGACAACAACAATGCGTAAATCACAACGGGTGTCGCAAATACTCTCTCCCAAGCACTGTGTTACTGAACAAAATCAAACCACGATGTTGTGAGAACTCTGCGCAGGACTGTCTGGGAGAAAGTATTTTTAAGTCAAAGAACAGCACGGAAGGGCTTCTTCATCTACGAGCAGGGAGAAGGGCCGGCCTGTGAGAACGGGCAGAAGCTCTGCACATCTGCAAGGTCTCCCAGAAGCCCCCAGAACTCAGAATTCCGGAAGGCAGCAGCAGCCTCGCCTGCTTCATGTTCAGGAACGTGGGTCTGCAGAGAACAAGAAGAAATGGATATACGGGACAGAGCGCCAGGAGAGACAGACAGACCGACAGGCACAGACAGAGCCTGACATGTAGTCCATGGAGACGGACAGAGAGATGGACAGACGGCGAGACACGGACAGCCCCCCGGTCCCTGGTTCCAGTCCCGTCCAGAGAACCTCCCCACGTGGGTCACGCCTGTGCTCTTACAACAGCCCCCACATTTCTGTTGGGGTCAGTTCAAACAGATTTTGATACTTAAAAACCCAACTTCACTAACAAATCAATCAACGTGGCAAGAAAGTATATATGCCCAAGAAAACTGAAAACCTAAGTCCCCACAAAATCCTGCACACAGATGTTCCCAGGCGGGGCCATTCGCAACAGCCCCGAGCAGAAATATCCCAAACGCCCGTCGACTGACGACCGACACACCAGTGGTCCAGCTGCACAATGGAATGCTACTCGGCCATAAAAAGGCACAAACCGCTGGCATATTTACCAGCACGGACACATCTCCGACTCATTACGCGGAGAGCCCGAAGCCCTCGAAAGGCCCCCGTCACACGATTCCATTCGGAGTGATCCTCTCTGCACTGATGGGAAGGATCATCAGAAGACTCTGGGGTGACGTGAGTCTCACAGGGAGGGGTGTGGGGTACACGACTACCTGTACGTATGTGTCAACATCACGGATTTAAACTCACGGTCTATCCGTTTTGCTGTAAGGAAATTCTAGCTCAGAACTGTAAACAAATGTTCATCTCTAATTAGTGAGGCGCCCGCTGAAGTGTTTAAAGGTGAAGCACCCCACATCCATCACTTAACTCTGAAACTCAGCGAAGAACACTATTAACTACTGGATAGATCCACAGACATCGACAAAGCAGATACAACAACATGTTAACCACTGTAGAATCGAGGCTTTGGATATGTGTGCATTCACTGTACAATTCTTGCAATTTTTCCCTTCTGTATGCTTGAAAATCTTCATAATAAAATACTGGGGGGGGGGGGGCGGATAACACACAGTAGAGAAAATCAACAAAGTCAGAAGTTGGTTCTTTGAAGAGATTCATGAAATTGGTGATTCCTTAATAAAGCTGATAAAGAAAAAGGGAGAAGAGATAAACTATTATTTACCAAGAGCAAGAAAGGGGACATTATTCCAGAATCTGCACGTATTACAGGGAAAGTGAAAGGATTATGAATAAACTTATAAATTTGGATAGACAAATTTTCTGAAAACAAATACAATTTACCAAAGCTGGCAGAAGCAATAGAAAAATCTGACGAGTCTGGTATTTAATAAAGAAACCAAAGTCATTAATGAAAACCTCCCAAAGAAAGCCCAGGCCCAGAGGGCTCACTAGTGAATCCTTCCAAGTTTTTAGGGAAGACCATAGTCCCCAGAATCACATCAACTCTTGCACAGAAGGACCGAGCACCTCCCAGCTCCCCGCATGGGGCCACCAATGCTTGGCAGCGAAACCAGACAAGGGCGTGGTCAGAGGGGAGCTATGGGTCGATGTCTCCCCTCAGCCGAGGCATAGAAATCCTGAACCAGATATCAGCAAGTCAACTCCAGAAATACATAGAAAAAGAGTAACACGTCATGAACAAGTTGGATTTCATAGGAATACAAAGGCATCTGTACAAAGAGAAGCCAATGTACTTAACACACTTCTACACCCAACGCGGGGCTCAAACTCATGACCCCGAGATCAGGAGTTGCCCGCTCCGCTGACTGAGCCAGCCAGGCACCCCTTTAATATGTTTTTTAAAAAATCTACGGGGGCGCCTGGGTGGCTCGGTCGGTTAAGCGGCCGACTTCGGCTCAGGTCATGATCTCGCGGTCCGTGAGTTCGAGCCCCGCGTCGGGCTCTGTGCTGACAGCTCAGAGCCTGGAGCCTAGTTCAGATTCTGTGTCTCCCTCTCTCTGACCCTTCCCCGTTCATGCTCTGTCTCTGTCTCAAAAATAAATAAACGTTAAAAAAAAATTTAAAAAAAAATCTATGAAAAACCTAAGAAACATCATCCTTGACAGTGAAATGTCAGAAACGGCCCCGAGAGCAGGACTGAGACGACCCTCCCCACGCTGGGATCCACACCAGGGCAAAACTGTGAGAAAGAGACATAAATGGCACAAGAACCATGACGGATGAATGAGAAGGGTCATTACGCACAGTTGACATGACTGCAGTTGACGCAGTTGACATGACTGCGTTCGAAGAAAATCCAAAAGAACCATCAATCTATTAAAAAGTGGACTTAGCAACGTCACTGGGTGCAAAGTGGAAATCCATTCAAGTTCTGCACACGCGAGCCAAGTTCGTGGAGAACAACATGGCGGCTCATGGCGCGTGCGGGGAGGGACGCTCCTTCCCTCAACGGCGTGGGGTCGAGCAGACACCTGTGTTTAAGTAAACCCTGACCGCTCACCTAACACCACACGCCCAAATGAATTCTAGGTGGATTCTAGGTCTAAATGTGAAAGGCAAAACAAGGTTCTGAGGAGAAAATATCTTCATGGCTCTGGAGTGGACAAAGATGTCAAATAGGACCCAAACTAACCACAGAGCAAAACAAAACAAAAAGATAAATAGATCTACATTAAAATGAAGGATGTCTGGGGCACCTGGGGGCTCAGTCGGTTACCCGTCCGACTCTGATCTCAGCTCGGGTCTTGATCTCATGGTTGGTGAGTTCGAGCCCCATGTTGGGCTCCATGCTGGGATGAAGCCTACTTAAAAAAAGAAAAAAAAAAAAAAAAGGATGTCTGTCCATCAACAGACACCCGTAAGAGACTAAAAAGGCAAGCCACAGAATGAGAAATGATGTCGGTAATTCATAAATCCAATAAAAGATTTGGATCCGTGATATACAAAGAATATCCATGTAACATTAAGAAAAGACAGATAACCCAACAGAAAAGTGGACAAGAGACCCGAACCGCAGACTCCTTACGAAAGGGGATTTCCGAATGGCCCAGAAACACAGGAGCGTGTTTCTCAACCTCTTTAGCTATCAGGGAAATGAAAGTTAACCCCGTCACGCAAGACTCGTAACACCCACCCAAACAGCTACAATTACTAAGGTGTGGGCAAGACTCGGGGCAACCAGGACTCTCATATTCTGCTGGTGGGAGTGTCGCCGTCTGACGCTGTCTACTGAGGTGGCACATACGCCCCGGGGGCCACTCGAACCACCAACTCCACTCCCGCACGCAGCCAACGGAAATGCAGGCATGTGTCCACACGAGACACGCACCAGAACGCTCAGAACATACAGGATTGTCTGCAGCGGCCCACACCGGGGAGCTCTCCCAGCGACCTGCCACAGTAAAATGGATGAGTAAGTGGTCGGACACAGAGGGCCACGCCATCAAGAGAACGAGCAGCTGACACCGCACGCACAGCGTGGGGAAGCTTCACAAACTGACACTGAGCCAGCCAGCCAGACACAGGAGCTCTGCAGGGCACGGTGACTCATCAACTGAAGCCGGTTGTTCAGAAGCCAGGCAGTGATCACCCCGTGGGGGAGTGGGGGGGGGGGTGCCCGCAGGGGGCCCAGGGGGCCCAGGGAGCTGGTGGTGTTCTGGATGTGGATGCCGGATGCTTGCTCAGAGCGCCGGGTGTGTGAGAGCTCCAGGGCCACGCGCTCCGGATCTGGGCGCTTCCCTGCGTCTACACGACCTCCAGTAAACACCACAACAGACGGACACAGAGTTAGTTACAGAGTAGCTGAGGTGACAGAATCCCGGAATTCTTGTCCACACCAGCGCCTGCGACGCGCGTACAACTGTGTGCGCTTTCCTACCAGTTACGCGGGAAACAGGCGCCCGCCGTCCAATGGGGGGCAGGTTCGGTGAACTTCTTCTTGGGGTCTGAACCTACAGAATCGGCCCGAGTCTACAGATTCAGAGTCTCAGGAAAGCGAGCCGAGGAAGCAGGAAGGGGGCAGCGGGGACGAGGAGGACGAGTCTGGAAAGATGGAGGAGAAGGCGGCAGACGGGCAGGGGGCAACTTCCGCGCAGACTCACACAGCGGGACAGGGAGACGCGGGGAGAGGTCGGGGGTCACTGGCCCGGCAGCAGGTAAGGGAGGTCACGTCCCGCGGGATTAGATGGCGGGACGCAGAATACCAAAGGCACCTCTTCGAGCGAGCAAGTCTCTCTGCAGCTGACAGGCCTTCCACACATTATAATTCGCTTCTTTGATCCAGATGCCAAATGAATCAAAGAAGACCGAAAACAAACCTACCCACACATGGTTTCTCTTCTACAGTGAAAGAAAGCCTGGACTGAGCTCACAGAACGACGTGTTACGATTATAACCAAACAGAACTCCAGACAGAGGATGAGCTGGCATCTTGCGCGTTCCAAGGGGCGACAGACAGACTCGGGGCGCAGGTGTGCACAGGGGCGCCCCCACGTCCCTGGCTCACTCCCCACATCCACCGGGAACGTAGCTATCGCCATCCCCGCTTCCCAGAAATAGAACCTGAGGCTCAGCGGGCCCAGGGGCCTGTCCCCCCCCCCCCACCAACCTCGCGGCCGGTCAGGGAAGGCGCCCCGGCCCCTGGAAGGCCATGCTTAGGGCAGCGCCTGGTGCCAGGCTGGTCCCGTAAGCAGTAAAAATGGTGTATTTTTAAGCCACCCCAATTCAGCAGTGCACTTGGTTACAGGAAGGTGTGCAAAAGGCAGGGAAGCAGCCACGATCACAGGGTCCCACGCGGGCCCCGGCGACCGCGCCTCTCTCCACGTACTCAGCTTCTCCAGCAGCTCCCGCAGCGTCTGCAGCCACAGGTGACACAGCGGCTCCTCAGCACAGCAGAAGGTCACCTGCGCCCACCTCCAGCGGTGACGTCGGGCCCTCTTCACGCAGTGCACTGCGGAGACAGACAGCGCGGCGGGTCGGGGGGTCACAGAGGACAGCCTCGCGCCCCATGTGCAGCCTCGCAGCCTGGCAGGGTCCCCGTGCCGCCCCCGCCTTCCGGCCTATGTCTCAGTTCTCCTCACTCATGTTAAAAAGCAAAGAAAGTCAAAGCTGATCAAAACATTAATCAAAGGGAGATCTTGGGAAAAACTGCATAAGGCAGTCTCTGCGAGATAAAGCAAAGAAACACTGAATTTGTCGAGCAAGCGATGAAACCATGGCCTTTTGGGGCATCTGCGCGCAGTCCCCGGAGACGCGGACGGATTCGCTCCATCACCTGTGAAAGCGAAGGGCTTCTCCATCTTCTGCCATTTTCCGCGGCCGTAGTGCCTGCCGTGGATGTCCGTTTCTTCGACGGTGATGATCTCAGAGACGGGCACAGAGCAGGCATCTGGAAAGACCAAGCCTCACGTCAGATGACTGCACAGAATTCACACAAACACAGAAGTCCAACCCGAAATGCTGGGAACGCTCTGTTTTCACATCCTCATTAGAAATCCAGAAGTAAAGAAAAGAATCGTATTGTAGGTTTTGAACCGGCACTAACTGCGGGGGGTCGACGTTACCAGAGGGTGGGGTGGTTCACCCAACAGAATGGAGACCGCCAACTTTCCAAATGATTTGCTCCGCTGCCTTCCCCGGCTGGAGACTGTGCTCAACTCGGGAAGACAGTCTCGAGACACGGTGTCCTTAGTCTGGCTCAGAGGTCCAAGTAGGGAGGAAGCACATGGCAGGAGCCAGGACACCGGGGGGTGCCTAGAGGGTGAGGGCCCCCGGGAAGCCGAGGCGGGGGGAGGGTGGGGGCTCTGGAAAGGCCTGGGGGGTCCAATCGGGTACGGGAGGGGGACCCCTGGGTGGGCCTGCAGAGGACAACGGCGGATGCTGTCCACCGTGGGAAACCCAGGGAGAGGCCGCCTCCAGGTAAAGGGCCCAGGAAAGCCGGACATGAACACAGCGGTGGCGGGGGGGGGGGGGGGGGTGCAGGGGGAGAGCGCAGGCGGTAACAGAAACCAGAGCCTGGGACACTGGGAGGCCAAGGCCCAGGACAGCAGGCCCTGGTCTGAAGAGCCTCCGTTCCGGAAGCTCCTCCATGAACTGCTATTAAGATTTACCAACAAGAACGTTACCATCTGCGCTTTGGTCCCAGCGTGGCTATGAGACCCGCAATCTAGCCGAAGCGCTGTAATTTCTGCACCAGCCATGTGGGCGGCGCTGCTCTGACACCCCAGGACCTTTACATCGTTGTGAAGTCCTTGCCCTCAGGGATCGGGGTGTAAGACCAGGGAAGGCAGCATCTGGATGGGCTTGGGCCCCTTGAGAAGCCTTGGGGGGCTGGCAGGGCTGGTCCCAGTGGGGTCAGAGTGGCCAGGACCACGGGGAAGGGACACTCTTGCAGAGGAACCAGAGGTGGGGCCTCAGAGGGCGGCGTGGGCTCAAGGTGCCCACCAGGCCCCGCTCCCGGACACGGGGGGTGAGTGGGGTACAGCTCAGGGCGCAGCCCTCAGCAACGCCTGTTGCCCCGGCCTCCCTGCAGGGCACCCTGCGTTCACCCTGCCTTGGCCGGAAGCTGTGGCTCTTTCCTGCCCACTCCCCCCTGCCCCCGCTGTGGTCGGTGTCTGCTCAGGGCAGGGCAACACCTCCCTGCTCATCCCGCAGCCTGCCTCTCCACGTCCTCCTGCCTTCCAGCCCCACCCCGCCCGGCACCGGGCACCCATCTCCCACGACAGGAGTGTCTGGGGTCCAGCTCTGCACGGGGGACAGGCCGGGCCCACGCAGGGAGGAGTCGGGGGCTCACCACTCACGACCGATCGCTCACACGGCGGTCTTCTGAGACCACTGAGAACAAACATCAGGACCTCCCCACCCCCGCACAGTCACTGCGCTTAGGCCCGTCTGGTAAGAAACGGCAGAGAGGAAACTAGACGAAGCGAAGTGCGCACAGTAATTCGGAGTAACGTGCTTCTTGACGTTCGAACAAACGGCTGACCGACTTAAGAAACTGCACAACAGATGAGGACAACAGTCACGTCATTCTGGTAAATTAGTAAAAGTTACAAATGACTCACGGGAGAACCCACTGAAAGGAGTCTACACATTAATGATTCCTAATCCTGCCGGATTGCTTTCACAGACCCGGGGGACCACAGGAGGGCGGGCGAGACGTCGCAAACGCCACCACGCGCTCAGCTGCACCGGCCTCTCGAGTCCCGCAGGCAGGGTCACGAGCCCGCTACGCCCCACGCACCAATGACAGGACCTCGGCTCTGACAACCCCCATGGGCACCACGTACGGTCCCCGTCGCAGGCCCCACCCCACCCTCCTACAGCGTGCAGGGGAGACGACAGAGGGCACGCCGTGCTGACGTCGGGGCCTATGTGCAGAGCAGGGGTGCCCAGGGTAGGGCTCAGGGTCTGAACAGACACTGGAATGGGGCCAGGACGCGCAACTCAGAAGGTGGCCTGGGAGAGAAGCAGGAGCCGAGGGGGAGGGGAGGGGAGGGACGGAGGGATGCACAGAGGGACAGGGAGCTTGTGCCTCCGAGGCTGGTGGGGCTCTCACTGGGGTGCGCTGGAGCTCAGAGGGCTCTGAGCAAAGGGAGACCTGGTCTGACGTGGGTCTGCTCCTGGGTAACTGAAATGTGGGGGAAAGGCCAAGGGACAGGACACAAGGGAGCCTTTGGGACGAACCCCCGTGTCCTCTGTTACATTAAGCCTAGTTGCCTGTTCCCTGGGTGAGAACAAGACAGAATACGAAAGCAGGACCTGCTGTTTTCCCCGAGTATTGTTCTCACACGGAGCACAGAGGAGTAAACAGAACCGTCTTCTCCAAAGAGGGACCGAGACCAACGGAGAAGTAAAAATCCCTGTTATCAGGGAGCCTGTGCGGCTCAGACCGTTGAGCATCCGACTTCAGCTCAGGTCACGATGTCACAGTTCATGAGTTCGAGCTCTGCGTCGGGCTCGCTGCTGTCAGCATGGAGTCTGCTTGGGATCCTCTGTCCCCCTCTCTCTGCCCCTCCCCTGCTCATTCTCTCTCTCTCTCAAAACTAAATAATATGTTAAAAAACCAAACCAAAGCAAACCCTGTTGTCTGCACACTTCACTGAGGATTGTCAGGAACAGAGTACTGGGTCTGGCCTAGAGGATGCTCCTCGTGGGAACCCAGGAAGTAGGGCGTGGTGGCCGTGGCCGTGGCCCCGGAGGGCGGGCTCTGCATGGCTACCTGGCCCTGCCAGTAACCACGTTAAGCTGGTAGCGTTTCACGACCGTACGTGAGGACAGCACCGGACCCCTAGGGATTTAGGCGGTTAAATAAGAAGGGTCCTTTCTGGCAGAGACACAAAGGTGGGGGCTCCCGTCCCCTCCTCTGTGCTCAGCTGAGGACCTGCACTGAAACGCCCTCAACGCAGTGGCGCCTGTTTCTTTTCTAGCTCGACGCACAGGTGCGAACCATGGGCCGGAGGCTCTGTTCTTTAAAACTTTCATCTCTAGTTAGGAGGCGAAGGACTCCATCAAGAGTCTGAGAAAACGGACAGCACGTCCCTGCAGGACACAGAAAATGTCACCCGGCTTCCGTCCGTCTCCTCCGAGATCAGTCCCTGGGGGCAGCAGGGGGACCACCGTGGTCCTCCGAGGGCAAAATGCCTCCACGTGCTGGCCCAGCGGGGCATCCAGGCCCGAAAGCGTGTGTCGCGCGAACACGCCAAGCGCGGGCAGGAACAACAATAAATTGGCACACGGGTAACACCTGGAAGAATGTCTTGCAAAGCTTAATGGGAATTTGGGGCACTTGTCATTTTCCACATGATGCTACCATTTCTCCAACGTTGACTTGCGCTTTGCAGACTCTCCCGCTGCCTGTCTGCGGGGCTGTCAGAATGGGCTTCTGTAAGAGAGTGTGCGGCAAGATGAGGCGACAGGCAGGATGAGAGCCCTGCCTCGAAGAAGGGTGATTTCCCGGCCAGACTGGACCTGGCTGGTGGCCAAGTCGCTGTGCAGCAACGTCCCCGTCAGGACTCACGAGACAAAGACTCGGGGGCCCAGGGCACATGCCGGCTGGTCCCACAGCCTGGCCTGCCCCCTGCGGCGGCCCCCCCATCAGGGACAGTAGTCCCGCCTGACCCGGACCAGGATGTGCACTTTCCTCGCTGACTCACCAAGCATTTTCTGGGTGGAATCACCCTCAGGGTCTTACCCCTCATCACTGAGTTCTTCGAGCTGATCGTGGCCCTGTCTGCAGAGGAAGCAGTGGCCGAGGGTCAAGGGAGTCACGTTTCGCTTTACAAAAGTAACATCCTGACGCCTCCTTTTAAAAACTTTTGAATGGGGCTGCCTGCGTGGCTCAGCTGGTTAAACGTCTGACTTTGGCTCAGGTCATAACCTCACGGTTTGTGAGTTCCAGCCCCGCGTCAGGCTCTGCAGTGTCAGTGCTGATCCGGCTTTAAATTTTTTCTCTCCTTGTCTCTCTGCCCCTCCCCTGCTCGTGTTCTCAATCTCTCTCTCTCTCTCTCTCTCTCTCTCTCTCTCTCTCTCAAAAATAAATGAATAAACTAAAACAAACAACAACAAAAAGCTTTTGAGTGAAACATGCTTTTGGGATAGACAGGTATCTCCAAAGGACTAGAAGATCCTGGAAGCCACAAAACTTCCCCAGACCAGGGCTTCTCATGGGCTGTCCTGGGCTGGACGTGAGCAGCATCCCTGGGCTCTACCCAGGAATGCCACGGGTGCCCCCAACATTGCCAGACGTGAGCCGGTGTCTCCTGGGGGCACCATCACCCGACAGGGAACCAGTGCCTTGGGGCATCAATGCGCTTAGCAACCTGCTCTTTAAACAGAAATACAGGAGGGGACAAGGGCCGGTGTTGGGAGCACAGGGGAAAGGCGGGGGCCGCTGAGCGCTCTCCTACATCACAGACCCTCGTGGGGTCGCAAGTACGTGTGCGTGTGTACGTCCCAGGGGAGCCTCACACACAACCTTCCAAGCCTAAGCCTATCTTCTCTACTGTGCTGCCCCTTTCCAGAAACGTCCTTCCCTGCTGTGTCCCCAAGTCGGTGAAGAGTGCCCCATGCTTGTGCTCACCTGCCCAGCCATCCAGGAGCCCTTGTCTCACTTCCTCTCTGCCCCGGGGTGGCTCCCTGCCTGGCCCCTCAGGCCCCCGAGGGCGGGTAGACGCAAATGTGGCCGCGGCACGCCCCGTCCGAATGTCCGAATCTTCGCAGGCTTCTCCTACCAGGTCAGGACTGTGTTCAGACACCCTGCTGCTCACCGTGCAGGTTCATGCAACACCCTGGGCCGGGGGTGCGGCTGTCGGGGCCCCTGCACCGTCCGCCTTCCTGGCCAAGCCCGCTCCCCACACCCTGCCTCCCGTCCCGGCGTCCGCACGAGGCCGAGGCAGCACATACTCAGAACGGCTGCTGGAAATGAGCACAGATCCTCCGACAGGAGCTGGAGATTTTCATCCAGAGCTCAGCTGAACCCTAAAGGGGCTGTGCACAGACCCCACGGCGTCACGGGTCTGCTTTACAAGGCCTCTGCTGGGCTAACTCACCACACCGAGATGGTCTCTTCGTTGGTGAGGCTTACAAATGCCTGAGATGGGAAAGGAAGTCCACCTGGGTGGGCACCGCCCTCTAACAGGACTGGAGCCGAAGCTGTGACCCAGCCGGGCTGATGGGCACACGGGTCCTCTGCACCCTGCTCCCGGTGGGCAGCGGGGGGCGGGGCCACAGCCACCGACGGCGGCCACAGCATCTCGCGTGTTCAGGTGAGACCACACAGAAATCGGAAGCCTCCTGGGTCCACCAGGAGAGCCGGCACGTCCTGGTTTGGGGATGGTTCCCACGGCAGGTGCCATGGTGGGGCGGGGGGGGGGGTCCCCTAACGTGATTAGAGAGAACTGAATGATCAAATGTCCGGGTGCCACCAGATACCTCCTGGCAGCCTGCCAACAGAGCCTGCCTGCCCAATCTTCCGTGGGCTCCCCAGGCCCCGTGGGAACTGTCTCCAGGCCGTGTGTGTGTGTGTGTGTGTGTGTGTGTGTATGTGTGCAGCTGGGGGCAGGGGGACTGGAGGTCACACTGGACACAACAGCCTGCTCATCCCCTGACCTCTGGCCCTGTCTGCCCACTCACCACTCCCGGGGGACGCTGGGCTGTCACACGGACACACGATTTGTTCTGTGGACACGCTGTGGCTTTAGTCACTTGGTCCCACCAGCCCAGCTCTGTCCCCCTCAATTGCCCTAAACCTTCCCCAGGCCTCCTGACCTTGCCTAACCTCACACCCTCTTGCTTCAGACGGTAACAGAATGTTCCACAAAACCATCCAGAAAACCTACCCACTCATGATGGCTTGGACATAACTTCCACGAAAATATTTTCCTGTCTCCTCAAACTGAATTTCCCAAGAATACATTGTTATGCCGCCAGACAAAAAAAAGTTTCAAACAAAGGAGGCGCTGTCCCAGAGGCACGCTGAGCTGGAACTCGCATCTATGTCACAGACGCGTCCTGGGGACACCTGACCTCAGTGCCCCAAAGCAGCAACTCAAAAGCTGGCATTTGAAAAGGCGTTTCCAACATGCCAGATGAGTCCATGATGCTCCGAGAACCTGCATTCCGTCACGGGCTCACGGGCGTGGCCCAATCCACATCCTGAGTCGGCGTGAAACATTTCAGGAAGAAACTTGCATCGGGCCAGCAGACAGAAAACTCGCCACACAACCTGACATGCGGTCGGCAGCCGGCTCGTTCCAGATGCCTGCACCTGCCGCTTCCCCGAGGCAGGGGCTCTGCGTCCGTGCGCCCTGTGGGGAACGCTGGAAACCAGCCCCCTGGCTGTCCGTCCTGGTGCTAATATGGTTTCAGTTATGTCTGCTCTCGAGAAGGCTGGATTTGGATCCCAACAGAAACAGACTGTTTTATTACCCTCTACAGATACTGCAAATTTTGAGAAACAGATGTTCCAGTAAAGTTGATCATAAACAGAGAACTAAAGAGATGCTATTTATTAATGACAACAGACTCTCTCTCCATGGAACGGCACATGTCACTTCCGCAGTGAGAGCACTTGCAGAGAGAAAAGTCCAAGGACAGAAAGAGCCATTTGTGTTCGAAGAGTAAAGTGGAGAGATGTGGGTGACGGGTCTTTAAACCCAGACGGTCACTGCGAGTTTGTGGGCAAAGGGACCCAGGGCAGCGCCGGCTTTGAGGAATCAGCAGAAGAAATACCAGCCATAGGAAATCACGATGTGATGGAAACACACGGGTTTTGCTACACGTGTTTTCTTCGTTGCGTCCTCCCCCACCCGGGACGCGAAACCGCCAATCAGCACAGTGTCCTCCGAAGGTGTGCGACCAAGGTCTAGTTTGGCAACACGCTGCTAACGCTTAGAAGTGAAATGTCAAGTCGCATCGACTTTTGCAAGGCTGTCAAAACTGAGCAAGTTCAAAATAAAGGAAAATACAGAAGACGCACGTTTTCAACCAGATTAGAAAGAGAAAACCGTACGTTTTGAAGACGTATTTGATATTTTTATTCTATGCCATTAAACATCTTATACACCGATCTCAGGATAGAACACTCGCTCTAGCCTCTTCTTCACTGATGATGAATTTTACCACTTGCCCAACATGACAAATTCCAAAATAGCACAGAATGAACTTACGAGTTGCCCTGGAGTGCGGAACCCCTAACCAGCGTGCTGGGGAGATACACACACCCACCACGAACGCGGCTACTCGCCTCACCCAGGGTTTCCCACTTGCCAGCCTAAACACCTCCCCAGCGAGGCCCCCTCCCTTGCCCGCACACACACCCTGCCCATGATCACTGTGCACACACACCCACGCATATACGCGGTCACCTCTCTGCCGCCCTGCCAGGTCACGGCTCCTGGAGGACGAGCCTGCTGATGCGCCCCCACGGGTCACCCCCTCACGGGGGCCTGGCGCTGTCTCGCTGTGGGACGCGGACACACTAGCTCTACGCTGGGGCTGGTAACACAGCAGTGAGCCTGCTGGTTTGCGAGTGCAGTTGTGTGCTAAACGGGTACGTGCGTATAATCCCCACAACAACTCAAAGGGCAAATACGGTCCTCACTTTTCAGACGACTCAGCAGGAGGCCTCGCCCAGGACCCTAACCCTAACCCTAACCCCAACCCCTAACCCTAACCCTTGTCCCGGTCATAGACGGTGAGCAGCAGGCCCGGGACGAGCCACCGAAATGCTGGCCTCTGAGCCGGCCCTGCCTGCCCACACCGGGTCCCGAAGGGCCCCCACCTCAACCCCTGGGCCCGACCCAGGCCACGAGGGGTGCAGGTGAACAGCCACAAACCACTCAGAAGTCGGCGAGGCGGCTTTTTGTTAAACAATAACTTAGCAGCCAAGTACAGCAACCTGTGTTTGCGTCTTTAATTCTGAAGGACTCATGCTTCATTTATAAGGACGTCCTCACAAATACTACACTAGGGTCGGTCATTTTGTTAGGCTTTGCACATTTCATAAATAATCCGTCTCCTCAGCTCCTGTGACCCAGAACCTGCTGGCTGCCACAAGTCCCCCCACTCGCCCTGTCAGCCCTCGGCCGGACTCCGACGCCCAGCCTCGTGCGTTCAGTCCATCGTGACATCTTCTAATAATAAAAAAGCAATTCATCTCAAGGGCCACTGGTACTGGCTCAAATATTACAATGATTACAAACTGAAAAAAATGTTCTCATGCAATAAAGTCCTTTCCCAAAATGGCCTGAAATGTTGCAACCAAATCCCGGCTGAAAGTCTGGGCGCTTTGCCGACGGCGGATATGATTCCGCTGTGCCTCCCTTCACGGGGAGGGTGGCTGTGTGCTGACTGGCAGTTAACCCTCCCTTAAGGGTGATGAGCGAATGGCCACCACATTCCCAAAGCGTCACAAGCGATGCCCGGGGGACAGCCAGCCCTGTGGCATCCTGGCAGGGCCCCCAGGGACAGCCGACAGGGCTCTGCCCTCTGTGATCTCCCCTGCCAGGTCCGTTCTGTCTGTTCCACGGTGCTCACCGCAACCCGCTCGACTGGATTCGCTCCACAGTCACGACCCCGAGGAGACCCCGTGCCTGCTGTCCATCAAGTTCCCGTCCCAAGTTCCCGGACGAAACTGAGCCCACACAGCAGCCTCGCACCCAACAGGAGGGGGACTTCGTGTGCGTCACGAGGGTGGCCCATGTGTGTGAATGCACACACACACACACACACACACAGATGGGGCAGGGTTGTGCCGGCTGGAGCGTCCCTCTCAGTAGGGCCCCCGCAGACCCCCAGGAGGCCGACGAGGGACCAGAACAAAAGCAAGTTCACGATCAAGGGCATAGCTGTGCTCCCCGGCCCCACGTCTCACACCAGGCCCCGCGCAGGAGGCCGCAGGCGGACAGGCCAGAGCAAGCCACTGCACCTGCTCTCGGCACCCAGGGAGCGGCCTGCCATCCCGGGTCAAAGTCTGAACCTGCCTGCGCTTGGGAGGGAGGCAGGTGGTGGTGAGGCCCAGGGGAAGAGTCACGGCCCATGAGCCCCCGCGCGCCCACCCCGGGGAGCCCGAGCAACGGGGGCCGCCCCGGGGACCGGGGCCCAGACGTCCGGGCAGGCCGCACCCGTGCCGATTCCGTGCTCGGTTGTGCATGACGTGAACACGCTTCCCTGTGACACCCACTCGGCACACGTTCGCTGAAGGAACCTGAGCTCCAGGACGGGGCGTCCGCCCACAGCTGCCACGGGGACCCAAGAATACCACGTGGACGAGTGGTCACTCTGTCCCTGGCCCTCCTGCTGCCACATCCGGGCCCGCACGCTCTCTCCGACTGCTCCACGTGTCCTGTCCCTGCACGGCTCTTCCAGACAGCGCGGTGCTCCCTGCGGGCGGAGGGTGAACGCCGCTCCACCGGGGCAAAGACCGGCCTTCCTGGGAGTCCGCGGGAGTGGGGACAGCGGCTTTCCCGGTGCCCTGTGTGCTGGCGCCTCAGGACACCCCTCAACGTCTGCTTCGGTCTGACAACGGCAGCGGGAAAGCGCCTGCTGGCACCTCCAGATAACGCGCGCCCAGGGTCACTCTGTGTCGCAGCATCTGGGGAAACGGCGTCTCGGGTGGGCCTCTAACCGAAGGGCCCCGCAGCGACCGGGTGTGGCCACCCAGAGCCAGAAGACAGCGTGCGGGTGTGACGGGGAGGAAGGGCGCAGTCACACGGAGGCCCCTGGGGAGGCAGGCCCAGATGGTTTTGCAGAGCACGGCCGCCTGCCAGCCCCGGCCCGCGGGAGCACTCCAGCGCATGACCCTCCATGACCGCCGGGGGTGGGCACGATTACTGCCCCCGCTGGGCAGACAGGCAACGAAGAAGCAGCAAGGAGTGACCTGCTGGTGTGACCGCACGACCACGGACCCAGAGGCCTGGCTGCGAGGCTACGGACACGGCCTGGGTCCCCGGGTACCTCCGGGGGCTCTGCCCCCACCGCGGTCACCCTCCCCCCCATTCGGCACCTGCCCTCGGCACCTCTGCAAGGCTCCTCCTGACCACAGACTGCCCCCCGGCCCTGCGTGGCGTCACCGGCAGCTGCGCATCAGCTCAGAGCAGGGAGAGGACAGGCTTACGTGGCCTCCACGGAAGAGCGGAACGTGGATTTCTAACGGGGACAAAAAGCACGTGGAGGAAATACAGAAACGCGGTCGGTTTCCAACCTCTCTGCGAGCGTCACAGGGCATCTCCCGCAGCACACGTGTCAAGGAGATTTTCCACCACGACCTCGCCAGCGTGGACAAGCTGTGGCCTGCCCAGGGGAGGCTGGAGGGAGGTACAGGGGACAGACGGACAGACACTGTGTGAGCACCTACTGCGTGCCTGCATGTGCAGGGCCTGTGGGACCCAAGGGCCCACTCACTGCACACAAGGAGAGGCCGGAAGTTTCAATCTTTACGTGATAGCGACCTGAGTCAAAGTCGGACGTTCAACCGACAGCCAGGCACCCCCAGAGTGTGTCTGGGGACACGTCGTGACTAAACAGAGTCCGTCCCCCGTTGAACCCACCCTAACCTAGTCCCAGGACCCAGCCTGGGGGGTCACGGTCTGCCTGCACCACGCACATGCAGGGACCCTGTCTGTCCACCCCTGTGGCACCCAGCAGACGCCTGTGGATGCTCGCAGAGGAACCCTCCCCGACAGTCTCCAGCTTCCTCCCGACCCCACCACCCTCCTCACCCTCTTCTGACCCGAAGCCAAGCCCGCCTCCCGCACCCAGCTTTCCCACACCAGCCAGCCCGCAGCACAACGTCCCCAGAGGGACTGAGTAAGCCCCCGAGGGTTCTGGCCCTGGCTCTTCCCCACCCTGTGACCTGGGCCCCGTCCACACCTGTGCGGCCTCTACACTCCTCAGACCCTGGGCAACCCTGGGTGAGCGTCCCCATCCTGTGACCAAAGGACCGAAGCCGCAGGGCCCGGCAGCAGCTGCCCACTGAGGACCCGGCAGATTTCCGCTCCAAGCACCTACTGTGTCCGACCCCACCGGCTACAGAGGCCAGTTGGGGCCCCAACCCCGGGATCCACACCCTCGCAGGTGGCTGTCTCTGCAACGGGGACAATAGTGAGATCACCCCGAGGGCTGTGGGGAGGGTTTCACGAGGCACGGAGCAGCGTGAAGGCTCCCAGTCCTGCAGGGGTGGGGGAGGCCCACAACCCGTCTCTCTGTCTCCCACAGATCAGGACTAGGAGCTGGGGACAAGACGGGAGAAAGACAACTCACTGAGAACTCCAAGGGCAAAAGGCCAGAGAAGCCGCCCCTGGAGAGCGAGCGGTGTGGGGCGGGAGTCTCCCTCTCCTCCTGGTCTCCAGCTGCATGTGGACAGCATCACACCTGTCCGCCTGGGCACAGGAGCCCAAGCGGGGCAGAGGAGAGGGCTGGGGAGGGTGTCCTGGCTCTGGGTGTGAACAGACACACGCCTGGCTGCTCAGGTGCGGAACAGTCAGGAAGCACGGATGCGCCATGGGACCCAAGCTGCCACACACCCCAGCACCGGGCCCCAGCCTCCCCCGCGTGACAAACGTCAGCGCGGCTCCCCAGCAGGATGGCAAAGGCCTCTGAGCGCCAGACTGACGCAGAAACCCCTCCCACCGTATCAGACGCACTGGGCATCCAAGCCCAACCTCGCCGAGCACCCGTTCAAGAAAATTCTCCAAAGGATTTTAACAGGACTCACGGTCCTACAACAGGATATTGAAATGTCTGGAATACAGATTAATCGACACACCAAGAACCAGGAAATGCCGACATCCTCCGGGGAGAAGACAAGGCATGCCCAAGCTGAGGTGGCCTGGATGCTGGAGGTCGGGTAATGACTCTCAACTTGCCCTTGCGACCCTGCTCAGCGAGGTACAGCTGAGATGATCGGAGAGACAGCAGTACTCGCGAGAGAAAAAGAAACCACCTGAAGGAAACAAATGGAGAATATAGCATTAAAGTACAGTATCTGAAATAAAGAGCCCACTGACGGGCTCAGTAACCAAAGGGTTAGGATACAGCAAAGTCAGGGGAGTTGAAAATAGGTCAGTAGGAATAATGCATTCTAAAGAACAGAGAGAAAAAGTATTTTTTTTAAACTGTATTTATTTTGAGAGAGAGAGAGAGAGGGAGAGAGAGAGAGAATAAGCAGGGGAGAGGGGTGGGGGGCGGGGAGAGAATCCCAAGCAGGCTCTGCACCATCAGCATGGAGCTTGACATGGGGCTCAAACTCATGGCCCTGGGATCATGGCCTGAGCCAAAACCAAGAGTCGGACACTCAACCGACTGAGCCACCCAGGCGCCCCAAGAAAAAGTATTTCTAGAAAGTGCACAGGGAACTGTGCTTCTGAGAATATGGACTAGGTGCCCTTTTCCCCGTGTCTCCTCCTGAGTCAGGTATGACAGACGGCAGGACTCTGGAGGGTAGGAGAAGAAAGGAGGCTCTGGGACCGTGGGACCCAGGGAGGGACCCAGGGAGGGACCCAGGGAGGGACCCAGGGAGGGACCCAGGGAGGGACTCAGGGAGGGACCCAGGGAAGGAAATGGTGCTGAGTTCCCCGGGTTTTCCTTCTGCCTCACACATCTGGTTGAAGAATCCCGCAACTTGGAGATGCCAACAGGCACAGGCACAAAACTCCAGCAACAGCCAGAGGACGAGGGAAAGGACAGAACAGCATGACAGGAAACTTCTAGACCAGAACAGCTCTACTCCAGGAAACACACAGAAAACACTGGCCCCACCTGCACACACACTAATAAAGGCTGACCAGGAGCCTGGACTTCCATGGAGGAGTTCACGAGGTCCCCCAGCGCTCCCAGCCAGGGTGATGTGAGAGAATCCCACGTAGGCAGCTGGAATGTTCATCCAGCCAGCTGGTAACAAGCCTCACTCCCCCAGGAGACAGAAGAGGAGCTGGACTTTACCTCCACCCGGCAGGAGCCAGGTGCCCTCGGCCTCCTTGCTGGGATGGTGTCAGAGAAGACACAGTGGGGAGTCAGGACTTTGACCACCCACCCAGATCTTGGGAGAGCCCGTAAGGAGTAGTCGCAAGGCATCCCACCCCTCCCAGCCGAGGAAGTATCAGTGGAGGGCTGGTGGGGGGCGGAGAGGACTCCCACCTCACCGGCAGCAATGAGGGACCCCTCCTTGGTTGCCAACAAGGCCAAGGGAAACCTGGACTTCTTCCCCCACCTGGCAGTAACTAGCCACCTCTTCCCTGATGGAGCAGTGTCAGAGAAAGCTAGCTAAAAGAGAAGATTTAAATAAGATCCAGGCTCATTACATCGTACAAGAATGTCCAGGTTTCAATAAAAAATCAGTCACCACGGTAAGAACTGGGAAGTTCTACAACTGAATGGAAAATGACAGTCGCTAGAGGCCAACACTGAGATAGCACAGACACTGGCAAGCACTGTTTGAGCAGATGAGAACATTCCCTGAGCAATTACACATGGAAAGCCAACGAAGGCCTACAAAGACTCGGCAAGGGAAGAAAAGATATAAAAAATGAACCAGACAGA
The DNA here is from genome assembly GCF_022837055.1 of Prionailurus viverrinus. NCBI lineage: Eukaryota > Metazoa > Chordata > Mammalia > Carnivora > Felidae > Prionailurus > Prionailurus viverrinus. Next base: position 136,304,885 of record NC_062567.1, read on the forward strand.
AATCTGAGAACTGAAAAATAAAAACACAATAACCAAAATAGAAAGCAGGGGGGCAGACTTGAACACAGAACGGAGGGACAGAGAAAAGAATCAGTGAACTGAAAGATAAAATGATGGAAGTTACTCAATTCGAACAACAGAGAAAAATAGTTTTTAAAAAGTGAACAGAGCCTTGGGGACCTGTGAAACTATAAACAAAGATCTCATGGTTGTGTCACCAGTGTCCCAGAAGTAGAGAGAGATGGGTTGAAAAAGTATTTAAAAATAATGGCTGAAAACTTCCCAAGTTTGTAAGACATAACTTACATAACATAGAAGACATAACTTACAAAGAAAATCAAACCAAGACACATCATAGTCAAACTTCTGAAAATCACATCATAGTCAAAGAAAAAAATCCTAAAGTCAATGAGAGAGAAACAGCACTTTACCTATAGGGGGAAAAGCAATTCAAGTGACAGTGCATTTCTCAGCAGCAACCATGGAAGGCCAGAAAGAAGTGACAAAATATTCTTCCAGTGCCAAAAGAAAAGAACTGTCAACCCAGAATCTTATACCCAGCAAAAATATCTTTCAGGGATAAAGGAGAAATCAAGACATTCTCAGCTAGAGGAAGACGAAGAGAACTTGCTGCTAGCAGACCTTTCCTGAAGAATGGCTAGAGGAAGCAGAAAGGAAAAAATATGGAAGGATCCCTGAAAAAAAGAAAGAGAAAGAACATGGTGAACAAAGATAAAGGCAAATACAACAGAATTTCCTTCTCCTCTTTTAAATGTTTCTTTATTCATTTTTGAGAGAGAGAGAGAGAGAGCGCGCGTGCGCACAAGCTGGGGAGGGGCACAGAGAGAGGGAGACAAAGAATCTGAAGCAGGCTCTAGGCTCCAAGCTGTAAGCACAGAGCCTGACATGGGGCCTGAACCCACAAACTATGAGATCATGACCTGAGCTGAAGTCGGACACTTAACCGACTGAGCCACCCAGGTGCCCTAACAGAACTTCCTTCTTTTCTTGACTTTCCTAAATGATGTTTGAGGATTGAAGATAAAATTGTAACACTAATGTGGTTCTAAATGTCCGCGGAGGGAAAAATCAAGACACTTATACAATAAAACAGGGGAGAGTAGGGTGATGCAGAGGTAAGCTTTCTATATTTTACCCAAACAGGTCAAATGACAGCACCAGAGGCTGGGGAGAGTTACATTTACATAAACCAACACTGGAGACAACCACTCAGAGGCTACACAAAGAAACGCATTAAAAAACAATACAAATTGGGGTGCTTGGGTGGCTCAGTCAGTTGAGCGTCTGACTCTTGATTTTGGCTCAGGTCATGATCTCATGGTTCACAGGCTTGAGCCCCTCGTCAGGCTCCATAATGACAGCATGGAGACTGCTTGGGATTCTCTCTCTCCTCTCTCTCTGCCCTTCCCCTTGCTTATGCGTGCGGGCATGTGCACTCTCTCAAAATAAATAAATAAACATTTAAAAAAAAGAATACAGACTGTGTTCACTTCAGCAGCACATACACTAAAATTGGAACCAAAACAATACAGATATTTTACAACAATATAAAATTAATAAAGACGTATAGATAAACCAAAACCTAATTCTAAAAAAAAAAAAAATTAAGTAATCCACAGGAAGGCAGGAAAAAGAAAACAGAAAAATGAAAATCAGAAAGAAAAACAGAAAACAAAATATAAAATGGCAGATTTAAACCCTAACATATCAAAATTTACATTAAGAAGACAGTGATTTAAAAACATGACTTAACTGTATGTGGTCTAAACTCACTGCAAATCTACCAATGGAACAGGTAGAAAGTAAAAGGATGGAAAAGACACACCATGCAAACATTAATCAAAAGAAAGTAGGAGTGGCTTATTAATACATAAAGTAGACCTCAGAACAAAGACAATTACCTGAAACAGAGGCATATTACATAATGAAAAAGGGTCAACCCCAAATGAAGACATAGCAACCTTGAACATGTATGCATCAAACAACAGAGCAGGAAAATACATAAGGCAAAAACTGACAGAACTACAAGGCAAACAAGAGAAGTCCAGAATTATAGTTGGAGACTTCAACAGTTGATAGAACAATGAAACAGAAGATCAGCAAGGATATTAAGAACCAACCAACACCATCATCAACCAATAGGATCCATCACATTTCTCCAACACCCCCCCCCCAACAATAGCAGAATACACAGTCTTTCCAGTGCCACGGAACATGTATCACCATAGACTACATCACTCTGACACGCTCCTTTGTTCTTGCGCTACTTCAAACTTTGGTGGGGTGTAGGCAGGTTTGTGTGAAACTGGTCAGAGAGAAAGGAAATAGACCGATTTTGATGCCCAAGGCCAGTCTGCACAGGGATGTACCATTTCTCAGAGGGAGGATGGGCTTTCCGCTTACAGAGCAGGGCATGGTGGGACCAGAACCCGAGTGGGTGTGTTTCCCAAACCGCAGTATCGGTTCTTCCAGATGACTAGATCTGTTCACTTGTTTGTTTTGAAGGATAAAATATTTTTTGTCATCTGGATCAGCTGCTTCTACAATACATCACATGGTTATTCCCTGTTCGCAAAAAATGATTTAGAGCAGGGTCAGCAAGCTGCAGGCCAAATTCAGCCAGCTGCCTGCTTTTATAAATAAAGTTTTATTGGCACACAGCCACATGAATTCATGCGCACACCATCTGTAGCTGTTTTTGTGCTAAACCAGCAGAGCTGAGGAACTGTGACCCACAAAGCCTAAAACATTTGCCATCTGGCCCTTTAAGAAAGCGTTTGGAGACCTATTCCAGCAACAAATAGAAGTTAACCTTGAATAATCTCCGAAAAATTACCATTTTTACGACCATGTTCAGCTCCCGACAATAACAGTGGCGAGGGCCTAAGGGGACACTTTGGGAAGGCCTGCTGTTTTCTGACATCCGCTAAGACTGCAAAGCTGTGCCCCTCTTCCTATAGAGGCTCATACCCAAATCTGGATTCTTTTTTTCTGAAACAGGTAGAGAGGATTGCCATTCATCCCCTATTCAGATATACTGAGATTCCTCCATATCGAAATGCGCAGGTCGCTGGCTTTATATAATCTGGCCATCTGCATTGCTCGTGCCTTCGCAATGGGGCACAAATAAGATTTCCACGGCACACACTGGGCGGGCATTCGAGGGACAGCACTTGCAGTGTCACCCTTCGGGACCGCGGAGAATTTGTGGGCTTTGCACAAACTCTTCTGATTCCTAGTCACTCCCCATGGTTTCAAACCCACTCCCCTTCAGAGAAAAGCAAGGGCTGGCTCTTGTAAGCAAACAGAGCAACAAATCACTACTGGAATCCCCCCCCCCCACCTTTTCCTGCTGGTGGGACCCGCTGTGTCTGCATCCCCCACCCCCCTTGCTGCTCAGTGGGGAGCTCCTGGAGAATGGGGTTCGGGGGTGAATCCAGAGGACACAGGATTCTGCCCTCCAGGAGAATGCAGGGGAGGAGACAAATACAAACAAAAATGTAAAAAGCCCAACTCACCACACAAAGCAGAGAGTAATAACTAGCAGAGAGGTACAAACCGGGCTGTATAAAACTCAAAAGAAAAAGATTGCCGAAGGGCAAAGTACCAGCAGGGCCAGGCCTGGAAGGTAAGATTCAAACCCGGAAACAGGAAGGAAAAGCACCTGGCAGAGAGAGGCGGTGCTGAACCAGAAGGCAGCAGGTGGGGTGGGGACCATGGGGTCAGATCCGGAAGCCTTGAACACAAGCCCAGCACCGGCAACGGGCAGCCCGTGGCGCCACGGAGCCGCGCACATGGGAGACCCTTCTAGAAGAGCAAGCACCAATGGCTGTCTCCGGCGTGGAATCAGAGGTCGTCAGAAACTTGGAACCCGGGCTCAAGAGAAGTCAGGATGCAGAGAAAGCACTATGTCCGCACGATGCCGATCACGCCGACCGTGAAGTCAGGGTGGCTGTAGGAGTGAGGCTCATGAAACGGCCAAAGGCAGAAACCAACTTCACTGTCGGGAAGTCTGTTATGCAAAAATCTGGACCGTTAGAGAAGAAAAATTAAGGGGAGGGGGGTAGGAGTAAAAAATATTAACAGCATCCTAATAAACAAAGAGAACATGTTATCTTCTAAAGCATGAAAGACGGTTCCTTAAATACTAGTGTTCTTCCTTGAGGTAACTGATCAGAGGTGAGATGGATGGGTCACATAAAAGATCATTTTAAGAAATATTTTCAAAACGTTGCCAGATTAATCTCCCAAAGCGGCTCACACACCCGTCACAAGTGGCTCCGTTCTTTATGCCGCTTTGGCTTCAGTATCTACCCAGATGCTCGTCACCCAGCCTTGAATTGTTTACTTCTATCAACGGCCTGTATACGTTCTTTGCAATGGATTTTTAAAATCAATTTTTATATGTTTAAATGTTTTCTTGGGGAGCCTGGGTGGCTCAGTCGGTTGGGCGTCTGACTTCGGCTCAGGTCACAAAATCGAGGTTCATGCGTTCGAGCCCCACGTCGGGCTCCATGCTGTCAACTCAGAGCCTGGAGCCTGCTTCGGATTCTGTGTCTCCTTTGCTCTCTGCCCTTCCCCCACTCACGCTCTGTGCCTCTTTCTCAAAAATAAATAAAAACATTAAAAAAAGTTTTTTAATGTTTTCTTAATTTTCACCGGCTATCATATTTGTTGCAAATATCATCCCCATCATTTTTTAAATTATGGAGTCTTACCAAAAATATTTAAGATTTTTATTTATTGAAATAATTCAGATTTTTCTGTAGGCATTCTGGAGCTCACCTTGGTTAGGGAGGTCTTCCCACATTCCAACACTATTAACTTATCCTCTGTTTTCTTGGACTAATTTTTTACATGAAAATCTTTAATCCATCCAATTCTGATTTTGAGGAACTTTTACATTATCAATGAATGAAAAGGGCATTTTGTAACGTTCATGTAATGAAACACTGCACGACAAAGAAAAATCATGTCTTTAAGATATGCCAGCTCTCTGTTCCTAAATACACACCCAAGAGAAAAGAAAGTATATACCCCCCCAAAGGGACTTTTATACAAATGATCAGCATCTTTATTCATGCAACCAAACACTGGAAATGGCCCCCAAATCCACACAGTGAATAAACAAACTGGTTTACTCAGACAACACAGTATTACCTTGTGATAAGGAGGAACCGACCACTGATCATTGAGTGCAAAATGATTAAGTGAAACAAAGAAGCCAGAGACAGGAAGGGCACGTATCACATGATTCCACTTATAGGAAATTCTATTAGAAGTCAAATCCGTCCCCGGTGATAAAGCAGGGCAGAGACCGAGGGATGGGGCACAGAGGAAGGTTCTGGGGTGACTCGAAGGTTCTGTATCCTGATAGGGTGATGCTTCGGCAGGTGCATACACTGATCAAAATTCCCCAAACTACATCCTTAAAATGTGTGAATTTTACTATATGCAAGTTATACCTCAATAAAGTTGACCTTAAATATTAAAAAAAAAATTTTTTTTAATGTTTATTTATTTTTGAGAGAGACAGAGACAGAATGCAAGTGGGGTGGGGACAGAGAGAGAGGGGAGACACAGAATCCAAAACAGGCTCCAGGCTCCGAGCCGTCAGCGCAGAGCCTGACGCGGGGCTCGAACCCATGAGCCGTGAGATCATGACCTGAGCCGAAGTCTGCTGCTCAACCGACTGAGCCACCCAGGTGCCCCTAAATATTTTGTTATGTTTATTTACTCCAGGCTCCTGGCTGTCAGCACAGAGCCCCACACGGGGCTCGAAGTCACGAACCACGAGATCATGGCCTGAGCCGAGGTCCGTTGCTTAACCGACTGAGCCACCCAGTCGCCCCAATAAAGTTGACTTTAAAAAGTCATATTTTAAGTGAGTAAATGATACTATAGAAAACATTCTACACTATATTTCCCCAGCTTTTCTTTCATGCATATTCACATAGACAGAAACACCAAATAGTATTCACTGCCTGAGGGTAAGACTAAGGGTAGTTTTCGTGTGCGTGCCTTTCTGTCTGTGTTTTCCAGATTTTAAACTTTCCGTGTCTGTGGCTTACCTACGTTTTGCCTGGCACTGCACAGGCAGTATTAGAGACACGCTTTATAAATACGGCAGTGACCCGACCAAGGAGCTCACCATCAGCCAGGTGGGGCCACTGGGAGGAAGGAGAGGGTTCTCTTCTCCTCCAACCGTGGAGCACCAGCCGTGTCCACCCCCCACCACAACCCCCCGGGACACACACACACACACACACACACACACACACACACACACACTCCTGCCAGCCCCGACCCTAAGAGAACACATTCAGAGTCTGGGGGTATAACCCAGCTGTAGTTACAGTCTGTCTCAAGTTCAACTAGCACGACCCCCTTTGACACACGAGGCCTCTGCCCGGTTTCCTGTTTTCAGTCAGCTCCACTTCCGACCAGGCCGGCACCCAGGAGCACTTGCTCTCACCGCACGCGCCCTTAGGGGCAGTCCGCTCTGAGACCAGACAACTCTGCCCCCCAATTCCCTCGTCCTCACCTCGTCCTCGTCTCAAACACCGGGCCACGGAGAAAAGAGCACGTGCCTGGATCAAACCACCAGCTCGCTTTTGTACACCTCTTGCCTCTGGGAGCAGTCAGTTCACGGCTTCCAGGTTTCACGCCTGAAAACAGGAGTGATAGGGGCGCCTGGGTGGCTCCGTCGGTTAGGCGGCCGACTTCGGCTCAGGGCACGATCCTGCGGTCCGTGAGTTCGAGCCCCGCGTCGGGCTCTGTGCTGACCGCTCAGAGCCTGGGGCCTGTTTCGGATTCTGTGTCTCCCTCTCTCTGACCCTCCCCTGTTCGTGCTCTGTCTCTCTCTGTCTCAAAAATAAATAAACGTTAAAAAAAAAATTAAAAAAAAAAGAAAACAGGAGTGATATTCTCGAGACACAAGAGGATCGGGTGAAATGACCCACGGGGCCGCACCCCGCGGCCCTGACTCGGCTCCCCTCTCTGACCTCTCCTGTGGCCTGGTGCACGTCCTGACCCTACTGACCTCCAGCATGCAATCATCTGCCACGGGCCTGCTTCCCTTTTGCGGGCGCGGAGAAGCGAAGAAAACCCAACGAGCTGGCGCAGCAGTTTCTGCGCTGCTCACCCAGGGCGGTGGCTGGTGTCGGAAAACAGCGACGGGAACAGGCCTCCTCCTGGAGGAAGCCCCCCGGCCAGGACGCCCGCAGCCCCGGCCCCTCCAGGGAGAAAGCTCCAGATGAGCCCGCACAGAGCGCCTTCACCCTCCGTAGATGCAAAACAATACCTCTCCCGAGAGAGAGAACCAGCAGCCAGCAGACCGAAGGCGGCACGGCCCCCACGCAGGCCCAGAGTCTGACCACCAGAAACCAGCTGGCGAAGGGTGCCGGCGCTAAATGCAGGCAACGAGGGACTTCCCACCTGGACAACCCACGGGGGTGGGGTCTGTCCAGTGTCCACGCGGCGCTGAGGCTTGATGGGGCCACACTGCCAGTGGCTGGCGGGGACCAAGCTCACGTGTGGACCACCGGGGGGACAGTTACTTAGATGCCCCATAGCTGGGTCTCTCCACATGTACAGTACGAGAACACCTGCCCCGCTTGGTCTGTGTGTGAACACGACACGCGTGGAACGGCAGCGCGATGGCCGCACGGAAGGGACCCATTCTCGAGCCCAGAAATGTACAGAGATGCTCAAAGCCCTCGAGGCCGGGCCAGGCACCGTTAGAGCAAGACACGGGGCCCTGGTGGGTGGTGCAAAGGAGCCCCAGGGTGATACCTGATGCAAGACATTTCTCCCAGAGGGACATCAGCAAGATCGCACAAGAGTAAACTCTCAGACACCCAGCCAGAGACAGGCTCTCTGCAGACAGTGCTTCCGGTGACCCCAAGGCCGGAAACCAAGTGTTGGCCACGGGTCTGAGGCCGCCCTTGACCTCAGCCTCGCCTGTTTCGGCTCGGCCCACCCCTCCTCCAACCCGTGAGCCTCACAACCTCAGCGTCAGGAAGCACCTGGAGCACCCCAGGGTGTCCCAAACTCTGCCCACGAGAGAATCTGCCACCCCCACCCCCAATAATTAAAACAATAAACTGCTGCATCTTGTGCAGTGACTTCAGTGGACTGCAAGCCTGGACTCTGCTGCCCTCACTCAGCTTACGTGCCTCACGCACACCCCGCCCTGCTCGTCCCCCACTCCTGCCTGGCCAAGGCCAGGAGCCCCGGAATTGAGCTCCCTCTGTTCGCTCTCGGCGGATCCTTTAAGAATGTTAAGCCGGATACAGCCCTCACAGCCAAAGAGGAGTCCCATGTCAGCCCCTGGGATACCTTGGGCTGACATCCACCTCCCGCCTGGTTTTAGGGCCCTTACTCTTCTTCCCACCTGGACAACCTCTCCCCCAGGTGCATGGGTTTCTCCGGCTCTCTGCTCAAACGCCGCCCCCTAAGTGAAGGCTGCTGGCCCCACACCCCGGTGATGGGCCTCCACCGGCCGGGGTCTTCTCCTCAGACACACGCGCCCCTGCAGGTGCACCCCTCTGGCTTCCTTCCAGGGAAAATGACCCACTGCAGCAGGGACTTTTCCACAGGCACTGAGCCAGGGCTAGGATACCACCGCACCCTCCCCAACAGGCCCCGGATAAAAGTTGCACAAGAGAATGAATGAAGTGGAACACACCCACACTGGCCAGCCCGGGTTTCTCGGCCTTGGAAGCTTCCCCCTTCCCACTGTCCAACACAGCCCTCGGTAATCCTCCTCCTCCCTCTCGGGATCAAATGACATCTCATTAAGCCTCTGCCCTCCCTCTGCCAGCAGACAGCTCTGCCAGGGAGCCCCTGGTCCCTTCTCCTTGGGGAGAGTGTCCCCTGGGCCGGGTGTGTCCTTTCCATTTTTATCCAAATTACACTTCTCCGAAAGGAGAAGGCCTCTGAAGGTCATGTGTCCAGCCGGCTGTACCAAAACCCACTCCCACCACGCCCCCGCCCGCCCCAGCACATCCCAGACGGAAGGCCCCGAGCCCTCTCCTCCACTCTCTACAACAGCAACCCCCTACCCTGCAAGGCTGCCTCCCGGGTTTGGACCTGGGCGAAAGAAAAGCGTCGGTCCTTGGGTTAAACCGAAACCGAGCGCGGCGCGCCGGCGCCCCTGGGGATCCATCCGTATGCCCGTCTGCGCGATGCGGCCGCGACCGGGAGACGCGTCCCGGGCCGCAGCCCTCCCCGCCGGGGTGGCATCCGCACGAGGGACCAAGGGCGCCGGGTCTCCGGCCCTCCCCGCCCGCACCGCCCCGACTCGCCCTTTGTCACGGGGTCCCCAGAGCGCACAGCCCCCCAGGGCGCCGGGACGCGCCCCCGCCCCCCCACCCTGCCCCCTGCCCCGCCCCCCCCCCCAAGCCGGACCCGCGGGCTGCGGCGGCGACACTCACCCGCGCCGGGGGCGCCGGCTCCGGGCCCCGGGCTCCGCCACCAGCGCAGCAGCGCCCGCGCGGGGTCCAGGCTCACGGCGCAGCGCTGCCGCTTCACCCACAGCACCGAGCGCAGCGGCTCCGCCGCCCCCATCGCGCCCGTCGCCCGCCGGCGCCGCCTGCTCGGCCGGGCGCGGCGCGGGGCGGGGGCGCGGACGCCGAGGGGCGCGGGACCGTTAGCGGCCCCTGGAGCCCGACCGGGTGGCGGCGGCGGCGGTGGCGGCGGCGGCGGCGCGGGGGCGGGCGGGGCGCGCGGGGCGGGCGGCGCTGCGTCACCTCGTACGCAGGGCGGCCTCGGGGACGACGAGGGGGCCGGGCGGGGGTGGAGGGGGCCGGGAGGGGGCAGGGGAGGGGGAGGGGAGGGGGAGGGGGAGGGGAGGGGGCCGGGAGGGGGAGGGGAGGGGAGGGGAGGGGCCTGGGGTATGAGGAGAGGGGCCTAGGGGCCTTGGGAGCTGCAGGGAGTGGGGGACCGAGGAAGGGCGGAGTGGGGGGGAGAGGAGGGGCCGGGCGTGGGGAGAGGAGGAGGCCTGGGGTGCAAAGGCGGGGGCCGAGGGGTCCTGGGAGCTGCAGGCGGGGCGGGGGGGGGGGGGACAGGAAGGAAGGGACTGGATGGGGGGAGAGAAGGAGGGGGCCTGGGTTGCGTGGGGGGGGGGCGGAGAAGGGGTCCTGGGAGCTGCAGAGTGGAGCCGGGGGGACCGGGGAAAGGCCGGGTGGGGGGAGAAGAGGGGCTGGACGGGGGCAGAGGAGGAGGCCTGGGGGGCGGAGGGGGGGGGGACGGGAAGGGTCCTGGGAGCAGCAGTGGGGGGACGGGAGGGGCTAGGCGAGAGGAGAAGAGGGGCCGGACAGGGGATCGAGGAGGGGGCCTGGGGTGCCAGGAAGGGAAGGGAGTCGACCCGGGGGCCCTCTCTGGGGAGCGGGGAGCATTTGGAGGGCGCTGGTGCTGGTCCGGGAGGAGGTGGCTTCCCTTTGCGGCTGGTCTCTGGGTCCGGGTCACAGTTGCCGCGCGTGCAAGGAACTCAGTAGCCCCTCCCTGGCGGGTCGTAAAGACAGGCGGCGTCTGGGTGGCCCTTCCTCCCTTGGCGCAGAAATGCTGCCTGGGCCGTCTGCGGGGGCGGCGGGCAGGCCTGGCTCTCCAGGTGAGCGCAGGGCACCTAAGGCCCTTCGGGATGCCTTGTGGATGGGCGGCTAGAATTTTGGCATCTGCTCTCTGGGATCCCCCGTTCTCTCCAGAGCCGAGCTGGCTCTATCTTCCTCCTTGGAAGTAAGCCTGAAGGCCCGGACAGGCACCCATAGGAGGTGCCAGCCCTATTGCCCCCCTCCCCCCACCACTCAAGTTACCACCGTCTCTGCTTATAGGCCCAGCTCCGGGGTTACCGGGAGGCAGGCACTGCCCTCCCACATTCCGGAGGGGGGACACTTTTAGGCTCTGGGGGCCTCAGCGGTAAAGGAAGGAGAAGCATGTGAGGCAGGCATCTCCCCCGGGGCCCTGAACATCCAGGCTGAGGATAGACTTTCCCTGAGGAGGCTTGCTGGAGGAGGTCTTCCTCCTAAAGGCCTGGGAGAGAGCCGGGCGGCTGGGGGTGGGACAGACGGCTGACCAGGTCCAAGGATGGGGAGGTGCCCTCCTGACCTGTGTGCCCCCAGGGTCTTTCCCTCATCGCTGGCCTAGCTCAATCCTTCCTTCTGCTCAACCCTTCCTTCTCCGTGTGGGTGGCTGCCGCAGCCCACCCCAGCAGGGCTCCGGGCCTGCCCTCATAGCGTGTCTGCTCCTCCCCACCCAGCTCCAGGAGGACACAGACACATGTCTCCCCGTAGCCCTAGCGCTGAGACGGTCCCAGCGCATAGGAAGCACCGGTGTTTGTTACGTGCACACATCTGAGCCAGGTTTACCAACCAAGGAGCTGTCAGGCAAGCTGAGTAACTTGCCTGAAGGCACAGGGCTCAGAGTGACAGAGGTCTGACTGCAGGGGCCCAGGACAGCCATCTGCCTTTCTCTCAGCTCTCCCTGCCCAGCCCCGTGTCTCCTTGGCTCCTCCTGCAGGGCCTCCGCTGCCGATGGTGGAAGGGTGGGCCACCATGCCTGTGCTTGGCCCCGGGTGGCCCCAAGCCAGGTATGACCCCGCCAGCTCCCTGTGATTCGCTCCTCACCAGGAGCCCAACCCCCACCCCCTCCCAATCCAGGGAGAGAGGGTAGGGCAGAAGGCGGGGTGTGAGTCCGAGCCCCACCCTTGGGCAAACCATGCCCGATCTCCAGCCCGGTGGGGTGGACGAAGGGAGGCCGGGCCGGCCTCCCTCCCACGGCTGCTGCTCTGAGGCTCAGGAAATGCGGATGGGACACTGCTCTGGAAACCCTGCCGCAGGGCCTGCGGGGGCCGGTGTCCCAGCTGCAGCGTGTGAAGGATGGCAGGGAAGTGTGGGTGGGCATACAGGGCCTCAGCAATGCCAGCCTCCCTCCCAGGGCCTCCTTCCGTGGCTTCTGGGGGCTGGGTTCCTCCTGCCCCTCCCAGGTTATTTATTTAGAGACCCTTTAATGCCACACATCAGCCCGTGAATTCAGGCCCGTAGCCAGAGATGACTGGGGCCCCACCTCTGCAGGGTGGGGGGCAGGGGGGGCGTGGGGTCAACTGCAAAACACTGACAAGGCCTGGAGGAGGGGCCTCGGATGTGACTGTTTGGACACAGGGCCTTCAAAGAAGTAATTCAGGTAAAATGAAGCCACCTGACTGGTGTGCTCACCAGAGGAAGTGTGGACACACGCACGGGGAGACCAGGAGAACTCACACGCGTTGGGTCCGCCATACGAAGAGGCTGGCGGCCTATGAGCCAGGGAGAGAGGCCCCAGAGGAAGCCAGCACACCAGCGCCTTGACCTTGCGCCTCCAGCCTCCAAACTGAAACGGTGAGAAAATACGTTTCTCCTGTTTAAGCCGTGCTGTCCGTGGTGGTTTGCAGCCCCTTCCGCCCTGGGGGGCCTGGAGTTCTGGGGCTGGCGAGGAGGGACCTGGCCGGGGCAGGACCCCTCGCTTGTACGCAGGGGAAGAAGGAAATGCAGCGAAGGCCGAGTTGGCAGAAGACAATGCTTCCTGCAGTCGGCTGGGTGGGAGGAGTGCCGGGCAGGGGGTCAGAGCCCATGTGAGCGCTGTGTGCCCGTGACGGTGAGCGTGGCACTGGGGCCCTGAAGCAGGGGCCAGGCCCCTGCTGTGTGCTAAGTCCCGGTGGGGCCGGCACGGGCGAGCTCTGAAGGCACCCAGCAGAACAGCCAACGTGAACCTCCAAAAGGCCAGGGCGACCCAGCCCTTGGCACTTGGGCTGTGCCCTCAGCCCCCCTGATGGCCTCCTGGCCCCCTCTCTCACCTCTGTCCTGGCAGGAATGCCTTTCCAGCGCTGGCCCAGATGCCGTGCCTGTAACGTCTGCCTGGGAACCCCCTACTCGGCCTCTCCTTCGCCCCCCTGTCATGCCACAGAACCCCCAAGCAGCTCACCCCGTGAGGCTTCCACTCGAGCCGCCCCTTGTGTGGCCCCAGTCCCACCTGTGGTGCTGCAGGACGGTGTTGGTCCCCAGGCCATCACTGGCCCACTGTGTGCATGGCTGGCCCCAGCCCTTCACGGGGCAGACATGCCCTGGATGCCAGCGAGGCCAGAGGGCATGCACTCAGCCGCTCAGACTCTGCCCTACCACCTGTCCCTGTCCCGGGTCCAGTCCGCAAGCTTGAGCTGCAGACATCCTGACCAGCAGCGGCCAACACCCACCACCCTGTCCACCGGCCGGCCCCTCCTGGCCACCAGCGGGGACCTGGAGCTGGCAGCACCTTCTAGCACTGTCCCCCACGGAGCCTCTGACCTACTTTGCCCGTGTCCCAGAAGCCGCTGGCCTTCTTTCCTGTGACACAGCCACCTGCTTATCTTTCCAGGCTTCCTCCCCAGGAAGTCAGCCACGTGACTTGGCGCTGGACTGCTGCTGGGTGGGGCGGGGGACACCTGCCCCCGTGCACACCGGCTGCCAGGAATGCCGCCCTCTGCCCTCCGCCCTCAAGGAGGGGCCTTCCACCTATGGCCTGTCGAGGCCGATTGCCTGGAAGACACATCCTGGGCCCAAAGAGGCCTGAACGCGTAGAGGGTAAGCTGATAATTTACAAAACGTTCGCCCTCATGTTGCGCACACACGTGACCCCGACAGTAGCGGCTAGAAGTGGGAGTAAGTTACCCCACTCCACAGATGCAGAGACTGAGACCCACCGAACTAACCTCACCTGTTCGAGTTATACAGAAAGGGAAACGGAGGGGTGGGTGCTCCAGGGTCCCACCGGTGTGGGAGAGTCTGAAACATGAGAACAGAAGGCCCACAGGAGCTGCAGCCGGCACCCTCAGCAGGCATTGCCCCCCACCCCTGCTCCGGGCACCCCGGTGGGGCCTCTCTGTTCCACCCCCCGGGGCATGCCGGACCTGCCCACCGAGGAAAGCCCGGGGCAGGGCTGGAATAGAGGGTGGCTCCCAAGGGGTGGTGGCCACAGGGTGGGAACTGGAAAGCCTGGTGAGGTGGGGCCAGCCGGCCACAAAGAATACCACAGGGGGGGGCAGGGATCAGGACTGCTGGCACGTCTGGGAGCTGTGGGGAGTGCCCAGCAGGGGGAGGGCCCCGAAGGCCCTGGATCCCGTGGGCTCCCCAGGCCTGCCGGGGTGACCGCCTCCATTGGCGGGGTGCCTAACACTTCCCGGGAGCCTAGGGACCAGGGTCAGGGGGCTCCAGGGGCCGGCAGGGGACCTGGGAACGGAACAGGGCTGTGGGGCCCTGAAGGCCTTCCTTGCATCCATGCTGTCCCGATGGGGGGCAGACCGGTCCGCTGTCCCTGGGAGGTGCTGTTGGCTCAGAAGCAGACCCTCCCAAGGAAAAGGCTGGCTCCCGTCGGGTGAAGTCTGGGGCAGTTCAGGGTGGGAGATCCCTCCTCTCCAACCCTGAAGCCAGAAGGAATGTGGGCATCCCAGTGGGCCCGAGAGTCAGCTAAGATTGTTGGGGGGGGGGGGGATGGGGTGGAGGGGAGGGGAGCTGAGGCTCAGGCAGTGAGGGCGTCTTCCACAGGCGAGCCTGCCTGCCCAGGGCCTGGGGTCAAGTGTCCACTTCTGGCTGGTGCAATGTGGCCTTGGATCCTTTTAGGGGGTGCAGACTTGGAGACAGGTGCCCGGGGAGGCCCCCGGGGTGGCACCTGTGACCCAGGGAGGAGCCCTGGTAAGGTGGAACAGGGGTTGGGGCGGGGAAAACCTGACCTTGTGCCCAGGGCTTCAAGGGACAGAGCAGAGCAGAAGCCATAAACTATGATTTTCAGACAGATAAGGAGAGGCGGAGAGTTCGCTCTCGCATGCTTATCTTTTTATATGTCCGATCTCTGAAGGAATTGAGAGGGAAAGAGGCAGTGATCTGAGCAGTGGGGGTGGGGGAGGGGCCCTGGTAACTCCATAAACGGGGCCGGGGCGGGGGGCGGGGGGCAGGGCACAGGTGGGTCTGGGGACAGGAGAGGGCAGAACGGGGCCGCTTTTGGAGCCTGCTGCACGGCCACCGCCACAGAAGGAGAAACATGCTTCAAACAAGCCCACAAAGGTATAAATAACACCTTCTGGAGGAAAGAACAAACAAACAGTCTGTGTTCGATCCAAAAGTTTTGCAGCACGGACACAGAATAGAGAACTGAGTCCCCAAACGAAAACACGAAGGAAGAGAGAGAAGAAAGATCCCTGGAAGCCTCGTGAACCGCAAGCCGATCTCACAGGACTGCTGCAGTCAGCGACTGTGGGGCCGAGGCACACCCCCTGAGACTGCCGGGCAGTGAGGACCCCGTCCACGGACGCACAGGCGGGGAGGGCGGTGGGGAGGATGAAGGTCAGGCCAGGGCTGGCCCCTCATTCCGTCTGCGTAGACAGAAGCATGAACACCAGGGAGGAGAAAGTGACCAGCCCGGACCTCGGGCGTGACGTCTCGACCCTGGGAACGGGGTCAGCTCAGGGCACCTCCTTACGGGGCACTTCCGACGGGGAAGCTGAGGCCACAGCCTCTGAGGAGGTACAGGAGTGGTTCAAGCTCACTGAGCCCTGCTGGGTGCCAGGTACCCCACCTTGCAAGCTGAACCAGACAAGAAAGGGAGGGAAGCTCCGCCTGACTCTGAGGGCGCCTAGCAGAGGGTCCGGCCTGACCCAGGGGGTCAGCAAGGCCTGGGAAAAGGGTGCAGAGTTGAGCTCCGGAAGGAGAACGAGGGGACACGGGGTTGGTAAATTAAAGTCCTAATAGAAGGGTGCATCTCACAACTGCAGAGCTTAGCCAGGGAACCGGACTCATGGAGCCCTGTGCTGGCAACAGAGTCTACCTTGAATGGATACCTCACTCTGTGCCAGTAGGGCCCCCGGGGGACCGCGTTTGTTGGAGATAAAGCCAGTGGCCCCATTTTACAGATTAGGGACTTGAGGCCCAGAGGGGCACTCTGCTACAGGAGCTGGGCTTTGAGGCTTTGTCTGAGCCAAAACATGCAGCTTGTTGTGTCTACCGGCAGGCTCCCAAATCAGGGCGGGGGCCAAGGGTGGGCTGGCCCAGGCTGGGCTGGCCCACTTCGGCATTTTGATGGTTTTAAAGAAAAGTTACTTGAGAGACAACCAGTGCAAGAAGGACACTCTGACCCTCCTCCGTCCCCCTGAAAGCGGGAAATCCGTCTCCCTCTTGGAAGGTACGGTCCCTGGACCAGGAGGTAAAAAACGATCCTTATCACCAGAGATAAGAAATCCAGGGCTCAGAAGGCTGTCCACACCACGCTTGTTACTTCTTGCTAACGTACTCCCCCAGCCCAGAGTCTGTTGAAAACGCCATCTAACTGCGGCCCCCCAAGTTCCATTTTCTTTGTCCTGCCGATTCCTCCCAGGTTTACGTCTCTCTGAAAAGTGTAAGAACTGGGGCGCCTGGGTGGCACAGTCGGTTAAGCGTCCAACTTCAGCCAGGTCACGATCTCGCGGTCCGTGAGTTCGAGCCCCGCGTCAGGCTCTGGGCGGATGGCTTGGAGCCTGGAGCCTGTTTCCGATTCTGTGTCTCCCTCTCTCTCTGCCCCTCCCCCGTTCATGCTCTGTCTCTCTCTGTCCCAAAAATAAATAAAAACGTTGAAAAAAAAAAGAAAAAAAAATTAAAAAAAAAAAAAGTGTAAGAACTGCCCGCCTCGGTCATTTCCTGAAGCCTCAATTTCCTTACTGGGCCTCCCTGTGCACGTCATAAAACTCTGGGGTTTTTTTTTCCTGTGAATCTGTTTCCTGTAAATTTAATTCTCAGTCCAGCTGGAAGGCCTCGAAGGGCAGAGGAAGAATTTTTCCCTCCCCACGTGAGAAACCGAATCACGACAGCAAGATCTTTTCTTGTTACGGAAACATCCAAGAAACCCTCAACCAAATGAAAAGATAAACCAGAACCCCCATTAAATGGTTTCTCCGGTGCCCTAATAGCACAGGGCCCAGGGCTTTGTTCTCGTGGTGGGGGGAAGTGTCCCACGTGGGGCATCTGCTCACCAGGCTGCCATTCCCAGGTGAGGGGACAAGGGACTTTGGCAGACAAACCAGGTCTAGGGAAACTTACAAGGCTTGTTATCTTATCTCCAAAACTCCTTACAGGAAACTCCTGCAATGAGCTGACATTAAAAATTCCATCTAGACCCGGGGCATCTGGGGTGCCTGAGTGGCTCAGTCGGTTGGGCCTCTGCCTTCAGCTCAGGTCACGATCTCACGGTCTGTGAGTTCGAGCCCCGCGTCGGGCTCTGTGCTGACAGCTCGGAGCCTGGAGCCTGCTTCCGATTCTGTGTCTCCTTCTCTCTCTCTGCCCCTCCCCCACTCATGCTGTGTCTGTCTCTCTCTCACAAAAATGAATAAACGTTAAAAAATATATAAAAAGTTGCGTCTAGGTCTATTAGGAGCATTGTTACACAGCCCAGGAAAGAGTGTTCCCACAAAATTCCTGGAACTGGTTGGTCTCTCTGCTTCCATTGAGCATCCAAAGGGATCCTTTTTAGATGGAAATCCAGATTATGTCCAAATCCCTCCCTGCTGTCTCCAGGGCTCTCCTTGCTGGCTTACCTCCTCTCTGCACCTGGTTTACCGTTCCCCAGCCAAATCCTCTCCCTGATATTTCTTGAACAGCCAAGCATGATCCCACCCCAGGACCTTTGAAAGTGCGAGTTCCTCTTCTGTCAACATTCTCCCCACCCACAACCTCAGCTGGTTGCACGGTCCAGATCTCCCTTCGCTCCTGTCTCTGCTTAAATGTCAACGGAGGAGGACATTTCTCTGGGGGAGAGACCCTATAAGACGAGTAGGGGGCTTTGGGGGGAGCAAGGTACAGAGCCGGCCAGTCCTCCTATGACTGGCCTCCACCTGCTGGATTCCGAGGAGCCCTGTGGATTGGGCCTTGGGACTGGTGAACCCGGTTGTATCCACATGCTTCCTTCCCAGTCCCTAGGAGTTCATTCCACTGCACTTCCCTTGCAAGAGTCTGGCCTTTGTTCCTGCAGATGTCACAGGCCTGGTGTCAGAGAAGGGGACAGAAAGCCAGCAGAGCCTGGCACAGTAGGCAGGTCAGACCCGCCTGAGGCTGCTGGAGACAAAGGTGGGTGGTGAGGCTCGGAAGAGGCATGGGAGGTGGCAGGTACAGGCTGGGAGGTCTGGGAGGCCAGGGGCCTCATCCTTTTCCTCTTTGCGTCCTTGGTGCTAATGCAGAGCAGGGCCAAGTGTAGCAATTTGCTACGATGTTGCGAGCGAGTGAAAATGCCAGCACAGGAGAGTCAGTGGAGCAATTTTAAGTTGAGGCAAAGTTGAGTTCAAAGCAGGGGTTATATGTAGAAACACTGGGACAGACATTAGGGAATGGTGGGGACTGAGGCAGACCAGACAGCAGATTGTTGGAACCTCCCAGAGGAGCCAGAAACCACGTTTGTGTGTGCGCGTATATGAAACCTTGTGACTCCTATTATTTTATTATTTTTTTAATGTTTATTAATTTTGAGGGAGAGAGAGACAGAGACGGGAAGGAGCAGAGAGAGAGAGAGAGAGAGAGAGAGAGAGAGAGAGCATTCCAAGCAGACTCCCGCTGTTGGCATAGTGCCTGACGCAGGACTCGAACTCACGAACCGTAGATTGTTACCTGACCTGAAATCAAGAATTGGACGCTCAGCCGATGAAGCCACCCAGGTGCCCCGAAACCTTGTGAATTTTAAATGTTGGCAACTAATTCCAATCCAAAATGTAAAACACTAGGCAGGAAAATAAAACCCAGATGCAGACCAGAGGCATTCAGAGACCAGCCCGTTTGTGACACCTGGCTTGAAACCACAGGAGTTAGGCTAGACATAAAAGGTTATTATTTGGGGTGCCTGGCTGGCTCAGTCAGTAAAGTGTGCTACTCTTGACCTCGGGGTTGTAGGTTCAAGCCCCACGTTGGGTGTAGAGACTGCTTAAAAATAAAGTCTTTAAAAAAATGGTTATTATTCGTTGATAGAGACTGATGAATACATAACAGTATGCGTATATTCCCAAACAGTGAAGAAACAAAATCATAAAGGAAAGGGTTCTAGAAGTGCGAGGAGAAACTAACGGCATGAGTGTACCTTGTGCATGTGGATCCAGCCAGCACAGGGGCAGACACGCTTAATGACAGGCACAGAGGCCCACGCTCGAAGATCTCGGTGCAGAACTCACTCTGGAGGCAGGAGTGGGCAGCACCCTGTGGGAGCTGTAGCCCCGGGTGGGGGTGGGCTGGGCTGGGCTGGGAGGAGAGTCTGAGTTAAGCCAAGTGACAGTGACAGGGGCCCAGAAAAAGCTGCTGGTCAGCGGTGGCTGGGGCCTTGCAACCACTCATCTACTTTCTGTCCTTATGGATTTGTCTGTTCTGGACATTTCCTAAGAACGGAATCACCCGATATGTGGACTTCTGTGGCTGGTTTCTTCTACCTCGCGTGACGTTTTCAAGATGTGTCCGTGTTGGAGCGGGCATCGGTACCCCACGTATCTTACGGCCGAATGATAGGCCATTGTACAGACGGACCATGTTGCATTTATTCGGTCACCAGTTCACGGACTTTTGGGGCGTTTCTGCTCTTTAGCTGTCATGAATAATGCTGCTGTGAATGCTTGTGGTGGGTTTTTCTGTGAACATGTCATTTCTCTTGTGTATATACCCGGGAGCGGAATGACTAAGTTATAGGTTAACTCTGTGCTTAACCTTTTGGGGCACCACCAAACGGTTGTCCTCAGACGCTGTACCATTTTTCACACCCACTGGCTGGGCGCAGGGATCCCAATTTCTGCACATCCTGCCCAGCACTTGTGTTCGCCCGTTTTTCTGATTCCAGCCATCCTCGTGGGCATGACAGGATGTCTTGCTGTGGCTCAGCCTGGCTTTATCGGAATAACGCTGATAATCTGACCTGTTTTTGGCTTCTGCGTCTTGTCTCTCACTTGGTTCTGAATGTGGAGGGGGTGTTCTTTGCCAGCCCCCCACATCCCAACCCCTGCCTCCGTGTCTCCTCTGGGTAGAACTCATCACACCTTCCTTGGGGCACACTGTCTCATCATAGACTTCTATTTCAGCCCGAAAACCTGCGTCCATTCATTTATTTTCCTTCTCAGGGGTGAATTCCTCAATGGCAGATACCCCAACGAGCTGCATATTCACTGGGGCCCGGTGGATAAATCTCTGGGCTCTCAAGTGCCACGATTGATTAGTGATGTCTGTCACGGGTAGGGAGGGAGCTCCCCCACGGGAGGCTGTGTTGGGTCAACTCCCCGGAAAGCTCCGGGGTGCAGAGTCTGACGGTGGCCTCCCTAGAAAGGCTTTCACTAGACCACAACAACCGCGGCAAGACTGAGATCTGAAAGAGCCGCTATCCGGAGAATCATGGGTGAGATAGATCAAACCTGTATCCTATACCAAAATCAAAGAAGATTTGCAAATGGCCAATGGGCACATGAAAAGATGCTCAATATTAGGGACATGTAAATCAGAACCAACGTGAAATATCACTTTACGCGCACTGGGATGCTGCGGTAAAAAAAACGGGAGCTAACGGGTTGGAGACATGGAGAGATTGGGGTCCTCGTGCATTGCCGCGGGGAGCCAGAGGGGGGCAGCTCCTGAGGCGGCAGTTTGGTGGCTCCTCGAAACAGCAGTAAAGAGAGTTACGCTGCGATCTGGCAATGATCTGAAAGCAGGGACTCGAACAGGTACTTGTACGTACACGTTCACGGCAGCATGACCACAACAGCCAAAGGTGTAGACGACCCAAACGTACGCCAACAGACGAATGGAGGGACCAAATGCGGCGTATCTCCACGTGGTGTGATCCTGTTTAAGTGAAGAATGCAGAAGAGGCACATCCATGGGAGCGGAGAGTAGAGAAGTTGTTGCCAGGTCCGGCCAGGGGGACTAGGGGAAGCCTGTTGGTGGGGACGGGAGCGATAAAAACACTCTAAAATACACAAAAACGCGAATTTCCTAAATGTCACTGAATTATGCACTTTTAGGTGTATTTATTTATTTTTGAGAGAGAGAGAGAGAGAGAGAGAGAGAGAGACAGCAAGTGCACTAGTGGGGGAGGGGCAGAGAGAGAGGATCCCAAGCAAGCTCTGCATTGTCAGCGCAGAGCCTCATGTGGGGTTCAAACCCACAGAACTGTGAGATCGTGACCTGAGCTGAAACTAAGAGTCGGATCCTTAACCTTCTGAGCCACCCAGGAGCCCCTACACTTTTTAAATTTTTATTAAGTTTATTTAAGTAATCTCTACACCCAACGTAGGGCTCGAACTCATGCCCTGGAGATAAAGAGCTGCCAGGCGGCCCTGAATTGCATACTGTAAATTTTTTTTTTTCAACGTTTATTTATTTTTGGGACAGAGAGAGACAGAGCATGAACGGGGGAGGGGCAGAGAGAGAGGGAGACACAGAATCCGAAACAGGCTCCAGGCTCCAGGCTCTGAGCCATCGGCCCAGAGCCCAACGCGGGGCTCGAACTCACAGACCGCAAGATCGTGACCTGGCTGAAGTCGGACGCTTAACCGACTGTGCCACCCAGGCGCCCCTGAATTGCATACTTTAAATGGTGCTCACATGAGCGGTTTCAGCCGTGTTTTTCTGCCGCTGGTGTGGTGGATGGCAGTGAGGAGCCCTAGGGTCCCCGCCTGGCTGTGCAGGTCGAGGGGGGGGCCCAGCCAGGGTCTGCAGCTGATACTCCAAGAGCTTCTGTGACTTCCGGAGCCCCTCTGGCCCTCCCCCCTTCAGACCAGCCAACAACCTACCTGGCCAGGAAGGCGCCCCACCAGGCGGGCCCCCAAGGTCGCGCAGCCTGTCCGGGGTGAGTGGCTCCCCGGGCCTGCCTGCGACGTTCCCCACCCCCGCACCCTGGTGAATCTTTCCATTTCGAGTGGGCAGTCGTCCCAGGCTGCCCTGATCCAGGTTTCGTAGCCTCCCCCAGGCATGCAGCTGGGCCGCTGGGCCCCTGGGCCCCAAGCCGTCCAGCTGGGTTCATCTCGGGTGGCGCTGGCTGGGTGACCTCATTAGGGTCTGGAGCAGAAATAGAACAGGCAGCGCCAATTAGCGGCTGCACGTGAGCCGCGGGCCGGCAAGTCCGCCACAGCCTCCCCGCACGTTTGTGGGTCATGGAAAATTCCACACGCAACGTTCTTGCCCTGGTAGGTGGGGTGCTGAGTGCGCCCCACCCCTGGGGACACACCCAATTTTGCCTCCTGCTTGTCCACAGGCCAAGGTTGAGGGTGCGTGGAGCAGGGGAGGCGCGACCCCCAGAGACCCTGATTCGCTGGGGTGGGGGGCGGGATGAGGGCCTGCACATCCCCGCTCTCCCCAGCTGATCTGGAGGTAGGCGGTCCTCAGGCCGCTGGGCGAGGCACAGTGGGGTCCCGCCTCGCCCAGGGCCAGGCCCCGAACCTGCTCTGTACCCGGGCCTGGGGGCCACCTGGTCACCGCCCAGCCCCAGAGGCCAGCTGGCGTGTAGCTGCCTGCACGGGGCCTGGCGGAGAGCCTGGCTCCGTGTTGCTGCTGCTGCTGAGAGCCAGCCTGTCTCTCTGGGCCAGAACTCTAGCCTCTCGGACACACAGGCAGCTGGTGTGGGGGGAGCCCTGGCTGGGTGCTGAGGGACATCTTCTGGCCCCAGGCCGCTCCGGTGGCCAACCAGGCGACCTTGGGCCATTCCCCTTGCCTTGCTGGGCCCCACTTCCCTTCAAAGTACACATGGGGGCCAGAGAGACTCTCAGGGTCTTTCCTGCCGACACGGGGGCCTTGGATGTGCTTTTCTCTCCCAAAGGCTCCCCCACGTTCAAAGGGAAGCATGGGTCTCAGCGGTCAGGGCCCCGATAGCTGGGCCTCCCTGTGGACAACTGCTTGGGGAGGTCAGGAAGTAGAGTGGTGTTCCTTGGGATTGTCCCTCTGGTTTTCTGACCCTTTAGCCCCTGCAGTACCCAAGAACCAGGGGTGGGAGTCTGAGAGAGAACCCCCTGCCTTTGTACCCTCCTTCCTTCTTCTGCGGCGACTGCACCTCTCTCCCCTTGGTTGCTTCCTCCCCTTTGGGGGGTTGCAAACAGTGGAGGGGCCAGTAAACCCACACCAGCTGGGGGATCAGGGATGCCAGGGCCCAACCCAACTCGGCCTTAAATATATAGCTGGTTTCTGAGCCTCAGCTTGCCCGTCTGCAAAATTGGGGCGCAGAAGAGACGGGTCTGAGACGCCAGCCGGCTCTGACACCCTAAGACTCCCAGCCTGCCGCTCTCTCTGCACGGTTTGTGACTTCCCTGGAAGCCGTAAGCAGGAAGGGCAAAGTCTCCAGGTACACAGAGCCTGCTTTGTTGGCTGCTTAAACTCCTGCAGGAAAGAATTCACCCTTTCATTAGGCTCTTCTTCCAACAAGGAAATGGGCTGAAGCCAGCATGACCATGAGTCATAGCGTGAATCCAGATCCACGGGCAGACATTTAAAGGATGCTCCTCTGCCGGGCTGCCCCACCCATCCCCACCAGCACCACCGGCCGCAAACAGCCTCCGAGTCAGGGTCTGCCTGTCCCGCCAACAGCAGGGGCAGGAATCTCAACAGGAAAAGTAGGTCTGTGTTGTGTGTTGTAGTTGAGAGCTGGGAGGAGTCCGATCTTTAGAAGAGGTACATGGAAGAGTGATTACACCCCCATTTCACAGTTGTGGAAGGTGAGGGCCAGAGAGAGTCTGGCTGTGCCTGTGTCGCACAGGGTGGGGGCCGCCTGACCCCAGCCAGCTCTCTGGCTGCACCTGGAGTCGCTGCCGGGTTTCAGTGAGTGATGCCAGGCCCGTGACTCAAGGGGGATGCTCAGGAAAGCAGGGGAGACGAGCCTCGCAGGCTGTGGGCCAGGGCAGCCGGCATGGTGCTGGGGCTGCAGGAGGGGGCAGGGCCGGGAGCCCGGCACGGCCGTCCTGGGTAGCTCAGACACTGTCCAGGCCCTCCTTCCAATTTCCCTGAACCCTTCAGTCCCTGACACCCCCGGACCCCTTGTCCCTCCCCCTGGGCCACCCGTGGATGTGATGACTCAAGCCTGACTCTCAGCTCCCTGCAGCCTCTGCTGTGCGTCAGGCAGGACTGTCAGACTCCAGGTGTGGCTGAGGCGGGCAGCCCAGGAGGAGCCTCTGGGGTCAGTGGTTGACAGGATGACCGAGGAAAGCAGGAAACAAGCAGGGCAGGGAGGGGAAGGCATGTGCTCGGCCGGGAGCCAGAGAGCCCAAGAGCCCCCCCCCCCCCGCTGTGACGCGGGGCCACAGCCCCATTCTGACAGCTCCCAGAACCGAACCCTGGGCTGAGAGCTTATGAGGGCGGCCCTCCACCAGGCACCAGCCATGCACCAGCAGCTTCTCCGAGGCTTGAAAGGACAGAAGGTGCCCTTCAGTCTCCCTCCTTCCTTCTTCTTGCCCTCTCTCCCCGCCTCCCCACCTCTTCTGTCTAGCTCTTTCCTTTCTCCCTCGATCTTTACAAGAAGCCGGTGAGGCATGCAGGATGGGATTATGGACCCATTTTACAGATGGGTGAGGTGAGGCTCCGGCCACTTTCTCCATCTCCCTTCCCTCTGTATCCTATCAAGGTAAATCCTGAACCAGGAATAACATGTTTGGGCCTCAGACCTTCCTGAGCGGAGACGCTTCTCTTAGACTGGTCACCAAAATCTATCAACCACGTGGTGCAGCTGGGGAGGAGGAGCTCTCCCGGCCCCACAGCCATTGCCCCTGGACCATGGAGCTGGGGTAGAGGTCCAGGAAAGGGGGGAAGGGTTTCAGGCCTGTGGGGCCGGGACAGGGTGGGCCTAGTTCTCGGCATCTCCATTTTCTTCTGGTCACTTCTACCCGGTTCACTTGACAAGCACGTCCTGAATGCCCGGCCTATTGCCACTGACCAGTTGGCCCAGAGACGGCCAGGTCAGGTGGAGTGGGAGGTTCTTGCCCACCAGGGACCCCGTAGCCAGAGGGATGGGGACTGGTCACAGACGCAGCCTGCTCTAGGGGGGTGCAGAGGAGGCGTCTCGGGGGCATCGGGGCCCCGGGGGTGTTACCAGCCCGTTGGGTGGGAGGGTGCATTGTGGACCACCAGAGACCCCGCCCTGTGCCTGCTTGGCTGGCCTGGGCTTCTGCCCCCGCCCGTCAGAACCCTCTGCACACTGCTTGACGTTTAAGGCTGGGGGGTGGCAGCCCCCCGTCTTGGGCTCCCTGGCTGTCCCTGTGCCGGGGGCACAGAGCGGGCTGAGGGTTTGGGCTCAGGTGTCCCTGGCCCTGGCTCCCACAGGACTCCTGGGACTCTGTCCAGGCATCTCATTTCAAATGCGGATGTGTTCCTCTTGACCAGGCACCTCTCCAAGCGAGCCTTACGCATTCCTCAATTCTGGCCTCTGCTCATTCCTGGCTGGAGGGTGGCCCAAGTCCTTCCTCCACTCTGCGCCATCTAGAGATGGCTGGTAAACGGTGCAGCGAAGGGATTCGCCGCCTTGCAGAGGCTCCTTGCTCCCTAGTGTCCGGGAGGTTCCCAGTCGTGCAGGTCCAGGTGGGCTGGGAGCCAGGAGACGTGGGGACACCCGGGCTGAAGGGGTGAAGGGGGCGGGGCGTGGGAAGTCGGAGGCAGCCCGGAGGCACTGAGTGTGCTGTAGGAGGGGGACAGGGGAGTTCCTGCACTGAGGTCCTCCCGGTTGCTGCCCAAGGCTGTCCCCTGAGGTCTCGCCTCTGCTCTGCCTGCTCCATGCCCGGGACACTCAGCGATGGAGGGGCTGAGGCACGGCCGAAGTCCCTTGGACGGTGCCACGGGGTCCCTTCACAGCAGCTCTGTCCTGGGCTCGGCCCCTGCGGCAGGTGCTGCCTTCAGATATGATATACCAGGGAGCCTGACTTCCCTAGAAGGGCTCACCCTCGTCCCCCCGCCATGTCCCAGGGGATCTGGTTGAGCAGCCACTCTCCTCCTTTGGAAGAACCAGCCACATCTGCAGGCCATCCCGGAAGTAGGAGGATGGCAAGGGGTGGCGGGTGCCGACCCCACGGCGCCCCCTGCCCCTTGTCTCAGAGCTGGGCGGATTAATTTTTGTTCAGTTCACTGAGCACCTGGGCCGTCAAGAACGGATAACTGCTCAGGAGCCCCGCGGAGCACCGAGCGCGACAGGAGTGTGTTTCACGTCTGTGTTGGTGCATCTCTGTGCTCTCTGGTGGGCACAGTCCCTGCCCCTTGGATTGCTCTTCCTCCCTGTGCACCTGCTCCCATCGAAGTTTCTGGAATGTAATGTTCTCATCCCAACCCTAGAACCAAGAGGAAACGTTTATTAGACGATGGGGCAGGACAGCAGCCTTTGCAAATGGTACTCTCTGCATTGAAAACTTTGAAACCTTAAATTCAGTCCAGCGAGCGTGTTGGGAGCAGCTGGGACGATCGAGGCACAGTGTTGGGGGAACGGCGTGCCAGACCGCACCTTTTGGGACAGACGTGCAGCAGCTGTAGGTGTGGCACGTGACCGTTCCCGTTTGCTGGAAAACGCTGCTGAGTGGAGCAGGCCCACAAGAGTGGGCAGGAGGCATTTTGCGGTTTAGCGGAAAATAGGTGGCAGTTAATTAAACCGTAAAAAAGTGTCTTTATTAAAAAAAAACTGGACTGTTTCCTATGGATGAAGTTTTGGGGTGATGGTGGGGGGGGGTCTGGAGCCGGCGGCCAAGAAAGAATTCTTCAAGATATCTTTGGTGCAAAAAGGCGATGTTATGAAAGCCCAGGGACAGGACCTGTGGGCAGAAGGAGCTGCACTGGGGTCGTGATGGGTAACTGATTGTATATCCTCAGGTTGGGAGGGGGGCAGGGATAGGGTAGGTCTGTAAGGAATTTTGGAAGCAAGGTTTCCAGGACCTTGAGGAGCTGGCTGTTGCTAAGGAAACACCACTTATTACCGTCGAGTAGAACCTCAGTCATGAGACCCTTCAGATGGAATCAGGGGGCCATAAGCTTAGAGTATGAATGCCAGCATATACCTTGGGGGGGCTGAGATAAAGGAAGTTTCCAAAGGAATTTGTTTTAAATGTCTATATTCATTTTTGAGAGACAGAGAGAGGCAGAGTGTGCACGGGGGAGAGGCAGAGAGAGAGGGAGACACAGAATCCAAAGCAGGCTCCAGGCTCCGAGCTGTCAGCACAGAGCCCGACGTGGGGCTCGAACCCAGGAACAGTGAGATCACGACCTGAGCCTCAGTCCGATGCTTCACCGACTGAGCCAGCCATGCGCCCCTCCAAAGGAATTTTTATTTGTTAAAGTAGACTTACAGGGTCCTCGAGGTTGGGATAATGATAAGCCAAGATTCCCCTTCGCCCCCAGCCAAGTGTCGTCATCGGGGCAGCTGAGCTCCTAGAGGGAGGGCACTCTGCCAGTTTCAAGGACTTGTCAGTGGGCTGCGGGCAGTAAGACCATTTTAATGTCTCGTTTGCCTTAGCTTCCCACATCTCCGTGGCAAGCACTTAACCCCTGTCCTTGGTTGTTAGGCGGCCAGGAGTGTCCGAGGAATATCACACAGATGCCACCTAAGGGGGGGGGGGCGGTTCTGTTAGCCTGCATTTTGCCCTCAGCTTGCCCCAAGTTCCCTCATCACTGTTGGGGTCTTTTACTTGCGTATTTATAAGATTTCCATATATTAACACTGTGTCAAGCATGGTACATACATTTTGTCCGATTGAAAAATGTTGACAAATAAGTCAACATCTTTAGGTGATCAAATCAGTCTGTCAACGTGGGTCCTCGCTTGGGCGGCACAGTAGACTTTGGGGTTCCTCCCCAGCATCCACGCCACCCCTCCCTTGTTGGGAAGCAGTCACAACATTTGGAAGGACAGACTCCCATCGCCCCTTTGGGGTAGACCATGCCAATGGTGGTGTTCCCCGGCCACAGTGATTGGCTCAGGGGTAGGCACATCGTCCAAGTGGGCCTACAGAGGCTCCTGTGACCTCCAGGGGTCATGGTCTGGCTGTTCAGTCCTTCTCCAAACTTCCATTCACCTCTGGGCTTGTTCCTCTGCACAGACCAAGGACTTCCCTTTTCAGTGTAAACCCACCCGAGCCAGATTTTCTTTCCTCTTTCCTGCACCTGCCAGCATCCTAACTCATGTGGAATTCAGACCTAAGAAGAGGGGTGTTGCTAGGGGTAGACCCTAAACTCTAGAAATGGCCAAATTGAGGGAGGGAAGGGGCAGGAAGGAGGACCCCTCTCTTTCATGGGGATAAAATGGGAACTTTTGCTAGATGTCATGAAATATCATGGTCGGCCGAGTCATAGCCCCCAGAGCTCTCTGCATCCTCCCCCCCACGAACCTGTGATCGTTACTGCATATGGCAAAAGGGAGCTTGCAGGTGTGATTAAGTTAAAGGCCCTGAGATGGGGTGATGGCGCTGGGTGATCTGAGCAGGTCCTCGAGAGCAGGGTCTGGGAGGAATTGAAGTGAGAAGAGAGAGGCTGGAGCTTTCCAGATGGAGGCAGGGACCACCAGCCACCCACAGTGGGCAGCTGCCGGAAGCTGGAAAGGCAAGGAAGCAGGCTCTTCCCTGGAGCCTCTGGAAGGAATGCCTCCCTGCCCACACCTTGACTCTAGCCCTTTGGTGAACCTGTATTTGGACTTCTGAGCTCCAGCACTGTGAGGGAATAGCTTGCGTTGTTTTCAGTCGCTTAGCTGGTGGTCCTTTGCTCCGGCAGCCCTAGGAGATCGGTACAAGCCGAACTGTCCCCTCCTCACTCGGGCGCGCGGGCTATGTCCCTGGAGACTGCAGCACCAGGAGAGTCAGCCGGAGCCCTCACACGGTGGAGGGGCCGCGGCCCATTTGGTAAGCTCCCGAGAGACACATCGAGACATCGTAAGCCTGAAACTGGCCCAGGTGAAGGCAGAGAAGCCAGAAAATACAAGCTGGCTGGGAGGGATCCTTTCTGCCCCTCCAAGATGGCCAGAGGTCCAGAACACCAAGCCTTCACTCCAAGCCAAGCTAATGCCAGCTGAGAAGGCAGGCTGCTGAGTTAGCAGGGAAGTCCTGGGGCGGGGGCCAGGAGGACACCCAACCCGGCCCCGGGCCTGTCCCCAGCACCTCCCCAGAAGCGAGACTCTGACCCAGAGGGCATGCCCTCTTTTTATGGGGTGCAGCTGGGGCGCAGTGCGCAGCAAGGTGCATACACCCCACACTTCAGCACTGAGGCTATCGGTCCCGTGCCCTCGTAGCAGAGACCATCAGACGGTGGGTGGGTGGGGTGGCTAGGCTGAATACCACACCCTATTGCTAGGAGACAGAAATTTCTGGTTTAAATTCTACCCACTGGTAAGATTTTGGGCTTTGGATCCCAGCCCTTGGACTTGACCAGAGGCAGAGTGACTGAACTTTACCAAGATTTTAGGGGACGGGTATTGCTGTGGGTCATTTTGTACTGGGCTCTGTTTCCTTTTCTGCAAGGCGGGAGGTGTTAGTGTTCAGTGTGTAACTCAGTCTTAGGTCATTTGGCCACAGGAGGCCACATCCGACCCCAGCAGAGAGAGCATCACATCCACCAGATGTGTGGTGGTCACTCAGACAGACTCAGCGGGCTCCCTGTGGGGGCGGGCACTGCGTGCTGGCCAGCCATCTTCGAAGGTGAAGTGCAGGGGAGAGGAGGATGGGGGGGGGGGGCTTGTAGGGGGAGGGGGCTGCAGGGAGAGGGTGGTAAGGACCGGGTGACAGAAGGGCTGACCCGCAGTGCTGTGTGTGGGCACTGCTAGTGTTCTCAGTGTGCTCTTGTCCCCTGTCTCTGCTACACAGAGGCAGCTGGGGGCCTTTTCTGCCTTTATGGGGTGCAGCTGGGGCACAAAAAGTGAGATTGGAGAGACAGGGGAGAAGGCAGCGGGACTCAAGACACTTTGCAGCCAGCAGAAGAGGCTTGGCCTTCGCAGAGGGCGATGGGGTCCCTGGAGCATTTGGGACAGGAGACTGCCACGTTAGGACATCAGGATGTGGGCTGCAGAGGTGTGCAGAGGTGTGTGGGTGGGCGGGGAGGGGTGGGATGGGAGCAGGAGACAGGCCTGGAGGCCCTGCTGAGTCCCAGGTGAGGCTCAGGGCCCGCCTGCCCTGGCGTCTCCCCCGCCACCCCCCCCATGCCCTTGACCTCTCCTGCCTTGAGGAGCACCGACTGATACTTCCCCAGCCAATCGCCCTCCTCTCTGCAAACAGAAGCTGGAAATTGTCTTGGGATGGGGCCTGTAGCTCGGATGGGCAGTGACTCCTCCCCTGGCCGCACAGGGGAAGTTCCAAGGAGTCCGGCCAGCAGCCCGCTCTCCCTAGTGATTGGGGCTGACTTAGTTCTGGCTCACAAGGAAGCCGGCTGGGGGACTGCCCTTCCTGGATAAAACAGGACTTCTGGAGAGATCTTTTATCTTTTTATTTTTTTTTCTTTGGCCTCCTTCCCTCCCTTTCTGGCTGGGATACTGGCAGGAGCACATGATAGATGGAGTTGTGACACCATCTTGTGACCATGAGGCAGCAAGCCTGAGCTTGGGGACATTTGTCTCATCTGAGACGGTGGATTTGAGGAATTGCTCCTGTAGGAGGCTTACTGGGGGCTGGGTAATTTTTTGTGTCAGTTTGACTGGCCGTGGGGTGCCCAGATTGAGTATCATTCTGGGTATATCTGTGATGGTGTTTCCAGATGAAATTTGAATTTGAATTGGCAGGCCCAGCAAAGCAGACCCTCTTCCCAGCGTGGGTGGGCCTCAGGCAACTCCCGATGGCCTGAAAAGAGCACAAGAGGGAGGAGGGAGGAGGAGGAGTTAGGCTTTTTTCTGCCTCACCGCCTGGGCTGGGATTGATGTCCTCTTTCTCTGCCCGCACACTGGGATTACACCACTGGGGCTCCTGGCCGTCCAGCTTGCAGGCGCTGGGTCGTGGTGCTTCTCGGCCTCCATAATTGTGCAAGCCAATCCGTCATAATAGATTTCCATTTACGCCCCACCCCCGCCTTGGTTCTGTTTCCCTGGAAAACCCTGACTAGTACGGACAGTGCTATGCTGACGATGTACTTGGGAGCCACATTGGTGAGGGAGGGAGGGACGCAGGGCAGGACTGGATGAGCAGAAATTGAGCCACATGCAGGCACGGTGGCCTCATCTGGTCTATCCTGCCCGGAGATCCTGGAGCCGGGACAGCCCTTCAGGGATGGCTTGAGCTGAGGACAGAGGGCTAGGTCTTTGTCTCCTCACACCGGCCAGTCACCGCGTGTGGGATGTCCTAGGGGTGAGGCAGCTTCCTTGGACAGAGGACGGATGGTCCCCAGGGAGCACTCAGCTGGGCGTGGGCAGCACCAGCACTATGGCAGTGGGGACGGGGTGCCTGGGTCCTGGACGTGCACCCCAGCGTCCCCTACATCCCTGAGTGGCTCGGCCGCTATAACATCGCAACAGCCTCTCCCCACTGGCCTTTTTGTGGGCAGGAAGCAACGTTCAAAGCACTGCTAGGCCAGCGTCCCTTTACTTTTGGTCGAAGGCATCATCCAGGGTAAGCCTTGGACCTTGGGGCACTCCGGTGAGTGAGAGAGAAAGGAGGCAGAGGGCACAGCCTGAGCAGTGAAACGGGTGTGCAGTGACATGACTCGGCCCTGAAGCTCCCCTCCAGCAGCAATGGATGCCACACGGCCACACTGCGGGGGCGGAGGCTGACCCCCCCCCCCACACCGCCCGCCTTTACTCGTCGCTTTCAGTGCTGGGAGCTGATTGCACGCTCTGTAAGATGGGAGTCGCTGCCACTGTCCTCCAATATCCATCCCACCATCATTCGGTAACAGAGCTTCGGATAGGTGGGAACGGATGCCCAGGCAGACCACACTGCCTGGCCTCCCCTGCATGTAGGGTCGTCACGGGGGATGTGAGTGGAGGCAGTAGGGGACAGCCATTCACGGACATGTCCTCTCTGTGTGGCGTCTGACCTGTCGACAGGAGGCTCTGTGCAACCTCGTGCTGGTGCTGGGGACCCGCTTACGGCGAAGGAGGTGGGGCGGTGAGCCCGTGGCCGTGGGACCCACCGGTCCCCTAACACACCACACGGCCCAGAAGCTGCCGGCCCAGCGGAGCAACGAAGCTGCCTTCCGGCTCAGAGTTGATAGCCTGTGAGTGGGGGCGTCTGACATGTGTCTCCTCTAAGTATAGACTTGGGTGCGGGAAGCAGGGGGTGGAGGCAGGAGTGGGTCTGCCCACCAATGCTGTCTCCAGGGGAGTTTGTCCGGTTCTCACAATCCTGACCTCTTCTAGAGGGGGAATGCTTCCAGAAAGGGATGTGGTAAGAGTCTGAGTCAATGCTGGGTCACGGCTCCTTGTGCCAGGAGACTAGCAGGTCAAGGAAGGGGTCTCCTCGCGGCCACCGGAGGAGGTAGGGATGCTGCTGCCCGGGGGCGGGGGGGGCGGGGGCGGGGGGAGAACACGTCTGGCACCTACCTGAGCCTGCCTCTCTGCCCAGTTTTGATGGTATGTGGACAAGCACAGCAGCCGTGACCTGAGAAGGGTGTGTTGACCGAGGTTCTAAAGCCTCTAGGACGAGAGTCCGGGCCGGTCCACCAGGTAGCTCATCTAGAACAGGAGAGATGCTACTCGGTGGAGGGAACCCACAGTGCTGAGGGCAGAGGGGCAGGAAGTGGAGGCACAGGGTGAGCAGCTGCTGTGGCCCCAAGATTGCATCAACCTTCCTCTTGTAAATTTCCACAAAAGGGAGCAGCCAGAATCCTGGAGACGCTCTTCCGACGGTGACCCCTGTGGCTGGCGGGTCTGAGGGGCGCCAAGGTGGACCGTGGTCGGCATTACGGCGTGCTGCCCAGATTCGCCCCTCAGAACGAGGGCTCTCATTCCCTCCGTGGCTGGGAGTATAGGCTGCCGATGGCTCAGAGAAGTCCCTCCTGGGGAGCTGCCCTCAGCTGCGGGCCACCCCCTCCCTGGACACAGCCCCGTGCAGACTGGCTTGTGCACGGTGCAAAGGCTCCACCCTCTGGTCTCAGTTCAGGACGTCCCTGTAGGGCCAGGTGGCCCCTCACCAGTCAGCCTCTCCTCCCCAAGCAGCAGCCTGCATGCAAGGGCCTGTCTCTCAGGGAGCCCAACCTGTGTCTCCTAGAGCCTCGCCGAAGCCTCGCCTGTTACCCAGCACTCTGGTCTTGTCTTGTGTCCCTGCTGCATCAGTGACGCTCCCTCGACCTGGAACCACTCCTTGCATTTTGTCCCTTCGCCTTAAACAGAAGTCACAGATCTGATCGATTGTCCTGACCCCGCCAGGCCTCCCTGTGAACACTCACCGCTCATTCATTGTCGCACGAATGCAGGCTTTTCCAAGAGTCTGCTCACGGACACAGCAGTGGAGGCTCCGTAATCATCACGTGTTGTCAATATTTCGTCGACATCCGGAGAGTCATAAATAATATAACAGCTGAATACACTCCATCTGCCAGAAGAAATAAAGCGTGATAATAGCATTGAAGCCCCCTGAATGCCTTACCGATTAAAGTCCCCACCAATACCCAGAGGAAACCACTCTTGAATTTGGTGTTTAGCATTCTTTTAGTTTAAAAAGATGGAGTTAAATACCACATGCATTCACGTTCAACGTTTTTTCACTCAATGTTGTGAAATTCGTTTATGTTGATGTATTTATAGTTATTTTCTTACCATATAGCGTCCTATTGGGTAACTATGTATCATTTATCAATTCTCCTATAGATTATTTTATGATTCCCCCCTCCCCCCAGTTACAGTTACAATGAACGTTCCTGTCTTTGCACACATAGGCGAGCTGCTCTGGGGTGCACACCAAGATTGGAATTGCTGGGTTGTAGGGTATATGCATCCTTAGCCGCTAGAAATTGCTGGATAGCTGTCCAGAGTTAGTGAATCAATTTCCACTCCCACCAGCAGCGAATCAGAGTTCATTCCGCACTGCTCACAAATCCACGTCCTCACCAGTTTGGGCAGTGACAGGTTTTAAGTTTTTGCCCATCTGTCCGGGGTGAAATGTCACGTCCTTGGTTTTAATTTCTTTCAGCCTAAATCTTAGTGAAAGTAAGCTTCTTGTGTTCGCTGCTCAGTAATTATTTGTTGCACAAATGAGTACGAGAAGCTCCACTCATTCATTCTGTGTTCACGCATCTGTCCTCTTTGATGCCTGCAGAGACCCCATTCCTACACCCTCCACAGGCTAGACTTTGGCTTACACACCTGGCCTTCTACCAGACGCTTTCACATGCCCTCGGGCCCAAAAATCCATTTGTGGAGCTTGTCTCGTTGCTCCTGATGCCGACCTATTCTTGTGACTTTGCCCTGGCAGGTCCTCCCATCCCCTTGTCTGGAGACTGATCTGTCCTCTAACCTACTGCTTGGCTGAGGCTGAGGCCTTACCTCTGTGACATCAACCCAGTTCATCCTCAAGCAGTCGTACACCTAGGCTGCAAACAGGCTGACCTCTTGCTCTCCTGTTCCTGTCGTGGCACTGCTAGCTCTTTTGCTCAGTGGGTCTTGAAGCCTTCATCAACCTTGGTATTGGTCTGGCTCCTTCTCCTAAGAGATGTGAGGCGGGCAAGCATCCTCAAGCTACGGGGATAACCGATCTAAGATGTCATAATTGCATCCAACCAGTTGCTAACTACTGTCCATTTTTCTATGTAAATTCTACTTCCATCATCTTTGCCCCGTCACCTTGCAGACTCTTGCAACAAGCCGGAAAAGCCGCTGAAAACCCCTAAGGTCTCCAGTGATGTCTGTAGGGGACCCCTGATACTGTTAGGAGCCAGTCTCCTAGGGGGATTTCTGAGGCCTCCGGGCTGTACAGCAGAGAGAAATCCCTGGGGCCTTCCTGAGCTCCACCAGGAGAGAATCCCATGAGACTGCCTGAGGCCGTGTCAGGAAGGAGCCCCTGAGGATCCACTGAAACTTTATTAGATCTCTGGAGATTCTCCGAGGTCGTGTAAGGACAGGATCTCAGGAGGGTTCATCAGGCTATGCAGCACAGGGGTCCTGAGAATCCACTGAGGCTGTATCATCAGGGGATCACCAAAGATCCATTGAGATCGCCCCAGGGAGAAGATTCCTGGAGAGTTTCTGTGGAGACTAAAGGGGATCCCTGGAGAGTTCCCGCAGTTGTCATTCACCCAACAAACATTTCTTTTTTATTAAAAAATTTTAAACGCTTATTTATTTTTGATTGAGAGAGACAGAGGGTGAGTAGGGGAGGGGCAGAGATAGAGGGAGACACAGATCCGAAGCAGGCTCCAGGCTCTGTCTGAGGTGTCAGCACAGAGCCCCATGTGGGGCTTGAACTCATGAACCATGAGATCACGACCTGAGCTGAAGTCCAGAGCCGGACGCTTAAAGAACTGAGACACCCAGGCGCCCCCAACAAACATTTCTAGAGGCAGAAGACACAGGCCCCACCCCGCAGGATCTCACAAGCCACCTGTGGAGACAGATAAATGTTGCAGGCCGGGTACTAGCAGCTGCGAACAGCCTCGCTATCGCCAAGACAGGTCTAAGCCTCAGTGTGGTGAGAGGGAGAGAACCATTCTGCTCTTCCAGAAGGAGGCAGCCTTTCCGGGGGGTGGTTGGCGCATGGCTGAGAGCACACACACAGAGCACCTTGTGCAGCATCTTGCGCTTGGCAAGCGCAGAAGCAATGTTGATTATCGGCAAGCGAGGCAAACTTTAATCAGAGAGCATAATCAGATTTGTGTTTCACAAGAGAGCTGGCGGAGGCGTGTTAAGGGGCTCCCCAGGCGCAGTGCCAGTCTGCAATGCCAGACTCCTTGGTCTACGGCCAAGGGAAGGTAGTGCTAGCAGCACAAGCAATTTCACTTTCCGGTGGCTACGTTAAAACAAACAAACAAAAAAAGGTAAAAGAAAACGAGAAAATAATTTCAGCAATATATTT
This sequence comes from Prionailurus viverrinus, assembly GCF_022837055.1. NCBI lineage: Eukaryota > Metazoa > Chordata > Mammalia > Carnivora > Felidae > Prionailurus > Prionailurus viverrinus. The sequence continues at coordinate 136,340,820 of NC_062567.1, forward strand.
TACTGGATCCAATATACCCCCAAATATTATTTCACTATGGAATCAACGTGAGGTTACTTTATTCTCCCTCTTTGCTTCGTACCGACTCTGAAACCCTGGGCGTATCTTTCTGCGCCGGGCTCAGCGCGCCACCCCCGCCGTCTGGTCCAGCAGCGGAGCCTGGAGGCGGGCGCGGGTGCCAGACCGCCGCCGGACAGCACACGCAGGCCCACAAGCCACCGCCACCGCCACCGCCACCGCCACCGCCACCGCCACCGCCACCGCCACCCCCACCTCGCTTCCTCCCCGGCGTCGCCCTTTAATGCCGTCAGCGCCCGCGCCGTGCGTCACGCGCGCCTGGGAGGGGGCGGGACTTCCGGACGCGCGGAGGCACAACTTCCGGAGGGAGGCGGAAGAGCCTCTCGGCTCTGGACTCCGGAGTCCCGGGACAGCTGAGGGGCTCCCCCGGGGTACAGGAAAGGGTCGCCGGGATCGGCCGGCTGCATTCCGGGTGTCGGGGCCGTGAGTCCGAGGGATGAGGAGGGGCCATGGCCAGCGACGGGGCCAGGAAGCAGTTCTGGAAGCGCAGCAACACCAAAGTCCCGGGCAGGTGGGTGTGACGGGGAGGCCGGGTCGGGGTCAGGGGTCAGAGGTCAGGTGGGCGCGTCGGCCGGCTGGGCTGCGGGTGGAGTCGGGGTCTGGGGGCGGGGGTGACCTGGGCTGTGGGAGGACCGCGGGGGAAGTGCGGGGGGTTGGGGAACTGGGGGCGGGGGGCCGAGCTTAGGGTCTGGGAGGTGACAGGGGCTGCGCGAAGCAGCATCGAGGCTTGAAGGGAGGAGGAGGGGGAGTCGCCGGCAAGTTTGTCCCGAGACTGGCAGGCTCCCTTCTGCGAAACTGCCGGGCTCCCTGGGCAAGTCGAAAGGCACCGGCTCGGGTCGTGCTTCGAAGAGTTCGGTGGAGTCCGGAAAGTGGCCCCAGGCTGTGCTCTGTGGGACGTCGGTTTCTGGAGGGGGCGTGGCGGTTTGACCCACTTGCCTGGCCTTCTCGTCTCTCTTGCGGACGACTGCTTTTGCCTTGAGCAAGGATTTGCTCGAGTGGATTTGGGACTCCCTGTGAATTTCCATGTATCCCACTTTCTGGCCTCAAAACCAACTCCTTTCTCGAGTCAGCAGCGGGAAGCAAATTTAACCAAAAATGAGAACAAAAACAGAAACAAACAACTGAAGTGCTTGCGAAGACCTGGGTGCACCCTGGAAGCTGTACAGCTCCAAAGTCCTGGTTGGCGTGTCACTGATCCCTGGCCGGGGCCCCTAGGGGACGCGAAGACGGGACGTGGAAAATGCTTGGGATAAAATCAGCCGCTGGTGAAAATAGACTAAACAGATTTCAGGGTTTCTGAACACGGTTTATTCCATTTGGAAACTAAGGTCTGACGTACTGAAAATGAGGAATGTGTGGTCTTCAAATGACTGCGTGTGGAGCCATTTGTAAGCACAGCTCATTTGCAAGTGCTGTATTATAGGCACTGTTGTTCGTAAGCTTTGTAGTTCGTTGTGTTCAGTCAGAAACGTGTATTTTTGGAGCTGTTTGGGAGTTGGTAGAAGCGAGTTAGGGTTTGCTCTGGCCCAGGGACTTGGGAGGGGATCGATCACCAGACGCGGCCGGCCGGAGATCCTGTTTTCCTTCCCAGGGCTGTGCTTGCTTGGAGCATGTCAGGGTCCGAGATGGTGTGAAAATTCTGCAATGGCAGAGAATAGGAGGTCCCAGTAGTGACAGAGGCAGATGCTCTGGGACGTGGACTCCAGGGAAGCTGAGCCGCGTGCAGGAGAACTTCTGTGTCCCTTCTGGGTCTTTCTTGAGGCTTTGGTCTGAACAAACTCTTAACGGCCAGCTGAGCTGTAGGAACGTGGGGCTGCTGTGTGTGGCGTCGTAACGGCGAATACGCTTTGGATTGACGACTATCTCTTGGTCATTTGTCCTTGCATTGGTTGTAGTAGTGTCCCCCTCCCCCCAGATTCCTCTCTCTCTGGAACCTGGGAACGTGACCTTGTTGGGAAAGTAGCATCTTTTTTTTTTTTTTAATTTTTTTTTTCAACATTTATTTATTTTTGGGACAGAGAGAGACAGAGCATGAACGGGGGAGGGGCAGAGAGAGAGGGAGACACAGAATCGGAAACAGGCTCCAGTCTCTGAGCCATCAGCCCAGAGCCCGACGCGGGGCTCGAACTCACGAACCGCGAGATCGTGACCTGGCTGAAGTCGGACGCTTAACCGACTGCGCCACCCAGGCGCCCCGGGAAAGTAGCATCTTTGCAGAGGGACTCAAGTTAAAATGGGGTCAGAGTGGATTAGAGGGAGCCCTTGTGCAGCGACTGGTCTCTTTCGCGGAAGAGGGCAGTTTGGACGCACGGGGAAGACGTAGGGAAGACAACAGGGAAGAGGAAGGCAGACGTGGGAGCCGTGCGCTCACGAGCCCGGGAATGCCAAGGCTTCCTGGCAACCAGTAGGAGCAGGAAGAGGCAGGGAAGGATCCTTCTGTGAGGATTTTAGACAGAGTGTGGCCCTGCCAACCCCCTGATGTTGGACTTGAAGCCTCCCAGACGGCCAGGATAGATTTCTGTCGTGGTGTGACGGCCACAGGCAGCTAACATGCCCCCCTCGGCTTTCTTCGTGAGATTCTGTGTTACTGAAGACAGGCTTTCGTCGCCCTTGGGCTTTGGCGCTGTGCTGGGTCTTAGGCATTTTGGAGAGTGGCGCCCTTGTTGGAGTTTCAGCGTTGGAGTGGAGTCTTGGAGAACTGCCAGAGGCTGTGGGTGCGGAGGGCAGGGCACCGAGGAGGGGTTGGGGCCCCTGGCAAGGCCTGCCCAGCCGCTGCGCGCCCCGTGCCTCCCAGGGCCCTGCTGCTGTTGCCGGCAGCAGGCGTCGCCCAGGTTTGCCCTCTTCCCTCAGCGGCTCACCTTCCCGTGGTCATCACTTGGCACACACTCGGGCTTTGCCTGCACGGGCACAGCGCTGTCAGAGCTCCCGGCGGGGTCCTGTGGCTCTGCCCGTCCTGTCCGTGGTCCCCATGATTGTCTGACGCTTTGAGTGTGGACATGAGCCCAGGGAAGCTCCACGGAGGAAGAACAGACTCACCACCCAATACAGGGCTGTTAGGGGGTCATTTATACGGCACAGCCCTTAATGTCCCTTAGTCATGATCCCCTCCTTGTGCGTCCTTGTGACAATAATGGCTGGTGGCCACGGAGCACTTAGTGTTTGCCAGGCAGTTCCTGGTGCCCCGCAGTGTTGCATCTCCTTAGTGTTGTAGAGTCACAGAACAGTGCTCTGTCCTCCAGCTGACGTTCCCGGGGGGCAGGCTTGGGTTAGGGCCCTTGGTTGTATCCCCTCCGAAGTGCCATGTGGGGGAGCAGAGTAAGGCCCTTTATAACCCGACCCCTGCCCAATTCTTTAGCCACATCTTGCAGCCCTCCTTGCTTTGACCTTTGCCCTCAGCGGTGCGGACAGGCTTGCAGGTTCCTTGGCGTACCTGCTGTGTGATGCCTCGGTCAGTTTCATGCCGTCAGAGCGGACCAGAATGTTCGTTCCCTCTCTTTCCTCCCCTTTGCCTGGCTTATTCAATTTTCTTAACTTTCAAAGTTCGCCTCCAGTGTACCTCCTCATAAAGCCTTGTGTGTTCTCGTGCAGCCTGGACCAAACCTTTCGTGCGTCAAACCCAGCATTGTTGGTAGGTGTTCTTCTCTGGACCGTGCGCTCCGCGAGTCTCACGACTGTGCCTTGCTCCCCTTTGCATTGTTAGTGCTGACTGATGGGGGTTGATTCGAACCTCCTTCCAGATTAGCCTCGAGGGAATAAGGGATTTGGGCAGGGGCTCACACTGCGCGAGAGGTGGTCTTGCCAGTAGGCCCCCACTCTGTGCACCTTGGACCGTAGATTGTCTGTTTGGCTGGTGCTTTCTTAGGGATTTCTCTTCTGGATGAGGCAGGATGTGTGATGTGGTGGAAAGACCTCTGGCTTGGTTCTGTGGTCCAGGTTTAGCCTATTTTTCCTGTTACCTGTGTGACTTTGACCAGGTCATGTCACCTCTGGGGCCCTCGGTTTCTGCACGTATAACCTGAGGAAGCTGGGTTAGACTTAAGTGGCTGGGGCCTCCAGGCACATATTTGTTTGGTCTAGTCTGATTCTCACTCCCTCTCTCTCTCTCTCTTTCTCTCTTTAAAAAAATTTGTTTTAAATTTTTTTATTTTTGAGAGAGAGAGAGAGAAAGAATGAATGAACAAATGTGAGTCGGGGAGGGGCAGAGAGAGAGAGGGAGACACAGAATCCGAAGCAGGCTCCAGGCTCTGAGCTGTCAGCACGCAGTCCCATGCAGGCCTCGAACTCCAGAACCATGAGACCACGGCCTGAACTGAAGCCGGACACTTAACCGACTAAGCCACCCAGGTGCCCCTAGTTTGATTCTCTTTGATTCCCTTTGACGAGCGTGAGAGAAGGCCTCTTGGACCAGCTTTGAGAGTTTGAAAATTTGTTCATTCGCCAGGTATTTGTTTAACCAACACTCTGTGCCAGGAACAGGTGCTAGAGATACACCAGTGACCCAAACCGATCTGAATCTGTGCTCTCACAGGGCTTACGTCGGAGCAGGAGGGGCAGAGAATAAATACCGTGACTGCGTGAGGGGGAGAGTTACCCCTGAGAAGACGGTGGTTGTTACTGAAACGTACAGCAGAGAATTGGGATAGACCCTTCGGAGGCAGGCAGGGAGAGTGGGGAGGGTCTCACAGTGACAAGGTGGCTGGAGAAGCCCTCACAGAGGAGGCTGCATTTGAGCAAGATTTGCAGGAGGTGAGTGCACAGGCCCCTCGGGTGGCCGGAGGACCGTGGTCCGGGCAGAGGGCGAGAGAGCGCAGAGCCCCCTGTCGGGAGTGACCCCGGCGGGTTTGGGACGAACGGGGGGCCTGATGACTGTAGCCGAGGGAGGAGGCAAGAGAGTCACGGGGCACGAGATCTGGCTGGGGGTGGGGGCGGGTCTCGCGGTCACAGCGAAAAGACGTGGGCTCTCAGTCTCTTATTCTGAAGTGGGGACACTGGAGGGTCTTGGCAGAGGGGCGGCTGGAGCTGCCTCTGGTCTGGCAGGATCACTCTGGCTGCTGAGTGGGTGGTAGGTTAGGGGCCGGGAGGGCAAGGGCAGCGGCGGGGAGACGGGTTAGGCTCCTGGGAACACCCAGGTGAGGGGTGACGGGGGCGCGAGAAGGGTCAGTACGTGGGTGGCGGAAGGCTCAGTCTCTGGCTCTCCGGGGCCGTCGATGCGCTTGGCTCCCGAGGGGTCTGCGGTTGCAGCTGGCCTTCTCGCCACGCTTCGCTTGACATGCTGGGAGCTCGTCGCACGCTGGCTGTGAGAACACAGGCGGCCTTTCGGCGTGGGCCCAACGCTCGCTGTCCCGGCCCGGCAGTGTGCTCGGCTCGCGGGAGGGCGTGCGGGCAGCTGGGGCCTGTGAAGGGTGACATTTGTGAGTGGGATGGCGGCAAGCAAGGCCCGGTTTGAATGTGGCAAGGCTGTGGGTGCCCGGGGCGGAGCTGGGGCAGAGGGTGACGCGCGGTCCGGCCGCCACAGCCCGAGGAGTCCCTGAGCCCATGAGACGTGAGCTCCACGGTCATCTTCACGGGCCACCGTCGCTCATCAACTGAGGGGAGGATTTGTCGGGATCACCCGTTCGTTCAGAACGTCCTTCCACGTGTCAGGTACCACGCGGAACCGAGAGAGGTGGCTCTCAGGCCGTGGGTGAGGGAGACCGCACGTCAGTTCGCGCGGTGCAAAGGGCTTCGAAGGCAATCCCGGGGGAGTGTTCGCAGAAGAGCGGGACACCGCGTGAACGGAAGGCCGTTCCCTCCCGGGAGAGGTCCTGCCTAACTTGAGGTGGCAGCAGCCCGTACAGATGCGGGGATGCAGGGGCGGGGGGCGTCAGAGCACTCCTGCTGGGACGGGCGCACTGTAGGGACTCCAGGGGCGGGGGAGCAGCACGCCGGGAGGGGAGCACTGTGAGATGAGCCTTGGGAGGGGTGCAGGTCTTGGAAGGCCATGGAAAAGAGTCGGGTGTTGATCCAAGAGCCGTGAGGAAGCACCGAAGGGTGTCGCTACGGTCCTGTCCATCCTCCTTGAGGAGAGGGCGAGAGAGGGTGAGGGTGAGGGCAGGGGCTGCCGCTGGAGTCGAGTGCGTGGGCTCAGGTCCCAGGCTGCAGGCGGGGCTCGCGGGACGCTCTGATGGCCTCCGTGTCGGGGGCTGAGGTGGTCACCGGGGTTCTGGCCAGAGGGATGGGGTGTGGTGGGCAGAACAGTGGTCTCCAAAGGTGTGCACGTCCTCCTCCCTGGAACCAGGAACCTGGAACCAGGTCGCACCGCAGAGGAGAGTGAAGGGTGCACATCAGCTGACCCAGAGACCGCAGATTCTTCTGGATGACCTGGCGGATCCGGTGGGATGCAGTGAGCTCTTCAAAGTGCTCAGAGTCAGCAGGAGATGAACTCTGGTCTGCGGTTGCCAGCTCTGAAAACGGAGGAAGGGGCCACGAGCTCGGGGGGTGTGGTGGCCCCCGGAAGCTGGAGCATCCTTCTCCTGACAGCCGGCAGGAGCCCCAGACCTCCAGCCGCAAGAAACTGCATTCTGCCAACAACCCGAATGAGCAGGGAGTAGATTCTCCTCAGAGCATCCAGAAATGAACGCAGCGGCCAGCACCTAGACGTTAGCCTGGTGAGAGCCGCCTGGGACTGCTGACTGCCGGACTTTAAGATAATAATCGTGTGTGTTTAAGCCGCTGTTTGTGTGAGTTTGTTACGGCGGCCACGAGGGCCCCTAAGCGGGGAGCGGGAGGATCAGAGAAGTGTGCTGGGGGGATGCTGGGTGGGAAGGGCTGTAGGTCGCCCTCTGCACCTGCCCCTGCAGTCCTGCCCTTGAGTGTGGACGGGGTAATAACTCCACCAGTCTTCGAGGGTGGGCTGGCCCCTCTCCGGCAACTTCTGCAGAGTGCACTTAATGTCAAGGGGCTGGAACGAAGCTGGGACGGCCCTCCCTGTGTCTTGTGTGCTCTTGGGTCCAAGACTTGGCTGGAGGCCCTGCCTCTTTGCCCAGAAGCTCTGAGCTGCTGCCTTGACCAACTCTTGCTTGTGTTTTTATTTTTCTTCGTTTATTTAAAGAAAAAAATATTTTTTTTGATGTTTATTTTTGAGAGACAGGGAGAGTGAGAGAGAGACAGAGCATGAGCAGGGGAGGGGCAGAGAGAGAAGGAGACACAGAATCCGAAGCAGGCTCCAGGCTCTGAGCCGTCAGCACAGAGCCCGATGTGGGGCTCGAACCCACAAGCCGCGAGATCGTGACCTGAGCTGAAGTCGGACGCACAACCGACTGAGCCACCCAGACGCCCCTGTTCATTTATTTTTTAATGTTTCATTTATTTTTTGAGACAGAGGGAGTGCAAGCAGAAGAGGGGCAGAGAGAGGGGGACAGAGGATCTGAAGAAGGTTTGATGCTGAGAGGGTGACAGCAAGGAGCCCTATGTGGGGGTCGAACTCACAAACCGTGAGATCATGACTTGAGCTGAAGTCAGATGCTCAACCGACTGAGCCACCCAGACGTCCCTCTCTTGTTTTTAGAAACCTGTTTATTTCCTTGTTTGCATTTTTGTTTTTGTTTTCAGCGTTTATTTATTTTGAGAAAGAGAGCGTGTGTGTGCGCACAGGAGGGGCAGAGAGAGAGGGAGAGAGAGACTCCCAAGCAGGCTCCGCACTGTCAGCGCAGAGCCCAACGCGGGGCTCAGACCTACAAACCCTGAGCTCATGACCCGAGCCAGAGTCAAGAGTGGGACGCTCAACCGTCTGAGCCACCCAGGCGCCCCATCCTTGCTTGTATCTTTGACGTGGCCGTTTGGACCGCGTGCCTGCCTATTCCTCTTTTTCTGTTGCAAGGAGCAGGGCAGTCCGCCCCGGTGGGGATTCTGTCCCGTGGGCGTGGGTCTCTCTGGTCTCTTCCGGTGCAGAGTCCTGTGCACAAGTGGGTGGGTTTTTGCTGTGTACCCGGTTCGTTTTGCTTGTGTCTTAGCAGTCCTCTGTCGTGTTAGTTTGTCTGGAAATGTTTTGAAAAATAAATTTGATGTGAATACATATTTGTCTACTGCAGTGAATCTAGACTCTTATGGGTTAATTTTAAGTGAGGCCAGAAATGATTAAAAAATAAACAAATCCCTGATGATTTTGATTAAAAGTTAAAAAAAAAAAATGAGAACAGAGGGAAGTCTCCCATTCCCCGAGTGCCGTGAAGGCGTGGTTGGAGGTCACGGGTGGGAATGGGGAGAAGGGCCCCGGGAGCCCATCTCTCTGGTCAGGCAGTCCCCCAGACTGCCCCGGTGTGGCCCTGCTCTGCGTGTGGTGCAGATGAGGGCGGTGGTGCCGTGACCCGGCCCCCCTGCCCCGTCCTCTCCGGCAGCCCTGTCCGGTGACCGCTCCTCAGACGCGCACGGCGTCAGTCTGGCCCTGCAGGCCCTTCGGGGCACAGCGTGGGTCCCGCTCGGGGCTGGGCCGCACACGGGACCCTGCAGACCTGTGGGTGGGGGGGAGGCCCCGCGCCCGGCCCCGGGAGCGTGGACGGATGTCCCAGGGCAGGGTTTTGTGCTGCACCCCAGATGGGTGGGCCTCGTCGTGACCGCGGCGCTTGGTGCCCGGCCCCTGACGACGCAGCCCGCCTTCGGGCCTCCGCAGCCAGGGGATTACGGACCGGGAGCTGACCGCCACTGCCGCCTCCGGGCCCTGCCCTCCCCGGCTCTCTGGGGACCTGGTGTCCGCAGTGGGACTCGCACGGCTCGGGGCTCTGCGGGAGGGGACAGCAGACAAGATGTGGCGGGGTCAGGAGGCCCGGAGGGAATGGGGCAGCCTGGGTTCTTCCCATTTGTGGGACTTTCATTCTGAGTGCCCCGGTCTTTCTGTTCCCCTGTTCTGACACGCCGTTCCCTCTTCTCCGGGGGTTAGCGTGGAAACTCCGGGGTGCGTGCTGAGGGCTGTCAGCGAACCCAGCTGGTCCGAACGGCGTGCTGTCTTCCTGCAGGTGTGGCGCCTGCACGGCTGGGGAGCGCGCACGCCAGGCACCGAGCCAGCCCTGCCCGCGTTGGCCTCTCCGCGTGGACGGCGGTGCTGAGGGTGGGTCTGTCCCAGGCCCGTGGCTCTGGGTGTGTCGTTCAGGGCAGAGCCCTTTCTGCTTTCACGGCTCCAGACGTTTCTGGGCTCCCGACCGCATCAGCTTTGTTCCCCAGGGTGCCTCCCAGGCTGTTCTTGCGCGTCCTGGGTGCGTCCTGGCCCTGGGGTGCGCCCGCCACCCCTGCTAGCCTGGCCGCCGTCCGCTGGGGCCGGACCGTCTGGACACAGTTCTTCAGTGTGCCGCGTGGCGGCTCTCCCTTGTTCCTGCCTACGCCCGCTGCGGTTTTGAAATGGCCTTTCTTTCAGTGAACGTTTGTGCTGAACCAAAATACAGAATACGGCTCGCTGTCTCTAAGGCTGATGCCCGGAGGAGATGGGCGGCGTTTAGTTCCTGCCTTCCGCACGGGCTCCTCAGCCAGGGGGACTGGGATCGTCAGAGGGCATCGGGCGTGACGTGCATGGAGAGGCAGGGCGGAGGACGGGGTCTTGGAAAGGGGACGGGTCCCTGGGCGCCACTGTGGGCCTCGGAGGCAGGACGCAGAGTCGAGGGTGCCGGTGCGCCCGCTTCTCTCGTTTTCTCGTGAGCCTGTTGGCAGGTGGGGAGGCCGCCCGTCGGCGGGGCCGTCCCTGGTGCTGCTGGGGTGGGGGCCTGGCGCCACCTCCCCTGTTCGGAGAATAGGCTGCCTCCGTGGACCGCAGCCGCCCATCACTCTTCACCCTGGCTGCCGTGGCGTGGAGCGGCCGGTGACGTCTCGGTGGCTGTGTGCTGCGTGTTGTTTGCTTTTTAGAATTATGCCCTCTCTCGGATTAGTTTTCGGTCCCAAAACCAGTCACTAGAGCCGTCGTGGCATTTTAGGTCTCAGCCAAATGTGACTCCGTGAACCGCCCTGACGTTCGGTGGCCGTGACAGGGTCGGTCGGGCCCGGGGGGTGCGCGAGCGGGTCAGCGGGCGCTGCCTGCTGGTGTCCCGTGCCGAGGGAATGTGCCCTCCTCTGTGGAACCTAGCCACTTGGTCAGATTTGCAATGCCTCGTCGTTCGGGCATTTGTGCGATGAAGAAGCACGAAATGTCGCAGGCGGTTTGGGGATGCCTTCTGTGTGCCCACCAGACCCTGCGGCTGCGAGGCCGGCGTTTGCCGGGGGGGCCGGACCCCAGCCCGGAGCCCGTGGGGTGCGGTGTGATTCCCGCAGCAGCGTGGGCACGGGAGGCACCTGCTGCTGGAGGGTGGGGGTGGCCTCAAGCTGGACCTTGAGGGACCGTCACTTCCTTTAGTCCCTTACGAGGTTGTGCGGGTACTCTGTAGTCCCGGCCCGGGGCCAGCCTTCTTGGCAGTGAGGGGGCCCGAATGAGGGCCCGGGTGAGGGAAAGGCGGACAAGAGCACTCCCGGCGGGCACCTGACGGACGGGGACGGACGACCAGACGGAGAGCGCTGGAGGCCAGCGCTGTGACAGGGGTATGCTGGCCCCAGCTGGGGGTGGCCATGTGGGGAGGGGCCGGAGGGGGGCAGAGAAGGTTCCGGTTGTTCCCCGAGGGCAACTGGAAGACCTGGCAGACTTTAAGCTGGGGAGCAAAGCGGACCTCTGACTGGCAGAGCCGAGGCTGGCTGGGGGCAGCTGTAGCTCTCTCTCGGGACAGTGACAGAGGGGAGAGTGTTTCAGGATCTAGGGGGACGTGGAGACAGTCTGAATGCGGGTGGCCTGCTTGAGGGAGGAGGTGAGGTGGCCCTCGGATCCTGGGATAGCCGTTGGTGGAGAGTGAGTCGCAGAAGGAGTTGGTGACCTGGTCCGGAGAAGAAACGGAGCCCTGATCCAGGGCGGTGGGGACGGCGGGCGTCCCAGGGAGGGCGTGAGGGGTTGCAGGAGGCAGGGGCGCTTGTCTGCGTTCCTGCCTGGTTGGCGCTGGGTGTCCAGGGCTGGACACTGAGAAGTGGGTGTGAGGTGTGGCCGTCGGGGCACAGCTGCGCTTTGTGGTGGACCCGCTGATGCGACGTGGGGAGTGTGTGGCCGGGTGGGCGGTGGTGCCCAGAGGCAGCGGTTTGAGAACCCTTCACCTGCGGGTGGGCAGGCAGTGTCGGGAGAGGGCATGGTTTCCGGTCCAGTGGGAGGAAGTGGGGAGTGGAGGTCAGGGACGCACAGAGGAGTCCGGACAGGCTGGCAGGAAAGGGGGTGCGGTGGCGTGGGGGGTGGAGAGAGCAAGGTGGAGGCCAGGTGAGGGCGGGATTGAGGGGAGCAGCCGCGAGGGGACGGGCGGGGAAATGGGGCTCAGTGAGGGCTGCCACACTGCCCTGTCCTGCTGACCCCAGAGCCTTCTCTGTCCTTCTTCCTGTTTCTGATAAACGCACGCTGCTTTTGCTTCGGTGGAAGGATGGTATTGGCTCGGGGCGTGCGACACAATGATTTGACACAGGTGTGTGTGTGCGTGTTGTGAACCCATCACCACAGTCTGTCCTTAACGTTGGTCACCACGCATGGCGGCAGATTGTTTTTCTTGCGATGAGAGCTTTTAAGATTTACTCTCTTGGCAGACTCTTAAAAACTGCGAATAAACTGAGGGTTGATGGGGGGTGGGAGGGAGGGGAGGGGGGTGATGGGCACTGAGGAGGGCACCTGTTGGGATGAGCACTGGGTGTTGTATGGAAACCAATCGGACAATACATTTCACATTAAAAAAAAAAGATTTACTCTCTTAGCAACTTTCGATTATGCGACACGGTGTTATTAACTATAGTCCCTGTGCTGCACGGCATGTCCCCAGGACTACTGATCTTGTCACCAGGAGATGGAACCTTCTGCCCACCTTTCTCCCTTTTCCCCCGCCCCCCCCCCCCCCCCCGGCCCCGCATATCTGACAGCCACCAGCCTGTTCTCTGTACCCATGTGTTCGCATACTGCTTTTCTCTTGTGAAGGAAAATTTTATTGTAAACATGCTCATTTCCAAGATCTGTTTCAAGAGACGTCCACAAAACAGCTTGCTGATTGGCTCAGTAATTGCCCAAGTCCCTGCTGGGTTTTGGGGGCCACAGGGAGCTTGACAGGAGACAAGTCTCTGTCCCTTTCTCAGGGGACAGAGTGGAGTGGGGTGGCACGGTCGTTGGTGGTGGGACAGCACAGGAGATGCTCTGGTCTGGGTCTGTGGGGCCGCGTGTTCTGCCGTTCCCTCCACGGGACGGAGGGTTTCAGATTGTGCTGCGGGGGCGGAGGGACATTGTTGCTGCTGTGTTAATGGTGCTTCCTACATTTTCCTCGGAAGCCCTCTAAAGTTAATATCCTTGGAAAACTTGCTTCTTCTGAATATTTTATAAACCTGGGGAGCATCACTGTGTGTTAGGATGAGTCTGATGGTAAATCAGTTGCTAATTTAGTTCGTATTTCAGAAAGCTGCTGGTGAGCGCAGTGGGGGCACTGAGCCACGAGCGGGGAGCCGGCGGCCTGACCTGCCTGTTGACTTTACACGTCTGCGCCCCAGGAAGCATTTTGCCCTAAATGCAGTCGTAGGATTTGTCGTTCACTTTCTGGCGCTTAGGACATTTCTTTCCTCTCATGCTTCACTGGCTCAGGGCCATTTTCACCCACTGCTTTTTAAATTTTTTAAAATATATTTTTAACGTTTGTTTATTTTTGAGAGAGAGAGAGCGCGCAAGAGAGAGAGAGAGAGTGAGCATGAACGGGGCAGGGGCAGAGAGAGAGGGAGAGAGAGAATCCCAAGCAGGCTCCCCGCCGACAGGACAGAGCCCGACACGGGACTCGAACTCACGAACTACGAGATCATGACCTGAGCCGAAGTCCGATGCTTCACCGACTGAGCCACGCAGGCGCCGCCCACCCACTGCTGTTTAACCATTCTGGCCCTGTTCTGTCTGTTTTGTTTCACAGCCGAGGCCTTGGTGTAGGGGTCCACATTGAACCAGAAAGCTGTTTGCCAGGAGGCGCAGGAGAATCACCTTTTTGTCAAGACCTGGAGGCCTCGCGGCATGCCTCCTTCCTCCCTGACTTCTGCCCTGGGACTCTGGGCTCGTTTACCTCTTACCTGTGCTCTACAGTTGTCTGCCATCGAGGCAGGAACGGGCGCGGGCTGTCACCGGCTCCCTGGCATCTTTCTAGCACCAGCGTCGGGCCGGACAGTGTTCGCTGAGTGGCTCGAGTGAAGTGTGCTCTCGACGTGAAGACTGGGCCCGAGCACCTGGCTGTCCACAAGCGGGCCCCGGACTGCCCTCGATTCTGGTTTTTGTTAAACCCTCCCTGAACCGCGTGGTAAAGGCGGAGAGGCTGAGTCCTGGGGAGCCTGCACTGATGCCAGGGGCCCCGTCTCTTCTCTGGGCCTCCCCCTTCTGACCAGTGTCCCCAGCCTGCCCTCACCTGTGACCGCCTCCGACGAGAGGCGCCCCTCGCTGCCAGCTCCTGCCTGCGGCGAACCTCGGCTTCACCCCGTCTTCCTCGCCTGCCTTCCCCTGCCTGGTGGCTTCCGGCGGTGGCTTCCGTGCCTCATGCAGGAGGCTGTGTTGGGAACTCGGGGGCTGTTGGGGCGCGGGTCCCCTTCGGGCCGCCCTCCCCGGCATCTCTCCACCCGTGTCTGGGCCGTCTCTCTCACCTGGATGGGAGCCTCGGTCAGGCCACAGGGTTGGACTCCGTGACACTACGTTCGTTCTGTTTTTCCATTTGAGCATCCTTCCTGGCCGCTGGGTTGTGTGGTCATCGGGATTCATGCCCATCCGCCCAGAAAATACAGCTGTGGCTCCTGCTGTTGTCTGCTGGTCACAGGTCCACCCTTCTTAAGTCTCACTGTCTTAGTCTGGGGGTGACGCGTGGTGTCGTTTTCCCCCGAAGCCGTGGCAACGTTTGGTTCTGTGGTGGTAGCCTTGCGAGCCTGCGTTGTTCGGGCCTGTTCGGAGGTCTGTGGGTGACGCTGTAGGCCGGGGACCCGTGCGGGATCAGGCCTCCCCCGCGGCACAGCCACCTTCCTGGACATCCGGTCCGGGTGGAGGGCCCCTCTGGTTCTTCCCTGCCCTCCTGCCCCCCTCCCTCCATGTGGCATCTCCACGGAGATCTCATCGGCACGTCCTGTATTTCCCCCGCTTGAAGTGCACAACGCAGTGTTTTTCGTCTGTTTACGGAGTACGGCCACCGCCGCCGTGAACTTGAGAGTGTGAGCTGCACGCGCGCGGGAGCCCCTCACTCACTAGCAGCGACGCCCCCTCCCTCCCCCCCCAGCCCCTGGCAGCCATGGGCTACTTGTTTCTGTAGATGTGCTTCTTCTGGACGTTTCTTGCGTTTGGAATCGTGTGAGGTGCGGCCCTCTGTGACTGGCCTCCTTCACGGAGCGCGTTTTCGGGGCCCGTCCACGTTGGAGTGTGTGCGTGTGTCCGCGCTACACGCCTTTTGGTCACTTGATGGTGCCCCATCGTGTGGGGGCGGCCCCGTGTGAGCCCGGCGCTTGCCCGATGACGGGCATTTGGAGTGCTTCTGCGTTCTGGCTGCCACCAAGAGGACAGTCACAAACAGTACTTCCTTTGTGCCCACGGACGTTTTCATTTCTCTGGGCTGCATTCCTCGGAGCGGAAACACAGGGTCACGCGGCAACTGACCTTGGAGGACCCCAGGCCTGTCCTCAGAGCGGCCGCCCCACTGTGTCCTCTCGGCAGCGCGGGAGGTTCAGAGCCTTCCCGTTCTTGCCAACGCTTGTGTCCCCTCCCTAATTTTTGCCAGCCTTCTGGGGTGACACGGTCTCCCACTGTGGTTTCGGTTTCCGTTTCTCTGACGACTAAAGCTGTGGTGCTTTCTTTTGAAAGGCTTCTGTGCATCGTGCAACCAGAACAGGGGTGGCCGGGCGGGCCCGGGGCTGGCCAGGAACGCGTCCCTGAGGAGCACTCCACCTTCTGGCCCTCTGGGTGGCAGAGACGGAGCTCCTGGCAGCTTCGCGGGGAGCACGCCAGGCCCGCCATCCGGTGTGAGGAATAAGCTGTTACACGTATAGAGTTGAAGCCACTGGATTCTGTCCCTGGACCCAGCTCCTCTCTCCACTCACCCCTACCCACTGTCACTATCCTGAATTTGTTTTCCTTGCGTGCAGTAGGAGTTTTGACCACTCGTACACGTATCCAAAACGAGTTTCATTTTCCGTTTTTAAAACTTTGTATAAACGGGGCGCCTGGGTGGCTCAGTCGGGTAAGCGTCCGACTCCAGCTCAGGTCACGATCTCGTGGTTTGTGAGTTGAGACCCCGCGCCGGGCTCTGTGCCGACAGCTCGGAGCCTGGAGCCCCCTCTGCCCCTCGTCCGCTTGAGCTCTCTCTGTCTCTCTCAAAGAGAGATAAACATTAAAAAACCACGTTCTGTAAATGATGTCATACTGTCTCTATTCAAGTTACTCTTCAGTGGTATGTTTATGAAGCTTACCAACCTGATGCTTGTAGTTCTTCCTGTCTGTTGTGGCTGGTACTCCTGTTAAGTGTATATGTTCCCGTTTGCTTATTCGTCACTCAATTGATCATGGACATCTAGGGTTTTCTTAAATTTTTCTTTTCTTTGTAGTATCACCGATGTTGTGGAATCTGTCTCCCATGTCCTTAGGCCAGGGTTTCCCACGGTGTGTACCTGGGAGTGCCATTGTCGTGTGGACCTGCTTTCCTCAGGAATCTCTAGGGTCCTCTCTACAGCAGCGAATTACTGTAGTGTTTCAGAGCAGTGCGGTTTATTAAAAAGTTTGTTGGTTAACATATTTTTTAAAGAACAATTTCATTATGTGAAATGAGGTGGGTATGTTAGCTGCTATTTTTTCTTTTAAAATGGTTTTAGCCGAAGCCTGTTTTTCTTTTTAGCTACGCAAGAGCAGATAAAAATGCAATTTTAATAAGATAAAAAGTGATGCCTTTTAATCTGAGCCTGAACTTTGTTGGAACATTTTCTGCTCACTAAGCACGAGTGGGGTGCCCGTGCAGAATTCACGTGTGTGCGCTGTCCCGGGAGGGGAGGGGCCCGAGGTGTGCGGTAAAGGGCAGGACTTGGTGGAAACGACGTGCTCGCGGTAGGCCGAGACCACTGCCTGCTGGCTGTGAGCTGTGTGCGCGTGTTGAGACATGGGGAGTGGTTCAGGGGAACAAAGTAGATTGAGGGTACTGGTGGGTGCGGTCTGTGGATCACTCTGTGGCACTCAGGCCGCTGTCATCCATGGCCGGCCTCTTTTTTACATGTTCTTAGGTCTGGGACGAGGGAGCTAGAGCTCAGCAGTTACTGGGTTAGCACTGTGCCGGCTTGTCCTTATTGGACCTAGGACTTGAACCCAGGTCCTTTGATTCTAAGACTGGAGACTGACTTTCTTTCTTCTTTCTTTCTTTCTTTCTTTCTTTCTTTCTTTCTTTCTTTCTTTCTTTTTATTTATTTTTGAGAGAGAGAGAGAGGGCAAGTGAGTATGCACCGGAGGGGCAGAGTGGGGGGGGGAGAGAGAATCCCAAGCAGGCTCCATGCTGGTGTGGGGTTTGATCTCATGAACTGTGAGATCGTGACCTGAGCCGAGATCAAGAGTTGGATGCTTACCAGCCTGAGCCACCCAGGAGCCCCAAAATTGGAGACTTTGTACCAAGGTCAGGGAGGCCTCCAGGATATTTCAGGAAAGGGACCATGACCGTGACAGAGAGGTTGTGTTTAATCCAGTCAGGCTGATAGGTTTCCTTGAAAAGGAGCCCACGGGTTCTGTCAGGGATCAGGGTCAGGAGTTCATTCAGCCCAGTCACAGTGGGGATGGCTTGTCTCTGTTCCATGGTGTCTCGGGTGTCACCGGGAAGGTCCAGCGGCTGGGAGGGAAATCAGAAGAAGGCTGGTCACTCATGTGTGTCGCGGTTGATGCTGGCCATCTGCTGGGACCTCACCTCAAGCCGTTGGCTCTGGTGCTTACATGTGGGCTCCCCCTGTGGCAAGTCTGGGCTTCTTCAGAGCATGGTGTCTGGGTTCCGGGAGAGAACCCGAGAGAACCAGCTGGAAGCTGTGTTGCCTTTCAAAAAGTTGATATGTTTATTCAGATTCACATATAATGTCGTTCACCAGTTTAAATTCACATGGGACAGGGGCGCCTGGGTGGCTTAGTCGGTTAAGTGTCCGACTTCGGCTCAGGTCATGACCTCGCGGTTCGTGGGTTTGAGCCCCGCGTCGGGCTCTGTGCTGACAGCTCGGAACTGGGAGACTGAATCGGATTCTGTGTCTCCCTCTCTCTCTCTCTCTCTCTCTCTGCCCCTCCCCCACTCATGTGCGCGCACGCGCGCTCTCTCTCTCTCTCTCTCTCTCTCCCTCCCTCTGTCTCTCTCTGTCAAAAATAAACATTTAAAAAATTAAAAAAAATTCACAAAAATTCACATGGGACACCACTCACTCATTTGAAGGGTGAGATTCAGTGGTGTTGCGGTGTATCCAGAGACTTCCCGTAACCATCGCCACTGTCAATATCAGAGTGTTTATCGCCTCAAAAAGAAACCCTGTCCTCTTTGGCTGTCACCCCAACTGCCCATCCCTCACCCCAAGCAACCACTAACCTGCCTTCTGTCTCCATAGATTTCCATTCTAGATGTGTCGTACAACTGGGGTCATGTAAGAGGTGTTTTATACGACTGGCTTCTGGCACTTAGCGTAGTGTTTTCAACGTTCTTCCTGTAGCGTCGGCACTCATTTCATAACCGAATACTATTCCGTCGAACAATGTTCCGGTTCACCACGTGTTTGTTCTCATAGAACATTATAAAGGCCAATTCACTTTTTTATCTTTGTAAGTAAGCTTCAAGGTTCTTAAGAGTTTGTAGTGCTGTGTGCTTCTCTTTGCCTGCCCGGGACTCCCCGTAATGCCCGTCACAAGGTGGTAGCTTTCGAATGTTTATTAAATTCTGCCGAAAAATTTTAGGATATAAAAGGGAAGGATAAAAAAAATTGTTTTCAGTGTTTAATTATTTTTGAGAGAGAGACGGAGAGACAGCACAAGCAGGAGAGGGGCAGAGAGAGAGGGAGACACAGAATCCGAAGCAGGCTCCAGGCTCCGAGCCGTCAGCGCAGGGCCCGATGTGGGCTCGAACTCACAGACTGTGAGATGGTGACCTGAGCCCAAGTCGGACGCCCCACCGACTGAGCCCCCTAGGCGCCCCTTTGAAAAGGGAATATTTTATGTAATTGAAGTGCTGTGCCACAGGCACAGGAGTGGAGGAACGGATGGACGGCTGGAAAAATGACCCAGTATAAATGCCGCATTTCGAAGATGGCGTCCTCAAACCAGTGGTGAAAAAAAGGATAGGTTTTTGACAAATTGCATCGGAACAGTTGATTATTTTTTTAAAAAAGTTTTCTTACACAGTACGTAGCAAAATAAAAGAAATTCTAGGTGGCTGAAAACTTAAGGGTAAGAAATGAAACCACAGAAGTGTGGAATGAGGATACGGTGGAATACTTAGCCGGCTCGGTAGGTCTGGTGGCTGAACGTTCCTGTGCTTCCTAATTCCTAAACCCGTGGGAAGCCCTGACCCCCAGAGTGAGGGTGTTAGGAGGCGGGGCCTTTGGGGGGTGAGGAGGTCCTGAGGGTGCAGGTGTCCCCCGCCCACCGTGGTGGGATTAGGGCCTTTATAAAAGACACCCCAGGGACCTCCCCTGCCCCGTCCCCTGCCCCTTCGCCTGTGCCCGCGTGGCCAGCCGCCTGCCGGGTGAGGACACGGTGAGGTGGCACCTTCTGCAGCCCGGAAGTGCTTTGATCTTGGACTTCCGGCCTCCAGAACCGTGAGGAATAAATGCCTTTGCTTATAAGCTGCTGCCCCATGTGTGGTGTGTTTGTTAGGGTTGCAATGGGCTGAGACAGTGGGGGTGGGCCTTTGTTTTTAATCTTAGAGTGTGTGAGCGAGGAAAAGAGGTCGGGGGCTGGGGGGGAGAGAGAGAGAGAGAGAGAGAGAGAGAGAAAGAGATTGAGAATCCCAAGCAGGCTCCACACTCGTCATGGAGCCCAACACGGGGCTCGATCCCACGACCCTGGGATCATGACCCGAGCTGAAATCAAGAGTCAGCCTCTCAACCACCTGAGCCCCCCGTGCCCCTGGGGTGGGCCTTTTGGGGTATAGTCGTCAGAGCAGAGCCCTGGGTAAAGCATGAAAGTGAGGTTGACTTACCAACGTAGACCTTTGAGCTTCCACAAACCAGGCAGACAGATTTGTCACCTTGTCTGTCACCATTCTGTTCTACGTTCTGGCTTTCTCTTGCTGCTGTGACAGACTACCACAAACCCACTGGCTTATAATACCCACGAATTATCTTACGGTTCTGGAGGTCAGAAGTCTGACCTGGGGTTGGTGGGATAAAAGGAAGGTGTTGGCAGGGCTTTCTGGAGGTTCCAGGGAGAAGGCGTTTCCTTACTCTCTCCAGCTTCTAGAGGCTTCCCACGAGCCTTGGCTCGTGGCCCCCTTTCTCCATCTTCACAGCCAGCAGTGTAGCCTTGATCTGAGCATTCTTCATGGCCTCACTCCCTCTCAGAGGGCGGGAAGGCTTTTAAGGACTCGCGATCGGATCGGGCCCTCCTGCCTCGCCCAGGCTACACCCAACATTTATGTGTTTGATTGCGTGTGCAGAGCCCCCTGTGCCGTGTGAGGGGACACATTCACAGGTTCTGGGATTACGATGTCTTTAGGGGCCACTGTTCTGCCAGCCACACTGCCTGAATGACAAGAAATCCTCTGTTTCCAAAAAGGTTTTCAGGGTGCAGTAAGAAGAGGGTGAACACCCCCTTAGAACGACGGACGAAGGGCCCGAGTAGGCGGTTTACTGAATGGAGTAGCACAGTCGAACAAAAGTGTTTCAAAATTGTTTAACCTTCCGAATGACTGAGGGGACACACAGGCAGCGTTGGGAGTACTTTTCTCCCATAAAATCAGCAGTGATTTGGTTGTGCCCCCGGCTGCCGTGTGGACAGTACGCATCACAGTGGGCAGCGCGTCGGTTACGACGCAGTTACGTGGTGGGACAGCGAGGTTAAAGGTGATGCTGTCCAGGGAGGTGGAGGGGGCGTGGGTCACCTGGTGCCCATTCTGCTGTTACCACTTTCAAAACCTTTCAAACGTTGGAAGTAATTACAGGTTTACAAGGAGTGGCAGAGAAATTTGTGCCCCTCTCATCATGTTTTTGAATCTGATACGGAGCGTGTATGTTTTTGCACGTATCAAAGGTCAATATGAGGTCATACGTAAGGTCAATAAATATAAGGTCAATAAATGCATTTACGTAAATTGAAAGGTAACGACACGGGGAAGGGTCATGGCATGTTGCTCAGTGAAAAAGGTAGGGTTGCATTCTGTCTTTAAAAATGAAAACGTTCTTCTGTGCGTGAAACGCCCCGGCGTCTGCCTTTGTTTTCGAGTGCGCGCACCGCCGACCGGCTCCTGTGTCAGTGTTACTGTGGTTGTCTCTTGTGGGCGGACGGTGACAGGAGGTTTCCCTGCTAGCGGCTGGAAGAGCGGGCTCTGTTTGTTTCATGCAAGTGGGAGCCGAGGGGGGCGGACGGGTGGACTGCGCTCTCTCATCTCCCTGTTCGGCCGCGTTCCGGGCTGGTCCCGCATCTCGAGGCTGTTTCTCGCCGTGGCACGAAGGCCGAGGAACCTCGAGGCCTCCCGCCTGAGCTCCAGCCGGGAAGAGAGGGAACAGCTGCGGGCCAGGGGCGTGCGCTGTGAAACCAGGCGGGGCTGTGCTACCTCTGACTCACCTGCGCTGGGTCGTCTGGCCTTCCTGGCTGGAAGCCCCCCCAGCCCAGGAGGGCGGGGTGTGGGTCGGGCTGCTCGGCTGACCACCCTGCTTGCCTGCCATTTTCCAAGTTTATTCTGATGAGCCGAGGAGTTTTGCAATAAGACTATTTTGTCTTTAAAAGACTATGTTTTTTAATTAAAAACATTTTTTTTAATGTTTGTTTTTGAAAGAAAGAGACAGAGTGTGAGCAGGGGAGGGACAGAGAGAGGGGGAGACACAGAATCTGAAGCAGGTCCAGGCTTTGAGCTGTCAGCACAGAGCCCGATGTGGGGCTCGAACTCACAGACCGTGAGATCGTGACCTGGGCTGAAGTCGGACGCTCAACCAACTGAGCCTCCCAGGCGCCCCTAAAAAACTACGTTTATCTTCTCTTTGTAAGTCTGCGTTTTGTCTTCAGACAGAGTGGTACCAGGTGAGAATTTCCAGATGGGCATTCGGTCATCAGGGCTAAGTCCTGCCGGTGGCACCCGGCCGGAGAGCAGAGGCTGCCGGAGCTTTGGGAGTAGCCCCCAGCCCTCCGTGGCCTCGTCACCGGTGCTGCCTGGGGCCCCGGGCCGAGGCCCATTTGCAGGGCGGGCTGAATACCCCGTTGTTTGTGCGTGTGGGCTTGTGTGGCACCATTCATCCCTCCCGGACGGGCCCTTGGGACCCGTGGCAGCTGATGGAGAGTTGCTGCCCTCAGGCTCGTATGTGGGTTGCTGGGAACTGGTCCTTTTCCTGAGTCAGTGGTGGGCTCCTGGGGAAGCGGAAGAGAAGCTGATCGGTCTCCCTTCTCTTTTTTAAACAGCATCCAGCATGTGTATGGCGCCCAGCACCCCCCCTTCGACCCACTGTTACATGGCACGTAAGTGAGGCCTGGACTCAGGCTGCTTTAGGCACGCTCTTGGGCTCCCTGGGATTCCTGAGGGGGAGGCGAGCGGTCTCCCCTTCCGCAGACACGTGTCGAGGCCTCGCACGGCCCGTCCTCTGGAGGAAGGCAGACTTGGAAGCTGGCCCGAGGTGGGGGAGCCTGTGCGGGAGAGCCTGGGGCTGGCACCCCCTGAGCTAGTGGGGGAGGGCCTGGCTCACGGCGGTGGGTTTACTTCCTCGCCCTTGGCCGCACTCTGCGTGGTCACCCGGGGCCTGCTGTGCCCCTGGGTCTGGGCTCTGCCCCAGAGGCACGCGAGAGGCATTGTGGCCCCGCAGGACCGCGCTGTCCTTGTTTAAGGACCTTGTGGAAGCTGTGCTCTCTCCAGGTCCGCGTACCAGAGGCCTGTGTTCTGTGGACAGCCCCCCTGGGAGGTTTGCAGGCACCGGCCAGCGGGAGGTTTGGGGAGCAGGTCTGAGTGTCCTTACTGTGCATTGCTGCGTTTGCTCCCAAATCGGTTCCGTACGAGGGCTGAGGCTGCTCAGCGTGACTGGCCCTCGAAAGCCTCTCCTTCCTGCCGCTAAATCCTTACGAGTCTTCTTCTGGATGCTTCTTTGGATCGTGTTTGCTTTTACCCTCGGCTTTACCCTCAGCTCAGCTGAAGTGGAACCCTCACGTGTGCGCTGTCCCACCGGGGAGCTCCTTCCTGACGGGATCTGGGGGGGATCCTCTCGGGCCTCCGGGAGGACAAGCAAAGACCTGCCTTTACTTCGCAGCCTGCTCAAGGCCACGCCCAAGGTGCCCACCACACCGGTGAAGGCCAGGAGGACCAGCACCTTCCAGGAGTTTGAGAGCAACACCAGCGACGCCTGGGACGCCAGTGAAGACGACGATGAGCTCCTGGCCATGGCAGCCGAGAGCCTGAACACCGAGGTGGTCATGGAGACGGCCAACCGCGTCCTGCGCAACCACAGCCAGCGGCAGGAGCGCCGCAGGCCGCCCGAGCCTCCCGCGGTGCCGAGCGGTGACCTCCGGCTGGTGAAGTCCGTCAGCGAGAGCCACACGTCCTGTCCTGCAGGTGGGATGGGGGCACCGAGCAGACGGGGTGCGTTTCTGAGAGAGAAGGGGCCGGAGTCCTCTCCCTGTGGGAGATTAGGCGGGTTCCGTTCTGGGTGCGGCGGGAGCTCCCTGAGTGCCCGCGGTGGACTTTTCTTTGCCCTCCCAGCTGAGCGCTTCTCTCCTCCAAGTGCGGGGGCCAGCTTTTGTGGCTTTTGTGGCTGGTCGTGGGAGACATGGCTAGTGCAAGGCCCCGGGGGACCCCGTCTCCCTCCTAAGTGCACCCCGGTTGTTCCGGGGGTGACATTTCCAGCCGAGGGGCCAGGCTGCTTGCACGTTCAGAGCCTGCACCTCTATCGGCAGCTTCCAGCGATCCCCTGCCCCGGGTCAGGTACACATGGGGGTGGGGCTGGGGCGGGGTCCGGGGTTTGGAGTGGTGAGTTCAGGTTATAAACTGAAGGATGGGATCAGCGTGTGTCTGGTACCCTGTGCCTGGCTCTCCGTGGCCTTTCTCGAGATTGCTGTTGTTACTGTGGTTCTTTTTGTTTTCGGGGGCCTGTGATGTAAGACAGCAGGTATTTGACGAGCTTCTGGGATGGGTCAGGCACCGCTCTCAGGGCTTGGGGGCCCCCAGGGGAGTCCTTGCCCTGGAGCATGTTCTGGCGGGGGGTGGGGGGGACGGACAGCGACCTACGCATGATCGGCAAGGAGGCACGGAGTGTGCGGGGAGGTGACAAGAGCCAAAGGTCAAAGTAGAGGCGGGGCTCGGTCGTGAGAGCAGGCAGGACCCTGGGGCGGAATCACAGGTGAGGCCTCGGGGCGCCTTTCTGAGAAGGTGAAGGAGGGAGGCGTGGGCACCTGCAGCAGAGGGGCCAGTGCGGCCACACCGTCGCTGGCTCCCCCTCCCAGGCTTGTCCCCGTATGCTGGTGAGGGCGGCCTCAGGTTTCCCTTCCGGCACACCCGGAGCTGGTGTCCGTACCTGGCCTGTCTTCAGAACCCCTTCCCACAGGTTGATTAACTTTTGAGATGCCACAAGTCTCCTTAGGTGAGAGTGTGGTGAGCAGTTTGCATATTGGAATCTAAACTATTTTTTTCTAAAATAGAGTGAACTTCAAAGCATTTGAGCCTGAACATGAAAGTCCGGGTAGGGGTTCCACAAGTGGGTTGGGACTCCCTGTGACCGATGGACCGTCCCTGTGCACCCTCAGCCTGCGTGCATTGACCGGCTCCTGCATGCACACCACCCCCCCATGCGCACCACCCCCCCGTGCGCACTGACCGCCCCCTACGTGCTGACCACCCCCTGCGCTGACTGCCCCCCCACGAACCCCCCCTGCACTGACCGCCCCCGCACTGACCACCTCTTGCATTGACTACCCCCTGCACTGACTGCCCCCTACGTGCTGACCACCCTCTGCACTGACCTCCCCTGCGTGCTGACCGCCCCCCACACTAACCGCCCCTGCACTAACCGCCCCTGCACTAACTGTCCCTACACTGACCACCCCCTGCACTGACCGCCTCCTGCACTGACTGCCTCCTACGTGCTGACCACCCCCTGCGCTGACTGCCCCCTGCCTTCTGACCGTCCCCCTGCGCACCCTCAGCCTACGCACCTCTTCCTGTTGGCAGGCACCCCGTGCTCCTCTGCCCTTTGCTGTGCTGATGCGAGCCATTGAGGCATCTTCTTACGTCTCAGGGGCCTGGGTAGAGCCTCTGTAATACCCGCCGTCCGAGCAGTTGCTGGAGGGGGCCTCAGCACCCCAGAGATGTGGGGCCGGTGTTGGTCAGTGGGGTGGCTGTAGCGAGAATCCCATAGACCAGATGGAGTATGAACAGAGTTGGATCCTGGCGAAGGCCCTCTTTGGGTGCGGACGGCGGTATTCCCACGTGGGGGGGGACCAGAGGGGGAGACCCACTGTCTCGTGACTCTTACGAGAGCGCTACTGCCACCGTGAGAACCCCAGCCTCCTGACCTCCTCTAAACCCGATCACCTCCCAGAGGCCCTTCTTCCTAACACCATCCCGTCGGGGGGCAGGACTTCAACGTACGAACTTCGGGGGGCAGGGCATTCAGCCTGTGGCCACGTGCACGGTTGGGTCCAGCCAGGGTGGGGGGCCTTGGTGTGGCCGCCTCCTGTAAAAGCCAGGTG
Organism: Prionailurus viverrinus; assembly: GCF_022837055.1. Classification (NCBI taxonomy): domain Eukaryota; kingdom Metazoa; phylum Chordata; class Mammalia; order Carnivora; family Felidae; genus Prionailurus; species Prionailurus viverrinus. The sequence continues at coordinate 136,365,781 of NC_062567.1, forward strand.
GAGGGTGCTCCTGGTGGCTCGTGCTGGGGGAGGGGGCCGATAACTGCAACTGCCCCCTGCCTCCCCCTGCCTCCCCCTGCCTCCCCCTGCCTGGGAGTGCAACGTCTTTCCTTTGTCTGCTCTGGGTGAGCACCTCCGTGTCACGATAGCAGCCGGCATTCGTGGACTGTCCGCCATGGCCATGTGGCAAGGCCTGTGGCGGGCCCTCATCATGGGCGGACCCCGGCAGACTCTGCAGGTGCTCTAGGAGCGAGTTTACGGGGGAGGCATGGAGAAGTCACACGGCTTGCCCGGAGTGGCGGTCTGCGTGGTGTGGCACAGGGCTCAGACTCCCGGCGTCTGACTCCAGGGCCTGCCGCCAGCCGCCGGCCTCACTGCCTAGGGCGGGGCCTGTCCACCGGCGAGTCCAGCCCCAGGGGACTTTGCTGGTTGTGGCATCTGGGGCAGGGAGTGGGTGCTCCTGGCGTGGAGTGGGCGGAGACCAGGGCTGGCTGCCCCCCCCCCCAGCCCCCCCCACCCATGCGCAGTGCCGAGGTGGCCCCTTAGGGAGCTGACCCCCCCCCCCCGGGGGGCTGGCAGTGGCGGGCAGAACCCACGGGCCCGTGTTCAGTCCCCTTGGCGGCCCGTTTGTCGTCGGGATGGCTCACTCCGTGTCCGTGCCAGGATGGACACGTCAGTGCTCTTTCCTGCTCGACCGGGCCCGGCGCGGAGGTGTCGACTGGCACCTGGTGGGAGTCTAGTGGGGAGACGCGCGGAGGTGAGTCTTTCACCCCCGCGAGCGGGACGGGGCCTCAGAGCGGTGGATGGGACCCAGAAGCCCCCGGGTGTAGAAGTCCCAGGTTTGTCTTGTTGGGGAGGGCGTGTCATGGAAGGTTTCAGAGAGGAGGTGAGATCCGTAGGGTTTCCGGGAGGGTGAGGCTCCGGGCTCGGGCGGGGAGGTGCCGGCTCGGCTGGCTTCCCTGTGGGGTCACGTCCGTCTTCGCGCTTCATCTGCATGCTTTGCGGGTTCCCCAGAGGGCAGGGACCTCGTCCCACTCCCTCTGCTTCCCCTTGCTGTACCGCGTCATTCCACGAATGTTGCTGAGGCACCGGGGCTGTCCTCGGGGCCTGGTGACCACGTGCTGTCCCTGCCTCCACACCCCGCCCCACCCTCGTCCCTGCATGGGCCACGCGGCCGCTGTTCAGGTGAGGGACCTGTGAATTCCGCGTGACGAGAGTGCGCGTGGCGCGGTGCCGTGCCATTGGGAAAGCCCGGGACGCTGCATTCCACAGGGCACGGTCTGCTTGGAGCGCTGCTTGTCCTTGCCACGGCCAGCGTTCGTGTCGGGCGCCCGTGCCTTTACGGCGCGTCACTGTGGGGCGCGCACGTCACCTGCTCAGTGTCTGCCCCTGAGAGACGGCGGCCTGAAAATTCAGCGCTGTGCCGCGTGGCGCTCTCAGGCTGGCCTTCCCGGTGCCCGTTCTTTACCTCTAGACCGTGCTGCCTTCCTGAGCAAACACCTGAGAGATCTAGACCTGCAGTCAGGTGCGCTTGCTTGATTTAGGCTGCCGCTGGCTTCGTGGCAAGGTGCGTGTCTGCCGGGAAGGGGGCACGGCCAGGTGAGGTCTGTGTCGGTCGCTGACCGTGACTGAGCTGCGAGCGGGTAGTGGGTGGGCACTGACTGGTGAAGGTTAGACCCACTCTGAGGGGCCCCGGAGGGGGGAGGCTGACGTGATTTCCACTCACAGTAGCAGGGAGACCTGGCTGTCGGCCTTCCGGCTTCCTGGGGGGACCTGCTGTCGCTGTGCCTTCCAGACCCCACCTGCCCCATCGTAGAGTGACCAGATGTGTGCTCCGTGCAGGAGTCAGTGTCCTCACGTATCCTCGATGTGGGGCTTGAACTGAAGAACCGTGAGATCGTGACCTGAGCCGAAATCAAGAACCGGACACTTAACCGACCGAGCCACCCAGGTGGCCCTCGTCACGTGTCCTCATAAATCGCACTGATCCTGTCCGATCGCAGAGGAGTGAGATCAGCACGCTTAGTTCTGCGATAGAAGGGGGACTGTTCTTTCTGCCCGTTGTTTTTCCTAAAGAATCATGACACGTGGCTCGGTGATAGATTCTGAGGGTGGTGGTGTTGCGGGGGGGGGGGGGGGGGTCTTAACATCCCGCCACTACCCTCCCCGTTCCCTCCCCCTGCAGAGCCCTCCCCGAGGTGGGCCAGCGGGACGCTTCCTGCAGGTGAGGGGCCGGGAGGTGCTCTCACCACGACGCCCACTTCTGTAGGCTTTTCTGGAAGCCTGACTGGGCCGGACTCTGCCCAGAGGCCGTGGGCCGCCTTGCTGCCCCGTGGCCCGAGGGTTTCTGTGTGAAGCCTTCCCCATCTGGGTTTTTAGGGTGACGGGTCCGCTCTGCCGACGGGAGGGACGGTGGGGGTCCTCCAGCCGCTGCCAACAGCCAGCACGCACGCTTCACGTGTCTGTCCCTGGCCCCGTTTCATTTCCTGGAGCTTATTTATCCCTCTGCTTTAAATCTCATTTTTGGAAGGTGTGAACCCTCGATGGTATTTCGACCTGGGGGTGTGCGCCCGTCACTGCCATTTGCTCGTGGGCCCCTGTTGGTCCCGGTGGCTCTTTGTGAGTGGCCTGTTGGGCCTTGGGCTCTCTCCTGTGGCTGTTCCCGGTCTTGGCTTGCTGGGTTTCGTGCACTGTTTCACCTCGGTCCTGTGCGTCCAGTCGCGGGGTCGCTGGGCCTTCGCGCGTGGAGGTAGGTCCTCTGGGTGAGGGCCGGGCAGGCCCACAGCCGCTGCCCCTCTCCTACGTGCGGTGGGCTCTTGCTTCCTGAGCTTTCTCTCGGTGAGGGTCCCTGCCCCACCTCCCCCATGGGGCGTGGGGAGATCCGGGAATCCTCAGTGCCTTTGTGGGCCTTGTTCCCCTCCACGTGTGACTCGGTGGTTTCCTTCCGTGCTCAGGCCCGGGGGACCCTCATCCTTGCTCGGTGTCAACAGGTCCTCGGGCGGTGTCGCCTGGTACGCCTGGCAGGCCTGCTTTGGAGGACCCTGACCGTCGGTCTGCCCTGAGGCGGGTTTTCTGGGCATCACCATTTTGCCTTTGCGTGGGGCATGTCTGTGTTACCGGTGAGGTGGCCGGGCTTCGTGGGTGTCCTCTAGTTTCATTTCATTGCCCAAGAAACCCGGGTCTGCACTGCCCGGTGACGGGAGGAAGGGACAGCAGTGACACAGTGGCGCTCACCGAGGGAAAGTGGCACAGGTGGGGCCTTCTTCATGGGGAATGGCCGCTGGGGCGTCCGGGAGGCCGTCCTTACCCCCTGCGCGCACACACTCTCTCTCTCTCTCTCTATCTCTGCAGAAAGTGCCAGTGACACCGCCCCTTTGCAGAGGTCCCAGTCTCTGCCGCACTCAGTGACCGTCGCACTTGGCGGGACGTCAGACCCCAGCACCCTCAGCAGCTCAGCGTTAAGTGAAAGAGAGGCCTCCCGGCTCGACAAGTTCAAGCAACTTCTGGCCGGTCCCAACACGGACCTCGGTAAGTCTGCCGCTGGTGGAGGGCGCGTGGCTGTGCCGCGTTCTGGGGTTACCTCGTGAGGGCGTCTGTTTGTGTTGTCCTGCCAGCGAGTCCCGAGGAGGAGAGTCGTTTGTCCTTGTGCTTTACTTTAGACGCGTTTCGGTAACTTGCTCCCAGCGCGGTTGATCTGGGATTTTCTGTCCTTTCTCCTTTGTGCCCCTGTGGAGCTCCTTCGGCTTTTGGAGCCGCTCTCGTTTGCTCCGCAGGACCAGCCAGATTGACGTCCCCGCTCTTCATAGGGTTCATGGGGCGCAGGGCTGGTGACCGGTGTCGTGACTGCTGCTGACTTCGCACCTTCCTCTGGGGGCTCAGGGTCGGTGTGGTGTGTGATAGGCCGTGAGTGCTTGCGGGGGGGGTGGGGGGGGAGGGAAGGAGGAGCCAAGGCAGGGCTTGGGGGGCAGGCCAGCAGGGGACAGTGCAGTCCCAGCCTGGTTCCCGGGGGCCATGGGAGCCGCGTGGGGGCCATGGGAGCCGCACGGGCTCTGAGGCACGTGCTTGCCTTGAAACCTCTCTGCTGGAGTTCACTTGCCTGCCGCCTGCGAGCTTTCCTTTGTACGTCTCGGCTCTGTAGAGTGTCCCTCCGCGGGGGGCGTCTCGCTGGATGCGGGCGCTCTCCGGAAGGCGGGATGTGGCCGCCGTTATGAGATGGCTCATAGCTGGGCAGGTGCCAGGGTGGCTGGCCCCGGGGCTGGCGCGCCGAGGCGGTCGGCGTCCCACTCGGCCAGCAGGTGGCGCACGAGGCACGCGGCTGGGCTGCAGGGCCTGGGGGAGGCCGGGTGGGCGGAGCCTGGAAGCTGAGCGGCCCTGTCCACCAAGGTGCTCCCCTCTGCGTGCAGAAGGGTTGTTCCCCTGCACACAGAAGGGTTGTGTGCTCATTCTGTTGATGGCTTTGTGCGTGCACGTGTCACACATTCACGCAGCACCGAAGAACGCGCGGCGGAATGCCCGCCTCCCCCCACCTCTGCCTGCCGACTTCTGGGCGTCGTCTTCCAGACACGGTGGAGGCACGTGATGTTTTACACTTGCTCTTTTCACGTGATTTCACATTTACAAAAAAGTTGCAAGAGCGGTCCAGGCGACACCCACGTTAATGCCCCAGTCGTTGGCATTTTGCCCCTTTTCGTTCTGTGTGTGTGTGCGCGCGTGTGTGTGCGCGTTTTCCCCGAACATTGGAGTTTGAGTCTGTTGGACGCATCGCACCCCTTTCCTCCTGAGAACGTCTGTCTCTGCGTGTTTTCCAAGCGCAGAGACTCTGGGCGTAACCACAGCACTGTTGCCAGAGTCGGGACATCGCACGTCGATACGGCGCTCTTATCTCCGCCACGGCCCACGTTCACATCGTGCCTGTCGTCTCGGCGACGCGCTGGCTGTCTTCTTCCTCGTCCCTCACCTCTGGCGGCCTGGAGCAGCGTCCCAGCCTCGCGCCGTGTCCCCGGGTGTTGGTGTTTTGGAAGAGGGCGGGCCCGCTCTTCCGTGGTGTCCGTCAGCGTGGCTTGTCTCGTTTCTGCGGGTGAGATTCGGGCCCGTCGCTGGCAGGAAGGTCGCCTAAGAGGTTTGTGGTCTCGTCGCCACGGCAGGAGGCCACCGCTGGCTTGTCCCAAGTGGATGAGTCCCGTCCGGTCACTTGGTTAAGTTGGCGTCTGTCCGTTCCACTGCTGGAAAGTTCCTCTTTTCCTTTGCTAATTCAGAAGTAATTTCTAGAGAGAGACTTTGGTGTCTGCGCGTTTGCACAACCAGTTTTCTTCCTCCACACGTGTGGTAATGCTGCTCTGCCCACACCTTTGGACTTCACAGTGTATTTCCTACGCTCGTGCTGACGGAGCGCCCGGCCTGTGCTCTGCTGTGCGGCCTGCCTATCTGCGGTGCCTCGGGACTCGTCACTGTGCCTCGTCACTGCTGTTACTACAGTGGGCTTCGGGACAGCCTATCAGACCCCACACTAATGACCGGGCCACTCATAAAGCATCCCGGGTGTGGGTGCGGCAGAGGGGAGCCTGGCAGCTGGGCGGCCGGGGTCTAGCCCACCAGGGGGTGTCAGGTGGACCTGGGCGAAGGAGTCCACTCTCAGGGTTTGAGGATATACCTTAGCCACTCGCTTTACTAGCCCGTCAGCACAGCTGTGCCCCGGAGGCGGTGCGGGGAGGTCGAGTCACGGAGGGAGGGTGGGGATGCTGAGGACACCGCTCTCCGGCCCGGAGGGAGCGAGCCCGGTCCTGCCCCCGCTGTCCCCGTCGGTCCTCCCCGTGGCGCTGGCGGGGCCGGGTGTGCGGATCCGGGGGACGATGTGTGCGCGGTGCCGGAGAGCGCGCCCGCACAGGATGGACGCCGACCCGTGTGGTCGGTGCCTTGCTCTGGTTCGTTTGCCTTGGCCCGTCTCCCTTTAACTTGATTTTCCGGGCGCTGACGTACGTGGTCGCTGTGTGGTCACTGACGAGTCAGGGTGGTTTGCTCACGTCCCCCCGTTGAGTTAAGCGGTCTCCAACAGCAGGCGGCGAGGAGGTGGTCGGTGAAGACGAGCTAGGTCCGACGGGAGGTGCGGCTCTGGTTCAGGATCGGGGGCCCCGTCAGGCTTCTCACGGACGCGGTCACGGATGCGGCTCGGGGAAACCAAAGTCCTACTTACGAACAAAGCGGTCACGGCCTGTCGGCAGAGGGGCCGCGTACGGGCAGGATGAAAGGTTAACATGTACAAATGAGATTCTTTTGTTGGGCTGGTGGCCTTCCGAGCCTTTTCTCTCTTCAGCCTGCCAGTTGAGTATTAAATCCAACACCAAGAAGCTAAAACCAGAGCTTTCAAATTTAAACAATTACTGGATTCGTGTGTCGCGGCAGGAGAAAACACAGCCAGCGAATTGCCTGTTTTTATAAGGCATTTAAGATGGCTTTGGAAGACAGTGGAATATATTATCTTCACATTACATAAAAGACATAAGTGGCAAATATTTGCCAATGTTGGAGAAGCAAATCACTGATGTGAGAAGTGCCCACAGAAATGATTCTACCTGCTGAATGTCATTTCGTCGGCGGAGAGCTGTTTCTCTTTGTTTAGCTTGTGCTCGGTTATGAGCCTGGGGATGAAAGCAGCAAATAGAACTTAACAGCTCATTCTGCTCTTAGCATTGACTCAATATTTACTTGTGCAAAAGGCTGCCTGCTTTGAAGCCCGAGAAAATGACACTTGGAGACGTTCATTTTTATCGCGTGCGGCTGCGTGGGAGTGGCATCGGGCCGTGTGCAAGACACGCGGGTCCCGAGGCCCGCGGAGCCAGCGCCTCCCAGGCTTGGGGCCCTGAGGTCAAGGGTGTGAGGCGCCCGGCCCTGGCGCTCCGGGTGTTCAGACGCGACCAGAGAAGGAGCGAGGCCGGGTGCACGGACTCGTAGTTCCGAGTGAGCCCTGAGGCTCGAGGCTGGCGAGCGTCCGAGTACAAGGAGGCAGGGAGGCGAGGCGGCTGTTGGGAGGAGGGGGTCTGTGGAGCTGTTCACCCCAGAAGCGAGACTTGGAGTTAGCTGTCCCCACAGGGCCTGGGGCTGGAGGACGGTCCTGCGGGGCCGTGATGGCGGGACGAGGCAGTTCAGCCCCAGCGTCGGGCCCTGACTGCATGACTGGAGAAACGAGGTCCACCCTGCGGGGTCTTGTGACCGGGAGGTCATTTACGTGAAGTGCCCGCGTAGTTCACTCGCTCTTGGTGTGGGTGCTGGGCAGAAACAGGGAGCCAGACCCCCGGGGTCCCGCTCTCCAGGAGCTGACATCCCCGTGTGAGGAGACAGGAAGGCAGGCACACACACACACACACACACACACACACACACACACACATTCAGGGCTCTGGAAACTACCAGAAGGTGCTAAGTGCACGTGGAGAACAAAACTGCCGAGGTAAAGGCTGGGTGCTGCTGGAGATGAGCGGCCAGCAAAGACCTTTGGGAACAGGCACTTTTGTTTCTTCATTTCTTTATTTAAAAGTTTCCGTATTTATTTTGAGAGAGAGAGAGAGAGAGAGAGAGAGAGAGAGAGAGAGATAGCCAGCCGGGGAGGGGCACAGAAAGAGGGGGAGAGAGAGAATTCCAAGCTGTCAGCATGGAGCCTGACATGGGGCTCGAACTCACAAACTGCGAGATCATGACCTGAGCCGAAATCAAGAGTCGGACACTTAAACAACTGAGCCCCCCAGGTGCCCCCGGAATAGGCACCTTTAAGGGAAGGTCGATTTGAAGGTGGGGAGGGGTCTTCCAGGGGCAGCCAGCTGCGGGACAGGGCACCCAAGCCCTGAGGCCCAGGGCCTGGTGGGGGAGGGCTGGGAAGGGGGACAGAGGCCAACAAGCAGGAAGGGGCAGGTCTTGAGGGTGCCGAAGGCACAAAGGAGGAGCTCAGCATGAAGCCTCTGGAAGGTTTTGAACCAGGGGAGCAAAGCTTGGCACGGGGCATCTGAAATTTCTTCCACGGAAGAAAGATCCACGGAAGATTTCCAGGCAGGGTGTCGCCAGCGGCCTGGGGCTGCGGGTGGGTCCTTGGGCAGCCACTTGGGAGTGTGGAGGGGTAGGGAAGAGATCAGGGTAGTAGACTTGGGAAGGGGCCGAGGCTGTGGGCTGGGGGTGCCGCAGGGCTGGCGGAGGGGGGTGCTGGCGCCTGGTTGGACGTGAAGCCGGGTAGACTGGGGAGCAAGGGAGGTCCAGACCGTTACGGTGGGAGCCTAGGGCTGTAGGAGGGGGTGGCTGGTACACACAGAGACGCGTTGTTTCACTGGGGACACAGAATCAGGTGCTCATGAAACAGAGCCAGGGAGAGCAGTGTGTCCAAGTAACTGCCCACGTGCTGCCGTTTTAGGTGCTTTCTTTGTGCTGGTGCAGCGCTCTGTGCGCGTATCCGTGCGTGTGGACGTTCCCCGGCTGGCGCCCCGTGCGTGCGTCTGTACGTGGGGACGGTCCGTGGCTACTGCTCTGTATTCCTCCACGGGGATGGTCCCTGGCTTGGCAATAGTTCAGTTTATTGTTTCCAGAATTTACGACGGTGCCAGAGCGATGCGCATCCGGTGGAAGTTGTACTTGGAATTTTGAGTCTGATCTTTTCCTGGGCTGGCGATCCACGGTACGCTCCTCTCGTGATGCTGGGCAGCGGCCACGGCTCCCGTCAGCCTCTCGATCGCGAGGGTCAGCGGTGGTCCACCGACGACCGTTCTGTCCCTCACTTTCTGCACGGTGTTCGAGCAGTTACACGAGGCAGTCAGCGCCCTGCTGTGGACTGGGCTTTGCGTTGGCTGGTTCTCTCTCACCGTAGGCTGATGTGAGCGGCCGAGCACGTTAAGGTGGGCTGGGCTAAGCGGTGGTGCTCGGCAGATTAGAGCATTGAATGCAGAGACGAGTCAGAATGTGTGGCAGTGGCCCTGACCCCGACGTGCCGGCTCTCTGCTCCGGGCGGGTCTGGCCCTGGTTTGCAGCTGAGGAGGTTGAGACTTGGGTGCAGCAGGCGGGCCCCGGGGCCCTACGGTGAGGTTCCGGGGGGTGGGAGCCGGTCCCGATGCGGGCTTCCCCCGCACTTATTCCCGGTTAGCGTGGCCGCCGCCGGCCTTCTCGGTGCTCTTCAGAGGCCTGAGGGAGAGGGGCCTTTTCATTCCCCAGGGCCTCCTCAGAGAGCCTGGGGCAGAGGGCTTGCCCTGGGCGCTGCGGGATGACTGCAGGCGCTGTGGCCTGAGGGCGCTTCTGCTCTCCCCGGTCCTGGCCGTGGGCCGGCAGCGCCCCGCATCGCCCTCTGGTGGCCAGGCGCCGGCCCTGCAGCCGGAGCTGCGTGGCCACAGCAGTGCACCTCCGAGCGTGTCCTCAGGGCGAAGGTGGTCTTGGGGAGCGTTGGGACAGCTGAAGGGTGAGAGGGGCGACAGGAGAGCTCCAGCCAACTCCGCCTTTCCCTGGAGTCTGCCTGGGGAGGATGACACTGGGAGCTACCAAAGAGCAGAGACCCCGCGGGGGGTGGGAGGGGTGGGGGTGGGGGTGGGGACTAAGGGCCACCTAGTGTTTGTGGTTTGTGCAGCCTCCTGTAGCAGTGACTCTCTGTGTTCTGTGCAGGCCACCCCAGCCGCGCGCTGGTCTCAGACACGTGCTGCTTCTCCCCCCTGCCCCGCTCCTTTCCTCCCCTCCCCCCTCCCCCCCTCATCTGGCTCTGACCCATACCGCCTCACCTCACCTCTCCTCTCCTCCTGCTCCTCCCCCCCAACCTTGGCCTCTGCTCCTGCCCTCTGCTCCCTCGTCCCTCCCCTGCTCTTCTCTCCCGCTCCCTCCCCCTCTCTCCCTCCCCTCTTCCTTCTCCCCTACCTCATCCCTCCTCCTCTTCCTGCTCCTCTCCCCACCTTCAGGGCCTGACCTGACCTGACCTGGCCCTTCCTCTCAGGCCTCCCTGCCTCCCTGCCTCCCCGCCTCCGCGGCCTCGCATCGCCGTCCCTCTGCCCCGGATTTCCGCGTGACTCACTTCCTCCAGGTCTCTGCTCAAGTGTCACCTCGTCACGTGGATCTCTCGACTGAACCGTGGGCAGCGGCTGCCTGATGCCCTCGCCCCGGAACGCCTCACCCGCTGTGGCGCCTCCTCAGCCGGCTCTGCCTTCCCGCAGAGCACCCTTCGCCCTCGGCCCGCTGAGTGACGGCTGGACGTTTCTGCCCTCCCTTCGGGCACGCCTGGTCCCCTCTCTCCGCTTTTGTTCCTTGAATTACTCAGTGACTCCCGCTATCTGAACGATGGTGCCGCAGCCGCACCACACGTCCTGTCACCGCGGGCAGTGTTCCTGCTGCTTGCCCTGTCAGTTCCACCCCGCCTGCCCTTCAGAACCTTTGCCCCGCCTGGGCCCCGCTCTCGGCCGGCCGTCCTCCCACCCGGGTCGGGGGCCGCACACCTCCTCCTCCTCGGCCTCGTTTCTCCGCCCTGGCGCTTTTGTGAGCGTCACTAACACGGTGTTGTGGGAGGTTAGAGAAATGGGAAGGAGGATAAAACCGACCGGCAGATTTGCCACCGTGGGGGCCCCTGGCGGCTCGGTCAGTTGAGCGTCTCACTTGGGCTCAGGGTATGATCTCCCGGTCCGTGGGTTCGAGCCCCACCCTGTCTGTGCTGACGGCTCAGAGCCTGGAGCTGCTTCGGATTCTCTGTCTCCCTTCGTCTCTGCCCCTCCCCTGCTTGCTCTCTGCCTCCCTTGGTCTCTCAGAAATAAATGCAAAACGTTAAAAACAAATCGCCACTGTGCCCGCATGCTGAGCGTTGTGGTCTGTGCGTCCTGCCAGCTGCCGAGCTCCCCTGGGAGGTACTCCCCACGTCGGCTCCCCGTGTCATCGCGGCCTTGGGATGGGAGCACCAGGGCCCCGGGGACCCGCCGCCCCCGGCGTCCGTCCTCCAGGCCACGGGTCCGCCGTGGGCTGCGTGGAGCGGCACCCCGCTTGGAACAGACCAGACCGGGTGTGACGCGGCGAGAGACGGTACCTCCTGCAGGATCGCGAGCAGAGCAGACCCGCAGTTTGACAGGAGACCTCTCAGGGCTCGTTCAGGGAACTCTGTTGAGTGGCGGTTTTCTGTGGGTGATCCTAAGAGCAAACGTTAAAAACACGTCCGCGAGTCTCCTTTACAGACTTAAAAGTCAGTCTTTCACACGTTCGTCTTTTCACTCCGATACTTGGCTTTGTAGGGTTGGCTGTTGGAGGAGCGCGTGACGGGGGTGAGGCCGCGGGGCCCGCTTCCTCTGTGGGGGTGAGCGAGGGGGGCGGGGGGCCTACACGAGAGAACCCCTGCTTGCCCTCTGCAGCTGTGACGCGGCCCCCCCCCCCCCCCCCCCCCCCCGGCCTCTCTGCCTCTCATCGCGGCTCAGGTACGTCCGTCTTCCGTGTCCGTCTTCCCGCGCGTCAGCGAGCCGCTCTTGAGTCACCCGCCCTGTCGTACGGGCCTGGGACGGGCCTGGGTGGTTCTCAGGAAGCGACGCTGGAGGGCGCCAATGCTTGCTCTCTGTCCCTGTGGTGGGGAAGCGCCCGGTTCACCGGCCGACGCGGGGTGCCTTGCGTTGAGGGGTATCAGTGAGCACTTGCGTCGGCTGCGGGTGACAGAATCAGACTCGGGGCTTGGAGGCAACTGGGGTTTAGTTTTCTCCACGTGACGCGGGGGGAGGTAGCTTGTTGGCGTTGGTTCGCTGCGTGGTCATCAACCATCGAAGCTGGGGGCGGCAAGATGGTGGCCACCGTCTCGTGCGAGGTGAAGGGCAGTCACCCCGGCACCTGGACTCGTATCAGGAAAGCAGAGCTTGGCCAGAGCTGGCCACACGTCAACCCCTAGCTGCAAGGGACCCTGACAAATGAGTATCTCGTGCGGCTCAGCCATTGGCACTTTGAAAGTGGGGTTCTGGTAGCAGGAAAGAGGGAGGGATGGGTCCTGGGTAGACAGCCACCCCCGTGCGTCGCTCAGATGGACTTGCAGGTTTGCGTCACCTCCCCGGATCTCTAGTTCCCTGAGGTCAGAGGCCGTGTGGCTGGTACCTCACCCTGTGCCTGATGCACGGTAGGCCCCGGAGGACGTTACAATTGTCTCACGCTGTGTGCAGAATAGTGGGTGTGGAGGGAGCCGATGGGCACACTTTGAAGTTCGCGGGCAGACACAGCCTTTAGAACGAGCTCTCCCCCGCCCCGTGTTTTCCCCAGAAATGGAGCGGACACTCTGAAGGGCCACAGGCCATTGCAAGGGGGGTCTAGCTCTGGAAACTGCAAAGAAAATGACGTTTTCGTTTTACGATGGTTTGTGCTTTCCGGAGTCTGTTACGAAAAAGAACGACCACCAGTGGGATGAGAACTGGTGTGTGTCGAGCTGAGCCGAGCTGAGAAGAGGGCCGAGCCGAGGACGGTTGTACAAATGCGTTAACTCGGGAAAACGTGCTGCTGCCTTCGGACCCCCTGGGGCTCAGGCTGTGAGGGGGAGCCGTTCCCCGAGGACGGAGAGGTGACGGAGCCTGAGTGGGCACAGCTGGTGTCCGCGGCAGGCGGGTCACAGCGGGGTCTGGAATGGCGTGTGCCGACTGCAGGCCCGTGAGCCCTAGCGGAGGACTCGTGTCGCTCGCGGCCCCCGGCCCCAGGTGCTGCTTCGCTCCGAGCCGTCGCGGAGGGGCGGGCTTCCGGGTGCATCAAAAGGAGGGAGTCTGGCCCTCGCTTGGCGTGATGATGCCGTGTCTGAGTCCGTTCCGGCCACGCTAGCGGGACACTGGACGGGGGCTTCTAATGACAGATGTCCATCTCTCAGCGTCCCGGAGGCTGGAAACCCAGGGCCCAGGTGCCGGTCCTTACGTGGCCACAGTGGGAAGGGGGCTCCCCGGGGCCTCTTGTGTAGGGACCCTGACCCCACCCTGGGGCGTGGCCCTCAGACCCCGCTCGCCTCCCAGAGGCTCCACCTCTAGACCCCGTCTTGCTGGGAGCCAGGATCGAACATGTGAATTCTGGGGCCACCAGCAGCCACTTTGCTGGATGAGACGCAGCAGTGCTGGGTCACTTGCCCACGGAAGTACCTCCCCAGTTTGGTGGTGACCGTACGTGATAGATGGAGCTCGCGGCCTCCCGTCAGCCCCATTTTGCAGACGAGGAAACTGAGGTTCGGTAAAGGAGGAGGACGTGCCTGAGGTTAGGGCTGACTGGTGCCCGCGGTCCTTGGGTTTCTCACCCGGCTCCCTTCGCCCTGCTTGCCGATGTGCCCATGGTGAGCCCCAGGACACAGGACCTCCCCTCTAGACATGTGGTGTGGGAGGAAGTCATACAGGGTTAAAGAAAGAAAACAGGAAGAAACATCTGGCGAGTGGGAGCGGAAGGCTCGGGAGATGAAGGATAAATCAGTGCGGCCTTGCACCTGGATTTACTGGGGAGAGGAAGTTGAAGTTCAAGTCGGCAAGAATAAGGAAGGCGCTGGGCTTTGTGGAGGGAGGTGAGGAAAAGCACCTTTATCCTGGATTTATTGTGGGAGGGGAACGTTGCCAGTATGGCTCTGGTTTGGTTTTTAGCCAGCTCTTGAGAATAATGTAAACGGAAGGCTTTCTGGTAAAATCTTAGACTATGTGCAAATTGGTCCTAAAGGGAAACAGTTCAAGTTTGTTAGAACGCTTAAAAAGTCAATGTCATTTTCTTAGGATAAGTTACTCTAAGAAGATTAGGTGAGGATATCTTTTCAAACCCACTTTTTTAAAAAAACTTTTTAATGTTTTATTTTATTTTTGAGACAGAGAGAGACCAGAGCATGCATGGGGGAGGGTCAGAGAGAGGGGGAGACACAGAATCCGAAGCAGCTCCAGGCTCTGAGCTGTCAGCACAGAGCCCGATGTGAGGCTCGAACCCACGAACTGTGAGATCGTGACCTGAGCCAAAGTCAGGAGCTCAACCGACTGAGCCACCCAGGCGCCCCTTCAAACCTACTTTTAAACCCATGATGTAACTCGTGTGTCTGTCCAGGGTCCTAGAAGGGAGAGTCGGCACAGCACGGAGGGTGAGGAGCCCCCCACCCCACCCCCCGCAGCCAGCCCCCCGCTGCTGACTCAGCACCTCAGCGACAAAGGACATGGAGGGCAGGGCCCAGGCTGTAGGCCCCATGAGGTCCCCTCGCGCTTTGCCGTTTGCCAGCAGAGTGGCCTCGGCAGTGCTTTCAAGCTTCTTTGACTTTACTTTCTTCACCTGCAAAATGGGTACAGTGACCCTCGCCTTGGAGGCTTGACGAGCTAATCCCCAGAGGTGGTGAGTGCAGCGCCTAGCACGCGGTGGGCCTGCCCTCCTGCCTGTGCGGCTTTGCTTCTCCCTCTGCCTCCTTCCCCCACTGTTGTCTTCCCCACTGAGGCGGGGAGGATGCAGGTCGACTTGTTACCTTTATTTCCGGTTAATATTGTATCGTAAGCCTCTGCCATGTGGCTACAGTCTTCATAACCGTCGTTTTTAATGGCTGTATAATGTTTTAGAAATGATCTCTACTTAAAGTTTTTATTAAAATTGTGTATCTGTCTAAATCAGCATTTAATTTGTATGTCTAATCAAAATCTAGGCGTTTAATGTAAGTATTCAAAACACGTAATATAATTTACGCTAACAGAATCGCTCCTTGGTGTTCTGGACGAGAGGAGGGGTAAGAATGCACAAGAGTTTGTCACTTAAAGTTTGGAGACTGGTCGTGTTTAATTTTTTGTTTACTAGTCTTAAATTTTTTTTTTAACATTCAGTTTTGAGAGAGAGAGACAGAGAGACAGAGAGAGCGCGAGCGGGGGAGGGGCAGAGAGAGAGGGAGACACAGAATCCCAAGCAGGCTCCAGTCTCCCGGCTCCCAGCTGTCAGCACAGAGCCTGACGTGGGGCTCGAACCCACGAACCGTAAGATCATGACCTGAGCTGAAGTTGGATGCTTAACTGAGCCACCCAGGTGCCCCAACTAGTCTTTTTTTTTTTAATTGAAAAAGCTACATTATGCAATGTTAAAAAGTCCAGGTTTGCCCCCGAGGGCGTCCATGACCAATGGATCTCCTCCCCCTCCACCCCCACCCCCTGGTGCAACAGCCCCTCCTTGTTACCTGCTTTCGGAAGCGTTGCGTGCGCGCAGGCAGCCGTGCAAAGGCGTGTGTGCGGGCTCCTCCCCGGTTCTTTCCGAAGTACGCGTGGAAGCGTGCTCACCTCCCGGCCCTCTTTCTCACCGCGTGCGTCAGGGCTCCTGAGAGCGGGGGGGGCTCAGCGCGCACACAGCCTTCTCTCCTTCCCAGATGGCAGAGCGCAGAAGGATCGTCGTGTGTTCAAGGAGCACGTTCTTTCGTACAGTTGAGCTGAGCTCCACGGAATATACAGAGAAGCATCCGGAGGCATGCTCGGTAGCGTTCGGCGTGTTCACGAGGCCACGTCACCAACACCTCGCGTGGTGTGAACACAGAACGTGTGGTCAGTCGTCAGAGTTTTTTGGTGGAACGGCAGTGACAGAATTGGGGGGAAGAGATGGCTCTGCCACGGCCCTTTGGGTCGCCCTGTTCACTCACCCCGGGATCAAGTTACGTCCTGGAAACAGGAACCATCCGCCCTGTGACTTCGAGCCCACGTGCGGGCTCCCGGGCCAGCCCAGCCGCGTACGCCTTGTGTACTGGTTCTGGGATCACAGGAGGCTCAGACCCGGGCTCAGACCTGGGTGTGTGGTGGAAACTGTGGTCCAGGGCGGGGGGCGGCCCTTGCAGGTGCGGGCCCCCGAGCCCTGTCGCCGCCCTGTGTGTCGCACATTCTTGGTGCACGGAGCCCTCACAGCCGGCGGGGGCGGCAGGGCCTTCCCGTGTCAGAGCGAGTGCCCGGTCACAATTAAGCCTCGACTCTGACTACGGAGTCCGTGCACCTGCAGCTCGGGGAACCTTGGGTCTCGCCTGGTACAGTGGGCCAGGGCTCTGGGACAGGTCAGAAGGTAGCCTGTTCACCTATTTTAGGCCCCTCAGGTCATTGCTGTGGTTGGGAGATGACCCCCAGGTGACTTTTTACACGCGTTTAACAACCAGTCTTCCGGTGGCATCTGAGGATGGGGGAGGTGACGCCCGTGCTTCTCCCAGGGCCGCAGGGCTGCTGGTGTGCGTGCAGGGGCCTTCCCGGGGGTCCCCCCTGTCCTGTGCGCCCCGTGTCCCGTGTGCGGACGGTGTTCTGACGGCCGGCAGAGGCGTCTCTCTGACCCACGTGGGCCGTGATGCTGTGACGCGTCTTGTGACTGTGTGTCTGCAGTCTTTCCCACGAGCAGAAGATCAGTTCTTTGGAGCTAGGTGGCTTCTGTGGGAAAAAGACCTTTTATGCACTATTGATCAAACCCTTCCTTTTTGTCGTCCTCCCCTCAATACGCTGGTTGTTCTAGAAGTTTATGATGCGGAGAAGGAGGAAATACGGAATCAGAAACGGGCGTGGGACCCCTCCACCTCGTGCCCTGGGCACGCCCGCTGCCTTTTCCTGACCACGGGAATGCCCGCCATCTCTGCTTTGAGGCTTGCACCCTTTGTCCTTCCGTTTTGCTCCGGTTAATGCCTTTTGTAGAAGATGTGGCCTATTGAAGTGTGCTTAGCAGATGTTTGTTGGAGGAGGTTGTAGTGGGGTTAGGTGATTTGAACTTGCTTTCTGGAGTGTTGCAGCTGACTGTCACTTCTTGGTTGGCCTGTGGAGGGGAAGGTTGACCTTAAGGAGGGGAGATTTTATCCCTGGTCTGCTGCCGAGGGGCTGGGGCAGGGCCCCCGCATCCCCAGGCTGTGGTGTGACCTGTGATCAACCTCGGTGACCTTTGGCCTCTGGGGAGCGCGTCCATGCTAGGTTGTGTATCAGGGTCTGGTCGCTCGGCTGTGGTCCAGGACGTGACTCGTTACCGAGCTCCGCGTGTGCAGGGCGGTGAGTTGAGCTCAGGTTCCTACGGATGCTCGACAGTGGGCGTCTGGATATGCGACGTGCTTGTTTTGGCGGGGTGCAGGTGGTCACTGAGGCCACCGTGGAAAGGCTTCGGTGCCTGTCACTGGGCTGGCCAGGGAGGCCGGTGAGGGGGTGGTGGGGGGACAGACTGTGCTGGGGCATCAGAGGCCTTGTGGGCTCAGCCGTCCTGCCCTTCATCCTTCAGAAGTTTAGTGGACACTTGGCAAGTACTGGCTCCTTTGCTGGACGGTGACGTCCCTCCACTTGATGGCTGTGTAGGATCCCGAGGGCCACGTCTTGTCTTGCGGGTGTGATCTCAGTGGCTGGAGGTGGGACGAGGCCGCCCCAGGCTGGGGGACGAGTGCAAGCCCGGCCTTGAGGGAGGAGGTGTGGAGGTGGGGCAGTGACGACTGCACGTCAGCGGAAGCCACACGGCCACCTGGACGGAGCTGCCTGCGGTCCCCGGCCGAGCCGTGTGCGGCTGTACCGGCCGGGCGCCGGTTCTCAGGGACCGCAGAGGCGGAGTCACGGCGTCGGGGGCAGCCGGCCGGCACAGCGCGTGTGCGAGGCTGGGTGTGTTTGAGGGACCTGTGTTCAGCCTGCCGCACCGCAGGCTGTCGGGTCTGTGGAGAAGGCGGTAGCAGTGCCAGGGGGGGCCCCGGCTGGGAACTAAGGCACGCGGTTCTGGGGCAGCCCCGGGGCAGCGGGAAGAACACGGGCCGTGGAGGGGAGATGCTGAGATCCTGGGTTCAGATCCTGTCTCTGCCACCGTCAGACCTTCTAGTTGCTTGTTTCATCCTTGGCCTCAGTTTCCTCCTCAGTGAAATCAAGGAATCCGTGCGGGTGTCGCAGAGGTCGGAAACTCTTCGACGCGTCGACTGTTCTGTGGGTAATTGGGAGCCATGGAAAGTGTTTTGGGGGGGAGTGGACTGAACAGAACCGTGCTTTGGGGAGGTTAATCTGGCTTCTGTTCCTCTGTGATAATCGTGCTGCAGGGCCGCGAGTGACAATGTACGGGTGACACTCTGAGATTCAGCAGCAAGTGAATTAACCGTGCTTTGAACCGTAGCTCTTTGGAACTCCCTCGTGCCGTTTGTGGGTCTGATGGAAGCTTTGGCTCCCCTGCCCTCCTCCTCCTCCTGCTTTCTCGGGGCACCAGCCCTTTCTTCTCTGCACACCCTGTGCTCACAGCAGGCTCAAATATAATGAGGCTCTTTGGAGCCGGCTGCTAGTGGGGGATCGACATGGGAATGTGGGAGCGTCATGTGTCACGAGCATCACAAGGGGCCCCAGTGACGCTGGCTGTGCGGCCCGCTCTTGTCTGTCGCTGTGTTGGATGCTTGGCCTCGGATCCTCCCCGGCCACCCCGGCCCAGCGGGCAGGCCCACCCCTGCCCAAGCCGCGGGCTGCTGTCCTTCTGGCGGCCCCGAATCCCGCACGCCATTTGGCCGGCTCGCGGGGGCCGAAACCTAACGTTTCCGTGGGTGCGGATGAGGAATGAGCGGAAGGCACACCGCGGTTTCGTTTTAAAGGTGCAGCCAGGTGACTCGGTACCTTGGAGCGAGTTTCTTGATCCGTGTTTTATCACGGCACTGTTGTCAAATTTGGAAGTGCCACCAACTTACGTTTCCTGGTCCTCGTAAACTTAAATTTGCCTGTCTCCACTTTCTCTTAGCTTGGATCTCTTCTTGCTTTGGTTCTTTGTAAGCCATCTGACAGTTTTGGTGGCGCTCGCCGCGTTAGCATGTCCACAGCGGATCCTGCTGGCGTGGGCCCCCCCCCCCCGCTGTCCCGCCACTGCCCACCCCCCACAGCCCCCCGGTGCCCCCCACTGCCCTGTTCGTGTCTCCAGCAGCCCGGAGCTCTTTCTGTGTGCCCGTCGCTGGGTTTCATTTGGTTGTCCCTTTACTTTAATGACCTTCTAGATCAAACTCTTAAATACTTCACTGAAGTACACTCTTTTCATCCATTTATTCATGGTTATTTCCTCAATAAAATATATATTGAATTAGTAAGACGAATTTTCTTATGTGTGCCAATTCTATCAGAAGTCATTAAAACTTTTCTAGATTTGGACCTTTTGTGCTTGAAAATTCTATCCCCATTACCTAAACCAAATACTAAAGTGTAAAATCTATTTAGCAAAGTCATTTTTTGATCTTTAGTATGTAGCATTTAATTTATAGTTATTTTCAATGAGATTTTAAATTTGCTTTGGCTAGTGTGCCTTTTTTTTTTTTTTTTTTTTTTTTTTTTTTTTTTTTTGAGACCGAGAAATCCTATTTTCATTTTAGCTTTTTATCGTCTCCTCCATCTTCCTTGGGTGGAAGAAGAAAATAGTGAAAATTATTTTTGATTATTTTATCCCATTAAAATACGTGGTTCTACCAGGCTCGGCAGACAGAGCCCGGAGGCTCCTGCTTCAAGGGGAGACAGATGAGTTGCAGACACAGTGGAGTGTGGACAGGATTGAGGCGTGCGTGTGCATGTGTGTGTGCACGCGCGTGTGTGAATCCTGTGGGATGTAAGGAATTATACCTGGGGTTCCAGCCCGCCTGGGAGCAGGGGGTCCAGAGGCACCGGAGTAGCTGCAGGGAGGGGTGAGCCTCCCCCACCCGAGGAGGGGCACCTCGTGGGCAGGGGATGGGATGTGGATACTGAGGCGGCATGTGGGAAGGCGCCTGGGTGGGCACCTGAGGCCCAGTGGCACAGGCGGAAGATCCCCGCAGAGCAAGGGCTGGGGGCCTTGGAGGAGCCCGAGTGGGCAGCCCGAGGCTGGTGTCGGTCTGTTCTTTTCTGGACCCTTTGCACATTCAGATGGCTCCTGGTCGTCCTTCACTGGGTGTTCGAGGGGCGGGAACAGAGCCCGATCGGGTGGAATATTCAGTGTGTTCATCTTTGATATTAAGTGTAGTTTAAAATAACAAACGTCCGATGTTTAAAGTTTAGTACGCGCAGCGAATGATGGCCAGAAAGAAAAGCGCCTCGGGTAAGGTGTTCAGTGGCCGCCGTGTGCCGCGGGTGACACTGAGTTGTGTCGGGGCGTTTTCTCGTCCTCTCACCACGAGCCTGTGAGGTGGGCGTGGCGTTCCCCTGGTTCTGCAGGGAGGAAACAGACTCAGGCTGGGACACGTGCCTCCGCTTACTCGATCAGCCCGCACTTAGGTGTGTCAGGGTGTCGAGGGGCCGAGCGTCCTGTCTCTTGGGACGGGACAGCCTTGACGACGCGTGTGTCTGTCTCTTCCTTTTTCAGGCCTGGGACCCAGCGGTGCACCTAGCTGCGCCTCGCACTGTTTTCACTTCCCGTAAATGATATCTTTCCCCTTGACACCAGTGTTCTCTGAAAGCGTGGCTGTTAATGGCCGTGCTGTAGGCATTAAGTACAGGAGCTGCCTCCCCTCGCTCGCAGGTGAGGCATCCCTCAGGCCGTTTCCCTGTTGTTTGGGCATTTCACTTGTTGTCAGTTGTGGTTTTGTTTTTCACTTACTGTCATGACCGGCCCCGTGAGGAATGTCCCTGAGTCGTGGCTCTGGTCACCTTCCGTGCTTCCCAGTGGAGTCCCGGGCCGGAGCTGCTGTCCGTGGGGGAGTGTCGTGGGTCACAGTGTCATCCTGCGTGGCCCTCAGCCCTCTGATGGTCCCGTGTGGTTCGACCGCATCGCCCGGCGCCCTTCCGTTTCATCCGCATCTGCAGCTGTGACTTGAGGTGCCCGGGACACGGGAGCTTGTGCCGAGCCTCGTGCTGCTCCTCTCAGAGCGCGCAGTCCTACCGCCTCACGTCTCACGGGCGCGGGTGGTTCCGCTCCAGCCTTTCTGGGTCCCTCCCTGGTCTCTGGGCACTTTTAATACGTTTGCTGCCCTTTCTGAATCCAAGTAGCCACTCACTCCTTCCCTAACCCATCGTCTCAGTCATCTGCTCACCGGTTTACCCATCGTTTATCTGGAGAACCCTTCCTAAGCATCTACGTGGTGCCTGTGAGATGCTGGGGAGGCGCACTGGACGTGCAGGTATGTGGAGGGGCTGGGCCCGGGAAGGAGGCCCTGGGCCTCGGGGAGGCGAGGGACGGAGGCCCCGCGAGGACAGGGCCCTGCAGGGAAAGGTGTGGAGCTGAGATGTGCCCGCGGCTCGGGGGTCCGGTGGGAAGGTCGGCTGAGCCTGGGGGTGTGCGTGCCTCGTGCCCCTATGAGAGACGAAGCGTGACAGCCGGCTGTGCCCAGCGCTTGCAGGGAGGGCTCTGGAACAGGGAAGCCGTTTGGGGTTCCTCCTCAAGCTGTGTCCCTTCCCTGCTCTTGGTTCTCTGAAGACGTCCAGGTTCTCTGCTTGGTCGCACCTCCCTCTCTCGCCTCCACAGGCCGCGCTGCCCCTCCTTCGGCGTGGTCTCCTGCCTCTCCCACGACCATCTGGGGCCCCTCTGCCTCGGTCTCACACACTGGTTTGGGGGAGGGGGTCTCTGGGGAGGCTCCGCACAGGCCTGGCTCAAGGCCAGGCTCTGTGCTGTTTCGGCAAACTGCAGAACCACCGTGGTGGTCAGCCACCTTTCCTGCATCTCAGACTCGAATTCTCCACTGTCGTCAGGGCGCTGAGGGAAGCTGCTGGTCTCCAGGAAGATTAGGTGTGCTCTGTGCAGGACTTGGAAGAGAATCAGTCCCGCTGGAAGCTAACCCCAGGATCACAGCATCGTCAGCAGGACTGGGTTTTCAGTAGGGCCTGTGCGATGGGCAGCCCAGTAAGGAACCCGGTTAGTACCTGGCCTCAAGAGGCCGGCGGGCGAGGCAGCCATGTGGCAGGGGACAGGACGACATCATGATTCCCGAGGGTCCCCAGAGGGGCTTGGCCGGCATAGGCTGTGCATGTGTCGAGGCGGAAGGTGAGTGGGTCGGGCTGGCTGGCAGAGGTCGAGGGGCTCAGACAGGTCTTGGCCGGCTGGTGGGGGCTCAGAGCTGCATCCGCCCGGGGCACACGCAAGTCACTGTCTCCTGGGGGAGCTTCAGACAAAATACAACGCAGCCAGCCCCTGGCCTCTCCCCAAGGCGGACCTCAGAGTCCTGGCTTGTAACTACTGCTCTGGAGCGAGGGTATCGGGAAAACCAGTGCCAGGAGTTTTCAGACTGTACCTGGAAGCTTTGTGGCCGCAGCCGTGCGGATCCGGCTGCACTGGGCTCCGGCCGGTGACAGGGCAACACTGAACCTCAGTACTTGACCGAAATGTGCACCGTCAGTGGTCACAGTTCGTCAGAGGCGTGGCAGAGAGTAGAAACCTTGTGTTGAGATAAATAATACATCGTGTTACAGAACATGGGAAAGTGCAGGGAACCGCTGGGGAGAGATCATCACCTGTATTTACGCCAGTGGTTCCTCCTCCTCCCTCGTGTGGTCAACGTTTCTGTACCTCCCCAGGAGCTCACCTGTGCAGGGCCAGTCCTCTCTGGAAGGTCAGGGCCCGGCCGTGAACTCTCGGCGCGTGGGGGAAGCCACGCGGAGGGATGCCTGGGGCCCTGTCCGTGCTGCGTGAGGTGCAGCCTGCAGCCAGACAGCTTGGCCTGAGTCCCGGCCCTGTGACGCTGGGCTCACTCCTTGTGGGGAGCTCTTAGAATGATACCTGGCGCTGAGTGCTTCGTAAATGTTCACTGTGACAGTTATTGTCATTGTCATGGTCACTCACGGCTCCCCTCCCTGCTCCCGCATCCTTGATTTAATTTAATCAGCCGACTGTACCTCTGGTCTGAGTACCTGCTGTGCACCAGGTGCTGCTATGGTCCGGGAGTGCGGCGGTGACCCGGACCAACAGGTGCTGCCCCCGGGGAGGCCCACCTGCACAGGGGGGAGTGGGCCGTGCTGCTGTGACTCGGGGGACACAGGTGTGGGGGCCGGCAGCACCACCCAAGGGACAGGTGCCCCCTGAGCCGCATGCGCGATGTCAGAACCGCACTGAGGACAAAGGAACAGGTGAAATTAATTCTAATGATAGATTTTATTTATCAACCCGACACACACAAGATATTATCTTAACACTTTACACAGTTAATATACAGTCAGTATAAAACTGTGAACGAGATAACGTACACTCAGCTGTTGGTGCTGCTTGAAATCTGGTGTGTTTGTCACACTGAGAGCACGTCTCAGCTGGGCCACCTTCCAGGTGCCCAGTGGCCACGTGTGGCTCGAGGCTCCCACCCTGAGCACCCAGGGCTGGAGCGGGTGGAAGGACGGGCGTGATGGTGGCCGGGGTCCCGTCTTGTGAAGTGACGTGAAAGGTGTGGACTCGATGGTGCAGAGTGGGGCCGGGCGGAGCAGGTCGGCGGTGGGGGGGGTGGGTGGTGGATGTGTGGCTCCTTCGGGGGGGCTCGTGAGGCTGCACAGATGGCCGAGCTGATGGGCTGGAGGCGGTGGGTGGGAAAGGCCGTCGGGAGTGCTGCCGGGGGCCAGGACGTTCACGGAGATGGGCGCCGTGTGGAAAGAAGTCGGGGTTCGGATTGGGGCCCGCGGAGCCCGCGTGTCTGTGCCGGGCTGGGATGTGCGTCGTGACCCCTGCCCCACTCCTGCCCCTGACCGGCGCAGGGAGCACACTTCTTCTTAAATAGGCATTTGTGCATGTGGCAGGCCTTCCAGGCGTTTCGGAGTCTCGGGAGGTTCCCGTAGAGCCGTGTAAGTCACCAAATTTGCTGCTAAACATCTCTGCGCCCCCCGTGCCCCAGTTCTCTGTGCCCCCAGCGATTTCTTCCAGCTGCTCTTGCCTCCCCGGGGTCCGGTTTTCTGCTCTGTCCAACTCTTGGCGTCTGTCGGCCTGCTTCCCCTCCCTGTGGGCTAATTGTCCGGAGAGGGTCCCCCCTGCCCCCCGCTGCCCCCCCCCCCCCCAAGCTCCAGTGTGGCACACGGAGACCAGCGGTGACTTCGCCTTCTGGCCTGTGCCTCATCTCCACTAGATGCCGACGTGAATTATGTAATTCTGCCTTGCTAGAAAAGGTTAGGAGTTGTTTTAAATAAAAATTGCCCTTACGTGATGCCTGGGTGGCTCAATTGGTTAAGCGTCTGACTTCGGCTCAGGTCACGATCTCACAGTTTATGTGTTCGAGCCCCACATCCGACTCTGTTGTCAACGCAGAGCCCGCTTCAGATCCTCTGTCCCCCTCTCTCTCTGCCCCTCCCCTGCTAGCTCTTTCAACAATAAATGTTAAAAAAAAAAATTGCCCTTACATATTAAATACGTGATATGAAAAAGCATTTTTACTATTTATTTAAAAAGTTTACTTAGTTATCTTGAGAGAGTGCGAGAGAGCGTGCGCGCACACACTCACACACATGAGCAGTGGAGGGGCAGAGAGGGAGAGAGAATCCCATCGGATGATGGGATGATCCCACGAACCGTGAGACCATGACCTGAGCTGTGGTCACGGGTTGAGTACTTAACCGACCGAGCCACCCAGGTGTCCCTGAAAAAAGCATTTTTGTTTATTTATTAAAATAATTTATTTTATTGTATTATTTTATTGTTTTTAATTTTTTATTTATTTTCGACAGAGAGAGAGGGAGAGTGAGCAGAGGAGGGGCAGAGAGAGGGGGAGAGAGAGAATCCCAAGCAGCCTCCTCTGTCAGTGCAGAACCTGATGCAGGCTTGATCTTACAAACCGTGACCTGAGCTGAAACCGAGTCGGATGCTCAACCAACTGAGCCCCCCAGGCACCCCTGAAAAAGCATTTTTTAAAACAAAAGGTCATCTAGGCTGTGAAAGACTTTGGTGTTCTTTCTTCATTTAGCAGTAAGTCACAGCCCTTTTCCGTGCTTAAATATTTGCCTGCAAGCAAACCTTTAATAACCTCGCAGCGTCCTGTCATTTGGATATCCCACAATGTATTTGGCCGCCCCCTATTGTTACAGATTTGCTTTTTCCAAGTTTTCCCCCCTAAGTGCTGCCTTAAATATCCCCATGCTCACATCTTTGCTCTCATCTCTGGTTTTTTCTGGGGATAATTACTGGATGTAAAATTATTGCTTCAAAGGATATGCCTATTTTTAAGACTTGATCGAGTTTATTTTTTTCACATATTACGGGCCATCTGTATTTCTGCTATCAGTGTTCCGAGCTGATCTCTCTGGGGTGGTGTTCCTGAGAGGGCTTTCCGTGTCCGGGTCATCAGCCT
This sequence comes from Prionailurus viverrinus, assembly GCF_022837055.1. NCBI lineage: Eukaryota > Metazoa > Chordata > Mammalia > Carnivora > Felidae > Prionailurus > Prionailurus viverrinus. The sequence continues at coordinate 136,390,862 of NC_062567.1, forward strand.
TCGGTTGTGCCGGAAGGTGGGTGGTGGGAGCCCTGGGGAGCGGTCAGGCTGTGTGCCCGCAGGGCTTAAGGCCCCTGGCATTTAGTCCTGATGACGATCCTGCCAAGTAAGCCTTACCAGGCCCGTTTTACCGTGCAGATGGTGAGGTTCCGACTTTTCTTGTCCAAGGCCACGTGGCCAGGCTGCGGTGGAATCGGACGCGGCCCGCGCAGTCTGGCTCTGGGACCCTCGCTCTCAACCTCACAGCAAGTTCTGCTTCAAGGGAAGGGCAGCCTGAGTCACCATGCCTCCTCCCGAGAACTGCCGTTTTTCTTGTTTACTCTTTATTTAGTGTTTCCCCGCGTTCCACTTTGTGTTGAGGAAGAGGCCCTAGCAATTTTTTATTGCTTTTTCTGCCCTTTTGGACACCGAGTTGATGCTCTCGCAGAGATTCCGGGCCCCACAGATGTGCCTTCAGCTGCGTGCTGGTGCGTTTATAGAGTGACAGCCCAAGGTCCCACCTCTGCCCCTGGGCTGGCTGCCCTCCCACACGGGGTTGGGGACGCGGCTTGCGGGCTGCTGGGGAGCTTGAAGGGACAGAAAGGCTGCATCTCCTTGAGGCCAGAGGCTGGACGCACATGGCGCTGGCCTGCGCAGTCTGCTCGCGCATCGTGACGCGCGTACTTGTGTTTGAACATCGAAGGTGGTGGCCAGCGCCGTTTCAGAAGGGAGGGAGGATGACAGGCGTGTACTGTGATGGGCTTGTAGGAGGGGCTCAGCCCGGCTCCCTTGGCAGGTGATTTCTCTAGCCTGCTGGATGCTCGGTGGATTTATTAAAAGACAGCAGACCACCTTGAGTCCTGGTGGTTTCAGAGTCGGAGTTTCTGTTCACGGAGTTTCCTTAAATCCCTTGATGTGTGAACGCGCACACGGGGTGGGTCTGCCTGCCTTTCGTCTCTCCCATGTAGGTGTCGAGCAGCTTCTAAATCTGGAGGCGTCTGTCTTCGAGGCTCGTCCCCTCTCCCTACTCCGCCACACGCCCCTCTCCCCGGGTGTGGACTGATCCGGGACATTTCCATGTGGGAATCGTATGAAAGGAGCCTCCGGCTGTCGGTTTCTTACTGCCCTGACCTTGTGTAGCTAAACCCCAGTGCTGGGCTTGCACAGGCCTGTCAGTGCCGTCACACACAGAGTCCTTGGGACTGTCCCTCCTGGGCCGCTGAGAGGTGTCCACCAGGGGGAGCGGGCCGCATGGCCGGGAAGGGGGCGCTGGCGTTTGCCCGAGTCCACCGCAGTGTCCCTAATGGCTCCTGGCTCCCGGGCAGGCCAGGCTCAGAGGGTTGTTGAAGGAGTAAATGAAACCACAGAGCCACTTTCAGCTGTGTGTGTGTGTGTGTGTGTGTGTATGTGTGTGTGTGTGTGTGTGTGTGTAAGACAGATGAGCTCACTGTAAAATCTGTTTTTCTTCCTTTGCCAGAAAGTCATCAACAGAGACTCTTCTCTCTGTCGTGTTGTAGAGTTGATTGACATGCTTCTTTGTGCCTGGAAAGCAAATTATGTTAAAATGTTCTTGACGATCTATTTATAAGTTTCACGATTCAGCAGCACTATTTGGTCATCGTCTGTGTCCTCAGGTGTCCTTCCTGCGCACCCGCCGCCCACAGGTGCGCGAGGCCTGCCGCTTCCCGTGACCCTGCGCCTGCCCTCTGGGCTGCAGAGGGTCGGATCTCGTTCCTTCTCCGCATGCTTTGTCGTTGGGCACACCGCACTGTGTCACCGCCTGGGGCTAACCGAGTCTGTGTTTGCCGGGCTCGTGTGCAGGCTGTGAAGAGGCTTGGGAGAAAGGAACACACCGTGCGTCCCCGTGGAGAAACTTTTTCCCCATGGCTGCAGATCGGGCCTCTCAAGCGTGGCCGCCCCCCCCCCCCCCCGCCCCCGTCCGCCCCACGTCACCCATTCCTGAGGCTCCAGCTGCCCGCAGCCCCTTTCGAGCCTCGTGTTCTCCTTTCTCAGGGAGCCACATCTTGGACACGTATACTGAGTGTTATAAGTGACAGCCTTCTTACGTCAGAGAGAGGCCCGGCTGCCAGCCGAGCATCCGAGCGGCACAGGCGGTCGGCCTGCCCTCGTTTCTGCCCAGACACGCTCGTCGGCGTGCTCAGCCTGCGCGGCCTGGCCGGGCGTGGGGTCGCTGCCTCAGGTGGGCTTTGGAAGCCTGGTGGCCCAGCCTCCCCGTGCAGCTCCGGGGCTCTGAGAGAGCCGGCCCGAAGTGCCTGGGTCTGCAGCCCAACAGGCCACTTGCTGCTGGGAGATCCGCGGAGCTTGGCCAGGGTTTGCTGCCTTATCTGCACGGGTCTCGGATCAGACCACGTGAGCGGAGTTACAGCTGCTCTGCAGTTCATCCTGCGAATCGGGTGACACGGGCACCCCCCTTGTGCCTCCCCTCCTCCCGGCGACCCCGTCAGTCATTAGGCCAGTGCCATGCTCAGGACCATTGCCCCGGAAGACACCCTATGGGTCTTTCCTGTGACTTTCATAGCCTTTCACTGAGAGTAGAAGCACCTTGGGGGCCGGGGCCGCCCTGGGCTCCTTGTGACTCTTAAACACAGCATGGTTCTCGTATGGCCCGTATTCCGCTTGTGTTTTCCTTGTCTGCTTTTTTTCCCCCATAAAGATTATTAATTAATTAATTAATTAATTAATTAATTTTTTATGTCTTATTCTCAAGTTAGTTAACATACAGTGTGGTCTTGGCTTCAGGAGAAGAACCCAGTGATCCATCTGTTACACACAACACCAGCGCTCGTCCCGAAAAGTGCCCTCCTTAATGCCCATCACCCGTTGAGCCTGTCTCCCCCACCCCCATCAATCCTCAGTTTGTTCTCTGTATTTAAGAGTCTCTTACGTGTAGCCTCCTACCTTGTTTTAATATTAATTTTGCTTCCTTTCCCTTATGTTCATCTGTTTTGTGTCGTAAATTCCACACGTGAGTGAAGTCCTATGATATTTGTCTTTCTCTGATGACTTATTCCACTTAGCATAATACCCTCCAGTTCCATCCATGTTGTTGCGAGTGGTAAGGTTTCATTCTTTTTGATTGCTGAGAGTATTCCATTGTGTGTGTTTGTATGTGTATGTATACGTATACGTACGTACATGTATACACTACATTTTCTTTATCCATCGATCATTCTGTGGATATTTGGGCTCTTTCCATCCTTTGGCTATTGTTGATGGTGCTGCTATAAACATGGGGTGCATGTGCCCCTTCGAATCAGCACTCCTGTATCCTTTGGATAATTACCTAGTAGTGTTATTGCTGGGTCGTAGGGTATTTCTATTTATTTAAAAAAAATTTGTTTTAACGTTTATTTTATTTTTGAGAGAAAGAGAGCGTGAGGGGGAGAGGGACAGAGAGAGAGGGAGACACAGAATCCGAAGGACGCTCCAGGCCCCGAGCCGTTGAGCACAGAGCCCGACGCGGGGCTTGAACTCACGAGCCGCGTGATCATGACCTGAGCTGAAGTCGGACGCCCAACTGGCTGAGCCACCCAGGTGCCCCAGGGTAGTTCTATTTTTAATTTTTGAGAACCTCCACACTGTTTTCCAGCGCGGCTGCACCGGTTTGCATTCCCACCAGCAGTGGGAAAAGGGTTCCTCTTCCTCCGCATCCTCGCCATCATCTGTTGTTGCCCGAGTTGTTAGTTTTAGCCATTCTGACAGGTGTGAGGTGGTATCTCACTGTGGCTTTGATTTGCATTTCCCTGATGATGAGTGATATTGAGCATCTTTTCATGTGTCGTTTGGCCATCTGGCTGTCTTCCTTGGGAAAGTGTCTATTCATGTCGTCTGCCCGTTTTTTCACTGGATTATTTGTTTTCTGGGTTTTGAGTTTGGTTAGTTCTTTATAGATTTTTGATACTCTATCTGGTATGTCATTTGCAAATATCTTCTCTTAATCCATCGGTTGCCTTTTAGTTTTGCTGATTGTTTCCTTTGCTGTGCAGAAGCTTTTTACCTTGATGAGATCCCCCAAAAGATTTCACTTTTAAGTAATCTCTACACCCGACCTGGGGCTCGAACTCATGACCCCAGGATCAAGAGCTGCATGCTCCACTGACTGAGCCAGCCAGGCGTCCCCTTGCTTGTCTGTTTTTAAGGTTGTGTGGAGATGAGAGAGAAAGTATTGAAGAGGGAGGAGGCCAGGAGACCTTCCAGGGGACTGTTGTCCTCTTGGACACTCACGTGCTAGTTTGTTTGCTTGTTTGTTTGTTTAGAGAGCGCGAGTGGGGGGAGAGGGACAGAGGGGGAGAGAGAATCCCAAGCAGGCTCATACTGTAAGCGCAGAGCCCAGCGTGAGGCTTGATCTCGCAACCCTGGGATCAGGACCTCTGCTGGTATCAAGAGGCAGAAGCTCAACGGACTGAGCCACCCAGATGCTCCGTTCATGGCCTGTTTTTTTTTTTTTTTTTTAATATGTTTATTTCTTTATTTTTGAGAGAGTACAAGCACAGGAGGGGTAGAGAGAGAGGGAGAGAGAGAATCCCAAGTAGTCTTCGCGCTGTTAGCACAGAGCCCTATGTGGGACTTGAACCAACGAACTGTGAGATCGTGACCTGAGCTGAAATCAAGAGTCGGACACTTAAGTGAGCCACCCAGGCGCCCCATGACCTCGGTTTTAATGACAGTTTCTTCCAAAGCTCTGCCCTGGTCACTATAAACCTGCTTGTTCTCTACCACATTTCTGAGCCTGTTCCCGGCTGCTGTGTGCACTCAGATGTGTGCTGACTCTGGCCTGGATGTTTTGGGAGTCTCCCAGCTGGTCTTACTGTGTCATTCTCTCTCTACCCATGTTCCACATGTGATCTTTTTACCACGCCGGTCTGGCCACGTCAGCTTCTGCTTAAAAGCTTTGATAGGCTCCCCCCAGGAGTGCAAGAGTAAAGGTCAAACTTCCAGCCTGGGCCACCCTCTCTGGCCTGGGCCACCCTCTCTGGTCTGGGCCTTTCTCTCTGATCTGGGCCTCACTCTCTGGTCTGGGCCTTTCTCTCTGGTCTGGGCCACCCTCTCTGGCCTGGGCCTCCCTCTCTGGCCTGGGCCTCTCTCTCTGGTCTGGGCCTCTCTCTCTGGTCTGGGCCACCCTCTCTGGTCTGGGCCTTTCTCTCTGGTCTGGGCCTCCCTCTCTGGTCTGGGCCTTTCTCTCTGGTCTGGGCCTCCCTCTCTGGCCTGGGCCACCCTCTCTGATCTGGGCCTCCCTCTCTGGCCTGGGCCTCCCTCTCTGGCCTGGGCCTCTCTCTCTGGTCTGGGCCTCTCTCTCTGGTCTGGGCCACCCTCTCTGGTCTGGGCCTTTCTCTCTGGTCTGGGCCTCCCTCTCTGGCCTGGGCCTTTCTCTCTTGGTCTGAACCTGCCCTCTCACCTCATCAGGGGCTGTTCTCTGCCACTCCCCTTACCTCCAGCCATGCGGGCTCACGTTTGCTGTTTGGATGTGCCGTTCACACGCACACACTTGTACATGTGCACACACACCCACACCCTCACATCGAGTGCACATGTCCTACCTGCTGGGCCCTGTTCTGAGTGTTTTTTACGCACCATAACTTACTCCGTGCTCACAACAAACTGTGTGTTAAGTGCTGGTCATCCCTGTTTTGGATGAGGAGCCCGAGGTGCTGGGGTAAGTGGAGTCCCCAAGGTCAAGTGCTCACCAAGCTCCCTGACCGGAACCAGAGCCAGGGCAGTGTCCTGTTCTTGTGCAGTGTGCAAACGCCTTGCTCTGCTCACGCAGTTGGGGTCCCCCGCCCTCCTCCGTCGGCCTGCCCGCCTGTGCCCCGTCCGGTCCCAGAGCCGGTGGCAGCCGCCCGGCCCCCCCGGTGGAATCACTGTGCGGTCAGCAGCCCCGCGCTCTCGCGCTTTCAGAGCTCACAGTCCACGTGGCCAGTAGGTACTTAGGAAGCTCAGGGGGCGTTTTGAGGTTCTTAAAACACACGCTTCAGAGTTGACCGTCCCTGCTGGCCTGGCGAGAGCAGGGACCTCCTGAAGAATGTTTTGCCACAGCCTCTCTTGTGCTCGGCTCTGTGACTTTGAGGAAGTCACCTCTGCTTTTGCTGCTGATTAGAGACAAAACTCGTACAACTGACTTACTAGTAGGGAGAGAATACATCTACTTAACATTGCTGCCAAATTAATACTGTATCTGGAAGGCCAGAGAAGAGCCAAGTTAAGAGAATCTTCCTGCATAATTTATGAAAGACTGAGTCATAAAATAAGCATTTACAGTGGCCTGTTTGCCCGAGGTAGGGAGCGATAGCGTGGCCATCATTCACAGCGATGGGGCTGGTGGCGTTTATGTGCCTCCACAGGTCTCCTGGCTCCTGTGCTCCTCATAGATGGCCGAGGTCATCTCTGGCCTCTCGCTCCAAAATTGGCTCTCTTCCTGTTGGGGGACCAGAACCTTGAAGTGCAGGGTTGTGTGCTGAGACGGAAATGATTTTGCAAAACCCGAGCTTGTCGGTATTTCTCAACAGTGAAGCGTTAGGCAAACCCCCACAGGTGAACGGATACAAGCCCCCTCTGCTCGGCACCGAGGAAGGGTGGGGGAGGGGCACAAAGAGCGGTGACACGGGCCCAGGTCCCGGGGCGCTGCCGGCTGCCTGAAGGACGGGCTGTATGGCTGTCACTATGGATGCGGCGCCTTGGGTGATGAAGGGGTCCGGCACGGGGACACTCGGGTGTGGGGCAGGGCAAGGGCGACAAGGTGACGGCACAGGTGCACTGGGGCAGAACTGGTTCACACGGGTCCTTGGTTTCCAGCCCTGCGAGTCTGCCCCAGAAGCTCCCCGGGCCCCTTCAAGCTTTTGCCAGGATACAGCATGTCCTGTCTACTCACGTTCCATTGGCCAGAGGGTGGCATGTGGCCAAGGCCGACCTCAAGGGACAGGAGCGTGTAATCCTCACGGGGAAGGGAGCCCTCTGGAATTACGATGCAGCCTGCCAGCCAGCCTGCTGATGAATTTTAGGAAGCTCATTCCGGTGGTGGCCTGGAAGAAGGTGTGCAGAGGTGAGGCTGGATTCAGGGTGAGTCTAGGCAGGGAGTGACGAGGGTCACGCTGTCCTTGTGGGGGCGGCGAAGAAGGAAAAGACTTGAGAGGTGTCTCAGAGGGAGGTGGCATCACCAGGATGTGGGGGCCGCGGGTGAGCAGTGGGGTCGTGTTGCTGGGTTTGGCACTGGTGGCTCGTAGATGATAGATGGTGGAGGGCGAGGTAGTGGAGCGGCACAGGCAGGGGTGAGGCACAGAGCGCTGGCAGAGCGGCCCGCGTGTTTGTGGGAGGACGGACCCGGATGTTGAGGACCGGCTGTGGGGGCGGGGGGCGCTGTTTTGGGAGTCCTGCAGAGGATCTCACTTGGTTTCCAGCAAACTCCATGGAGTAGATTCTCTTGGTCGTTGTTATGTTTAATAGTTGAGGGAACGGAGGCTCACGGAGGTCAAGGAACTTGCCCCAAGGTCATCCGGCGAGTGAAGCGGAGTCGGCCGTTAAGCCGCGTGTTTGGGGTACAGAGCACGCGTCCCCCGCAGCAGGCCGTGTTCCTTTTCAAGCGGGACACTCCTAGTGTCCTCTGCTTCAAGATCATATCTAGTGTATAATGAAATTTTGTTTAGTGCAGTTTTTCAAGTGAGTTCACACCCATGGTCTGATTGGAAAAGTAATTAGTATTCAGATTAGAGCTTACCAAACAATTCCCTGATATTTGAGCATCAGCAGAGGAGCAAAGCAGAACTGTGTTGTGATCTTTGATTTATAGCTGCCTGGGCCCAACAGGCTCTGGGCAGAAGGCTATAAATAAAATTAAAATAAATGGAAACAATGCACCTATAAATTGTGTTGCAGGAACCTCCAATTGCCTTTTAGAGGAAATCCCCAATAAAATGCTGTTTGGCAATCCATTTGGAAGAGAAGGGGCCATAGATCATCGTGGCAGAGAGAGTCAGGAACGTGAAGGACAGGGGACGGCGTTGGAATATTTTAAATATGGAAATCAGCTGACCACTGAAACTTGGCGTTCAGTGCCAGCCGTGTCGGAAAGTCCTGGTAGTCAGTCGAAAGCACAGGATGTCGAGAGGCAAGCCGGTACAGCTGTCGCTCCTTTGGTTTTTTTCAAGTCAGCCTCTGGGCTTGTGTCCTAGAGGACGGCGGAGGCCCACAGAGACGCGAAGCTTGGGACTGTGGCCGGGAAGGCCGCGCTGGAGGCAGGTGCCCGGGGAACCTGGGGTCAGGCGCAGAGGAGGGGCCGAGGCTCGGGGCACGAGAAGTCACCTGGGCCCCCTTTGGAAACCCTGCTGTGCTCCATTTAATGGAGGATCAGAAAGTCACAGTCTGTGCAAAAGGATACGTTCTCTCTAAGAATAGGTTGTCTGTTTTAATGAAGTACTGAAATATTTTAATAAGACTTAAAAAAAAAAGTCTTTGTGCTCGTTCTGCATAGTTACATAAATAACCACGTAAAGGAAGTCTTATCGGTATTGCCAGTTTCTAGATTCCCAGTGCTGACGACCTACGGAACATGTCACGGACTGGCTGCGCGACAGCTTTCTCACCGGCCACGCGTTCCCAGGCGAGCGTTTCGGAGCCCGCCTGCCCTTCTGGGGTGTGGCGGGCCCTGCGGAGGGTGTGCGGGAGGGGCGTCTTCTCTTGGAGAGCTAGTGTGCGTGTGGACAGCAGCCCCAAGAGAACGAAGCACACGGGTGGCCTGAGACCCGCCCGAGTGAGAAGGGGCCCCCGGGGCTTGGCTGGACTCGAAGAAGGGGCACCGGATGCCAGTGGAGGCCGTGGTCTGAAGCTGGCAGGTTCGAGGGAGGACACATGTGTGTCCGTGTCCCACGTGTGTCTGCGGGTGCTGGCGTGGCGGTGCTCAGAGTCCCTGTGTACTGTGGCCGCTGCCTCGGCTGCCGGTGCTCGTGAAAAGGCTGCCCCGTGTGGACTTGAGGGTCACAGCTCGGGCCCCGCCGAGTACGTTCCTCGGGTTGGCGAGGTGTAGCTGACACCAGTACTGGGCTCGTTTCGGGCGTACAGCACGGTGACTCCACGCTCACGTGTGTTGAGGGGCCGTCGCAGGCAGGCTGGCCCCCGTCTGCCACCGTCACACACGGGTGTGGGGGTGTTACTGCGTTCCCGGTGCTGGACTTTGTATGTTACTGCTGGAAGTTCGCACCGGGCCCCACTGTAAGTGTCCTTGACTGTAGGCGGACAGCTCACAGCCGGAGCGGCCTGGGGGGCCCTGAGGCAGGCTGCCCATGAGCTCCCGAGGGCCTTCTGGGGTGGGCGGCGGAGAGCAGGGTGGGCTGCACGCTCCCTGAGGTCACTGCCCTCACCGAGTCCTACGGAGCATTCCTGTGCCGGGCCAGCGCTGCCCCTCCCGAGAGCTACCCGTCCCTGGGGCTTCTGGGCCCCCCGGGGGGGCAGTAAGACTCAGGGAGCCACCGAGGAAGGCAGAGTGCTCAGAGAAGGGAGGAGAGGTGTGGCCGGAGGGGTCAGGGAACGGCTTCGGCTCCTGTAGGAGGAGACAGCGAGTGGTGTTTTCATCAACAGTTGGCCCGGGGTGGCTGGAGGGCTGAGTAGCCTGGTTTGGGGGGGGCATAGTGGCTGCGTCCTAACTGGACACAGGCCCACCCCCTCTGGGTAGACGCAGCCCTGCCACAGAGGGGACCTGGGGTGCCGTCTCCCCTCACTGCCTCTGCCGGGTGCCTTCACACTTGTGTTACTAGTATTTTATTCAGATCGCGTCTCGATATTCCCGGTGCCCCTGCAGAGGGCTTCCGTGATGTCGTCATTTGGCCCATCAGTTTGAGACGAGCACGGACGGACTTGGAAGTTACGGGTCCAGGTATTTTCACTGCAGCTTCCAGGCTTCTCCTCGACCCGAACCGTGCTCTGCCAGTTTCACATTTTCGGGCACAGCCGCGAGCAACCCAGAGCCGAGATCCCAGGCTCCCTTCTTTTGGGTCACTCGAGACAGAGGACCATTCGGGTGTGGAACATTATTTGGCCAAAATGCAAATAGGCTGACCAGTCGTTGGGTTTGGGCCTCTATGGGATCCAAGACGAGTAATTTATTTTTAACACTTGATTGTGAAACATTCAAATGCAGAGAGAGGCTGGAAGACTTGTCATCGATCACCCATGTAAGCCACCATCTGGAGCGCGTTCCATTTCTCTCCATCTGTCCGTCCATTAATCCATCTTTTAGAAAAACGAATTCCAAAGTAAGATGTTCATGTCATTTCACCCCTAAACGCTTAAGCATGTGTGTCACTAACTAGACTGATTGATTTATTTTTGGAGGTAAAAGTTACGTCGTGAAATGCTGAAACCTCAAGCACAAAACTCAGTGCGATCAGATTATAGATTTTCGCCCTCACCCCAGAAAGTTGTCCAGGTGTGTTTTTTGCAGTGCACAGACTGTACAACCCCACATGGCAGGCAGCCCTGGTGGGTGAGCGTGGAGAGGAAGGCCATGGTGCCTGGAAGGGTTTGCGTGCGGGGCTGCTGTCAGGAGCCGAGGGGCGGCGCGGACGATTGCCTGTGTGCCTGCGCAGTGCTCCAGGCGAGTTGAGCCGTGCCTGGGGCGCGTGGAAAACAAGGGGCCTGAGTGAGGTGGACGGCACGTGCTGAGGAGACAGGAGGCGAGGACAGAGCAGGGAGAGGGCTGGCACCCCTGCGGACCGGGTCTGGTCCTCCTTGAGCGTCCACGTGGCCTCGCGGATGCTCTATTGGTGGGAGATGCATTCAAACCCGCCTCCTCCGTGGGGTCACTGTGCATTTCGAGACACCCCTCCGTCCTTCCTGGTTCTGCAACTTTGAGCAAGTTCTTGGCCTCTCCAAACGTCCTTGTGTGTGCGATGGTCCGTGGGGCGTGGGCGCACGGTGTGCAGGCTGCTGGCCATCCCGGCAGGATGGGGGGAGTGAGGCCCTTCTGTGTGCCTGCCTCCGTGTCCCCGTCTGTCAAGCGGGAGTCGCGATGCTACCTGCTCCCTGGGCTTGCCCTGAGCATTACGTCCACCGGTGCGCATGCAGGCTCTTAGAGCGGTGCTCCGTGTTAGCTGCCGTTATTCTTGTTACCCTTACACGCGGTTGGATAGTGATAGCGGTCGCCGCCTCGCAGAGATCGAGGCAACAGTGGGTATGAAGTGACCGGCTCTGTAAGCCGCTCGTCCGGGGGCCCTTGGCTCTGTTGTAAAGCCGTCCTGCACGCCAACCACGTCCTGTCGCTGAGCTGCAGAAAGGCATCCTCGTTATCTGCACGCGAGAGAGCTCACGGTGTGGCCGTAGCACGTTGGGGGTGGAGGCTCTGCACCCAGTCGGAAGTGGTTTGGTGTGGAGAGCGTCACTTGTTGCAGGGTTGACTCCTAGACCCTCCTGGAAAGGAGTCAGGAGCGGGGCTCTGCTGTTCACCATCTGCTTGTTCTGAAGGGAAGGGGACTACTGTTGCCGGTTGGAGGAGGACGGACGGGGAGTGGCCTGGCCGACCGGGGCGCGTGGCAGCTTACCTCTCTGGGATGGAGGAGGCCAGGCTCCTTCGTGTTTATGCAAGTCGGTTGCGTCTTGTTCCGAGGAGCTTCGCCTGTGAGAACCGCGCTGGGTTCTCAGGAGGACGGCAGCTGCTTCCCACCCCTCGTAGGGACAGATGTGCCCGGCGGGCATTCGGGGAGGTGGGCCGGCTGGTCCTGGGAGGGCCGTGCGGTCTCTGTCTGTGAGAGCGTAGGCCTGAGCGGGGCTGGCCGGCCCGGTGCGGCGTGTGCGCGTGAGCCCTTGTGGGGACACGCTGGGGACAGGCTGGGTTCCGCGCTCTTCTCGTAGAGCTACACGACATGCTCCCAGGAGTGGTGGGGCCTGTCTCTTCCCCGCCCCGCCGTGGCCATGCCACGCAGGCCGTGGCCACTGGGTCCTCTGTTCGCTGCTGCTGAGGGCAGAAGCCTTCCTTCCCTCCCCTCTTTCTGAGAAGTTGATGAGCTCCGTGTGACAACCCAACACATACCCATAAAGCCCTGGGGCCTCCCTTTGTACGTCCCCGGACACTCATTAAGGGCTAGCCACAGTCACGGAGCTGGTGCAGGAGCCTCGTGAGCCTGAGTCTAGTGGGTCATCGGGTGCATAGCCTCCGGCGGGTGGGCCTGGAGGTGGGACGGGGCGGGCAGGGGACCTGGCGGAGCTCGTAGGGGGCGGACGGTACACCAGCCCAGCACTGCCAGAACCGGCCAGGCGCGGGCGGGGCCGAAGGTCTGGGACAGGGTTAGGTTGGGCCGGATGGTTCCGCGTGGTTCCCGAGGGCCCTGTTGCTGAGACCTTACCTGGTCGTAGGCTTTAGGAAGCTTCCGCTCCCACTTGCCGGCACTGCCGCAGCCGGCGGCTGAGCACAGGGAGGCAGGACTCCAGTCTGAGCCACGTGGCAGGCTCGTGGCCCCGGCGTGGCTGTAGGCCGGGGAGCTGTAGGAGAGCTCTGGTTGGGGGCGGCAGGTCCCGGCCCACCCTGGGGGCGCGGCGGCCTCGTGTGGCACAGCCTGCGTTGCGCAGGTGGCTTTGAAGGCCGCTTCCCGCAGCCACACCCTGCTTCCTGAGCACCTGCGCTCTGGAGCCCTCCGGTACCCAGGGGCCCCGCGTTCCTGGCCTTGGACTCCTGCTTCACCTTCAGACGGCTCCCTGCTCTCCGGACATGGCCGTGTTGGCCAGGTGAGCAGTGCCTTCAGGTTGTTGGGCAGGGAAGAGAACAGCGTAACAGGGAGATATGCAGAGTTTTAATTGTTTGAGGAGAAAACCCCAACTTTCTAATGTCAGCTGATTACGTTCATCTTTCTCTTTGCTTCAGACTTAAGGACGTCTGTGCTCAGGCACACAGTCGTGTCTGACGTTACTCTCTGTCTTCTGCTTGTATTCTGAGTAAGCCTTTTGTTCCATTGAGAAGATTAAGGGCAGTATTTGGTTGAAAAAATTTTAATGAAGCACCTAACAGAGCTATTATTCATTTTTGAAACAAGTTGCTGTGGTTACCATAGTAATATTAAACCTTTTATTAAATATTTTTCTTTGGAGTCTGTAGTCAGTTTTTGTTAAATGCTGATGGGGGAGCTACAGATCCACGGACCTGGCATCTGGAAAGAATTTTCTAGCTCCGTTGAGTTAAATCATTCAAGGAATTTATGTTATAGGAACATAAAGCTTATAAATCTAGTTTATCAGATCTATCATTTAATTGTTCATGCAAGCCAGCTCTTCATGTAGCGATTTACAGTAATCTCAGTGAAATAACAGTTTTGTGTCACAAAATGAATAATGCACGCAAAGAGATTGTTGAGCTCCTTAAAATCATTATGCTCAAAATATTAGGCTCTTTTATTTGAAAGTGATAGAATGATGATCATGGACTGGTTGCAGGCTGGGGGCTTCTGAGTCTGTCGTTCCTGTGCGTGTGGGTCGCCAGCTCGCAGGACGGGAAATCGGGGACAAGCCGTGTCCGGGAGGACCGTGCACCTCACTGCCGTTCCCCCGAGAGCGGGCTGTACGTGACCGAGGGTGCCGGGAGGGTCGGGGTGCTGGCCTAGAGAGCGCAGCTGTGTTTAAAACAGGAGGTGCTTCTCGGGCACCCTTCTGCCGTTGGGTTTCGGTGCATGGCGTGAGCCACGGAGCGCGAGCGTGGAAATCTGGACGGCAGGCTGGGCCCCGCGTGTGTGTCTCAGCAGCACGCACACGTACCGCGTTTCGTTGTTTTGTTGTTGTTTGTTCTGCGACGAGCTGTCGAGCACCAGGTGCCGTGGTCTTCCGGCTGCAGGGACTGGCGAGCGAGGGGAGGGCTGTCGTCGGTAGCCTTTCTCCCTCGCGCGCGTTTCCCACTGGGCGTGGCGACGTGGCCTCCTTGCCTGGGCCCGAGACCTCTGAGCAGATACGCTGCGAGGAGTGTGGGGGTCTCAGGAGGCGGCCCTGGGGCCTGCGGTGGGGGCCGCATGTGAAGGGAGAGGCTCTCTCCTCGGGGAACCCGAGTGTGATCGGTCACTGTCAGCAGGGCTGTGCCACCTTTACCTTCTCTCCCGCTTTAAAACAGTCGTCTTACGGAAAATTTCAGACCCACGCAGAGGTCGAGACAGCAGCACGCTGAAGCAGGTATGCCTGTCCCCCACGTTCCCGGGACGCTGCCACGATGGCCTTATCTGGCCCCTTTGCCTTCTCCTCTTCCTTTGCTGGAGTGTTTCCAGCGCGGGTTCCAGACATCATGTCATTTCACGTGTCTGTGCTTAGGTGTGTATTCGCCCCCCCCCCCCCCCCAAATATGCTCTTTTAAGACCATAGCGTGGCGGAGCGGGCCCGGTGGGCAGGCGCATCCTCCGCGAGTCCCGTGTGGGTTCCACGGTCCAAGGTGGGCGGTGGGGGTCCCGGCCTGCCTTGGGAGGCCCTGAGCCGCATGGTCTCGGGTAATTGGGGTTGGGCACAAGGCTTCACAGTTTGGAAAACCGCTTCTGTTGGTGAGTCCTTCCTCGTGTTTGAGACCCTGGCTCGGGTGGGCCTGACCGAGAGGCATTGTTACGGCTTGTGGCTCTGCTTTTGAGGTTTGTATTATCATATTTGAGGAATGTGGTAGGAGATACTGCCTTGCGGCGGTGGAGGGGGGGGGGGGGGCTGGCAGGCACAGTCACTGGACGGAGGCCGTCCCGTGTGGTTCTGAACGTCAGAGGAGCGTCGGTCTGCAGTGTCTGCCATTGACGTGGCTTTTTATTACCGCTTTCGTTATTTTAGGGAGAGTGGGAGAGAGGGAGAGGGAGAGAGAATCTTAAGCAGGCTCCACACTCAGCACGGAGCCCGACATGGGGCTCGATCCCACCACCCTGGGATCACGACCTGAGCGGAAATGAAGAGTCAGAAGCTCCACTGACTGAGCCGCCCGGGCGCCCCTGTGAGCGACGTATCTAATAGGTTCCGAGGTGTCGGGATGGGTTTGGTCTCTGGTGTTTGTCGTTTTCCCCATTTCTGTTTTTCAAAGATATCTTCAGACATTGGGGTTTATTATGAGCGGTGGCCTTATGCTGCCGCGTCTTTTCTCCTCACCGTCTCTCCCCTCCCTCCCCCACGCTTACGTGACCCTGGGGAAACTGCTGGGGTCTCCTCTCCACCTTCCCTCCTGCCTGCCGGCTGAGCTGATGGAGTCTGAGGTTTCTGTTTGCCCAGGTAGGCCCTTTGAGTCCTTTATCACAAGATGTGCCGGATAACCCTGTACCGGAGGCGGCCGGGCTTGGTGTGGCGCCCTGTGTTTGCAGAGGGGACGTGGGGTTTGAAATGCAATAGGTTTAGTTCCAAATGGACGTTTGTAGGGGTGCCTGGGCGGCTCAGGCAGTGAGCGTCCGACTCTTGGTTTCCGCTCAGGTCGTGGTCTCGTGGTTCGTGGGATCCAGCCCCGTGTTGTGCTCTGTGCTGAGTGTGGAGCCTGCTTCACATTCTCTCTGTCTCTCTGTCTCTCTCTCTCTCTCTCTCTCTCTCTCTCTCTTTCCCTCTCTCTCTCCCTCTCTCTCCCTCCCTCCCTTCCTTCCTTTCCCCTGCATATGTACATGCTCTCTCTCTCTCAAAACAAAAACAAATGGATGTTTATATATCAAACATGAGAAACTATGTAAAAGGATCTTCTGATGGCACCTGGTGAAGCAGAAACTAGCAGAGCATCCAGGGGGCTCTGCAGGGAGCACCCATGGGAGGCCTGGAACACTCTCCCTGCGGAGCACGTTCTTTCTGGGTCTGGATCCCATCGTAGGGTGGCCGAGGTGGGGAACTAGCTGGGAGTGTGGATTTGGTCTAAGTTACTTGGAAGAGGAGCTCTGCTGACCGAGTCCCTCTGAGGCATTTTCCTTTGTCTTCAGCTCTGTGGTTCTCACACTGGCCGCCTCCCAACCCGCTGTGGGGGAGGGGCTCGGAGGAGTTTTCCGGGGAAACTGAGGCCCGCCTCCTCCCCTGAGCATAAATCCCCTGGTAGCAGCCTTCCACCACCCAGAGAGCAGGGAAGGCGGGCTTGCGACCAGAGGGCAGTGAGCAGAGAGCCAGCTGGAGTGGACTCTGGGCCCATAAAGTGGTCGAGACCGCCTGCCGCGAGTTCAGGGCTGGGTGCGTGTGCTGGCCGGTCCTCGCTGCAGAGTGGGCTGTGGGTCCCCGGGGCGGTGGGGGGTGGACCACTGGTTTGCAGCCTGTGCATTAGCTGTTCAGACCCAGCTACAGGTCCTGGCACAGGTATTTCTGGCCTCTTCCTCGGTTGGCATGGCTGCAGATGTAGGATGAGGTTTATGCTGTTACTGTATATTACCTTTTTATTGCAGACTATTTCTATTGCAAATAGTCGTAAATATTGTTACAGTCTTGTCTGCACGATGACGTGTTCCCCCAAGTACACACACACTTGGGTTGCGGGGCTGAGTGGTTTGTATTTTCCCTGGATGTTTCCCTCCGAGTGTGTTTCAGCCTCCTGCGCTCACGGCTCCCTTTCCAGACTGGCACATCTCCACGGCGTCAACGTGGCGTCCTTGTGTAGGACCCCGGTGGGGACCCTTCCCACTGCATGTCCTCTGCCGCCCCCAGCTGGCCAGATTGCTTACCCTCGTGTGCACGGTGGGGGGCGGCCTCTCATCAGGCGCTCATGGGGGTCACACACCGGAGTTCACGCATCGTTCTAGGCGGGGGGCAGTGGCGTGCCTTGTTCTTGCGGCGGTGGAACGTTCTTTCTTCTGGGACACAGGCCCTGTCTGCTGGTCCTCCCCATGGGTCTGGCTCCGGCTGCCCGAGTGGAGGCCTCTGTCCATGTGGGACGTGCTCCCAGATTGTGGGTGGCCCCGTGCTACGCTGCTGCCCCCGGGCTGTGACAGCAAGGCCTTCCGCTCACCTGTCTTCCCACTGGCCCAGACCCAGTTCTGTGAGTTTCCTGAACTGACCTGTGGGGGCGAGTGGGCCCGTCTCCTCCCTCCATGTGGCCTGTGACCTTGGGCGCCTTGCCTCTTGGGACAGCTGCCATGTGTTGTTGGCCTCTCCGAGCCTGCTGTCGTCTCTGTCAGAGGTCAGCTCCCAGGTCGCCATGCTGGCCGGGGCGGCCAGTCCAGATTCAGCTGCCGCGGGCAGCGGTGACAGCCAGAGCTGGGGGCTGTTTGTTGTCCCTGCCTCTGCCCCGCAGAGGCATCTCTGACCAGTCCTGTGACTTATTTTGGGCTTCAGCTTCTTCGTGAAAGATTGGTGAAGACAAAACAGGGTGCCGGGCACACATGTGGCCTCGGCCGGGCTCTGTGACTGCCACTTGGAAGGGCCCCTTTGCCCGCTGGGTGGTCAGTGCTCGCTGTGTGCTGGATGGCCAGACGGATTGCAGAACACGCTGTCTGTGTTCATTCCGACTATTTTTGTTCATCGTGCATCCAGCTACGTGAGTTCAGATGAGCTCAGGTAGGTGGCAGTGATGGTGACGCTTGAGCTCAGCCGTGGCTGTTCCCGCGGGACGTCTGGGCGAAGGGAGCCATGGGCCTCTTTCTTGGGCGTTCATCCTCCGCGTGCCTCCCGTGTGGCTGGCATCGTGCGTGGTGGGGCAGATAGAGCCCCTGATGTCCCAGAGCTTGTGGGGCAGGGGGGAGAAGGAGAAGCCGTGGTGGTGGTGGGGTGAGTGTGTGTGTGTGTGTGTGTGCGTGTGTGTGGGTGCGTGTGTGCACATGCACCCGCTGGGGAGATTCACAGTGGAAATAGGGTGTGCAGAGCCCTTTTGGGGAGGAATAAAAGTGGGCCCAGAATTTGGGGAAATGACCATTGTCCCATTCAAAAGACATACCTGTCACACCCACTAGGATGGCTATACTAAAAAAGACAGACACAAGTATGGGCGAGGGTGCGGAGAAATTGGAATGTTCCTACACCACTGGTGGGAATGTAAAAGGGTGTGGCTTTTACAGTCCACCAGTCCTCAGACACTTTATCTTCGGGCCACCGTGTGACCCAGCAGTCCCCTTTAAGAGAATTGAAAACAGGAAGCCATGTAAAAACTTGTGCCTGATTGCTCGTGGCGGCATTATTCATAGTAACCCAGAAGGGGAAATAGCCCCACGTGTCCCTTGTGTGATGGACGGGTACCCAGAACATGGCGTCCCCAGCAGTGGATTGTCCCACAGCCCTAGGGAGGAGCGAAACGCTGACATGCTGTGATCTGGAAGCACCTCGAAAACCCTGTGCTCAGTGCCAGGGGCTAGTCATGGCCACCACGGGGTGTGTGCTGTGCTGCTGGGAGGCGTCCAGAGCAGGCGGGTCCCGAGGGCAGAGGCAGCTCGGGGGTGGCCAGGGGCTGGAGGTGGGGGCATCGGGAGTGACCGCTGACGGGTAGGTGGCTTCTTCTCGGGGTGATGACCGTGGTCTAGAGTTAGGTGGTGGTGATGGTTGCACAAGTGTGAATATGGCAAGAACCATTGAATTGTGCACCTTGAGTTTTGTGGTGCCTGAATTAGGTGTCAACAGCCAAAAAAGTGAAAATGCACCTGTTTGCCCTGGGATGCCTGTGTGGGGCCCTCAGAGATGCCGCAGCCTGTTTGGGAGCTGCCAGGAGCAGGAGACGGTGCCCGGGTGCTGGCTGAGCAGGTAACGTTTTCACCGTCTTTCCATCCGGTGTCACCTCCCAGGTTCAAAGCCAGGGCAGGGGTGCTGCCACCCTGCGGCTCACAGAACTCCTCCCACATCCCTGGCTTATCTGCTGAGATGCCCTCCGTGGGGAGGGGCTGTTTAGTGCCCAGGACTTGGCAGGAGGGCCATGGCTGGTTCCAGACAGCACGGCCCAGGCCGTGTGAGATCGGCCCCGGTCGTGGCTCTGCCCTGGCACCCGGCCTGCTCCTGGCCGTCCAGCCTGGGGAGGACACAGTGCAGGCAGGCTCAGAGCGCTCCAGCGGCCAAAGGGTGCGGAACGAGCTGCTGTCATGTCTTCAGATGGGGAGAGGTGCCTGCTGGGAAGTGTTAGCAAAGGATTTTTCAGGGGCACCTAGACCGATGGCGGCTGGGGAGGCAGGGCCTGGGTGGGGAGGTCCGTGGGGCTGAGGCAGCGGCCGACTTTGGGGCTGTTCGGGTCTTTCTGTCCTCAGTGTGCGGAGGGACGTGGCCAAGAGCCCGTGAGGCCTTCTCAGCTTTGTCGTGCATTGGGCGTTTGCTGATGGCAGGAGCGGTTTTCCTGGACGAGCCTGGCCTAGAGGATGCTTCGAGGGCACCGTGGTGGGCTCCAGGGGTGCCGCCGGCACTCAGGCAGCCCTCAGCCCTTTTCTCTTCCTGTCCCCAGAGGGTGCGGCCGGATCATCGGGGTCACCTGTGTCTCACGGGCCGCCCTGGGGGATGTGGTGGGCACTGCGGTGGCCTGGTGGCAGCGTGGGCCATTGCTGGCCTATCTGCTTCAGAGCGGGCGACAGAAACACAGAGTGTAGGGCACCTGGAGGCTCTACAGACCTCCCCTCTCATGGCCTCCCCTGCCTCGCAGGCACCCGGAGCAGTTGAATGCAGACGTCTTTCCGGGACCCCCTGCTGTGGTTGCCACACTGGCTGTGGTCTGGCCGTGTGTCTGTGGACACGATTCCCATTCGACCTCTCCTTGTGCGTTTCTTTGAGGCTCAGCAGAAAGTTATGAGGCTCTTCTGGATTGTTCTGTCTGAAGTTGGGACCCTTTCTTCGGCTGTCTGGAGCTCGGTGGTGCAAGGTCCTTCTTTTTCTCAGGTGGGGGTGAGTCTGCTGCTGGCTGAGGGGCTGAGCAGGGACTCCTTCCCGGCCTTGGCTCCGCTGGGCGTCCACATTTGCCCTGATCCACGCACCTTGCTTCTTTCTTGATGCCCTTGGACGTGAGCGTTCAGCAGGTTCCTAACTTCAGACTCCTGCCCAGTCCCATGTTTCTTTCTCTTCTGCCTGCTCCCCTGTTTGCACCTGTGCTTGAGCTCACTCCTTCTTGGCTCCTGGAAGCCTGGCTCTCTGTTTCCCCAGCTGCAGTGTGAGCTCCATGGGGATCGTGGTCATTTCTGCGTCGCGGCCCAGAACTCCACATGACCGGTGAGGGCCACAGCTCTGCCGGCTCGGGCCCCATTCTGTTACCAATGTAACGAGCCTGCTTCCCGGCTCTGGAGGCCCCGGAGGCCCCAGACTCCTGCTGTCCTTGTTTGTCCAGGCGCCTGTGGGCAGCACCTCGGAGGGCCTTTAAGACCAAGAGCTTAGCAGGCAGACATCTGCGGAAAGCTAGAGCCGAGGGAGGGAGGGCTTGCCCCTCGGTGGGCGTCCTTTTGGGTTTCCGGACCCCCCCCCCCCGCCCCGGACCCTCCCCCCAGGCCCCCCCTTCCTACCTTCCTCCTTGCCTTTGTTTCTCTTGGTCCTTCACACCCCGCCTGCGCCCTGGTCACGTTCCAGCCGGCTGATGGTGGGTGGGGTGGGAAAGGTGTGCTGTAGGCCGAATGTTGTGTCCCCCCCCCAATTCGTATGTTGAAAACTTAATTCCCAGGGTGATGGTGTTAGGAGGGGGTACCCTGAGAGATGGTTAGGTCATGCGGGTGGGGGGCTGAGAGCTGGTTAGGCCATGAGTGGGGACCCCTCATGAATGGGGTCAGTACACTTATGAAAAAGGCCCATGAAACCTCCCTTGGCCCTTCTGCCATCCCTGAACTGGGGAGAATGTCCCGATATTGGATGTCTAGACTCCAGAACAGGGCAAGTACGTGTCATTTATACAGGACTGTGGTTTATCAGCCCCCGGTCTGTGGTGTCCTGATGGGGTCTCCTGAGCACGCCAGACGCGGCAAATCCAGGATCTGAGGCCCCTCCTGCCAGAAAGGTGCCCATCACCTCACCCTGGAAGTGTGGGCGGAGGGGGTTCTGAACGTTTGCACGATGTCAGTTCAGTTCCACCGGGGGTCTTTGTGCCCTGCACCTGTGTGACTGCACCTGCGCGGCCGGCTCTGATCTCTGCCAGGACTTTCCCTCTGGCTGGGAAGATGTCATCTGGGGGTTTTGAGGTTTCACTTTGCAGCTGCTTCCCATTGTGGTTTGAGACACAGAAGTGTTCTGGAAGTGCTCTTCTCCTGCAGCGTGGATGTGACTCCCCACTTTGCCGAATCTCCTCTTTTGGCGGTCCCCAGAGGTGTGGCCTTTGCCCAACGGAGAGCCGTGTGGGGGCTGTTAGGTTGGTTCAGTTTCCCGTTCTGTAGGTGGAGGCAAGGAGCCCGCGGAGTCCGTGCTTCTGCAGACGCGGACTGAGCGCGACCGTGGCCTGCGCTCTTGCTCTCCGGGCTCCGAGCTGCGGCGCTGGATGGCGTGGTCTGCTCAGAGCGCCCGGGTGCAGCGCTGGGGACAGGGCAGCTCCAGAAAGCCAGCGCTGTTCATTTGCCCGAGCGACGGCTTTCGCAGCCTTCGTTTTGACCTGAAGCATTTTGCCCCAGAGAGCGCTTCCTGAAAAGTGTTCCTCCCTGGATTTCTGTGACCCCCGCCATCCCTGAGGGCTCCCCTGTGACTCCGTTCTGCTTGTCCACCTCCAGTTCCGCGTGTTGGCCAGAGTGTGCTTGTCAGCCTGTGTCCCGTAATAGCCTCTCCCTTGATTCGGGGTCCCGCACGCTCGTGAGCTGTAGTCCGCATCTGCCGTCCTCTGGAGATGCCCCCTGCGGTACCCTTGCACTTCCTCCGTCTACAAGGCGTCGAGTGCCGTGCCGTAGAAAGATCGTGTACTCGGGTTTAGAGTCTGGCAGCTGGGCCTCGTCCTTTCATTTGTGAAACGGGGCCGAGAAGAAGCTATCCGGGTGCAGCCCTGCTCCGTGACGCCCGCAGCTGTCACTGAATACTGCTTCTGATGTGCTTTCTGTCTCCTCCTCTTCTAAACCAGCTAGCCTTCCCACTTCCGGTTCGACTCAGAGCTGTCCCTACCGTCTTTTACCCGGGTGAAATTTGGAGTCCTTGTCACACCGTCGTCTCTCTGTGCTTCCGTATCTAGTGACGCATTCTCGTTCGTGCAGGAGATTCCTGCGTTCTTCCTTTCCATCTTTCCTCTTTGTCTTTGACGGGCCTGCTCTGGTTCAGACCTTTATTATTATCTCTGCCTCCTTGTCTCCCTCTTTCTCTGTGACACGTTCCGTGTACTGGCAGGAGGCGAATCAAATTGAAACATGGCTCTCCCTCGACTTGAGCAGCTCCCTGCTGCTTCCAGGACAGAGGTCAGACTCCTGGTATTTAACGCCCTTCGTAATCAGACTCCTAATTACTTGTTCATCCTTTTGCTCCATCCAGACAGAGGAACATACTGATCCTGGACCGTCGATTATTAATCTCTGCCTCATGCTCATGAATAGTAACTCTTAAAACGTATACCGAAGTACAAGATTGTCTGATGGTGTACCACAGACAGCAGTACAAAGCAGCTAGTCCAGAAGTGCAGTAACAACAGCTAACAATAGATCACCTTTTCCTCCTGGAACGTGTCTTTCCTCCCATTTTCTTTGATCTCGGTACCCCAGGAAGCCTGTGCTGCCCAGAGTACCAGAGGCAGCACCTGAACACAGGTTGATCACAGCCCAGAGATATCGGAGGTGCTGGTTCACCCCTGTTGTCCTGGCAGAATTATTCATGTTCGATTGTTATTAATTATGCCCTCAAGTGTCTACTTTAAACCGTGTATCACATGGTCGCCCTGCCTCTGCATAATCATAACGGAGAGTACTTCTGTCCTCTCGACCCCCGTGTTTGCACCTGTGTCGGAATGCGTGCATGGTGACGTGCCCATCGCAGCGGCTCCTCAGACTTTCCTAGAGCCCTTATTCCCCGCCCGTCTAGCTCCTGGTCTGTGCAGGCGGAATGGGAGGAGTTAGGAATACAGGGGTGTGTAAGCTAGAACCCCTGTCCCTGGGGAGCCCGTGGTCAGGGTGCCGACAGACCCGGACCCAGATAGAGCTCGTGCTGGCATGAACGGAAGTGAGTGCCCAGAGGAGGAAGGGGTGAGCGCTTTGGTGTGGTGGAACTGCACGCGGGCAGGCTGGGAGCCAGGGCACGATCCCGGGACTCGGTTTCACGGATCAGCACCAGGCATAGCCCCGCGTTCTAGGCGAGACACCTGGTGGTACCAGGCGAGGGCCCCGGCACGATGACGCAAGCCTAACTGTGCCACGCGGGCTGGCAGGGGTTCCCTGTCACTTTGCGACTGTCCCTGGGTCTTTCACTGCCATCTGAGCCTTCCTTCTGGGCACTAACATGTGAAATTATATGCAGGGGATGATGGGATTATGTTGCTTTGCCTTTGTAATTACATTGCATACTTATCTAAAATTAATTGAGCTTATCACTGACAAGACTGTCTTCAGCCTTTCTGTGGGCTGCATCCAGCTTCCTGTCTGGTGGATTCCTCAGTCCTGTGCGACGTTTGGGGGTGTGCTCCTGGCCTTTGGGGTGGGGGGACTTCCTTGGCAGAGCTGGGAGGGCACCCACCGCTCTTTCCTGCCTTTCCTTGAGGGTGTTTGGTCCAGGGGGCTCCTCCAGAGTGAAGGTGCCCACCTGCCAGTGAGCAGGTGCAGGTGGGACGGCGGACTGGAAGGGGTCATGAAAACCTCAGGGTCCTGACCAGACGCATCCGTCCACGTGGTGAGCAGCTCTCCCGGGGGCCTCTGTGTGGCGGCCCCGTTGACATGAAAGCCTCGTAGCGTCTGAACGACTGTACTTGCTGACCCCGGTTTTGTTATTGAACCTTTTGCCTTAAGAAATGGAATAATCCACTGCCAGGTGGTATTACTGGCAAACACTGCTGACCGAGAAGGGGGTGGAGCTGAATCTCATCGTGTGTGTGTGTGTGTGTGTGTGTGTGTGTGTGTGTGTGTGTGTGTATGCGCCTACATTTCAATGCAGGAATTAATAGGAGGCTGAGGGTCTGTCTCCAGTGGGTCTGCTGGAAAGCAGAGACGCAAATGTCCAGCTTCTAATTTGCTTTGAAAGGATTTAGATTTTTAACATCAAATAGCAGTAGCCTTTCCTTTAATGAAATGCCACGCGACCCTGGCTGTGGGATCAATGGTATTGAAGGGAGAACGGGCCTTGGGAGGCCTTGTGAAGTGGCAGCAGGTGACTGGGCTCTCTTTCAAGGGCGGGGGTGGGGGCTGGCTCTGGCCACAGGACACTCCCCTTAGTGGCACTTTGCTTCTTCTTGCTGTAGATCTTGAAATGCCACTTTTTCCATAAACATTTTTGATTTCCTGTTGGTAACCAATGGATATAACTCTGAGTCCATTCTCTGCTATCGGACATTTATGTCATATATTTTTTTAAATTTAGAAACAGTGCTGCAGTGACCATCTTTATGTGTAAGTATTTATTTGCATTTTGGGTTATTTCTTTGGGACAGGTTCCCAGAAACGGCGTTTTGGCAGAGAGGGTGTGAGCAGTTTCAGCGAGGCCAGGATGTGAGCCGACGGCCTCTCTCCCGTGACACCTAGTCACAGAGTTGCCTTCGACCCTACCTGCTCTGCGAAGGCTACAGCATTTCCCGGGTTCTGCGGATGCCTGGGGTCCTCACACAGAGGCCTCCGTGGGCAGCACTAGGCCATGGCATCCTGCGAGCGGGCACGGTCCACGTTAGGTCAGTCTATAGGCGCTCGCCAGTGAAGAACAAGAACAGAGTAAC
Organism: Prionailurus viverrinus; assembly: GCF_022837055.1. Classification (NCBI taxonomy): domain Eukaryota; kingdom Metazoa; phylum Chordata; class Mammalia; order Carnivora; family Felidae; genus Prionailurus; species Prionailurus viverrinus. Next base: position 136,415,493 of record NC_062567.1, read on the forward strand.
ACAGCCACTTGGGAGGGCCTTTGCCAGGTTTTCAGTTGGTGGAATGAGGTGGGGGGTTTCTGGGAGGGGCTCTTGCCGCTTTTCCACCATCCTGCTCTCTGTGGCGTGTGGGGGGCCTTCCAAATCCAGGTCTTTCCTTCCCCAGTTCTGCTCAAAAATCTACACGCCAGAATCCATGATTATTCTGCCTACAACAGAGCCTCCTTTGTCCATCTTCTTTAGAAGGCAGTTGGGGTTCTAAATAGCGTTTAAAGAATTCCTTATCAAAGGCTCTTTGAAAACGTTTTTATGGAGATATAATCACCTGCCATACAATTCAGCACTGAAGTGTATGACTCCGTGGTTTTTGGTTTGTTTGTGGAGCTGGGTAGCTGTCGCGACAGTACACGGCAGAACTCAGAGAGAAGCCCCGCACGCATCAGCAGTTGTCCTCCTCCCTCAGCCCCAGGCAGCGCTGGTCCGCTTTCTCTCTACGGACTTGCCCGTTTGGACATTTCGTAGACAGACGGTCCCCGACTCAGCATGGGTCGACATTACGACGGTGCCAAAGTGATGCGCATCCGGTGGAAGTTGTACTTGGAATTTTGAGTCTGATCTTTTCCTGGGCTGGCGATCCGCGGTACGCTCCTCTTGTGATGCTGGGCAGCGGCCACGGCTCCCGTCAGCCTCTCGATCGCGAGGGTCAGCGGTGGTCCACCGACGACCGTTCTGTCCCTCACTTTCTGCACGGTGTTCGAGCAGTTACACGAGGCAGTCAGCGCCCTGCTGTGGACTGGGCTTTGCGTTGGCTGGTTCTACCTCACCGTAGGCTGATGTGAGCGTCCGAGCACGTTAAGGTGGGCCGGGCTAAGCGGTGGTGCTCGGTCGGTTAAGTGTATCAAGTTCATTTTCAACTTGTGATATTTTCAAGAGACGGTTGGCTCACGGGGATGTAGCCCCTTCATGAGTTGAGGAAGATCTGCAAGTGGAATCACGTGACATGTGGCCTTCTGAGAATGACCTCTTTTATTTAGCGTAACGTTCTCAAGGTGCTTCCTTGCTATAGCACTTGTCCTTCAAGGTTCTTTTGGTAGACTAGTACCCCCTTGCATGGACACGCCATGCTTTCTTCGTCCATTCATCACTGGATGGCGCTTGGGAGGGTTTGCACGTTTTGGCTGTTACAGTACTGCTCCCGCGAGTGTTCACGGTCACGATTCTGTGTGGTTGTGGCTGTGTCCTCCTTTCTCTTGGGGATGCACCCAGAGCGGGGCTGCCGGCTCCTGTGGTGACTCAGCGGCTGATACCGGAGGAGCTCTCGTTTTCCCAAGTTGCTCGCTGTGGCCGTCCGAGTGGGGGTGGCTGGCGTCTTAACTGTGGTTGTCATTTCCCTGATGACTAATGATTTTGAGCACTTTTTCTTTTCTTTTTTATTTATTTTGAGAGAGAGAGAGAGAGAGAGAGAGAGAGAGAGAGAGAGAATCCCAAGCAGGCTCTGTGCTGTCAATCTCATGACCCTGGGACCATGATCTGAGCCGAAATCAAGTGCCGGGCACTTAACTGAGCCACCCAGGTGCCCCTGAGCACCTTTTCATATGCCTTTTCGCTGTGTGTATGTCTTCTTTGAAGAAATATCTGTTAAATATTTTGATCCATTTTCACTTGGGTCATGTGTTTTTATTGACATCCAAGACTCTTGGCACTGAATCTCCACTCGTTGGCTGCCTTGAGGATCAGGCTGGGGGCTGGCGGGGGGGCTGGCTGGCTCTGGGCCAGTCAGGCTGTTTCTGCGGCAGCCACCCCCGCCCCACCCAGCTGGGGTGAGCCACACAAGGCCTGAGTCCCGGGTTACATGTTTGCGGTGAAGTGGTCATGGGTGAGCATATTATTGTTGTAGGCAGGCCTTGAGGCATTCCAGATGCTTCCCCTGCTGATTTGCTGGAGGAGAAATCTCCTGCAGGAGAGCAGTTGACGGTGAGGACGGTGAGGACGTGCTGAGCTGCGGAGTGGGTCTGCCCTCGAGGGCTGGGCAGGTGGCCTTGAACTTTGCAGATGGGAGGGCCGAGGAGGAGCAGGACAGGCACTGCCCCACCCCACGAGGGGAGAGTTCCTTTCCTGGCCTCGCTGAGAAAGTGACTTCTGCTTTGTAGGACTTGTTTTTCCCACTGTGAATACATTGGGTCCCTTCACTGGTGTGAATTATAAAAACAAGGGGAAAGAATTCTATTGTTATCCACTCCTCATGGCGGTACTAAAACCAGCAAAACCAAGCAGAGGACCAGAGGCAAATGAGATTACCAGAATCCTTTTTGATGTAAACACTCAGTCCTGCACTGCATTCCTTTCCAGTTCTGACGTGGCCCGTGTCTTCTAGCGAATAGAATTCTTCCTGGAAATTTGTTCCAAAATCCCGTGGGGAGGAGTCCTGTTTCGCCTGGCGAATGTGCTGGAGCACCTGTGAATTAGGCCGCGAAGAGGAGACGCACTGTCTGTTTTGTACATTGGACGAGTGTTCTGTGCGGCGGTGGGGGGTGGGGGGCGTGAGAGGAGGGTGGTTCCTTGGGGGAGGTGTGGCCAGTCCAGGCCCCGCTTCCTTGGAAGAGCAAGTAATAAGCTTCATTTTCAGAAATGTGTTTTTATCTTATTTAAATGGACTTAACTGTTAATCAGGGTGCAGTGTCGAGAATAAAAAGGCATCTCTGTTTTAGTGTTTCAGTCCTTTTTAAGCATTTCTGTTTCGGGGGTTGTGAAACGGAGCGGCACAGCCAGAGTCTAGAACGCAGCTGACCTGCCGTGTATTTTCTTGCCAGTGGCTCGCAGGCTTTTGTCTGTGAGCAGAGGAGATGGTGGGGGTCCCCTCTCCCTGTCTTTTTCAGGGCTTTCAGGATTGTGGCCACACTTTACCTCTTGATAAAAGAAAGTACCAGGAGGGCACTTTCTAGTACCGTGCCAATTGTGCAGATTTTCACGGTTGAGCTGTATTTATTGCCTTCCTACTCTGGAAGTAGAGGGGTTGGCGTCTAATCCCCCTTCCCCTCAGGGTAGTTAATGTCACAGTTTCTGGGAAATTGGGATTCATTGTGCCGTTCTGACCGTGACTCGGGTTCCCGACTGAGCCATGAGGACCCGTGGTGTGTAGCTTTCTGTTTTATCCGAAAGTTGTTAATCTGGGGGGTGAGAAGGGGCGTCCTAACCGCCTCCTGTGCCCGGGGAGCAACCTCCTGCTTCTCGCTGCCACCCAGCCCTTTCTGGGGGTTCCAGATCGTGATTGGCTGCCCCCTTATTCTGCCTGTCCTCCCCTTTGCAGGCGGCGGATTCAGCCTTCCCTGTTCTGGTAAGCTCCCACCCTGGCCTCCTTTCCATCTTTCGGATTCTTGACGCCATTTCTGGCTTGCTCTGTCTCGTCTTTGTTGTAACCTTATTCCTTTACTGTAGTGTTGGTGAGGTCTAGGGTGGTGGCAGTTAAAATCGACCAGGTTTCAACTTGGCTTCAAGGTGCCTCTCAAGCAGCAGCTCACTGGGAGTCTTTCCTGATGTCTCCCTTCTTCCAAGAAGAGGCTACCTGTACCTTGGCGTCCCACGTCACCTGCACACCTGTATGGGGTGGCACCGTTTAACGCTGGCATTGGTGATTTCTTCCTCTTTCTCTACTTGCCAGTGAGCCCCTGGAGGGTAGGAACTGGGTCTGATTGTACTCTCTGAGGCTAGCTCAGCTCCCGGTTGGTGGTAAGTGGCGATCGATGTGCCCTGGGTAAATAAGTGTGCATAATAGACTCTGAGTAGGGGCAGTGTTTAAGTGGCGTTGGCCCCGGAGGCATCTTACACAAAGTGGGTGCTCGATAATTGTTGATCAAGTGGGCTGATTTATGAGACTTTCCTGGACTGTGGCTTCTGGGAACAAGAAATGTGCTTGTTTTACAGACCCTTTTGCTGGTGACTGCTCAGCTTTTAGATTAGATTCACATTTAAGCTTAAGTGATTGTAACGTACATGCATTTCTTACTCTTTTTTGAGATGCTTATTTATTTATTTTGAGAGAGAGAGAGAGAGAGAGGGAGAGAGAGAGAAAATCCCAAGCAGGTTCTGCACTGTCGGTGCAGAGCTCAACATGGGGCTTGATCTCATGAACCTTGAGATCATGACCTGAGCCAAAATCAAGAGTTGGACGCTTAACCGACTGAGCCACCTAGGTGCCCCAATATCTTATTTTTATTCATTGTTTCTCCCAGCTTTTATTTCCATAGAAGATTTCCCCAAAATTAGAATTAAAACTAGTTAAAAAGAGATGACTGTTAGAAAAAAAAAATAGCTTTAAATTCTGGCTTTTCTGAAAAAGGTGCTTATAATTATGAGTTCTTTGCATATACAGTTTTGTGACAGATTTCTGGTTCAGTCTCAAATGTGATATTTTACATCCAGTTAGGACGAATGGCTCCCACTTGCTTCGTGGTTTGGGTTCCCGTGGAGTGCTGAGTAATTACACCAGGAAGCATGGCAGACTCCTCTTCTTGTACTTGTGGAGCATTGTCACCATTTACAAATGCCCTCCCATGTAATGTCTCTGCTCTTTGGGAAAATTCTATGACTTAGGTGAGGGTGTTATTTTTAATTTGTTCCATGTTTACAGAGGAAGAAATGGGAGCTCAAGGGGTTAGAGGGCCTCTCTGAAGCCACACTGATTCTCGTTGGCTGTGCTGGACCTTGAACCCGGGTCTCCTGAGTCCACAGTCAGTGTTTGTTCTTATGTGCTTCTCTGCTACCCGTTTGCTTCTTTTGGTCATGGGGTGTCTTGCTGTGGCAGTTTTCTAAGTGGGAATCTTCTTGAGAAGTAAAGTCTTACAGTACACATGAACATGGAATTATGATATTGGTGTTTTCATAAGAATATTACAAAATTTTAATTTTCAGAAAACAACAAATTCACTGTTGTGGAAGGAAGACATGCTCTTTATTTCTCATTCCCTTTCTGCTTATTAAAATTTGTCTTACATTTTAGTTTTGTCTGTTAGAGGATTAGTGGTTTCATAATCTGATTCTAAGAAATACAGCGATAGAAAGCTAAAAGGAGAGCCAAACACAAGATTTAAACAGGAAGACTCAGGCAGTTGAAATAAAAGGTGGAAACAGTATTTGCCATGCAAGTAGTAATCATAAGAAAAGGAACTTATAATAATACCAGAAAAAAAAAATCCAGAGAGAGAGGCAAAGAGGGATGTTTCATAACGATAAAAGATTCAACTCATTAAGTTGATGCATCTTTCCTAAATGTATGTGCACCCAAAACTACAGCTTCATAATACATGAAGCAAAAGTTGACAGAAATGAAGAGAGGAAGAGGCAAGTTCACTGTCATAGGCAGAAATTTTAGCACTCTTCCCTGAGTAATTGGTAGAATAGGTAAATTAAAACATCAGCAAAGATGTGGAAGATATGAATCACTAAAGATGTGGAAGATACATACCACTGTCAGCCAACTGGAACTACCTGATTTAGCCACCACATGTGGATGACTGCATATACCAGCTAAAGAATGCACATCTTTCCAAGGACATATGGCACATTCACCAGATACACCATATGCTCTACCAAAGCAAGTCATAGTAAATATTGAAGGATTGAAACAACAACAAGTTCATCTGACCAGATGCTTTAATTTAGAAGTCAGTGTAACAATAAACTACCCAGGAAATCCTCAAATATTTGGAAATTTGTCAACGTACTTCAAATTAACTCTGGATCAAAGAAATCACAAGGAACATGAGAATCTATTTGAATTTAATGATAATCACCATGCATATGAAAATCTGTGTGTTGCTAGTAAAAGAGTGCTTGGAGGGAAGTTTGGTCTTTAAATGTTTATCTTAGAAAGGAATCGAGGTTTCAAATCAGTGATTAAAGCTTCCACTTTAAGAAGGTAGGAGAAGAGGAGGAAGTTAAACAGCACCAAGTAAAAGAAGGGAAATAAAGCAAGGGTGGAAATCAGTAAATTGGTAAATGGATAAACAAGGGCAAGAATCAAGAAAATCTGGTTAGTTTTTTTTTTTTAAAGACCAATAAAAACTTCTAGTTAGACTTGATCGATGGAAAGAAGAGAAGACACAAATTACCATTATCATGTTGTACTGAAAGAGGAAGCATCACTACAAATCCTACAGACATTAAGAAGATAATAAGGGTGTATTATTTGCAACTTTATGCCAATAAATTCAAGAATTGACATGAAATGGATATAGTACTTCAAAGACATGACCTCATAAAACTGATAGCAGAAGAAAGGGAAAACCTTAATATCCCAATGTCAATTAAAAAAATTATAATGAAAAAGCCTCACACAAGGAAAGATCAGGGTCAGATGGCTTTCCTGGCAAATTCTATCAAACATTTAAAGAGGAAATAATACCAATTCTCCAGAAGCTCTCTCAGAAAAGAGAGGAGGAGAAACCTTCTCAGCTCATTTTATTAAGGCTTCATAACCCTAATACCCAAACCTTATAACAAAGACATTGTGAGAAAAAGAAACTAGAGACCAATATCCCTGATGGCTATAGCCAAAAAGTTCTTCAAAATTACATTAGGAAGTTGACTCTTGCTTCAGTCCATGAAGGATTAGCTGCCAAAGGAATTTCTCTCCTGTTGTAAACAAATAGAAACTTAGACCAGTATGTGAAACAACGGTTTTATACTTGGAGGCAGTTTTCAGGCTGCAGCACGGGGAGGGGAACAGAAACTGAACCTGGGAATCAAGGAGTCAGGAAGGGGGTTCTAGGAGGCCAAGACAGACTGCATGGGACACAGTATTCCACAGAGACAGAGCCCACATATCTGCAGAGGGGTCCCATCAAGTCCTTGGTGGAGTGCTGGCCTGTTCATGAATGGGGTCCAATCCACGAGGTGGGGGAGAGAATCCACATGAGGCAGTGAGTTGAATAATCCCCAGAGCTCATACAGGTGCTGACTGTTGGGCGTTGCTGGCTGTCACTTGCTGCAGGAACCTGGAACTGAAAAGTCACTCTCTTGAGCAGCTGAAGCGGGGAGGGGGGGACGACCCTGTGTGCTCAGGACCCAAGCACTCTGTAGGGGCCTAGTGCAGGAGAAAAACGCTCCAGAGGAGGCGCGCGCTGAAGAAAACCCAGCACCCACGCTTGCTGCAGGAGCTGCGTGCCAGGGAAGCAGCCTCTGCAGGAGACTGATGAATGAGGCATGTGAGAACTTGGGTGAAAAAACTCCTTTCTCCTTTAGTGTCCCTCCTTCACTCTGTACTGAAAAGGATGATGTCATGCCAGCCAGCCAAGGAGAAGTATTTACAAGACCCAGTTCCATTATCACAGAGGCAGTAAATTGATAACTGGCACATCTGGCATTAAAAAAAAAAAAGGCATGCCACGAAACAGGGAAATAGGACCTGGAATCAGAAGAAATATCTGTCATTAGAAACAGGTAAGATTATGAACGATTCAGGAAAAAGATGGGTAAAAGATTTCAAGATACACGCCATAGAAAGTACAGAAATGGCCAATAAGCTCACGAAAATCTGTTTAACGCTCAACATCGTTAGTCATCACAGAATTGCTAATTAAAATGTAATGAGATGCCTTTAATGCTTACTAGAATGGCTAAAATTAAAGACTGACAGCCCTGAGTTTGACCAGGATGTGGAGCAGTTAAAGTTTTTATACATTACTGGTGGGAAGCGTAAAATGGTACAACCATTTTGAAGGACCACATGGCGTTTTTTGTTTTTTTTTTTGTTTTTTGGTTTTTTTTTTTTTAACCAAGGTAAACACGTATCTGTCGTATGATCCGGCAATTCCACTCCTTCATGTTTGCCTAATAGAGATGAAAACAGAGACCCACAGAACACATGTCCACAAGAATGGTCATAGCCGTTTTTTCACAGTAGTGAAAGCTTGTGAATAAACCAGCTATCTATGAATATGGAAGCAAATTGTGGCATATTCATAGAGTCGATTAGTATTTCTGCTGTTCTCGTAAAGAATAAACCACTGGTACGTGCAATATCATGACTCTGACATGAGCAGATGAAGCAGAACTCGAGCAAGTACCTCCTGTATGTACTATTTATGTGAATGTTAAGATCAGACAGAGATAATCTATGACCAGAAAGGAGCTAACTTGGAGTCGGGGCAAAGAATTATAGAAAAGGCTGCTAGAAATGTTCTGTATCTTGTTTTGGGGGGGCTACATTCATCCTTTTTTATTGCCTGTAAATTATATGTCAGTTAAAATATGGGACCCCACCTGCCCAAGAAAACCACGCCTAAAGGGGGTAGAGGAAAGACTTGGGCGTTCTTCTCTCCAGCACTTACCACCAGGCTATTGCAAGGCACTGCCTCAGGATGCGCAGGAAGCAGAATCGTGGCATCTGACCTGCAGGAACTCGTCAACCACTTCTGGGAGATGAAATAGATGCTCAGATACGGCACTGAAGGTGGGCCGTTAGGTGCCCTGGCTCCACTTGTTCCTGGCACTCACGGAAGAGGGAATTGGGTGTTCCTGGAGTTGAGAGGAAGGCTTCATAGGTCTGGCAGAGGTGGAGCTGGTCCTGGAAGGTTGGGTGGATTTTGAAAAGTCGGAGGTAAAGTTGGAGATGCCACGGGAACTTTGTAGCTTGGTAGGAACACAGTAGGGTACACCCTGAAAGGCACATCTTCCACTGTCCTTGAGCCATTCTCTGAAGCCCTCCCCCCGTGGCTGGCTATGCTTCCAGGCTCCTGTGTCCACTTACAGAAGCACTCAGGGTGTCTGCCCTCTGCTTTCTCTTGTTCTTTTTTTTTAAATATATTTTTAAGGTTTATTTATTTTGAGAGAGAGAGAGAGAGCGTGCGAATCTGAGAGCATGAGCAGGGGAGGGGCAGAGAGAAAGGGAGAGAGAATCCTAGGCAGGCTCTGCCCTGTCAGCACAGAGCCTGATGTGGGGCTTGATCTCATAAACCGTGAGGTCATGACCTGAACTGAAACTAAGAGTTGGACGGACACTTAACCAACTGAGCCACCCAGGCTTCCCACTGTCGTTCCATCTCCACAGACTTACTCCATATCCACCCAGAAAGGCATCCATTCCTTTCCATGGCAGTATTGTAGTCCAGTGTGTGGATGTAACAGTGTTCTAATCATCTCCCTGTTGACGGACAGACACTCTGATTGTTTCTAGTTTTTGTTACGACAAAGCTCAAACGAGCACCCTGTGTGTAACCCCTTGCACATGTCCCCGTGGAACAGATTTCTTCAAGTGAGGTTGCTGCTCAAATACTATATACCTTTAAAACGTGACCAATAGAAAGTTCTGTTCGTATGCACTCCGACCAAACTATAAGAGTGGCTATTCACCTACAGTCACATCAATACGGGTATGCTCATTTAATATTTTATTTAATTTGCGACAAATTTCTTGTTCTAATAATGTAGTTATTTAATCACCATTGAGATTATGTGCCTATTTTTGTGTATGTACTAGCCACTTCTATTTCCTCTTCCATGAATTTTCCAGTATTGTGTAGCTTGATCATTCTCTTGTATGTATTCTTTATGTATGAGTGATGTTAACTTTTTTGTATGGTATGTATGTATTTTTCAAGTCTGTCTTTTTTTTTTTTTTAACATTATAGTGTCTTTCATTGTGCAGCCATTTTAAACTTTTGTACTGTTAGTTTGTCAACCTTAATTATAGTTCTAGGATCTGTGTTTTGCTTGGAAGGCCTTTCTCCCATCTGGAAGTAGCACAATATTCCTCTATATTTTCTTGTATTTTTATCTTTCCTTCACATACATGTGCTCACATGCACACACACATGCACACACTCCATTTAGGTCTAAGGATTTTTAATGTGTATTTATTTTTGAGAGAGACAAAGCATGAGCAGGGGAGGGTCAGAGAGAGCGGGAGACACAGATTGTGAAGCAGGCTCCAGGCTCTGAGCTGTCAGCATAGAGCCCGATGTGGGGCTCGAACCCACAAGCCATGAGATCATGACCTGAGCTGAAGTTGGACACTTAACCGACTGAGCCACCCAGGCGCCCCGGTCTAAGGATTTTTAATCATTTGGAATTTTTTTTAATGTTTATTTATTTTTGAGAGAGAGAGAGAGCAAGAGAGAGATAGAGAGCAAACAGGGGAGGGGCAGAGAGAGGAGGACACAGAATCCAAAGCAGGCTCTAGGCTCTTAGCTGTCAGCACAGAGCCCGATGCGGGGCTCGAACTTACAAACCATGAGATCGTGACCTGAGCTGAATCAGACGCATAACCAGCTGAGTCACCCAGGTGTCCTTGGAAATGTTTTTGTGGTAAGACACATGGTCTGATTTCCTTTTCTGAAAATAAAGGCCATATTGTTTGGACACCATTGACTGATGGGCCCCTTGATCTGAAATGCTGTTGTAATCATAACTACGTGCAGGTTTGATGTGAACCATTCATCGGTTCCATTGCTCTTCCCAGTGTCTTAAGAACTGTACCTCTCTTACACATTTTCTTGTCTGTTAATACAAGTCCGTTCATGTTATTCTTTTTGGAAATCTTATTGGCTGCTGTTAAGCATTCGCTCTTTCAGATAAACTAGTCCCAGCGTATCAGGTTTTACAACACACACGGAATATCCCCCTGGGATTTTGTTGGCTTGCATTGAACTTAAAGAGTTTTTAAGTGGTGGTTGACAGCACTGTAATATTGAGGCAAGATCCAGCAGTGTGTTTGGTCCCTGCTCTCCTTCCCCTGTCCTCACCCGAGCCGCCGTCCCCTCTACACTGGGCTTCATAAGCAGCCCACCAAGTGTCCCCTTGTGAGCACTGGCCCCTCTGGTCTCTTCTTCACACCGTGGCCACGGCTTTGCATTAGTTCTTTCCTGGACTGAGAATATTCCCCCTCCAGCCCCTCTTCCTTCAGTAATGTCTCCTCATCTGTGGGTCTTTCCTCAGTTGTCATCTTCAGGGAAACCTTCCTAACAAGGTAGAATTTCCCACCTGTCCTTTCGTCTCCCAGCCCTTACCTCTTGTTCTGAGCCCAGTTGGAATTTCACACCTGCTCTGTCCTTGGGGTGGAGGTGGGTCCTCTGAGCACAGGGCTTTGTGTGTTGTTCCCTGGCCCGGAGGAGGTGCTCATTAAATCCTTGTTAATGCCAGTGAGCTTGGTGTTTTCCTCCATTTCTTTAAGTAGAACCTCACAGTTTTCTTCATACGCTATTCTCCGTTTCTCGCGAAGCCTTATGCCTGCAATATTGTTTATTTTGTTGCTGATGGAGAAAAGCTGTTGATTTTAGAATGTTCTTGTATCTGCCCGTCTTGCTGAACTCAACCCTCATTCCTGCCTCTCTTTGCTGGCTTTATCCTCAGGCCGGTTGGGTGCCAGTTGGCTGTAGCCCCAGCCTCACATCTGACCCTAGCAGTCTTCAGAGGGAGCAAGAGAGGGTTGCCCCCAAAAGGTTTCTGAAGAGCCAGGAGGGGCTTTCTCCTCAGCTTAGCTCTGCGACAGCCAATCAGTTTCAACCTTGGGGTGCTGGGTTCAGCTTCCCTCAGGCTGACTCCCCTCATCACCAGGGCTGCGGGGTGGGGTGGGGGGTGCTGGTGGTCACTTTGCACATCCGGATTCCGCTAGAAAGGTGGAGGGGCAAACAGGCCCTGGGCGAGGGTCTACACTGGACGTCTACCGGAACGGTCCTGTGACTTTCCCATCAAGCCAGTTTAACACCTTTATAGGTGCGAGATTTCCCGACATGGAGCCGTTTTATTCCTGGAGTTTTATTCCTGTGTGTACTGTCCTTTGAGTATCTGGCTGTGTTTTGATCTGCGAAGATTTGTTTTGGACCTTTTGTCCACATTCATGAGTGAAATTTGTCTGTGTTTGCAGGAAGCCTTTCTAATAGGGGAAGTTAATAGAGTGGAAAGATTCTGGGCTGTGAAGGTCGCTTAGTTCCTGGGCCACTGTGGCCGAGTCCCCCAACCTGCCCGCTCCTTGCCTACACGGTAGGGTCACAGCCCTGATTCACTCACTCAGGCTGTGGTGAGGAACAAATAGCGCCTTCAAAAGCTCCTCTTACACGCTAACGCTTACACAGACTCAGAACTTGGCCTCATATGTCTGTTCAAGGCACCATTCTTGTGTTTCCTTCATGAGGAGACAGGTTCAGAGAACATTAGCAACGGAGATTTCTCTCGGCTTTCTTCATATAAACCATAATCAGAAAACCAGACTCGTGCAGGAGGAGAGGCCCTGGGAACATGACTGGTAAACATTACATTATTGGCGTTCAGATATTAGGTTCCTGCTTTTCATAATATCCTCAGGGTGCGGGGGGAGATTCGATACTTTCTGAGATTCTGCTGGAAAGCGCAAGTTATTGCTGGTACCGTCGCCCAATTATTCTGTACTTATTTTACTTAGACTTTAGTAATTGGAAAAAGATTAGATGTCAGGACTTTGTATTTTGTTGATTATATTACCAAAGTCTCTTTAATCGTTTCTTTTATTCCGAGTATTAATCATGAGCTCCTAGCCGTTAGGAGAAGAGCCTAATGGTAGATTCGTAACTTAAAGGAGAGAAATAATTACTTCAGTTTCAGTGGGACTGACTGAGTGTTGATACACCTGCAAATTGAAATGTATTCTCTATCCATTCGGGGCACGTGGCTGAGACCTTGGGGAGACATAGAAGGTCACATGGAATTCAGGGGCTGATCTCCTCACCTGCCCGGCCCCTGCTGTGCCCTCTCCTGCCCTCCGGAGGCTCCGGACATGTCCTTGACCAGCCCTGCCTCTCTTTGGGTATTTGTGATGGCAACAGTGACTTGTACTAGTCTACTTGGAAGACTGCGTTGTCCTTGATGTGTGCATAACATGGCTTCACCCTTGACCGGTGCTGTATGAACACAGGCTTATCCCCGTGAAATAATTTCTTCCAAAAGCAGTCTTGAGCCAAGCACCTTCTGTTCTCCAGCAGTAAATGGTGGGAGTGAGACAGAAAGCGGGAAGGACGGGAGAGCTCAGAGGGTGGTTAAGTTGGGGACAGGTGTTGGTGGTAGGGGTACAGGGAGAGGGAGGGTGGGAGGGAAGGAGGGGGCATATGGACTCTGGACTCATTGCTCTAGGGAGGAAGGTGTGTGGTGCCTCACCTGTCCCGGCGTGACTGTGGGGACACTTGCGATGCATTTAGCAAACATGTACTCTGTAACTTAAATGCAAACAGGTGACACTTAGCTCTGCGGGAATAGAGGCAACTTTGCGTCTCTTGTATATTGAGAACAATCAGGAGCTGAAATCTTTATCACTCAGGTTTGTTCTGATTTCGTTTATGGGGCCTCATACCCTGCCGTAACATTGATGGAATATGTTAAAGCCCCGTGGGGAGTTTGTGGACTGTTTGTAAACCCTGTTTGTCTCTTTGTCAACAGAGGAATTGCGGAAGTTGAGCTGGTCCGGAATCCCTAAGTCGGTTCGTCCGATTACCTGGAAGCTGCTGTCGGTAAGTCTTCCTGGGGCTGCCTGTCCTGGCGGCCGGGCTCCAGGCGTGGCCTGTCGGCCGCCCAGGCACTCGCCCTGCCTTTGTGGCAGTGATCCGGGCCTTTGTCTGAGCTAAGGTGACATTTTCCATCTTTTGCTTAATTTCAAGCTTGGTTTGACAAGGCTGGCAGAAAATGAGGAGAGGTAATTATTTATGACAGCTGTATTCTTTTTCTCTGATTTTATTATTCTGAAAATCTGTAATATTTTCAAACGTGTGATGTAGAAAGGATCGAGCACAGAAGACTGTTTCAGTTCTGAGGAATCCATCACAGCGAAATAGGTTTGACAAAGGTGGTGGGTTTTTTTTTTTTTTTTTCTTTTTCTCTTTTTAAATGTTAGTGGGGATGTTAGACGTAGTCTGCGTTTCTGTGATGCAGGCTGGGGTTCTGGTTCTAAACTGCCCATTGTGGAGACTCCTGGAGGAGGTCAGGTGGACGAGGTGGGGGTGGGGCGGCCACCAGAAGACTCCCGGTCCTTCACTCGGGTTAATATCGGAAGTGAGCTGGGCCCTGCTGAAAGCTTGGGAGTAGTTTATAGACAGCTTTCTTCTCTTTCCCTTTTTAAATTATTTTTGGAGTTAAATCAGTGGGGAACTCGAAGTGTTTACTCTAAATTGGGTCTGACTTTTCAGTATTTAAAAGACTCTTTCTTGCTAATGAGTCTTCATAAATTTGCAGCTTAGTACCTCGTAATCCTAAATGCAGATACAGCTCTCAACAGTGAATATTTATTGATTAAATATTCTCTTGCAATTAAAATTAGACCTGCTACAATTGCTCATGTTTTTGTTTGGTGTTTGTTATTTTAAGCATTTGTATCTACTTTTCCAAACGTCCTCCAAGATAGGTTGCAAGGTTTTGAGATTGAACTGTGGGAAGTTTTGATGAAAACACGTTTAAGACCTAATGGTACAATTTTGTATTTAAGGATGTGCTGCCTCTAGGTGGAAAGCCTTCATGAATGCTTCTGTCCCCTTCCTTTCCTTCGGTTCTCAGTCTGCTCGAGTCGTGGTTAGATACCCTGTGGTCGAATGGGAGGGAGGGCGTAGGTGGGTAGAGTCTGTAAGCGGGAATGTCAGGAAAGCCAGGGAAGGAGCGTGTGGGCCTCCTCGGGCACGTGTACCGCGTAGCCGCTTAACGATGACGGAGCCCCTTGCCTGGAGACAGAGGCGAATCAGATAGTGGCCCTGCCACTAGGAGGGGTTAGGGCTGGTCAGGGCTGCAGCACAGTCTGGGACCATGTGCTGCGGGGTGCACGGGGCTCAGGCGGTCAGGAGCGGAGTGAGCACCCAGGGATGGCTTCTCGTTCCCAGTCTCTGCAGGTGCTGTGAGGTGGGAAGCTGGGGACCGGACAGGACAGAGATGAACTTGGCAGTTCTAGACCTCTTTGGGTTTGGGTTGATGGATGAGTTAAAAACAAGTGTGTGTGGGGGGGTGAGTGGGCAAAGCCGGTCCTTCCAAAGTTGGGGGGGCACCAAAAAAGGGAGGGCAGTCCCAGGATAGCGCAGACTCACCTGCGTGGCAGGCTAGGCTTCTTGTGGGAGCTTCTGGAACATCTTGAAGGGTGTGTCAGGGTCCTTGTGTGTGTGTGTGTGGGGGGGTGGGTAGATGCAGATGGGATTGGACAAGCAGGGGCCAAGGTGGGCGGGCTCCCCAGGAATGGCTGGGATTGGTGACCAGCAGGGGCCAAGGTGGGTGGGCTCCCCAGGAATGGCTGGGATTGGGCGAGCAGGGGCCAAGGTGGGCGGGCTCCCCAGGAATGGCTGGGATTGGTGACGAGCAGGGGCCAAGGTGGGTGGGCTCCCCAGGAATGGCTGGGATTGGTGACGAGCAGGGGCCAAGGTGGGCGGGCTCCCCAGGAATGGCTGGGATTGGTGACGAGCAGGGGCCAAGGTGGGCGGGCTCCCAGGAGTGGCAGGGAGAAGGCTTGGATGGGGCAGGGAACCGGGGGCAGCCGGGGACCAGGAGCGGGTGACTCCTGAAGGATTTGAGTGAGGGGTGAGTCGGCTGTGTTTCTGGAATGGGAGAGTCAGGAGTCTCTCGAAAGGTCTGTTGGCTGGTTCCTTCATTGATTTGATCGTATTTACCGAGCACTTTGTGGCTCTGGCACTGTGTTGGAGCTGGGAGATAAGGAGAGAAAAGGACCAAGTCCCTGTGCCTTATGGAGCCTGCGGAAAAGAAGGGGAGTCCCTGCCCTCCTCTGTCTCCCCCAGGGCATACCGGGGTTTTACCGCACGGGAAGGATCCTGTTCTCTCAGGAGTCTGGGCCCCCAGTGCTCTGCTCACCCTGTGTCTCAGCTTGCTTTACAGCACTTACTGAGTGCTTGCTGTGTGCCAGACGGTGCACACGCGAGAGATGCCCGCAGATGCGGTGGTCTCTGGGTGCAGGACCCAGGAGCTGGTGGGTCCGTATTGCGAGCAGAGCCTGGTTGGGAGGAAGGGTGTGCCGGGCTGCTCTGGGTGCTTGTTGGAAGGAAGAGGCGGACAGCCGGGTCAGGGAAAACCCCACGGGGGCAGGGATGGAGGCTTTGGGGGGCCTGTGGCCACTGGAGCAGGAGCCAGTCGCTGCCATGGCACTGTACCTGTCACTCAGGGAGCGTGTGCTCACCTCGACTTCGCCGTGCGCTGGGCCAGGCAGGCGGTGATGTCATTCATTCGTCACGTGCCCGCACACGGTCCCTCTGGGGGTGAGGACGGGCTCTGGGAATCCAGGTTGAGGGGTGCTAGTCAGACATGGGTGTGGGTAGGTGGAAGGAGGCCAGCATCCTGGGGGCGTCGTCTCTTGGCCTCGAAGCGCTGACCCGGGAGCTGCCTCGTGGGCCTGTCCTTGTCTCCCAGTTACTCCCAAGCGCACATCATCGGTATGTTTCCTGTCCTGGGGGATTTGGGGAGCACAGCGCAGGATGCTGACCACTCACTTCTGACTCAGCAGGTGTTTCCCTCGCGTCTGCCCTCAGCCAGCAGGCCCTTTGCAAGTGCTAGGTCACAGGAGCATCTTGGAAAATGGTGGGGAGAAAACCCAGCAGGCGCTTCCGGGCCATGGGGTACAGGGAAGTGTCGCCCCAGTTAAGACCACTTTTCAGTCTCTCTCTGAATCAGAGGCTTCAAATTCCACTCTTCTGGGCCCGCAAAGTGGATCAGAGCCTTGGGGTATACCCCGGTTTGCACCAGTTCCAGCCTTTCCCAGGCCAGGTGGTGGGGGTGGGGGGTGGCGGCTGGGACGTGGGGGCTTTGGGCTGCCCTCTTGACCTGCGCTTTTTCGTTCTGGGTGCACATTAGTGTGACCTGGGAGCTGGGGAAATATTGGTCTCTGGGTCTCGCAGGGTTGGAGACGGCTGCTCTAGGACAGGTGGGTGTCATGTGGGACAGGCACACAGGGACCGGCTGGGACCTGCACCCAAGAAGGCAACACGCCTGGGCCAACGTGCCTGGGCTTGACCAAGAGCGTCCCGGAGGCCCGACTGGGGCCCAGGTGGGGTCCGGCTTGTTGCAGCCCTTTTGCTTCCGGGACGCTGAACCCAGGATCGAGGAGAATCTGTCGTTTGTCTGGTGAACAAAGACAACCCAAGCTGTACTTGAATGTGAACCTACTTCAAGACCTGGGCGACGAATGACTTTTTTCCCCCAGGATGTTCGCGACTTGTCGTTACAAACCAGGATTTGTCCTGGTGGCTTGTTGAAGAGCACGATTCTTAACTGATGAGTAGAAAATGGTACTTTAACGAAGAAAGATGGGAAGCTTGGCTCCTGTCATTTGTGGAGGACTGGCATATACTCTGGTCTAGAAATACCAGGAAGCCACCATGGATGCTATTTAACATTTAAATTCCATGCAAGTGCGGCTGTGACTTTTTAAAAATTAGCGCTGTCAAAAATCATATTTTTTGGCTCATTTAAAAAAAAATAACTATTTCAGAAACATCAAACAGAAACTAATTAAACATTTAACATTTACGCTAATGAACAGGATGGTTAAAAACGAGAAGTGAGGGGTGCCTGGGTGGTTCCCTTGGTTAGCACTGACTTCAGGTTCAGGTCATGATCTCACGGTTCCTGAGTTCGAGCCCCACGTCGGGCTCTGTGCTGACAGCTTAGAGCCTGGAGCCTGCTTTGGATTCTGTGTCTCCCTCTCTCTCTGCCCCTCTCCTGCTTGTGCTCTGTTTCTCTCTGTCTCTCAAAAATAAATAAACATTTAAAAAAAAACCCCAAAAAACCCAAGAAGTGAAATGCTGGTGTCATCTTGTCTCCTTGCAGTGTGTTGAGGTCGGTTTGCACGTGAACCTGGTGGGAGGGAGCGATTGGCTGTCTGTGTCACTGGGACGGTTCCGACATAAGTATATGCGTGTATTGCTTTACATTTATGATTAGTGTTTTTATGGCATGCTAATATGGCAATTAAGTTTTCTGTAGTTGTGTCATTTAAAATTCATTGCGTACTTGAACATATTTCGTTTGCATAATTTCTAGTCTGGCTTAATTATCGAGAGGCCTCAAGTTGCATATGTGTGTTTTCCTTTAGGAGTGAGTGTCAGGAGTGTGTGCGGGGCTTTTTATTGCCCGTGCTCCCATCGTGACACGCTTGCCTTTTGGAATTTCTCTTCCAGTAGTGAAGTTAGAATCTGGGGGTTGGGAGAATGCTCGAGTCCTCGTACACGGTCACGAAGAATCCTTTGGTGGCACCGCATGTGACTGCTGTGGGGCTGCCCACACCGTTCCCTGGCTTGTACCCCCTGTGGCCCCGCTGCCCTGGCCTGGCACACAGGGCCTGCCGCCCGGCCACCACGTACCTGCCCACGCTCCTCACCCGCCAGGGGCGGGGGCAGCCTGGATACAGTGCCCCCCGTGTGCCCTGTGCAGTCGTGTGACCATTCTCAGGGCGTTTGCTCTGTCCCTCCACACCATTGTCTTCTCCACCACCAGTGCCAACCCCAGACCCACCCAGACCGAACCCAGAACTGTGTACTGGCCGATACTGTTTTTCATGAGGTCTCTCAGACGTCCTCCTCCCTGGGCGCCCAGGGCCGTGGCCGTCCCTGGGGAGTGGTGACGTCATTCATTCGCTCAGCGAGCCTGCATGGGGAACCTGTGGTGCGCCCCTCAGTGTTCTGGGCGTGGGGGGCCGGAGTCTCTGTGAGCACGGGTCAAGAACCCCCTGCGGGAGCTCGAGAGACAGAGTAAGCGACGTCTCTGTGTCTGAGCGTCTCTGAGAAGCTGAGTCTGGAAACACATGGAGCCCGGGGAGGGAGGCCGAGGTCAGAGTGCTGACTCAGACGGGGCAGGGCAAGTCTCTGGGGGAAGCGCTGTCTGAAGAGAGGTTACCCGCCGTAGCGTGGTCGCAGCGCTGACCAGACAGCCGCTGGAGGGAGCTGAGCTCCAGCGACAAATTGAGGCAGCCGCAGCCACGTGTCTTGGGTCCGGTGGATACGGCCTCGGCAGGGGAGGTGCTAAGGGGAAAGGTTTTGGGGACTCAGGCCCTGGAGAGTGGACTGGAGGAGGTGAGAGGCCAGCCTTGCTTCCCCAGGTCAGGGGCTGCTCCACGTCTGCGGCCTCTGTCTCAGCTGCCCAGCCCCTCCTGAGCCCTGGTGTGGAGGTTGGGGGGTCTTGGGCCCAGGGAACAGGGTGCAGAGAGAGGCCACAGGGGCTGACGGCAGCGCAGGGAGGGCGACCGCCTCTGTGCAGGGGCACGATTCCCGGGTGTGCCGGTGGGAAGGTTGAACTTGCCTTCCCGTGGGTTCCTGGGGCCGGCACGAGTGCAGGGCTGCGTTCGGCATCTCTGCTTCCCGGAGCTGAGCCCAGGGTCCGAGGGTCCGGGACACAGGCAGAGCCCAGGTGTGTGTGTGTGTGTGTGTGTGTGTGTGTGTGTGTGTGTGTGTAGATGACCCCACGGGGTGGGGACCTGTTCCTGAGTTTGTGCGAAGTGAGCCCGGATTCCCCGAGAAGGGCAGCCTCAGGTAAGGGCCTCTCGGGCCTGGCTTTGGCTGCAGTCCGTGCTCAGGCCCTGTAACTCGGCTACGGTGACCATTCTTGAGCCTTTACTCTTCCGTCAGTGACAACACCGCCAGCCCACCCGCCAGGCAGGATTCAAGGCAGTGGTCCGGGCAGCTCCGCGCCTGGTGAGCAGTTGGGCTTTTTCTTACTCAGCTGTGGCCGTGGCCTCCTGGGGATAGGAATTATTTCTTCCTGCCAGGTGACGGCCATGGGGACCGAAGTCACAGTGAGGTCAGGTGGGTGCGGTCGCTCCTGGTGCTCGCCAGGAGGATGGTCTCTGACATGATGAAGCAGTGCCCTTCCTCAGGTCTGGCCATTTCCCCTGGGGCGGGAGGCCCCCTGGCCGGGACAGGGCTGGGTCCCCGACAGGGAGAGCGCCCCGTGCCGCGTGGTGTCGGCAGAAGAGGTCTGACTGTGGAGGCGCCCGGGGCGGGCGGTTTCTCACGCAGGACCTGCGGCAGGGGTGCTCCGGGCACGCCTGGCACTCCTGTGTGTGCCTGGGTTATCGTTGCCGTCGCCGCTCCGAGTGTGTGAACCTATCTGCCTTTAGAACAGGAGCATCTCTCGTCTGGCCAGAAAGTAGAGGCACGCACGTGGAAGCATAGACACCGATGCTCAGCGGTAGAAGCTCCCACCGTCGGGGTTCCCTGTGTTGTCAGTGGGACTCTCTGGCGAACCTGCCCCTTCCCGACCTGTTGGAGTTCAGGCAGGTGCCCCTCGTCGTGCTGCTGAAGGGCGGGGGCTGGGCTCCCAGACCGGAAACTGCCGCCCTCCCTGGTGGGTTGCTTGGGAAGAAGCATCAGGAGCTTTCAGTATGCCCGGTGTGGCCTTGGACGAACAGCTTGCTTGTGGGGATTTTGCCTCAGGAAGAAGTCAGACGTGGCTCAGAATACCAGACAAGGGAAAAGATTGTCACCCTGTTCGGAACGAGGAAGGTCGAGCATAAACACGTGCAAACACAAGTACATGTGGCGGAAGGCCTTCGGGTTGGCAGACTTTCTGGAAGAGGCTGGGTAGCGGTGTTGCAGGATAGACTTCAGTGCCTGGTGACCGCTCAGCTCTGCCGATGTAGAACACCAGCAGCCCCACGTGGTTCGGACCCCAGGACAGCGGTTCCCAGCGTGCTGTCCTGTGCCGGCCCCGCCCCCGCCGGAGGTCACTACTTAACGACGTTGGGAACACGGTCGTGATTTCAAAGTGCGATGTGTTAGCATGGCAGGTTGGATGAAGGACATTTTCTTACAAAGGGGATGAGAAGGGCTAATCATAAAAGATTAATAAATGGGGCCACGTTAAAGCTAGGAACTTGTCTTCACCAAAAGACATCATTAGTGGGAAGAAAAGGCAAAGCACGGGGAGGAGGAGTAGAGACTTACGGAGGACTCCCCCGCGGAGAATGTGATATGCCTGCAGACGAATACGACCCAGTAGAAAACCGGGCTGTGCTCGTCCACGCGTCTCCCGGGTGTGGACGCAGGACAGCTCCGTCAGTCTTCTGGGAAATGCAGAGCGAAGCTACCTTCCTTTTGTCTTTTTAAAGTTTATTTATTTTAAGAGAGAGAGTGAGCGCACATGTGCGTGAGTATCAGAGGGGCAGAGAGAGAGGGAGACAGTCCCAACCAGGCTCCGCTCAGCACAGAGCCCGACTTGGGGCTCGAACCCATGAGCCTCTAGATCACGAACTCGGCCGAAGGTGAGAGCTGGATGATTAACTGACCGAGCCACCCAGGTGCCCCAAAGCTGCCTTCTGACAGAGACCGCTGCAGGCCCATCGGGATGGCTGAAAAGAAAAAGTTTGTCAACACCAAGTGCTGGCAAGGATGTAGAACTTGCCACGCACCTCCAGCGGGAGTGTAATCACTCCGGAAAATTCTGCAGCAGAACTTGTGAAAGGTGGGCATGGCCAGTGGTTCGCCTCCTCGGTAACTATCTAACAGAATGCATGTCATGGGCCGTGAAGGGCAGGAAGGAGAATGTTGAGAACACAGAGTGGGCGCAGTCCACACGTCTGCTGACGGTAGCACGGAATTTGTACGCGGGAACACACAACAGTGAAAGCTATTCTTAACATGTTCCCAACATGAGTGAGCTTTTCACATGTAATGTTGAGTTTGAGCAGCCAGACAGAAAAGATGATTCCATTTGTAGAAGGTTCAGAAATAGGCAACATTTGCCCGGTGTTAGAAGTTAGGGACTTATTAGCTCCAGGGAGGAGGTGAAGGACAGTGGTTAGGAGGCTCCCAGGGGCCTCGAGCCAGGTGTGGTTATGATAATTCCTCCCACTGTTTGGATGGTGCTCGCATGTTATATTCCAGTATGCGTTTATGGACATGAGGCTTAACGGTGTGACCCGGTGTGCGAAAGCAAATGTGTGTAGGAGTGTCATTGAGAATCGATGCTCCTAGAAATGCCTTGGGGAAGCAAAGGGGACGGATGTGCTCGCACAACTGAGAAGACGTGGTTGGATTCAGGCCGACCTCATCAAGGCCAGTGACTCTCTGAGCTCAGCTCTGCAGGTCAGCTCTTTGTGACGGACCCACAGCCTGTGGTTCTCCCGCATGGCCACAGGGCAGCTGCCACAGCTCCAGTCTCTGCACATTCTCCCCGATTCACAGGAAGAAGCAAAGAAAAGCCGTGGGTTTGCCTTCTGTGCCTTCATTGGGTCCCCTCTCTGCCTCTGAGCCTGTCAGCCCCTGTGGCCAGTGGGGTGGCCCATCAGGAACACTCCTGAAGGAAGGGGTTGAGAACAGGGATGTGTGGTTCCTGGAGGATCTTCAGGGCTCTGTGGAAACAAGGGAGGTATAGATGTTCAGCAGCAAACACAGGTCTGCTGCAGATGTGAGAGCATCTTAAAAGCGGAAAATACCACGTGGGATTTATTTGTTCACTTGCTCATACATGAATTCACTTAATGAAAATTTGGCTGCCATGTGGCTGGCGCGGTGAGGGGCTGGCTCTGTGGGGGTCTCGTGCCAGGAGCAGCTGGAGCCCTGAGGGACCAGCCTGGCCTCGGGTTGGGTCAGGCGTCCTGAAGTACCGTCGAAGAGACGCTGGAGGGATGAGCAGGAGGTAGCCAGGTAAAGCTTCAGAACATCCAGGGAAGAGACCAGGAGGAAATCTTTCCTATGTAGGACAGAAGAAGCACTAAATATAAAAGAAACACTTTATAAGTTGGATTTCATGGAAATTTAAAACTTAGGCTGTTTGAGACAAAGAGGCAGGGCCCAGATTAGGAGAATATAATCTTAATGTGTATTCGCTTCTAGAAGACAGAACCATAAAACTCACTAGGAAGATAACCTGGTTTAAGAAATGGGCAAAAGATTTGAACAGACACTTCACCAGAGGAGAGAAGCAGTGGCAGCTGGGTATGTGGGAAGATGTTGAACACTGTTAGTCATCGGGGATGTGCGATTAAAGCCACTCAGTAGAATGGCTGATATTTATTTTTTTAAGATTTCATTTATTTATTTACTTATTTATTTTAATGTTTATTTATTTTGAGACAGAGAGAGACAGAGCATGACTGGAGGAGGGGTAGTGAGAGAGGGAGACACAGAATCCGAAGCAGGCTCCAGGCTCCGAGCTGTCAGCACAGAGCCCGACGTGGGGCTCGAACCCACGAACCATGAGATCATGACCTGAGCTGAAGTCGGACGCTTAACCGACTGAGCCACCCAGGCACCCCGATTTTATTTTTTTTTAAAGTAATCTCTATACTGAGTGTGAAGCTTGAACTTGCAACCCTGAGATCAAGAGTCACATGCTCTGACTGAGCCAGCCAGGCTCCCCAGAATGCTAATATTTAAAGATGGACAATACAGGGTGCCTGGGTGGGTCAATCAGTTAAGCATCTGACCTTGGCTCGGGTCACGATCTTGTGGTTCATGGGTTCAGGCCCCACATCCGGCTCTGCTGACAGCACAGAGCCTGGAACCTGCTTTGGATTCTGTCTCCCTCTCTCTCTGCCCCTCTCCTGCTTGTGCTCTGTTTCTCTCTGTCTCTCAAAAATAAATAAACATTAAAAAAATTAAAAAAAGAGAGGCACCTGGGTGGCTCAGTCGGTTAAGCGTCCGACCTCGGCTCAGGTCATGATCTCACCATTCGTGGGTTTGAGCCCCGCGTTGGGCTCTGTGCTGACAGCTTGGACCCTGCTTCGGATTCTGTGTCTCCCTCTCTCTCTGCCTCTCCCCCACTTGGGTTCTGTCTCTGTCTCTCTCAAAAATGAATAACCATTAAAAAATTAAAAAAGAAAAGACAGGCAATACTATCACGGAGGGTGTGGAGCATTTGAAATTCTTACCCTCTGTTAGCTGGAGTGTGAAACCACATCATTTCTTGTGAAAGGTCTGGCCGTTTGTTAGGAAACGAAACATGTACATGCGCAGGGAGCCAATACTCCACTCCTAGGTGTTTAACCATGAGAGAGGGAAGCTTGTAGCCATGAAAACCTTGTACAAGAATAGTAGCAACAAGCTTTATTCATAGTAGCCCCGAACTAGAAACACCCTGGACGCTCAGCAGGAAGTGAGTGGCCGGCAGGCCGCGGGGCCTCCGTGGGGTGAAGTGAGCCGAGGGATGGGCTGCCGGTTCCCTTGTCGGTTTGGAAAAATCACAAAGACGCCAGGCCGAGCGGAAACAAAGCGTGGGTCCCTGAATGATTCCATTTGCGTGACGTTCTAGGCCAGGCCTGGGCGGTCTGCGAGGAGTTGTGCGGCTCCCTGGGCTCTCCTGGTTGAGAGGGGGATGAGCACAGGGGAAGGTTTTGGGGAGACAGAGATTCTCCACATCTTCACGGGGGCCGTAGTGACGCAGCTGTGTACCCTTGTCAGATGTCATGGAAGGGTTTACTTGAAAGAGGCACATTTCATCTTATATGTGACATGTCGGTAATGTTGACTTAAAAAGCAGAAGCAAAGAGGGGTGCCTGGGCGGCTGTCGGTTAAGTGTCAGACTCTTGATTTCGGCTCAGGTCCTGACCTTATGGTTCGTGGGTTCAAGCCCTGCGTCGGGCTCTGCGCTGACGGTCTGGAGCCTGCTTGGGATTCTCTCCCAAGCCCTCTCCCTCTGTCTCTGCCCCTCCCCTGCTTGGGCTCCCTCTCCCTCTCCCTCTCAAAACAAAAAAATAAACCAAAAGTTAAAGAAAGTAGAAGCAACAAAATAAAAAGCCCGTACAACACCAATAGTCTGGCCCTGGAGACTGGGCTCTTCGTGACCACCCTGAGCCGCCTGGGTCCTTCTGGGTTTGAGTTCACTTTATGTCCTGGGATTGCGGCTACCAATCGCCCACGAGTCTTTGGAGAGAGGAGGAAATCTGCATGAGCGACGATCTCTCCAGATGTGCGTACGTGTGTGTGTGCGCGCGCACACACATGCACATGCCTGTGTGTACGTTGTATGTAAGCATGAGCACACACGAGCACCTGCATGTACTCTGGTCAGAAGACCGTGCAGACTTCCGAGTTCTCTGAGGCACACGAGCCGTTTAGAACCAGGGGTTCATCTCAGTCCTGTTCTCGAAGAGCACGGAGTTCAAGCCTGGCTCCCGCCTGACGCCCACTCCTGTGGCCACGGGTCAAGTTTGGCGGGCGCGGTAGAGGCTGTGAGCGCCTGAGCCCGAGCCGCCCGTCCGGTGCCTCGGAGGCCGCCTCCCTGATGTGCTTCGTGTCCGTTTCCCCTTACCGTCCTCGTCCCCCCTGTTTGGGAGCGCCACACCCAGTTAAGACCCTTTGGATTTCACACTTTGTGAGTCGGCATTAACCGTACCTACTTTTTGTTCTTGTTCTTTCTCTCACCCAGGGTTACCTTCCTGCCAACGTGGAGCGAAGACCAGCCACGCTCCAGAGAAAGCAGAAAGAATACTTTGCGTTCATCGAACACTATTACGACTCCCGGCACGACGACGCTCACCAGGACACCTACAGGCAGGTGGGCGCCTGTCCCTCGCTCCACGTCCCGTGAGGGGCCCTGGCCTGGTGAAGGTTTGCGGGAGGGGCTGTTTGCTCTGGTGCGTTCCTAACCGGGCCATGGATTTGTGTTTGCTGATGAATGAACAAGTGACGGTGTGCTCCTGCTGGTAGTGCTTTGCTCATCTCCGGTTCCTTCTATAAAAGTGACGAGGATGTTTTTTTTTTTTTTTTTTTTTTTAAATTTTTTTTTTTAACGTTTATTTATTTTTGAGACAGAGAGAGACAGAACATGAATGGGGGCGGGGCAGAGAGAGAGGGAGACACAGACTCTGAAGCAGGCTCCAGGCTCAGAGCCGTCAGCCCAGAGCCCGACGCGGGGCTCGAACTCAACGGACCGTGAGATCGTGACCTGAGCCGAAGTCGGACGCCCAACCGACTGAGCCACTCAGGAGCCCCACCAGGATGTTTTTAATTGGAGTTGCAGAGCGGATGCCCGAGGTCCCCTGCTGGTGCCCTGACACGTGCCTCGGGAGCCGCCCGGCCTTTCTTGTGTCAGAGAGCTGCTCTTGGGCCCGTAGGACCCGGACAGGCATGTCGCTGGACCGATCAGAGGAGGAGAGTCTCTGTGGGCTTTGTGGGCCCTGACTCTCTGGGGCACGGAGGGGTTGGGTGTGGGTAGACGAGAGCTGACTGGGCAGCTGGACTGGGGGGGTGCAGTTCATCTCCAGCAAAACGTGTAGCCAGTGAATCATTTCTGCTCCCTCGTTGAACACAAAATGGTGTAATTATGGCTTTTCGAACAGTTGACAGTGTGTGTGAGGGGAAGAATCCTTACTTTTGACTTATAGTTCACAGCGCCTTCAGAATTTGCTGTTAGAAAAGCTCGTTGAGGACTTTGTCATTCCTACTGTCTTTGTAATGTGTGAAATGCAGAATGGTTTGTGCTGCATTCATTCATTCGTTCACTCATTTTTGTGCTGTGTTTAAACAAAAAGGTAGTTCTTAACTGATAGCTCTGCTTCCTGTTTCTTCAGTCAGCTTCTGACTTTCCCGAGACACGTTCGTACTGAATGTTTCCTTTTGGAAACTCTCCTTCTGGGTGAAGGAGCCTTGCCGAATTTTTCTGCCTCAGATATGGGCTCTCCACATCTCTTTGTCACCTTGGTGTAGATCTTTACAAAGGTCCCGAGACAGGCCTTCCCTCTGATTGGTGACCAACAGTTCTTCAAGGGAAATAGATTCTGAGAAGATCTTCCTCATGGAGGGGAAACGGTAGAGCTTGGGGGGGGGGGGGGGCGATCGCCATGCGAGAGAGCAAGGACCCGGGAGAGGCCCTTCTGGGGCGGGGCCCTTGCCTCTGGCTCCTTGGTGCTCCAGGGCACAAGGCGCTGCTTGCCTGGCACCCTGAGAAACGGATTTAAGATAGATTGCACTTGGATTTGGTTGGGGCGATAGTAGCTTACCTGGTTTCTCTTTCCACTTCACTAATTCTAGGGAATGGGTCCACTTGGTATTGTTTTGGATGTGTTTTTGATGCATTTTTATTCGAGGAAAAGACTTCCAAAGGATGACACCTAGCATCTATCTGTGAGATTTACCAAACCGTATTCTGTTACGAATTTCTTGAGGGAGAGTTAATTAAATACAGGTCGCATGTGTTTTTATTCAGTTATGATGATAGGTAATAAAAAGCTTCCGTGTTGTTGTGAATTCCCCAGATGTTTCTGCGATAACGTCGCGGAGAAAACCGTAATCCGCGGCAGTGATGTCGGCTCACTTTGCCGCCAAGCAGGCCTGCCTCGCGTGTCCAGCCCCTTCCCGTTGGCACGGACGGCAGGTGTAGGTACGGTGCCCACTGGCCCGCCCACGGGAGCCGTGTTCTGAGGGTGGCCCTTGAGGGCACCCTGGGGCAGGGGACACGGTCGGACTAGAGTCATCTGGCCCCCGGTCTGGACTGCGCCCCTCCCTCTCGGCACTGCCGCCTGTGGGCCCACGCTTCTTCCATTCCTCCCCGCGTTGCTCAGGCGGCGTGGGGCTGATGGTTTCCTCCGGGCCGGCTCCTGCCCTCTCCCGCTTTCCTGCCCGCTGTCCTTCAGCGCTGCCCCGAACACCGAGTCCACTGGCCCCCGGGCCCCTCCTGGTCCTCTCCCCGGGCGGGTGCTGCCGATGGGATGCTGGCGCCCGGGTTGTCGCCGAGGGAAGGGCTCCAGGCAGGGACCCGTCAGTGGGGAAGCAGCCGCCACGCCTCGCATCAGCGCGGTTGATGGCCCCCACCTCGTGTGGTCTTCACCAGGGAAGCCTCTGGGGGATGCGGCAGGCACCTTCTAGACAAGGATGCTGGGCCCCGGGCCTCAGTCATGGTGCCCAGGCTGTCGTGCCCGTGAGGCAGAGCGAGGATGCTGTCCTGTTCCCGTGGATAGTGGAGTCCTTGTGGGCACATACTGATGGGAACGAACCTGAACATTGGCTCCTTCTCGGCATTAACGATGTGCACGTCTTCCTTCGGCCTCTGTGGCCTTCTCCTGGGTGACTGGGGACGGTGATGGTATTGGCCAGGGGCGGACGTGCCCGTGGGACGTTGGGAGCCAGCCCGTGGCGCCAGCTCAAGCCCCGAACGTTCTTACTCGCTGCTGCTTGGACCTGCGGGTGTTGTCGTCTGCCGTGTCGGGGGCTTCATTAGGGCTCTCGGGTCAGGTGGCGCGCAAGCAGGGATCGGCCGATGCTGGCAGAGGTTTTTAAGTGCTTCCTTTGAAAAGTGCCCCGGGTCCCCACGGACTCTGTGAAGTGGAGAAAAACGTGGCCTGGGCGCCAAGAAGAAGCTGTCACAGCCGAAAACGTGTACGCTGTTGATGTACCTGAATTGCTCCCGTGTCCGAGGCCGGGAATCAATGTTTACTAATTGCTATGGATTCTGTTACTAAATAGCCGGGGGCCTGCTCTCTTCCTGATCGGGCAGCAAGTGTTTGCGCGGGGAGCGTCAGCAAGCCCTCGTGCTGGGCCCGTGCGGCTACAACCTGCCCCCTCGAGCACTCGGCCACGGAGGGAGTCTGTACTTTCAGGGCGGAAGCGGGTTAGGGTCCCGGGTCAGCTCGTCGCCGTTGAGCACTGCTCTTCTCGTCACACTTACGCCGACATTTGTCACCTTTGAAAATAACACCTCTCTCCCTGTATCCGCAGATCCACATAGACATCCCTCGAATGAGTCCGGAGGCGTTAATACTTCAACCCAAAGTGACGGAGGTAAGAGCCAGGATCGCAAGTTCCTGTGGACGGTGTCTCCCTGGGTCGGGGTGGTGGGTGCCCACGGAACTAGCGACGTGGTTTGTGCGGTTGGGGTGCTTTACCCACAGCACGTGCGGGGTGGCTCTCAGAACGTAATCACGGACAGGAGTCGCTGTTCTGTGTGTGGCGTTGACGCGTACGGAAGACACAGGTAGGCGTGCGTGGGGTGCACGTGTGTGTCCTTCCCCACCTGAGGGGGGAGCCCCACTCATGTCGGACCCGTGGCGTTGGAGCCGCCCACGGTGCCTACCCTGCTCTAGAAGGGCCCCCTGACTTTGTGATCCCGTGACCTCAGCACGTGTCCCGTGGCCTTCTCTCTGCAACTCGTGTTTTTCTTCCACATCATTTGCTAACATTCAGCTCATCTGTGTGTCCTCTTGGGTGATGGTCCGTCAGTCAAATATTGCACACTTTCTGTGGCTTTTTCCTGTCGCCGGACGTCTGGGTCGTGTCTGACGTGTTGCGATCAGGCCCTTCTCTGGGGCGTTGAGAAGATGTAGAACGGTTGTGCTGGGGTGGGGGTGGGGGTGGGGGTGGGGGTGGGGGTGAGCCCGGGAGCCTGTCAGGCTGGTGTCAGTGTGCTCCCGGGGGAGCTGCCCTCCTCAGACGCTCGCCTGCGGGGTGTTCGAGTCCCGCACTCCGTGTCCATGCTCCTCATCCACGGCCCACATCCACGGTCAACGTCCACGCTCCTTGTCATTCTAACTCTTGACCACACTCCTCGTCCACGCCCCACGTCCACGTTCCGTGTCCCCCTCACTCTCATCCACGCCTTCTGACCACGCCCCTCGTCCTCCTCATTCCTGTCCCGCCAGCGGGCCTTCTCCTCCTGGTCGTCATCTCCACGTCTCTCCTTACTGGTGGCCGTGATCTCTTCCTGTGTTAATGTTTCCGTGGTCCCTTTTCGGGGGGGTGCTGCTCTCTGTCTTTTGCCCATTTTTCTTGTGGGCGGTTGATCTAGTTTTTTACTGGCTGCCGATCCTAATGTGGTAGGGATTCTAGATCTTTGTCAGCTTGCACGTCACACCCGTCCTCTCCCATCCCGTGGCTGCTTCTCACTTCCTTCTGGGTGGCGTTGACGACCGGAAGTTCTTCGTTTCAGTGTGGCTGAACTTCTCGGCCCCTTCATTTCTGGTTGGCACCGCTGTGCCTTTCTTGAGAGATCTGCACGTACCTTGTGTAGTCAGTCCGCTCCCATAGGTTCATCTGAAGCTTTGCTCATTTGTCCTTCACACTCCCGTTTTTCCTTCGTCTGTACTCACCGGCTGCTTACGAGGTGAGGTCGCCCTCCAGTGAGCCCTCCCCTGAAGTGACCCGTCAGGCCCGGCCTCACGTGTGGCCTCCAGCTTGTCTCCCCGTGTTTGCAGCGTCCCTTCTGGTGTGCGTCCTCCTCACGCCCGCACACGTGCGTCTTTGTTCTCTGTCTCGTCCTGGAATTCAAGGGGTCTTCCCTCAACACCCACCTGCCGGCGAGTTCAGCCTCGTACCGAGTCCCACGGCTGCCGGGGCTCTGGTGCCCTTGGTCCTCTCCAGGCCTCAGGCCTGTGCGCTCCCACCCGACTCTCACAGTCAGACTCCTGGGATTGCCTGTCCCGTTTTTGTCTCACTGTCTGTCTGATTCGTGGCTGGGCTTGTGCGGAATCTGTAGGTCAGATGGGGGGAGTTGACGTCTTCATGGAATCCTCTTTGTTGTCATGAATATGCACCGTCTCCATTTTTAGGCCATTTGTGATGCCTTTCAGCCTACTTGTGAAATTTGTCCCAGGAAAGGTCTTGTATGTGTTTTATTAGATTTATTCTTAGTTATCACAGTTTTTTGTTATTCTTGTAAATGGTATCTCTTTAAAGTGGAATGTTTTTTACTTACGGTTTGAAACACCTGTTTGCGTCTTGAGTGCTCCGGCAAACGCACTTTTAAACTCTCCTGTCTCTTATATGCTTAGTAAGTTTGTTGAACAAAAATCCTGGATTATGAAAGCAGAAGTGCCTGTAGATTATAGCACACAAAAGGAGAGAATTAGTTTCCCACAGAAGCAGGCATCCTGAGGCGGTTGTTTCTGATTGTCCTTCTCAATGGTTGTGCTTAACCGTATCTGCAAAACGAGGGACAACATATCGTGACCTCTTTTTTACTTACTTTTTTTAATGGAAAACAGAGTCTGCCACAGATCTTCGGTTTACCGTCATTTTTATATTTTTCCTACCACTTGACACGTCGCTCGTAGAGTAGAGCTCTCAGGGTCGTGGCGGCTCGGCTCAGAGGGGTCTGCCGCAGACAGCAGGCGGCCTGGCGGGACGGGGGTGCGTTCCTGTCTCCCGCACGGGCTCCCCCCGGCGGTGAGGCGGCTTTGCCGCTGTGCTTGGCGTCACCCCCCGTGGCCCCGGCTGCCGCTGTAGCTTCCCTGCACCGCGTTTCCCTTCCACGTGCAGGAGTGAGGAGGGCGCGCCCCTCCCCTTGCCGCTCTTCCCTAGAAGGTGCTCCCAGTACCTGTGCTTCGGTCCCGCGGGCCGGAACTTAGTCACGTGGTTGTACTTGACCGTCTGGAACCGGGACAGCGTGACTCGGATTTTAGCTGGTTCGTGTGCCTCGCTGACGTCTGGGCCTTCTGACCGCCCGGAAGAAGGGTTTCGGCACATCCCCCATCTACCCACGCTTTCCTGTCCCTTCAGTAGGGGATGCGCAGTCCGCTCGGTTCGCCATCCGCCCCCCCCCCCCCTCAACTGTCCGCTTCCTCCCGTGGGCTTTGTTGAGGTCTGGTGGCCGGACAGTAAAATGTACCCATTGTAAGTGTGCATTTGGATCGGTTTTGACACCTGTGCTTGGGACTATGACAGCCACTTGAATCACGATAGAACACTTCCATCACCCTGAAAAGTGGGCTCGCTTCCTTTGCCGTCAGCCTCCTGTCCCCACCCCTGCCCGTGTAAGTCCTGATCTGCTTTCTGTGTCTCTGGAGCTTTGCCTTTTAAGAATTGCATGCAAACGGAATCCCACAAATTCCAGGCTTTCGTGAGCGCCTTCTCTTAGTGCTTAGACGCTTGTCCACGTTGTCGCACTGCTGCTGGGTAGGACGCTGTTGTTGGACGTGTCCTGGCATGGTGACCCGTTTGTCGGTTGATGGACACCTGGGCTCTTTCCAAGCGTGGGTCTTCACAAAAAAAAAAATGTGCCACAAACCTTTGTGTGGAGATCTAGTGAAGGCCCCTGCTCGCCCCTCTGCGGCGAGGACCTAGGAGCAGGGTGCTTGTGTGGTGTAAGTGGGTGTCTGTCCACTTCATTAGAGACCGCCAAACGATTCTCCAAGGTGGCCGTACCGGTCGGCGTGCCCACCAGCGGTGCGTGGGAGGTCTCGTGCTGTATCCTTAGCGGTGCTTGGTACCGGCAGGCTTTTTAATGTCAGCCGTTTTCTGGCGGGTGTGTGATGGTATCTTGCGGGCTTATAACTTGCCTTTCCCTGGTGACTGATGTTGTGCGTCGTTACGTGTGCTGGTTTGCCACACGCGGGTCTTTGACGGAGGGTCCGTTCCGTTTGTTGCTCGCCGTTGAATTGCTTTTAGAATCTTCAGCCTGCCTGTTCTCTGGACTAGCTCGGCCCGGAAATCCCTGTTTTATGGGAGCTCAGCTAGATTCAGGGGCCTCGGGCTCGCCTACCTGCCACGAGGGAGGCCTGGAAGTGAGCGCAGTGGATGGAGTCGGGCTGGATGGCCGTCACCCGGCAGTTCTCGGCCAGAGAGCAGAGGCGCAGCCTCGGTCAGGGGGTCACCGCCCCCCGCCCGTCCCCACGGTGGAGCGGGCCCCAGGGGACAGCAGACCTCCGCGGTGTCTGTTTCGGCCGAGCTCTGGTGCGAGAGCTGCACGTGCCGCAGAGCCAGCTGCTCCGAACAGCTGACCGGATCCCCATCTCTCCCTCGCCCGTGACCCCTGAGGGTCTGGGTCCCTCTGGGCCTTCAGACCTTACCTGGGAGGTTGCCTCATCAGACGCGCCATATGCCTGCAACGCTCTCCTGCCCCGTTCACGCCTGGTGTGTGCGGCCTGACTGCTTGTTCGTGACGCCACTCGCTCACCCTGTTTGTCGGCTCCCGGAGAGCAGGGCTGGGGCCCTCGCGGTGTCGGTGCCCAGAGCATCTCCTGGAACCTCATGGGAGTCAGAAGATTTTGTCGAAATTGGTAATTACTGTTTTTATCCGATGTCATTGTTTGAAAGTAAAATTCGTAAGTTTTTGGCTGCTTGTTTTTTTGGTCTCCTGTCCGGTGTTGAGCTCACTCAATCTACTACATGAAAACACACAAGTTCTGACCTGTGGGCCCGTGGCTACCATGGAGGGTGCAGTGAGTTTATTAGGGGAATGAT
This sequence comes from Prionailurus viverrinus, assembly GCF_022837055.1. Lineage (NCBI taxonomy): Eukaryota > Metazoa > Chordata > Mammalia > Carnivora > Felidae > Prionailurus > Prionailurus viverrinus. The sequence goes on from NC_062567.1 coordinate 136,448,516, forward strand.
ATTCAAATATCCCTACTGGGCCTTTTCTACTGATAAGTGTATCGTCTACCAAGTGACTTTTCCTTCGTGGTTATTATATTATCTGCCCTCTGGTTATCTGCTTCTTAGAGCAATGTCACAAATTAGGGAAATAAGATGCTTTTTCCAGTTAGCCACGGAGAAGCGATGTCTCGTTACATTTAAACAGACGCGGAGGATAATGAAACACGCAGGCTTTTAAAACCACATTATTTACGTGCAATTCTTAGAATTAGCGTGACGAGCTTTCCATGGCCCTGAAGGATGGGCATTTTCTAGGCGGCAAATAGCAGCGGTCGTTCAGAGTGGACTCTTACTGCGACCGTGCACTTGGCGTAGACTGATTGTGTCTGGAGCCGCGTGGGCCCGCCCACATCAGGGCCGGTGGTGGCCGGGAGGAAGACCGCCTCTGGAGGTCCCGGAGTTGGCTCTGGGGCCACATCGAAGTGGGTTTGTGACGCTTGCATCTGGAGGACCACTCCTCAGCAGCCCGCTGTGCTTGGCCGGCCCCCTGACCCACCCCACCCCCCCCCCCCCCGCCCCCCCTTCAGCTGAGCAGGCCAGCCTCACCTGCTCCTGCCCCGGTGAACCAGGAGCACCCTTGTGTCTCCCGCTCTAGCCCCCGGGTGGGGTTGTGGCAACTGCCCTTTCAGAGTCCCTGTCCCGTTAGACCACCCTCGGAGGGGCGGCGGCCTTCATGCCCGTGGTCTGCATCCCTGTTGCCCGATAGGCATCTGCTGGTGAGAGTCAGTGCATCTGTGAACCGTCTGCTGGGATTCTGGCCACGGCTGAGGCCCCCGCTGGTCTGCTAGGACCGCGCGGGCTGTGAGGGCAGGACCCGGGGCCCTTGTGTCCCCTGGTCCCCGCAGCCTGGCGCCGGGGCAGCGGATGAGTGAGTGACACAGTAGAGCGCACGCTCGTCACGTGTGGGCATTCTGCAGGTCCTTCCACGTGTGAGGTGACACCGGAGGGTCCTCACGGCCTGGACGCGTGGGTGGTGGTCGGTGTCCCACCTGTCCACGGCCTCTCACCCCTCGTCTCTTCATTCGGGCTCCTCACTGGGTCTCTGCCCGCCAGCAGTGGGAATGCGGTTTGCAAGAGCCCAGGAAGTACTTGGGTGGTTTGTAATCAGTCCACCGAAGTCTCCTTGTACGTGTTTCGGGAATCGGGTCCGTAGATCTTTCTTCTCCTGTCTCTTTGTTTTTCTGGTAAAATCTACCAGAGCAGAGGGATTTCTGTAACGTTTATGTTCACATTTAAGGAAATAATGAGAAATTAACGTACAGGTGCCCACCGTTAGCTGAAGAAAGAGCAAGAACTAGCATCTGTGACGTCCCCTCTGTGTCCCTCCCACATGTCTCCTGTCTCCCAGCCAGTGACTGTCTTCCTGCCTCTCTGTATGGTTTTATCATGTGTCTGTATGCGTATGCATGTTTTTGCCCTTTATGGTTTTTATTTTTTAATGGGATTATTCTAAGTATATGTGTGGTTGCCCTTTATATGACAGCATTTGGGTTTTTTTTTTTCCCCCGCATTTGAGAGAGAGACAGACAGACAGAGTGCAAGCAGGGAAGGGGCAGAGAGAGAGGGAGACACAGAATCTGAAGCAGGCTGCAGGCTCCGAGCTGGCAGCACAGAGCCCGACGCGGGACCTGAACTCACGGATCGTGAAATCATGACCCGAGCCAAAGTTGGACCCTCAACTGACTGAGTCACCCAGGCACCCCAAGACAGCATTTGGTTTTAAGCGTTACCCGTCAGTGCCTGTGGTTGGAGGTCACTTCTCAGTGCTGTGTTGCTTTCCGCTGCTCAGTCTGTGCCCTGAGCCCTCCAGTCTCGTGTTGCTTGAACATTTGGGCCAAGTTCATCGCTGCGTGTTTTCTCAGGGCGTCGCTGTGCACGTGCCTCTGTGCGTGCGTGAATGCGTGCACCTGTGTGTGTGTGTGTGTGCACGCGTGTGGAGAGGCCCCGGGGGCGGGCGCTGGGATCGCACTGGGTCACACCAGGCGGTCGTGCTGGGGGAGTGCCCCATGCTGACCCTCACCACCACATGGGATTGTGAGGCCGGGTCCCCTGCTCAGGCCAGGGGTATGAGGTGCGTCCCATTGGGCTTTTCACTTGAACCTCCGTGAGTGCGGATGAAGTGAAGTATTTTTTCTTTGGTTTCTTGCCCATTTGTGTTTCTTCTCTGGTGAAATGCTTCTGTTCCCTGTTCCTGGGGTGCTGGTGTCTGGTTGGTTCTGCCGACGGAAAGGAGTTCCTGATCTGTTCAGGGCGCTGAGTCCGTCGTGGGTGTGGATGCACCCGGGCGCCCCCTTCAGTTAGTGGCTTGTTCTTCACTCGTGGTGACGAGAAATTCTGAATTTACCGCCGCCCATTCCCCCGTCTTCTCCTTTACGCGTATGCTTGTTTGTGTCCTAAGACCTCTTTTTCAACCTCGAGATTTCAGAGAAGTCTTAGCTCTCTCCCAGATTTTTAAAGTTTTGCCTTTTACATTTAGTGCCACAGTCTGTTTGGAATCCACTCTGCGTGGTTCGCCGTGGTCGGCTGCTTTCTGAGCACACGTCCCTCCAGGAGAAGCCGCCCGCGCCGATCAGCTCTGTGCTACATCAGAATCCCACACACATTGGGCTCCTTCTGGGCTCCTCTGGGCCGCCGCTCTGTGTGTCCATTGTCCCTGTTCCGGCTTCCTCCTGTCTAGGTGTCCTGGTCTCACTGTCTTGCTGTCTTGCAGGCCAGGCTGCCCGAGCCTGGCTGTTGTTTATGGGCCTTCATATAAATGTGAAATCAGCTTGTTACAGCTTCGTGTAAATTCTGGAAATCACGCCGAATCTGCCGATCAGTCGGGGAGAGCTCACATTTTGTTTCTGTGTTTGTTTAGCTCTCCTCGTCTTTTATTTCTAGACAGTGTTCTTTTTCTTGTCTTGCATTGATACTCTCTAGAAAGGCTGTTGACTTTTGTCAGTGAACCTTCTACCTGGCAAGTCTTACCTTGTTCCCCAATTCAAGTATCTTATGTGTAGATGTGGTTGAGGCTTTACAGAAGTTAATCGTATTACTTTGTGAATAATGGCAGTTTCTTTTTTTCCGTTTTGCTATATATTTTTCTTTCTTATTTGTTTTGTTGTTTGTTTTTATTGTTTTTTCTTTTCTTTGCTGGCTCAGACTTCTTACCACAACCAAACACAGTGGGGGAAGCAGGTATCCTGCTGTCACTCCTGGTCACGTTGTGCTGACTTGGGATATTTTCTCTAGGCTTACAGGTGCTCTTTATCACGTGAGGGATGGTGCCTTGCTTGTGGTTTTAAAGTCACAAATGGTGCTGAGGTTTATCAATTCCTTTCCCCGTCATCTGATAGGAGAATACATTTTTGCTCCTTTATCCTCTAAATGTGGTGGATTTTATTCCTGGCCTTCCTGGCACTGAGGCGACTGATCCGAGGTAAACTCGGGTTGTGTGGGGTGGACGGGTTCAGTGACTTCAGGAGCAGGTAGGTGGCCGTCTCACAGGCCACGCTGCCAGAGGGGAAGTCTGGTGGCTCCTGCGTTTGAAAAATGCTTCTTTCTGACTGGCCCCCGGTCATTCTCGCCGCTGTGACATGTGGCCGTGTCTGTTGTGCTGAATGTTTGGTCAGGTGACAGTGACACTGTGATGTTGTGTTTGACAGTGTTGCTTCTTTTCTGTCCTTCACTTTTGAGCATAGTGAGACGTCTGGGTCGGCTCACCTATCAAACACCTGCCTTGAGCACAGAGCGTGGGGCATAAATCGTCACATTTGAAGAAGGTCAATGTCAAGTCATTCAAAACGCCACAGGTGGCACCATTGCTGGCTTTAAGAGAGTCCTACGTTATTAACCACGTCGCGGCAAATAATCAGGGGCAGTCCTGGTGTATATTTTATGTGATAGGTGGTTGCCTTTTATTTATTTTTTAAAATTTTAATTAAAAAATTTTTTAATGTTTGTTTTATTTTTGAGAGACAAAGTGCAAGCAAGCAGGGGAGGGGCAGGGAAAGAGGGAGACACAGAATCCGAAGCAGGTTCCAGGCTCCAGGCTCTGAGCTGTCAGCACAGAGCCCAACGCGGGGCTCGAACCCACGAACCGCGACATCATGACCTGAGCGGAAGTCGGACGCTCAGCCGACTGAGCCGCCCAGGTGCCCCAGGTGGTTGCCTTTCAATGCACATTTTGGATTTGTCACGGGCTCTTACTTGGTGTCATTCGTCAGGTGTTAGAACTCACGTGGGGGCGGTGTTCCTTGGATCGTGTTGCAAACACTTACGTTGTAATAATTTCTTCTTTCTGGGCCACGTTGCTCTGGGGTTTCCGGGGACGTGGCCCCCGCAGCTCTCCCAGCACAACTGCGGATCTGCTGTTGCCCTCTGCCCAGAAGTTATCTCCATGGTGCTTGCTGTGCTGTGAAGTCACACAGCCCACGCCTATAGTGCCGTGTTTTCAGATTTCTGAAATCAGTTTTGTGAGTCCTCGTGAGCACAGCGACGTTTTCCATTTACGTGGATTTCATTTTGTAGAACGCAGAGTGGCTCGGCGCCCCGAGCGCCCCAAGCGCTGCCCCGGTCCCACCTGGGGGGCCGTGGAGGGCGCCGCAGGTTTGCAGAGCGGAGCCAGGCGGTGCTGCCCTCCCGGGAACCTTGTGCGCAAGAAAGTCTTTCGGCTTTTTAGGAAAAGAAATCTTTCTTGGTTGCTCAGGTGTCTGAAGTTTGGCCAGCGGACCGGGAGTGCCGGTCACATTTTCATTTTTCCAGCCCTGGTGGTAACAAGTAAGGGCAACTTGTTTTATGACTGCAGTTCAGCATAAATTGATCCGTAGAAAAGGTACTTCCGGAAGAGTTTAAAGTTGGAACTACATTTACTGAATTCCTGCTCTGTAACAAAGACGAGAACATCAGGACCGTGGGCAGAACTTGAATAGCCTGTAAGACCCAAGGCGTGTTCATTGTTTTTTTAAATTTTTTAAAATTTTTATTTAACATTTATTTCTTTTTGAGACAGAGCATGAATGGGGGAGGGTCAGAGAGAGAGAGGGAGACACAGGATCTGAAACGGGCTCCAGGCTCCGAGCTGTCAGCACAGAGCCCGACGCGGGGCTTGAACCCACGAACCGTGAGATCAGGACCTGAGCCAAAGTCGGACGGTTCACCGACTGAGCCCCCCAGGCGCCCCGCAGGGCGTGTTCATTGTTAGAGCCGATGCAGCTCGTTCTGTTTTCACTCACCATCTCGGTACATGGGGCATCCTGCCTTTATTGTCCTGTGGCCGGTGATACCGCCGCTGAAGCTGATGGCACGACATTGACTCCACATTTACTCGGGCCCGTGTGCTGTGACCACCTCTCTCCCCCTCCCCGGGGTGCTCCTGCCTGCCCTGCCCCCGCTGGTCCTGCGCCAGCCGGTGCCACCTTTCTTGCCACAGCCGCTGGCAGGTCACCCGGCCCTCTGGCAGACCACGCTGTGGGGCCGTGACCCCCTGAAGAAGTGCCAGGGGGTGCTCCGCGTCCTCAGCACCGTGCTTTCGAAGGGCAGGGTGCCTGAAACAGTAGAGACGCCATCCAGTCGCCAGGAAAACAGCGTGTGTGGTGCCGAACGTTCTTGCCGTGCACGGAGTCTGGGAAGACAGCCCCAGGGAGGGTGCTTTGTGGGGACGCTTGAATTTGGAGGGTAACCCTGAATTGCTGGTGGTCCCCATTTCTGAGTTCTGGGGAGCGTCCGTGTCCTGACCTGGCCCCTCAGAAACCTTGTGGGAAGGATGTTCCCAAACCCAGCCTGGGCCGCCCTGCCTCCCTGCTGCACCCATCTTGTGCAGGCAGGCAAGGCAGGCCTGGGCTGGGGTGCCTGTGGTCCGGCAGTGTAGACGGGGCTCTGCCGGAGGATGAGCTAGAGCCCCAAGCCCAGCTGCCTGGGCACGTGGCGGGAAGCTCCTGTGGCAGTGCCCCGCGGCCTCCCTGTGCTGGCCCCGGGGGCCGGGCTGGCCGGGCGCTGGCTCCACGCTCCTGAGGCCGCTGGCCAGCTGGCTGGGTCTCTCCTCCCGATTCCTGGCTTGGCCCCTCTGGCTTTTGATCCTTGATTTTGGTGAACTGCTGTCTCTTCTTGCTTTTTGCCCTGGGGGACTTCGCACTAGCTCTGGCCTCTGGGGGCTCCTCTGGGCCTGGGCCCCAGGGGAGCTCTGGGGAATCGGGCTCTGTTATGGGGTCTGGGGCAGTGAAGGGTCTGGCGGTGGCCTGGAACGACCTATTCTCCCGGCACCTTCCTCCTTAGGGTGGGGTGGCGGGGGGCATGCAGGAGTCACTTTTCCTTGTGGTTGTTCCGTTGCTGTTGTGGGGGCGCCTCGGTAGAGGATGAGACACGGACGTCCCTCACAAGATTTCTCTCGGATTCTGCTTTTAGCTGAGACCGTGTGAGGGAACCACAGGGCGCTGGGGCTGGAGAAGCCGGCAGGAGCGAGTGCCTGCCCCCAGCTCGTCTCCGGGCCCGTCGGGGGCTGTAAATTCAAGGGAACCGGTGCTTGATCTGCACCCCTTTGAAGGGTCCTGTTGTGAACTTCGAAAGCACCTGCTTGGGAAAGGTGATAGGAAGGCAGAAGCTTGGAAAGGGCTCCACGCAGGCTTTGAACAGGAACCGCAGGGGTTTGATGCGGGTTAGGAGCCCTCGGCCCGCGGCATGGGGAACGGGGTCCTTTTTCCTCGTGACTCGCTCTGAGCAACGTCTGATCTGTGGGCAGCTCATTATGATGGCCATCAAATGGCAAAATATTTTCGGGGTGACCCTCAGAGGTCCGGTCCCGATGTGCTCACGGTCACGTGCGCTTTCCTGGTCTGTGAGGCGGTGATGGATGCTCAGGCGGGGAGCACTGTAGCTCGAGCCATCACAGATCTTGTTATGAGCTGGGCTGAGGTCGAGGTGAGCTGTCGGTGGGGGGGAGGCAGTGGGGGCGCTGGGGCCCCACGGGACGATGTCAGGTGAGTTGGGGAGGGAGTTCTGAATGATTCTGAACGACTTGGACTCAAACCTGTGCCAGTTTTTGTGATTTCAAGCGAAAGCAAAGCAGGGGTGCCCGGGGGCTCAGTCGGTTGAGCGTCTGACTCTTGGTTTTGGCTCAGGTCGTGACCTCACGGTTTGTGGGTTCGAGCCCCATGTTGGGCTCGGTGCTGAGAGCACGGTGCCTGCTTGGGATTCTCTCTCTCTTCCCCTTCCTTGCTCATGCGCACGTGTGCGTGCGCTCTCTCTCTTTTTCTCTCTAAATAAATAACTTAAAGCAAAGGAAACTCATGAAGTGTTTTAAAGGCAAAAAAAAAAAAAAAAAAAATACAGGATAAATCCTAGTAAGAAGAAGAAAAGAGAGAAAGCAGCCCTCAGCCCGATAGCTGCACATGTCGTGTCTGAGGAGGCCTCGGCGGCCCGGCCTGTGGTCGCGCGGCCTTCCTGCCTGCTTGGCCTCTGGTGGGCGAGTTAGTTTTGCTGCCTGTAGATTTAGGTCTGTGCCTGGGGTCCTGCAGCAGCCCTGTCTCCTGGGGCCACTGGGCCCCTGTCCCATTCCGGTTTCTGCAGCCAGTCCCCCTGGACGGGAGCGGGGATGGGAGCCGGAAGGGGGGGCCTGCCCGCGGCTGGAGCCGGGGGAACCTCTGTGGTTCCGTGGCTGGGGCCACGGGTGTGCCTGGGGGCCCTTGGGGGGGGGGGTGCTGGGATTCTTGCTGCCCCACACTTCCTGCAGGCCCCCTCTGCCCGGCTGCCTGGCGCCCCTCCACGTGACGCCGCCCTCAGCTTGCAGGCGGCTGGGACTTAATGCTGCTCTGGTCTGGATCTGTGGGCTCCCAGTGGCACCAGGCGTTCTCTCTACGCGGAAGTCTTTTCTGCGTTACTGCACTTAACGGAAAGCTTTTCCTCGGGGGTCTAGACGAGGCTGATCTGTGTGTCACCTTGTAAAAGAGATGCTTCTGCCTGCCACCGTAGAGGGATGGCTGCCGTCTGGCCCCGCTGCCGGCGGGACAGGGCGCGTGGGACCGGAGCTGCTGGCGAGGGTTGGTGCCGGGCCTCGACCTGCATGGCCTCCTGGCGTGTCCCTGGCGCGGCAGGGCAGTCTGACGGGACGAACAGACGCCGAGGGACGTGTAGGCCAGCTGTTTACCTTCTCTTCCCCCTTTCTTGCCGAGGAAACATAAATCCGTGTTTTTAAAAATTTTTCTTTATTTTCTGAATTAACGGCTGTTCCAGGGAAATGGCTCTGGGTGCCACTCTGTACGGACAGCAAGGCCTGAGAGTGCTCGCCCAGAACAGATGCCGGGATGTGGGTCGCGTGAGCTTCCTCTTGACCAGGGGACGTGACTCGGTTGGCGTGGACGTTGGCGTGGATGTCGGCGTGCGCCCAGCACCGCGGTGGCCTCTCGTGCCGCTGTCTGCAGTCAGGCCAGGTGGGCCTGGGGGCGGCACGTTCCCCGAGCAGGAGGGTGCTGGGCGCTTCCAGAAGGCAGACCTGGTGCCGAGGGGGCGGCCGTGAGCGCTTTGCCTGGCGCAGCCTCCACAAGCCCGCACCTTGACTCCTGGCTCGGAGACGGGACCATCTCCGCATGAGGAACATGAAGTCCGCGCATGGGACCAAGCGATCGTGCGCAGAGAGATCTCTGTGACTCGACTCGCTGGCTTCGGAGCCCCAGCTGTCCCCTGCCTCTGGGCGCACCCAGCTTGGCGCTCTGCCCCTCCTCCCTCCTGAAGAAGTCGTCATCGGCCTTCACTTCCCTGTTTGCCTGTCGTCTCCTCTTCCAAGCCCGCTGGCACCACACGCTGCCCGCACCGCTTCCCCTCGCTGGGGTTGCTTCTCTGCGCCTGAGTCGGTTTCGCCTCTCCGACAAGCGGGGGGCCCGAGGTCCCAACTGGCTGGCCTCTGGGGAGCTGGGTCTGGAGCATCACTTGATGGAGAAACGGAAGGGAAGGAGCTGGCCGAAATCCCGGGCTGGCCCGAGCCGTTACCGGAACGGGAAGGTCAGCGCCCAGCAGCGGCACAGGCCTTGGAGAGCAAGGGCACATGGAGGGTCAGATTGAAGGGTGGGGGGGACCCGGATCATTCACGCCTCTGTTAGGCCAGCGAGGGTTCTAGGGTTTTCCTCCGTGCCTGTCACGGGGCAGGACCGAGGGCACAGCCGTGAACGGGATGCGGGAGGACCTTCCTCGGGGGGGTGGGGGGGCTCCCGCGGAAGTGGGTGGGGGCCGCAGGCTGGGAAGAGGGGTGCTGTTCTGGCTGGGCTGGTAAAGGAAGCTGTCTCTTAGGAGGCGGCGTTTGAACTCACACCTAAATGCTGGAGATCGGGGGTGCCCTGGGAGGTCTGGCTGCGAGCAGGGCGTTGCGACAAGTTCGAGAGCAGAGGCCGCGAGGGGGACAGAAGTGGCGGCTTTGGCAAGCGAGGACCCAGTGGAGGCGATGAGGTGGGGGAAGGGAGGGGCAGGTCAGGCTCCTTGGGGTCACCGCCAACAGTCTGCATTCACCCTCCCCGTCTTGGGCAGACAGCGTGACTGACGGACGGACGGACGGCGTGGCCCGATGTGTCAGCAGCTCCCTCTGCCGCCCTGGGGGGTGTCGAGTACGGGGTGTCAGCTGGGAGGCCAGCTGGGAGAGTGTCACAGGGGACCCGACGTGAGATGACGGCCCCTAAGCTGGCGGCCGTGAAGCCGAGAGAACGGGCTGGGGCCGGACGCTCTTCGGAGGCTGCTCTGTAGGTGAAGCCACCAGGAGGCCCCTACTGTCCGCGGCCTCTCTGGGGCCAGACCTCTGGGGGCAGTGATGACCTGCGTGTGCTCAGTGGCGAGCCGGATTTGCGTCGCGTGTCCCAAACCTCCCCGGGCGGTGCTCTTTCGGGATGCTAGCCTGCCTGACGTGCTGAAAGCCATTTTTGTTCACGATTGAGCCACTTGTCCCTTTACTTACACGTTACCGGGGTTAAAGCCCTAAAAGTATAATTTGCAGGTTATCAAGAGAGATCAAGGGGAGTTAAATCTAAATAGTCCGAGCTAACTGATCGCTTTCCTTGATGGGAGAGCTGAGTTCCTAAAATTTCCCCCCCAAAGTGATACAAATACGGAGCGCTGTCCTCAAGGGTGTGAGCGTGTGGGCCGGCCTGCGTCCCCAGAGCCTGCACGGCGGTGCAGATTGGAGGGCCAGGAGGGGCGGGGGTCGGCTCCTTCACAGACGGCGCTTTGGGAGCCCTCGAGCCGCGTGTTTGTGACCGAACGGCCGCGCTGTCGGCTCCCGCTGCCGCCTCCCTCGTTCGGCCGTGTTCACCGGGCACGTTTGCCCCGGGGTGCTTTCCTCGGTTCCCCCACGCTGTGTCCAGTGGAGCCCGGTCCGTCTCGGGACGGCTTGCTCGAGACTGTGCGCGAGGGAAGCTTTGGGGCTGAGTCAGGAGCCCGGGCCTGTGGCTTTCTCAGCCCTCCCGTGGCCGCCGGGCTGGGAGTCACGAGGAGGCCACGACAGCTGCCTGCACGGGTGCTGGGTGCCCTGGGACGCCTCGGGTCCCTGCACGCGCCCTGCTGGGTGGGGCTCGTGGGGCCTCCGCACCCACTTGTCTTCACTGCCTGGGCTGCCGGGGGAAAGCGTGCATTCGTGCTTGTGAGCAGGTTTAGGGGTGTGCACGTGTGCGTGAGAGAGAGAGGGGAGAGAGAGGAGCTCTCTGAAAGTGTGGGCGGGCTTAAAGGGTGGGAGGGCTCCCGTGCTGACGTCACCACCTCCCAGGTGAGGCTGCAGAGCAGGAAAGGAGATTCCTGTGTGCTGAGCTCTGGCTTCTCCTCCAGGCCACACACGCGCACACACACACTGCACCCGCACATGCATGCCCATGCACCACACACCTGCGTGCACACACGTACCACATGCCCACGCACACGTGTACATATGCACACGCACCACACACCAGCGCCTGCACGCACATGTGCCATCACACAGGCACGTACCCCCTATCTGTGCACACACACGCGTGCACACCAGGCCCCCTTAATGACCAGGTCCCCGCTGGGCCTTGGGCAGGTGGGAAGCAATTAGATGCAGTTTGCTCCCCAGGGGCTCCTACACCTTGCTCGCTCTTTTCTTGCTAAACAAGTAACATTTTTTGATTTTTTTCTCCTGTTAGATGTACATGTGAAAAAAAGTGTACCGGTGGTGGCATTTCATAAGCCTTGCAAGACCGCCGTTTAGTCGCACTTCTGGCGTGACCCCTGGCTCTGCTGCTCTGGGTAAAGTGCTCAGCCCGTAGTGCCTCAGCTCTCTCGTGTGTGTTAGTTGCCTGCCCCTGCGTCACAGCATCGCCACAAACCCAGTGCTTAAAACAACACACACTTGTTCATGTCTGTTGTCTTATGGTTCCTGTGGGTCAGGAGTCTGGGCGTGTCTTAGCTCGGGGTCTCCCCGGGGGCCAGTCAGGTGATATCTGGGCTGCAGACTCATCTGCGGCTCGACTGGGAAAGGATCAGCTTCCAGACTCACGTGGCTGCCGGCAGGATTTGGTTGCTTGTAGAGCCGGGGCCTCGGTTTCCTGCCGGTTCTCGGCCACCCTCAGCCGAGAACGGCCCTTTCCATGTGCGGCTCTCAGTGTGGTAGCAGGGAGAGCGTCTCCTGGTGGGATGGGTTGTGCTCTCAGGTGACAGAATTGTGCAAAGCAGGTCGCGGGGCTGCCCACACTCAAGGGGGTGGGGGACACAGGGCCATCTTGGGTCTGTCTGCTGCATCCTCAGAAAGTGGGGGAGTAAGCATACCCACCTCCAAGATTAGGGGGGCACTTGGGGCACCCAGGGGCTCAGTCGGTTGAGCATCCGACTTCGGCTCAGGTCACGATCTCATGGTCCGTGAGTTTGAGCCCCACGTTGGGCTCTATCCTGACAGCTCAGAGCCTGGAGCCCGCTTCGGATTCTGTGTCTCCCTCTCTCTCTGCCCCTCCCCCACTCACACTCTGTCTCTGTCTTTCTCAAAACTAAATAAGCGTTAAAAAAACGTTAGAAAAAAGGACTAGAGGGGGATTAGAGGAGCTAACTGAAGGTGGTTAGGATGATGAGCATTTAATAAACGTTAGCTGCTATCGCTGTGAGGTTGCTTTCTGAAGCCCACATACGCACCGTGGCATTCGGGGCCGTCCCCAGTGGCTCCTTCCTGCCCTCCTTCGCCCTCAGTGGCCCCCAGAATGCACTTGTGTGTTTCTGCTTTGTCCGTCTGTGCAGACCATACCCTTGTGGAGTCCTTCCATCCGCGAGTTTGTGGGGCTGACGCGGGTCATTTGCTCCCAGCCCGCCTCAGGCCTGGCCGTCGTGTGACAGCCACAGAGGCTTTTTCTCCTGGCCTGAGGCCTCTGACCTGGCGGGCACTGCAGACACGGCCCCTTGCACTGTGTGGGTGCCCGTTGTGGGTGCCCTGGCTCCTCTGGAAACTTCTTCTAGGGCAGGCTGACCTGTCTCTGGGTGCCCTGCCTAGGGGACAAGGGCCATGTTGGCAATGACTGAAAGGTGGCCTGAGCCCCATCCTTGGGTGCCCCTGGGGCTGTCTGCGCAACACCCTCTGCAGGGGTGAGGGCCAGAGCAAGTACAGTCACCTCTCTCGGCCCCCTTGCCTCACCTGTGGCTCTCAGGTTGAGGCTGACCAGTGAGCTGGTGGTGGGAATGCACCTTCCCCGCCAGGCCTTGCGATCCTTGGCCGTGTTGTGACTGAGCACGCATGCAAGCGAGTTTCCCACCCTGCCGGTCATCTTTGCTAGAACTTTCCAGCACGGGGTAGAAATCTGCCAGTGAGCTGTACGCATACTTCTGGGTTTTCTTAGCGAGGAGAGGCCTAGCTGACCTTCACGGCAGCCCAGCTGGCCACACGCTCTGTGTGCTAAACTGTCATAAGTGTGTCCCGCTTGGCTGTTCCCGCTTGGCTGTTCCCGCTTGTCTCCGTGTGGCCTGAGCTGCTGGCTCCGGGCCCTGAAGCAGGCTTCCCGCCCAGTGGTTCTGGGGGCAGCCGAGTCTCCTCACGCTGGTGTGGTCTCTGTGCCTTGGCTTCCATAGCCTGTCCCCACCCTGTCCACAGTGAGGAAAGGCCACACACAGTTGTGACGCCGTCTCAGGCTTCCCTGGTTCCCCGGGCGGGGCTGTGACTGCTGAGAGGTGCCAGGGTCTGCGAGAGGGGTCCTGTCCCGCGCGGACCCTGCTCCGTGTCCGTCCTCTGTGCCACCGCGTGGACTCGTCCGGCGTTGCTTCCAGCCTCAGTGGGCGATGTGCCGTCGCGGGAGCACGCGTCAGCCCTCTGGTGTCCGCGCAGGAGAAATGCCAGATGGTGCTGTGGGCCAAGCGACTTTTGTCTTTTGCTCTTGTTTGAATATTCTTTCCAGGTCTCCCTGGAAGGCTGTTGGTGTAAGATGAAAACCGTGTGTGAATGCGTGTGCGTGAAGGTGTTACTCATTCGGCAGACGTTTATCTGCTGCCCAGTGGGACGGGCTCCGTGCCCAGGTGCCCCTCCACTTACGTGGAGTGGGCCCCGTGGGGGGCGTCCCAGGGTGGGCCCCGTGGGGGCCAGGATTCCAGGGCCAGCTGTGCTGCGCGCTGACCGTGGGCTCTGTGTGAGGAGACTTCCCCGTCCCGGTCCCGGGCCCCCCGCGGCAGAACTGGCTTGGTAACTTACCCACCTGGGGATGTAGACCACCAGCTCAGTGATGTCCAGGCGGGACAGGGGTTTGCCTCCTTGGGTGCAAGGCTCGTGCTTGTTCTGCAGGCTCGACTTGTTGGGAAACGATGCGGCTCATGCTTGTCGTGTCTGCGCCCCACGCCTTCGTAGCATGAGGCCCGTTCAGCAGCTCTGTCTTGTAAGGAGAGAGAGGGGGCTCAGCTCCTCCTGTGTCCTTGGCCTGGGTCCTCGAACGGCTCGTGGGAGTGTGTGTGAGGGGGAGCTGCTGGAGTAGGGCGTCGCGGATGGTGATCGCTTTCCAGGGGTTAAAAAAAACATCCGTTAAAACAAAAATCCCCAAAACCGAGCACGTGGATACAGAGAACGGATCCGTGGTTGTCAGAGGTGGGGGCGGGGGCGGGTGAGATGGGTGGGGGGGGGGGTCAAAATAAAAGGAGTCACGGGACGTGATGTGCAGTATGGGGTTTACAGTTCCAGTGCGCTGCATACGTCAGAGATGCTAAGAGATCTTAGGAGTCTTATTACAAGAAAAGAAAACTTCTAACTATGTACGGTAACAGGTCGTTAACCAGACTTGATGTGGTGAGTGTTTTGTAATATTTACAAATATGGGGTCACTGTTCAAATATCATAGACCTGGAACTAGGATAATGTTATACGTTAGTTCTACCTGATTTAAAACGATGTGTTTGCCTTACGAGGGAAATTCAGAGCATTCACCCACACAACTCCCTCTCCCCTCCCACCTCCCTGCCACACTCCCTTCCTTCTCTCCGTCACCCATCCATCCAATGTGCACCTGCTTCTCATCCCCCCCTGCCCCCCTGATCCCTACACCGCCAAGGGAGTGCTCCCTGAGACAGTCCCGGGCAGCCACGTGTCCCCTGTGCCCACGGCGTGGAGGGCCAGCTGTCCCCTGTGAGAGTCAGCTTGTGCGGGAGGGCAGCGCCTGGGGGTCGCCGACAGACGGCAGTTGCTCGTGAGTCGGTAAAATATTCAGATAAATTGGAATTTTATGAAAAAGTCAAGAAGAATTAGTATTTTTTAACATTTGTATTTTTAATATCAGGGAAATATTGGCCGTGTAGCTTTTGAGTGAATGTGCATACATTTTAAAGTGTCTGACGTGTTTACTTTTGGCTTTACCACCTGTTCAATTTTCTTGCAGATTTTTGAAAGGATATTGTTTATTTGGGCAATCCGTCACCCTGCCAGTGGATATGTCCAGGGGATCAATGACCTCGTCACCCCTTTCTTTGTCGTCTTCATGTGCGAACACATAGGTAAGACCACATCATGATGCTTTTTCTCACAGGCATTGACCACGAACTTTGGTGGCCTTACCGTGTCACTGTGTGTAATTACAGCCATATTGAGAATTGCTGTTAACGTTGTAATGACAACTAATAATGGAGACTGATAGTTCTCTCATTTCTGCCAGCTTTGAAAAAAGTCTCTAAATCCACTTGCTTAACTACTGGAGACGTTAAGATGCAGCTTTCATTATTGTCATAATCTTTTTTTTTTTTTTTCAACATTTATTTATTTTTGGGACAGAGAGAGACAGAGCATGAACGGGGGAGGGGCAGAGAGAGAGGGAGACACAGAATTGGAAACAGGCTCCAGGCTCCGAGCCATCAGCCCAGAGCCCGACGCGGGGCTCGAACTCACGGACCGCAAGATCGTGACCTGGCTGAAGTCGGACGCTTAACCGACTGTGCCACCCAGGCGCCCCTGCCATAATCTTTTTTAATAATACGCGAGGAGAAGCATGATCTCTTTGAGCAGTGTCGTTTTGTTCTGATGGCCAGAGCACCGCCTTTCAGGGTGTGGATTTGAGTGGATCGGGTCAAGGGGATAGGATGGTAGTTGAATGTCCGGCTTACAAGCTAAAACCTGGATGGACCCTCTTCCATCATATTCTGCGGCACACTGTCTCCTTTCTACGTTTGATCCACCAGTAACGGCTCATTTTATGCGAAGTTTAACGACGTGCAAATCAGCCGGTTTAATGGAGACTTAGGTTGGGTGATGGGGTTTCTCTTGAGGTGTGCGTATTTTTCTCCCATTTATGTTACAGCGGCCAACTGTAACGTAACCTGCTTTGAACATATGTTACGTTAAAAACAAAATTGTGATTAGAACCTAAGTGCGGGATCTATGTTTTAGTTTCTCTGTGGGTAAGAAATAGACAAACACGGAGGGAGGGATTTCCTGTTTGGTTATAGCATTTTTACTTAAAACCGATTTTAATTTGTCTCCGCACGAACCCTCGTGACTTGACGTTTGTCTGTCTTTATGAGATTGTGTGTTTAGCCACTTCACTCTCCAGTGTGCTTCAGATGCTCGTCGTTGCTGTGCTCTGAGAGATGAGGTCTGGCCGGGAAGGATTATCCTCTCAGGACGAGAACGTGCCCATTCAGTGCATTTTATTGCAACCTCTCACACTTTGTTTGAGTTGCTGATTGCATAGGAGGACTTTCCATTGCTAAGCGACTAATGAGAACAGCCTCCGCTCCCTCCCTAATCATCTCTTAAGTAGGGGAGCGGCCGGCTGCGGAGAGCAGAGAGCACTCGCCTTCCTGCTTCTTACTCCCTCATTTGACAGATAATGAAAATGTTCCTAATGATCCTAGAGCAGTAGGACCTGTCGGTAGACTTCGGAGTTGTTAATTGAAAGAAGAAGTTCGGCTGAGATGTGATTAGAGAATTGATATTCTGTGCTAAATAGACCGTTTAATTAATGTGGTAAGTAAGTTTGTCTTAACTACTTTACCACCAACTTGTGTCGTAAGACCCGAGCGAGATAGGGTGAAGGGACATGGGATAATCGTCTGGAAGAGAGAGGAACTGGGGAAAATGGAATTTGTGTCCTCAGTTAAGCTCAGAGAGACTGTGCCTGCCTTCCTGTACCTGCCCTCCCCCCACCAGCATACGCACACGCACACGCACACACACAAGCTGAGTGGATGTACAGGGTGGTTTTGGAACACTTGTGTGAAACACACCATTCATTTCTGGCAGTTGACCGTGTCATTAAGTGCACATACTGGACTTTTCGTTCCTGGCTTTCAGATACGATTGGTGGACTTGAGTCCTTTTAGGTCTTGCCGCCCAGGCTTGAGAGTGTTCATCGTGCTGGCCAAGCGCACGTCTCGTTACCGTGTACAGCCTCATGTCTGTGTGAGCGGCCTGGAGCTCTGCCCAGCAGCCTCCTGGGCAGAAGTGCGGTCATTCACAGAGACCTTCCCGGAGCGTGTGCCGCAGTGCTCGTCTTGTGCAGAGCACCGGGGTGTGGAGACCATGTCCGTCCACGTCACCAGTGTCACACGGGCACCTTCTGGCCCTCTGCAGGGTGGTAGGGATGCGGCTCCCTGCCCCCTTGGAGCCCGTGGTTCCAGCTGGAAGACAGGTTTGAAATGCGTCGCGAAGACATTGAATGAAAATGATCAGATCTTTGTGTTGTCCCGAGGTGTCAGAGGGTGCGGGCTAGGGGTCGGAGGAGCCCTCCCAGATGGTGACATTCCCAGTGTGCCTTGTGGGATGGGCAGGGGTGTCCTGTGGAGAGAGTGGCGGGGGTGCGGTAGAGCGGCCGGAGGAAGTGCTGTGATCTGGGGACGGTGGTGACTGAGGACAGACAGAGCCACTGGGGGGACACTGGAAAGTCTGGGTGAGTCCCAGTGTACAGGAGCACGGGCGAGCCCCCAGTGGCATGCAGCTAAAGGGTGCCGTGCTCAGGTCCTGCCTGGCCTCGTCCATTCTGGCCATGGGGTGGTGCTCTGGGGTGCTCGCAGGTGGGTTGGGGGGCGTACACTGTCAGCCAGCGGGTTGTGTGCTGTCTTGTGGGGGGTTTTAAGCAGGTAAACCTTAGATGCTGGGCTTGCTGAATATCTTGAAGCTAAGGTTTTTCCTTCCGAGGGTGGAACTTGGTGACAGGATCCTGTGGCTTGGATTCCTGAGCGTCCCGGCAGGACTTTGGGGTCAGCATCCTGTTCTAACACGACTGTCAGACTCTTGAAGTGCCGGTGGCATGGGGAGTAGCCCGCATGTGACCGCCTCTCAAAAGCTGCACTTTACTCATTTCTCGGGGTGGGCCTGTGTTGCTCTGGTTTTCCTCTCTTCTGAGCGGAACTCTGGGAAACGGTCCCTGTTAACCGAGGGGATGAGAAGCCCTCTGGCGTGAGATCCGTCCAGGGGCCTCAGGCTGTGCCGGGCAGCACTGCCAGGCCTGATAGGAGCTGGACTTTCACCCTGGAGTGTTTGTTGTGGGTCCCCAGCTCCGGGCCCGCTGTGCACCTGCTGGTTCACGAGGGAGGAGGGGACTCTGACACAGAGCTCCAGTGACTGCGATGTCCCAGGCGGGGAGCAGGCATGGGGAGCAGCAAGCGTGCTGACTTTGCAGGTCCTGAAAGAGAGGGATGGGAAGTGAACGGCAGCTCACACATCTGGGGCTGATGGACGGGCTCTGATTTGGACCTGGGCCCATCAAGTAGATCGAGTGCTTCCTGGATGTTCTTGGCAGAGGGTTGGTTCGTCTTCGTCAAGAGGCCGGCCAGGATGATGAGGGACAGGAACAACTTGCAGAGAGGAAAGAAATGCTCAGGGAACACGGGAAAACCGGAAGCAAGGGGGGAAGCAGGCGCAGCCTGCACGTGGGACGGCGTGGAGGTGGTCCAGTGGCCCTGACTGGTCTCACGGGGCCGTCAGTGCCACCCTGGGATGGATCAGAGACGCATGCCACCAGCTGAGGTCTCCTTGCGGAGCACCTCACGCCCCTGGGGAAAGGCGGTTTGGTCCCACTTTCAGACGATACACATCCCCAAATGCAGGTTCAGCACACGTACATGTGCACGCTCACACAGGCACACACAGACACGCGTGCCCGTGCACACACGCGGTGTCCGCCGGCCACAACCTGTCCAAGTAAACGTGGAACAGATCCTTGACTACCTTCGAATGGGCCCATCGTCTTGGGCGGGCTCTGGAGGTGCCGTCAGCCTCAGGAAGGAAGGTTGGGGGAGGAAGTCAGGAGGCTTCTCATGATCTCAGAGGTAGGGGTAGCAGGGTGCAGAGCTCCTCCAGACGTGAGCGTGGTAAATATAGCCGCTTAGGCGGCACCAAAGCCTAGGGGCTCCCCGTGAGTGGGGTGTTGCAACCGGAGTGTATAATGTGCTCAGAACAGTCATGAAGAGGGCTCTGTGCCAGGAAGGTTTGGGAATTTATGAATTTAAGGGATTAAAACCTCAGGGGTAAGAAGCCGTAGACGCTTGAGTGCTGGGTTTGCTGCACGTGCGTGAGCCGTTCTAGGTCTGAGCCACGGCTGGGAGCCCGGTCTTGCAGACTGCCTCCGTGACCCAGAGGCCTGGCGGAATACACGGGGCTGTCCAGCCCGCACCCCTGCTAGGGGTTTGGCCTCCCTCCTGAAACAGCATGGGACACGTTCTTGTTGTACCTTTTGGAAGGTCACTACAGCTTTGGCCTTAGTTCAGGTCCCCGAGGAAGGCAGGTGTAGGGTGAGGCTGAGAGAAGACGGGACAGGACGCACAGGGAGGCATCGCGGGCTGACGGGAGCGGGCCCAGAGGCAGGCCACGGCAGGGCCGGCCCCGTGAGGCGGTGAGGAGGGTGACGCGGAGGGCGTGGGGGTGACTGGAGCGGGGGAGGAGAAGTCTGGCCTCTTCCCGGGGTCCCGGGCACCAAGGGGGATGTGCTGTCATTGTCCCGGGCAGGCTGTAGCCTAGAAGCAGGTGGTCGAGAGGCGAGACGACGCCTGTGGGCTAGGACACGTCTGTCTGGAGCGTGGGAAAGAGGGTTGCGTTGGTGGTGGTACTGGGAGTTGTTGCCCTGGCGTGGCTGCTGAGCGTCGCGGGTCTGGAGGTGCTTCTCCAGGGGCAGAGTCCCACGTGGGACCTGAACGTGGCGGCCGTCCTGCTGTCCCGCGGGGAGGTTTGCGGCTCTTTCCCATGAGGGAGCCTGGCTGCCTGGGTTCAGAGCCGGCTTCTGCCCCTCACCCGCCGCACGGGGCCTTTGTGTAGACGTGGGAACTGGGGACGGAACGGCACCGATGGCCGTGGTTGCCGTGTGGCCCGAGCGAGTTCCCATGTGAAGAGCTCAGAGCCCCAGGTGCGAGTGCCGCGTGTCCAGGAAGTGTGCTGCTGCGGCTGTAGTTGTCGTGTCCCTTCGCTGTCTCGGCCCGAGGCTTTCCTCCTTGGGTCCACGTTCCAGGGACAGAAAGGGGGAACCGGTGAAGGACACAGGCCAGAGGCCAAAGGGCCCTGCCAGTGGAGCCTGTCCGTTCCCAGGGCCTTCCTGAAACGGCTCTGCTGGCTGCAGGGGTGCTGCTGAGCGGGACTCTCGCCGTCCTCCTCTGGAGGGCAGGGGACGGGAGGGGCAGCGGGGCAGGCGGGGATGTGTGTGCCAAGAGGGACAAGGGGCGGTGGTGGAATCAGGGAAGAAGTGGTTTTAGAGGCAGGAAGAAGGCCTGGGGCGACGTGTCCCCCAAATCAAGGGAGGGGACAGTTTCAGGGAGGCAGTGGTCTGTGGATTCCGGTGCCACAGAGGTGCAGACTGGGGACTGACCGACGGGCTGGCCGGTGAGGGTGGTCTCCCAGACTGGGCCGCAGAGCGGTGGCCGGTCGGTCTGGACACAGGTTGACTGCCCTGCGCATGGAAGTGGCCGAGTGGGAGCTCCTCACCAGGAGCGTTGGACAGGGTCCTCCACGGGCCTGTCATGTCCTTGGGTAACGGGCGGCTGGTCTTATTGATCTGGAGTTGAGCTGCGACGCTGTGTCGGGTTCCGGTGTGCGGCACGGCGATTTGGTATCCGTGTGGGCCGCGGGATGATCACCGCTGAGGGTCTGTTTGCCTCTGTCACCACAGACAGTTCCAGAATCGCTTTTGCTGGCGATGAGATCTTTTCCGTCTCTTGGCATAGCACCTTTCAGATAACGCATCATAGTGTTAACTGGGGTCCCTGGGACTTTATTTCGTAGCTGGACGTTTGTACCTTTGACCCCCTTCGCCCATCTTGCCCCCGCCCCTGCCCCAACCTCTTTCAGAGAACTTTTCATCGTGGAAAGTGTTCACATCTGAAGCTCACAGAACACTAGCTCGAGGGAGCGCCACGTACCGTCTTCTGGCTTCGAGGATCGTCCGCGGTCCACTTTCCTTGTGTTCTCTCCTTCCACCCGCTCCTGACCCCCACCCAGTCACTGCTGTTACTCCTGTTCCCTGACCCCCACCCAGTCACTGTTACTACTTAAAAAATAGCTTTATTGAAATATGGTTTCAGTACCACATAACTCACCCACCTTGAGTGAAAAGTTCAGTGGTATTTAGAATATTCGCACAGTGCAACTATCACCACAATTTAAGAATATTTGCACCATCCTATACTGACGGGGGTCGCTCCCCGTCTGCCCCCTCCGCCAGCCCTGCGCGAACGCTGATCTGCTTTCTGCCTACGCAGATCGCCTCTTTTGGACGCTTCGTGTAAATGGAATCGCACGATGTGGGACGTTCAAGGTCCACACCCTTCCGGCCTTTTTATAGTCAGATGAGCTCTCCTTATACTATAGGACACATTTTGTTTATCCCTATTCCCACGGCCAGACGTTTGCGTTCTTTATTCTTTGTGCTTATTATGAATAACGCTGCAGTGAACCTGTGCGTGCAAGTTTTAGACTGAACGTGTTTTCGTTTCTCTCGGCTACAGACCTTGAGGTCGTAGGGGCTGCGCCATCTGACACCCCCGCCCCCCTCCCCGCCGCCAGTGTGGGAGGGTTCCCGTGGGCCCACGTCCTTGCCGACACCGCTGCTGCGTTTTATTTATCAAATGCGGGGGACGTTACGTTATGTCCCCTACCACCGCTGGCTACTCGGAGTCCCTGCCGTGTTCTGTCTGTCTCCTCTCCTCGGAGCCCTGTCGATTCGGCTCCTTGAAGCAGGGACTGTGTCTTTTGGGCACCGTGCTTGGCACAGAGTGCAAGTTCAGCACGCCCCGTATTGTATTGAGCCGGGTCCCTGCGGGGTTCTGTGCGTTGGTTGGGCAGTTAGAAAACCCGCTCTTCTCGACAAGGGCAACCTGTGCCTCTGTCTCTTTGCAGCTGGGCAGGGAGGGCTGGGGAAGAGGGCCGGGGAGGGCTCCATCCCTGCACTCACCCCTCCCGCCGGAGGGGGCGCTGCTTGGCTGGGGGAGAGTCTTGCACCGGCCCGGGCCCCCCTTCTGTGGAGTCACGGTGGAGGCACCGTGTCCGCTGTTCAGGGACTTCCCGTGGTGAGCCCTCCTGCACGCCGCCTCCTGTCCTCGGCCGGGTCTTGGGGCCGCCCGCGCCTCTTCCCTGGGCTGCTGGTTGGGAAGCAGATCCGCTCCCTCTGGGTGCGGGTCCACATGTGGGTCCTGCTGGATCTGCACTGGGGGGCGGGGGTAGGGCTCCCCTGGCCATGAGCCTGAGCTGCGTTTTTCCACCTGACCTCTGGGTTGCGCCCCTGATGGTGGCTTGTGACTGATTTCTGTGGTTCCTGTGCCTGTGTGTGTCCCTAGCAGGCGAGCACGGGATGGGACCGGCCTGCATCGGCCTCCGGAGTACCGGCTGTTTGGGTGTCGTTCCTCTTTTTTCTGTGCCTTGTGATTGCTTAGTCAAGAGTATATTGTATGTAAAATCTGTTTTGTGCTTTTTCCCCATTTAACCTTACAATGAGCTTTCCCTTATAGTATTAAGAAATCTTTGTAAAGATCATTTCTACCTCTCGCACATAATATTCTATTGAGATAATACAACATAATTCATGAAACCCTTCTACTGTGGTTGGACTTTTTTTTTTTAGGCTGTTTCCCTCCAGGCATGGTGTAACTTTAAAGTACAGCCTGTATTTTTTCAAGCTGCAACCGTCATATTCCTTTTAACAGAAAACGTCAAATTTGATTTAAAATTAAGAACCGTTGCCTCACCTTGCCTTGTGCAGTTTAAGCACATTTAGTTGACGTGTTTGCAGCAGAGCAAAACCCAAGAAGCATTCCCCCCCCCACCCCCCAACATCTGTGCTGTTATGTTTGGAAACGGTCCTGGCACATCGGATGGACGCTCAGGCTGGTTGCTTACGGATTGGGTCCCGCGGGAACAACGGGCGGGTGGTGTCTTGGACGGTGAGGCGTGTTTGTCACTTGGTTCTTAGTATCAGCACTTGTAAGCTTTGATCAGCTTGATTTTGTATGTCGTTTTCTCTTAAAAGAAATTAAAGCAAATGTGGGAAGGAACTGGAATAAATAGTGTATTTACTTAAGAATATTGAGAACGTGTATTTTTATATTCCCGTATGTAAGTCAGAATCTCAGAAGTACAGGTGGTTTTTCAGCCCGTTAGTTTTTCCCGGAGGAGACGTTCAGCACGCGCTTCGAGGGGACCAGGGTGCGTGGGGCTGGACCTCGTGGACAGCGGCCGGGAAGCGAGGCCCCACAGCCGCTCGGGACACGCGGGGGGTGCGACTCCCTGAGCGGTAGCGGTGTGGCCCTCCTCTTGCCTGTTTCCACTCTCAGGGTGTAAACTGGGCTGTGGTGACGGTGGGGGAGGAAGTTGCTGCTGCTGAATTAGTTTTGGAAATCGTTGCCCTGACTTTCCTCGTTTGCATTTGATCCTTGTCTCCTCGCACTTGGGTTTCTCCACACGTTCCGTGAACCGGAGCGGCTGCGAGGCGCGTCTCCTGCCTGGCTTCCTTAAGTGTTCGCCGTGGCGCGGGTACCTTGTGTCCTCAGTTGTTCCCAGAAACCGTCTGAAGGTGGGGTTTCCTGTGGCAGTTCTGGTTCCATGTGGGGAACGTGGGGGTTAGGGGGCCCAGGAACCAGGCTGTTAGTCCCGGAAAGGGGAGGGTGTGCGTTTTGCAGCCCCTGCGGTGACGATCAGGTGCCATGTCCTTGCAGAGCCTGTGACTCATGTGGAGTCATATTTTCTATTTAGAAACATGTTGATAAATTAATGGATTTCTTGTCAGAAGTTAGAAAACTCAGTAACAGTGTGGGTCCACGTCCCAGAAGCTGTCACTGGGACATTTGCTAATTTCTTTATGGTCTTCTTGTCAGTGTCCTTTTTTTACACGGTAGCAATTATGTTATGCATGCACATTTTAATATTGCCTTTTGCTTAATATCTAAGCATTTTCCAAAGTCACTCAACTTTGTTTGAAGTGTCCTTTTCACAAGTAGGAACACACGACTTTCAGTAATGGGTGGGGAACGGGACAGAAGGTCAGCAAGCAGCTAGGAGGAACACTAGCAAACCGAACTCCCGCTAGACCTAACAGTGGCAGGACACACACCCTTCTCAGGCGCACGTGGAACAGACCGCGTGCCGGGCCATAGAGCGAGCCTCGGGATGTTGGAGAGGATGGGGGTCCTACCGAGAGCGCTCTCTGACCTTAGGGAC
The DNA here is from genome assembly GCF_022837055.1 of Prionailurus viverrinus. Classification (NCBI taxonomy): domain Eukaryota; kingdom Metazoa; phylum Chordata; class Mammalia; order Carnivora; family Felidae; genus Prionailurus; species Prionailurus viverrinus. Next base: position 136,472,601 of record NC_062567.1, read on the forward strand.
ACTCGGGTGTCAGTAACAGCGGGCAGTGTGAAGAGACTGACATGGGAATAAGCAGTGTGTCAGAAAAGAGATCATAGGGGCGCCTGGGTGGCGCAGTCGGTTAAGCGTCCGACTTCAGCTCAGGTCACGATCTCGCGGTCGGTGAGTTTGAGCCCCGCGTCGGGCTCTGGGCTGATGGCTCGGAGCCTGGAGCCTGTTTCCGATTCTGTGTCTCCCTCTCTCTCTGCCCCTCCCCCGTTCATGCTCTGTCTCTCTCCGTCCCAAAAATAAATAAAAAAACGAGGGAAAAAAAAATTAAAAAAAAAAAAAAAGAAAAGAGATCATAAGGGAACTTTGAAGCACGTCTGAGATGAATGAAAATGAAAACACAGACATACAGGACGTGGCGACAGTTGCGCTTCAAGAGAACCTGTGGCGCTAAGTGACTATATTATTAGAAGGAACATCTCCAAGCACGACCTTAACTCTTTAATTTTAGGAAGCATGAAAAGAAGCGCAAACACACCGAAACAAATGGAAGGAAACAAAGACTAGAGCAGAAATAAGTGGAGACTAGAAAAACACTGGGGAAAATCAACCCCAAACCGAAGTTTTGGGAATATCCAGAAATATCCACAAAGTGGGCATACTGTTGGCTAGAGTGGCCGAGAAGAACAGAAGGACTTGTACCACTAAGGTCATGAGTGGTCTTTTTAAAAATTTAGTTTAATTTAATTTTTATTTTTTTATTTGATTTTTTATTTTTTAAAACTTACATCCAAATTAGTTAGCATCTAGTGCAGCAATGATTTCAGGAGTCGATTCCTTAGTGCCCCTTGCCCATTTAGCCCATCCCCCCTCCCACACCCGCCTCCAGCAACCCTCAGTTTGTTCTCCGTATTTGAGTCTCTTATGCTTTGTCCCGCTCCCTGTTTTTATATTATTTTTGTTTCCCTTCCCTTATGATCCTCTGTTTTGTCTCATAAAGCTCTCATAAGAGTGAAGTCATATGATGTTCGTCTTTCTCTAATTTCACTTAGCATAATACCCTCCAGTTCCATCCACGTAGTTGCAAATGGCAAGATTTCATTCTTTTTGATTAGTGAGTAATACTCCATTGTGTGTGTATGTGTGTGTGTGTGTGTGTATATGTATGTATACATATACATATGTATATAAATATATACACACCACAGTTTCTTTATCCATTCACCCATCGATGGACATTTGGGCTCTTTCCATACTTTGGCTATTGTCGATAGCGCTGCTATAAACATTGGGGTGTGTGTGTCCCTTAGAAACAGCACACCTGTATCCCATGGATAAATGGCTAGTAGTGTAATTGCTGGGTCGTAGGGTAGTTCTATTTTTAGTTTTTTGAGGAACCTCCATACTGTTTTCCAGAGTGGCTGCACCAGCTTGCATTCCCACCAGCTGTACCAAAGGGTTCCCCTTTCTCTGCATCTTTGCCCAACATCTGTTGTTGCCTGAGTTAGTGTTAGCTATTCTGACAGGTGTGAGGTGGTATCTCATTGTGGTTTTGATTTGTATTTCCCTGATGAGGAGTGACGCGGAGCATTTTTTCATGTGTCGGTTGGCCATCTGGATGTCTTCTTTGGAGAAGTGTCTATTCATGTCTCTTGCCCATTTCTTCACTGGATTATGTGTTTTTTGGGTGTTGAGTTTGAGAAGTTCTTCATAGATTTTGGATACCAACCCTTTATCTGATATGTCATTTGCAAGTATCTTTTCCCGTTCCATCGGTTGCCTTTTAGTTTTGCTGATTGTTTCCTTCGCTGTACAGAAGCTTTTATCTTGATGAGGTCCCAGTAGTTCATTTTTGTTTTTGTTTCCCTTGCCTCCAGAGACATGTTGGGTAAGAAGTTGCTGCGGGCAAGATCAAAGAGGTCCTTGCCTGCTTTCTCCTCAAGGATTTTGATGGCTTCCTGTCTTACATTGAGGTCTTTCATCCATTTTGAGTTTATTTTTGTGTCTGGTGTAAGAAAGCGGTCCAGGTTCATTTTTCTACATATCGCTGTCCAGTTTTCCCAGCACCACTTGCTGAAGAGACTGTCTCTATTCCATTGGATATTCTTTCCTGCTTTGTCAAAGATTAGTTGGCCATACATTTGTGGGTCCATTTCTGGGTTCTCTATTCTGTTCCATTGATCTGAATGTCTGTTCTTGTGCCAGTACCATACTTTCTTGATGATTACAGCTTTGTAGTATAGCTTGAAGTCTGGGATTGTGATGCCTCCTGCTTTGGTTTTCTTTTTCAAGATCGCTTTGGCTATTCGGGGTCTTTTCTGGTTCCATACAAATTTTAGGATTGTTTGTTCTAGCTCTGTGAAGAATGCTGGTGTTATTTTGATAGGGATCGTATTGAACATGTAGATTGCTTTGGGTAGTATTGACATTTTAACAATATTTGTTCTTCCTATCCAGGAGCATGGAATCTTTTTCAATTTTTTTGTGTCTTTTCAATTTCTTTCATAAACTTTCTATAGTTTTCAGCGTATAGATTTTTCACCTCTTTGGTTAGATTTATTCCTAGGTATTTTATGGTTTTTTGTACAACTGTAAATGGGATCGATTCCTTGATTTCTCTTTCTGTTGCTTCATTGTTGGTGTATAGGAATGCAACCGATTTCTGTGCGTTGCTTTTATAATCTGTAACTTTGCTGAATTCATGAATCAATTTTAGCAGTTTTTTGGTGGAATCTTTTGGGTTTCCCATGTAGAGTATCATGTCATCTGCGAAGAATGAAAGTTTGACCTCCTCCTGGCTGATTTGGATGCCTTTTATTTCTTTGTGTTGTCTGATTGCAGAGGCGAAGACTTCCAATACTATGTTGAATAACAGTGGTGAGAGTGGACATCCCTGTCTTGTTCCTGACCTGAGGGGGAAAGCTCTCAGTTTTTCCCCATTGAGGAGAATATTAGCATTGGGTCGTTCATATATGGCTTTTATGATCTCGAGGTATGCGCCTTCTATCCCTACTTTCTTGAGGGTTTTTATCAAGAAAGGGTGCTGTAATTTGTCAAATGCTTTCTCTGCATCTATTGAGAGGATCATATGGTTCTTGTCCTTTCTTTTATTGATGTGATGAATCACATTGTTTTGCGGATATTGAACCAGCCCTGCATCCCAGTTATAAATCCCACTTGGTCGTGGTGAATAATTTTTTTAATGTATTGTTGGAGCCGGTTGCCTAATATCTTGTTGAGGATATTTGCATCCATGTTCATCAGGGAAATCGGTCTATAATTCTCCTTTTTAGTGGGGTCTCTGTCTGGTTTTGGAATCAAGGTAATGCTGGCTTCATAGAAAGAGTTTGGACGTTTTCCTTCCATTTCTATTTTTTGGAACAGCTTCAAGAGAATAGGTGTTAACTCTTTCTTAAATGTTTGGTAGAATTCCCCTGGAAAGCCATCTGGCCGTGGATTCTTGTTTTTTGGCAGATTTTTGATTACTAATTTGATTCCTTACTGGTTTTGGGTCTGTTCAGATTTTCTATTTCTTCCTGTTTCAGTTTTGGTAGTGTATATGTTTCTAGGAATTTGTCCATTTCTTCCAGATTACCCATTTTATTGGCATATAATTGCTCATAATATTCTCTTACTATTGTTTTTATTTCTGCTGTGTTGGTTGTGATCTCTCTTCTTTCATTCTTGATTTTATTTATTTGGGTCCTTTCCTTTTTCTTTTTGATCAAACTGGCTAGTGGTTTATCAATTTTGTTAATTCTTTCAAAGAACCAGCTTCTGATTTCATTGGTCTGTTCTACTGTTTTTTTGGTTTCGATAGCATTAATTTCTTGTCTAATCTTTTATTATTTCCTGTCTTCTGCTGGTTTTGGGTTTTATTTGCTATTCTTTTTCCAGCTCCTTAAGGTGTAAGGTTAGGTTGTGTATCTGAGATCTTTCTTCCTTGTTTAGGAAGGCCTGGATTGCTATATACTTTCCTCCTATGACAGCCTTTGGTGCGTCGCAGAGGTTTTGGGTTGTGGTGTTATCATTTTCATTGGCTTCCATCTACTTTTTAATTTCCTCTTTAACTTCTTGATTAGCCCATTCATTCTTTAGTAGGATGTTCTTTAGTCTCCAAATATTTGTTCGTTTCCACATTTTTTTCTTGTGGTTGATTTCAAGTTTCATAGCGTTGTGGTCTGAAAATATGCACGGTATGATCTCGATCTTTTTGTGCTTACTTAGGGCTCATTTGTGTCCCAGTATATGGTCTATTCTGGAGAACGTTCCATGTGCATTGGAGAAAAATGTATATTCTGCTGCTTTAGGATGAAATGTTCTGAATATATCTGTTAAGTCCATCTGGTCCAGTGTGTCATTCAAAGCCATTGTGTCCTTGTTGATTTTTTGATTAGATGATCTGTCCATTGCTGTGAGTGGGGTGTTGAAGTCTCCTACTATTATGGTATAACTATCGATGAGTTTCTTTATGTTTGCGATTAATTGGTTTATATATTTGGGTACCTCCACATTTGGCTCAAAAATGTTTGCCATTGTTAGGTCTTCTTGGCCTATAGACCCCTTGATTATGATACAATGCTCTTCTGCATCTCTTGATACAGTCTTTATATTAAAGTCTAGATTGTCTGATGTAAGTATGGCTACTCCAGCTTTCTTTTGTTGACCATTAGCATGATAGATGGTTCTCCATCCCCTTATTTTCAATCTGAACGTGTCTTTAGGTCTAAAGTGGGTCTCCTGTAAGCAGCATATAGATGGATCTTGTTTTCTTATCCATTTTGTTACCCTGTGTCTTTTGATTGGAGCATTGAGTCCATTGATATTTAGAGTGAGTACTGAAAGATAGGAATTTATTGCCATTATGATGCTTGTAGAGTTGGAGTTTCTGGTGGTGTTCTCTGGTCCTTTCTAATCTTTGTTGCTTTTGGTATGTGTATATATCTATAGATATCTATAGATATAGATATCTATAGATATATATGTATATATGTACATATATATGTATTTTATATACATATATCTATATATCTATATATCTATATCTATCTATCTATCTATCTATCTATATATAAATTTTTTTTTCATCTTTTCTCCCTTCAGAGAGTCCCCCTTAAAATTACTTGCAGGGCTGGTTTAGTGGTCACAAACTCCTTTAATTTTTGTTTGTCTGGGAAACTTTTTCTCTGTCCTTCTATTTTGAATGACAGCCTTGCTGGATAAAGAATTCTTGGCTGCATATTTTTCTGATTCAGCACACTGAATATATCCTGCCACTCCTTTCTGGCCTGACAAGTTTCTGTGGATAGGTCTGCCACAAACCTGATCTGTCTTCCCTTGTTGGTTAGGGACTGTTTTTCCCTTGCTGCTTTCATGATTGTCTCCTTGCCTGAGTATTTTGTGAATTTGACTGTGATATGCCTTGTTGATGGTTGGTTTTTGTTGAATCTAATGGGGGTCCTCTGTGCTTCCTGGATTTTGATATCTGTGTCTTTCCCCAGGTTTCGGAAAGTTTTCTGCTATGATTTGCTCCCATAACCCTTCCACCCCTATTTCTCTCTCTTCCTCTTCTGGGACCCCTATGATTCTGATGTTCCTTTTTAATGAGTCACTGATTTCTCTAATTCTTAAGTTGTGCTCTTTTGCCTTAATCTCCCTCTTTTTTTTCTGCTTCGTTATTCTCTAAGTTTGTCCTCTGTATCACTGATTCTCTGTTCTGCCTCATCCATCCTTGCTGGCGCTGCATCCATCCATGATTGCAGCTCAGTTATAGCATTTTTCATTTCATTCTATTTTTTTTTTTTTTTTACTTCTTTTATCTCTGTAGAAAGGGATTCTAATCTATTTTCGACTCCAGCTAGCATTCTTATTATCATGATTCTAAATTCTGGTTCAGACATCTTGCTTGTATCTGTGTTGGTTAAATCCCTGGCTGTCGTTTCATTGTGCTCTTTCGTTTGGGGTGAATTCCTTCGTTTTGTCATTTTGAAGGGAGAAAAGGAATTAACGAGGGAGAAAAATTAAAATTAAAAATATAAATTAAAAAAAATTAAGATTAAAAAGTTTAAAACACACATATACACATTCAAAAATAGAATAAATGATGGTAGATCCTAGGTGTGTTTTGGTTTGGGTGTTGAAAGTGGTTTGACAGATTAGAGAAAAAAAGGTGGTGGGAAGGAAATTGTTTGAGAATTTGAAAAAATGAATACACTGAAGTAGACTAAAATGAGATGATGGGGTAAAATAGAATATGAAAAAATATACACAAAAGTAAAGAATATAGTAGAAAAATTAAAGAAATATTTTTAATAAAAATAAAAAAAATGAATTTTTCTTTATTCAAGAAAAAAGAAACGAAAAAGATAAAAAAGATAAAACGAAAAAAGGAAATCATTTGAAAATTTGAAGAAGTGAATACACTGTAGTAGACTAAAATAAAATGATGCAAGTAAAATAGAATTTGAGAAAATTTACAAAAAAGCAAAAAATACAGTAAAAAAATTAAAGAACAACATTTTTAATAGAAATTGAAAGTAAAAATGAAGTTTTTCCCTTTCTGCATTCAAGAAAAAGAAAAACGAAAAAGAGATAAAAAGAAAAAAAAGGAAATCATTTGAAAATTTGAAAAGGTGAATACACTGAAGTAGACTAAAATAAAACGATGGAAATAAAACAGAATTTGAAAAAATTTACACAAAAATAAAAAATATAGTAATAAAAATTAAAGAAAAATATTTTTTTTTCAACGTTTATTTATTTTTGGGACAGAGAGAGACAGAGCATGAACGGGGGAGGGGCAGAGAGAGAGGGAGACACAGAATCGGAAACAGGCTCCAGGCTCTGAGCCATCAGCCTAGAGCCTGACGCGGGGCTCGAACTCACAGACCGCGAGATCGTGACCTGGCTGAAGTCGGACGCTTAACCGACTGCGCCACCCAGGCGCCCCAAGAAAAATATTTTTAATAAAAATACTGAAGATAATAATGTTTTCTCTTTCTGTATTCAAGAAAAAGAAAAGAAGTATAAAAGAGAAAAAGAAAATTGAATAGATGGACGTGCTAACAGATTGAAGTAGGACTGAAATTACTTTGTTTTCCCCTGGAAGTCAGTCTATGTAGCGCTTTATAGTCCATAAAGTAAGCAGGCGTTGAGACTTGTATTCTTGAACAGCGAAGTTGGCTCACTTGGGCTGGGCTCAGTGTAATGGCTCTGCTCTCCACTAGATGGAGCTCCCAGCCTACTGGGGTGGATTGTTGTGGCGCTCCTAGGTGCTTATGCGCATGCGCGGGAGCAGTGAAAATGATGCCACCCAGCCACCCGGTCTGTTCTCCCAGATCAGCACTGGTCCTCTGTCTTCAACTTTCGTCCACCTCCCACTTCTTCACTTTCTGTAACCCGACCCCAGGCAGCACCTCTCTCCCAAGTTTTGTCAGATGCGGCTGTTTTTCCCGGCCCCTTCCTTCCGAAGGACTGCGGCCTTGAACCACTCTGCCCCTCTGCGGGAGGGTCTCACCCAGCAATGGCCGAGTGAGCAATGGCCGAATGTCGGCTGCACCCAAGAACGCCCGCTGGGCCCTGCTTCTGCTGTTGCCCCGAGACTCCGTCCCAGAAAAAGTTCACAAGACAGTGCAGCAGCAGTGTTTCAGGGATTATGGGAAATCACAACACATCTGGCACCAGTCTTCACCCTCAACGACCTTGTTCCGGCACCAGTGAATGTGGTGGCCTTCTGGCGTCTGCTGGGACCAGGTGGTTTCAACAGTCTCCACCAAATGTCCTTCCAGCAGTGGAACCGCTTCTCCCCGTGTGGCTCGAGAATGTCCCAGACCCCACTCTTTTCCTGGGGATTCACCCTTCCCACCAGAGCACCGCCAGGTATCGAGCTGTGGAGTTGCAGCCTTTGCGCTCCCTTTGTTTGTAGTCTTAATGGAGTTTAAACCCTCTCCTTTCTCCTTCCTTTCTTCTGTTTTAGTGTAGTCCCTGCGACTGTTTGCAATTTTCCACTTTCTCTCCAGCTGCTTTTGGGGAGGGGTGCTTTTCCCGTATTCTCTCCCCCCTCCCCGTCCCCAGTCTCTGTCCTCTCTCTGTTCACAAAAGCACCTCCCTTCCTGTGCCTTCTCGCTCCCCAAGTTCACCTCTCTGCGCTATGTGCCTGCTGAGTTCTGTGGTTCAATTTGTGCAGATTGTTGTGTTAATCCTCCAATCAGTTTTCTAGGTGTGTAGGATGGTTTACTCTTGGTCTGGCTGTATTTCATGGACATGAGACACACAAAAAACTTCCATGCTGTTCCGCCATCTTGGCTCCTCCCCAGGTCATGAGTGGTCTTAAACACAGCGAGCATCGAGGGGGTACTCCGAACAGTTCTCCAGGTTAGGTGATGTAGGTGTAACGGAGATATGCCTAGAAACACACAAAGTACCAAAATTGGCTGTGATGGTTAACTTTGTACCAACTTGACTAGGCTGTGGTGCCCACTTGTTTGGGTAAACACCAGTGTAGACACTACAGTGAAGGTATATTTTAGATGTGATTAACATTCAAGTTAGTAGTTTTTTTTTTTTTTTCAATTATATAGTGAGGGAGAGAGGGAGAGGGTGAGAGAGAGAGAGAGAGAGAGAGAGAGAGAGAGAGAGAGAGAGCGGGTGAGTGCACACACACAAGTTGCAGAGAGGGGCCAAAGGAGGGAGGGAGAGAATCTTAAGCTGGTTCCATGCTCTGCATGGAGCCTGACTCAGGGCTTGATCCCATGACCCTGGGATCATGACCTGAGCTGAAATCAGGAATCGGACTCTCAACTGACTGAGCCACCCAGGTGCCCCCAACTAGCAGTATTTGAATAAAGCAAATTATCTTGCTTGACGTGGGTAGGCTTCACCTAATAAGTTGGAGGGCTAAGAGCAAAGACAGGGAAGACTGAGATTTCATGAAGAAGAAGAAGAAATTCTCCTTAAGACATAGAATGTGTCTGAGTTTCCAGCCCACTAGCCTGTCCTGAAAATTTCAGACTTGCCAGTCCCTATAATTATGTGAGCCTATTCCTTAAAATAAATCTGGCTTTCTCTCTGTCTCAATGTGTGTGTGTGTGTGCGACCATGACTGTGACTATGTCTGTCAATGTTAGTATTGGTGTATAAGAGCAGTATATATGAGGTTGAATTACTAATTTAAAAACCACACACAAAGAAAAGTCTAGGACCAGATGACTTCAGTGGTGAATTCTGTCAAATATTTAACAAAGAATTAACACCGTCCCTTCACAGACTCTTCAAAAATAGAAGAGAGGGAACAGTTTTCACGTCATTTCACAAGGCTCCTATTATTCTGATACCAAAATGAGACAAAGACGTCACAAGGAAAGAAAACCAAAGACCAATATCCCTTATAAAGATGGATGTAACTATCCTAGGTGTGCCTGGGTGGCTCAGTCGGTTAAGCGTCCGACTTCGGCTCAGGTCATGATCTCACAGTCCGTGGGTTCGAGCCCCACGTCGGGCTCTGTGCTGACCGCTCAGAGCCTGGAGCCTGCTTCGGGTTCTGTGTCTCCCTCTCTGTCTGCCCCTGCCCTGCTCATGCTCTGTCTCTCTCTGTCTCAAAAATAAATAAAGTCATTAAAAAAAAAAGTGAATGTAACTATCCTCAACAAAATACTGACACACTGAATGTACCAACATCATAAAAGAATTGTGCATCGCAACCAACGGGATTTGTCCTAGGAGTGCTTCGTTGGTCTCCCATGTAAAAATCAATGAATGTAATACGCTGGATTAACAGAGTAAGGGACAAAACCCACATAATCATCTCAGTTGAGACAGAAGCGGCATTTGACAAAATTCAACACCCTTTCATGATAAAAACTCTCAACAAATTAGGAAAAGAAGAACTTCCTAATAAATAGCATGCACGAAGACCCCACGCTTAACAGCGCAGTTAATGGGAAAGACTGAGATCGGGAGCAGGACAAGGGGTCTGCACTGCCCGCTACCCTTCCACATTGTACTCGGTGTGGCCCGCCCAGTTCAGCAAGGATATGAAGCGAAAGGCACCCAGAATGGACTTGAAGTATAACTACCTTTCTTCGCAGATGACAGATCTCGTATGTGGGAAATCCAAAGGAACCCACTAAGAAACCATGGAAGCTCATACATGAGTTCCGCAAGGTTGTAGGATACAAGATCAAAATATAAAAATCAGTTACATGTCCACACACTTGCAGTGTAAAATCCAAAATAAAAATATGAAAACAATTTCATTTCCGTTAGCATCAAGTTGCATAAAACAGGTATTAATTTAGAAAAAAAAAAGTACAAGATTTGTACTTTGAAAACTGTAAAACACGGTTATAAGTTATAAAAGGTTCAAGTAAATGGACAGACATCCCACATTCCTAGGTGGGAACCATAACAGTGTTAAGGCGGCTGTCGTCCCCAAACTGATGCAAAGGTTCAATGTAATCCGTATCAAGACCATAGTGGCTCTTTAGCAGAAAATGACAAAGTTATCTTTAAACTTACATGGAAATTTAAGGGACCCAGAATAGCCAAAACAATACTGAAGCAAAGGTACCGATATCAAGGGGCACCTGGGTGGCTCAGTCAGGTTAGCATCCAACTTCAGCTAGGTCATCAACACACTGTGAGTTCAAGCCCCGCGTCAGGCTCTGTGCCGACAGCTCGGAGCCTGGAGCCTGCTTCAGATTCAGTGTCTTCCTCTCTCTCCGCCCCTCCCCCGCTCATGCTCTGTCTCTCTCAAAAATAAATAAACATTGAAAAAAAAGTTACTGATATCAAAACTTACTACAAAGCTACCATAATCAAGAAAGTGTCATCCTGGCATATGAATGAACAAGTAGATTAATGGAAAAGAATTGAAAGTCTGGAAATAAACTTTCGGGTTCATGGTCAGTTGATTTTTGACAAGGATGCCAAGGCAATTAAATGGGGGAGATGGTGTTTTTCAACAAATGTTGTGGCGACGGCCAGATCTCTACTTTCAAAAAAAGGAAAAAAAAAAGTTCCGTTCCTGCCTCTCACCGTATACAAAGACAAAATGAATCCTAGACCTACGTGAAAGAGCCAGTGCCTCAAAACTGTTATGAGAAAACGTAGGAGTAGGTCTTCATAACCTTGTTGGGTCATGGCTTCTTCGACACGACACCAAGAGCAAAGTGACTAAACAGAAGTGCCAGCATTTGGGGGCGCCTGGGTGGCGCAGTCGGTTAAGCGTCCGACTTCAGCCAGGTCACGATCTCGCGGTCCGTGGGTTCGAGCCCCGCGTCAGGCTCTGGGCTGATGGCTCAGAGCCTGGAGCCTGTTTCCGATTCTGTGTCTCCCTCTCTCTCTGCCCCTCCCCGTTCATGCTCTGTCTCTCTCTGTCCCACAAATAAATAAACGTTGAAAAAAAAATTAAAAAAAAAAAAAGTGCCAGCATTTGGACCACACCAGAATTGACACTTTCGTGCTTGTAAACAATACTCTCAAAGAAAGTGAAAAGACCTCTTCAGAATGGTAGAAACTATTAGCAAATGGTCTATTTGATAGGAGACTTAAATCTGTAATAACATAACAAGGAACTCATAACTCCGTAAGAGAACAATCCAGTTAAAACATGAGCAGCGTATTCGAATAGACGTTTCTCCAAAGAAGATACGTAAATGGCCAACAAGCACATGAAGAGATGCTTGGCATCGTTTGTCTTTGGGGACTGGAAGTCACACCAGAGTGAGAGAGAGAGAGAGATACACATGCCATTTCATACCCGCCAGGGTGGCTAGAATCACAAAGAGAAACAATGGCAGATGTTGGTCAGGATGTGGAGGAATCAGAAGTCTCTTGTGTCGTGGAGGGGAGCGTGAGACCGGGGTAGCCTCTCTGGCACACAGGGTGACATGTCATCGAGGAGTGGAGCGGAAAGTCGCCCTGTGACCGGCCCAGACGGTCTCATGAGAGCATCGTTCGTTACAGCTGACGGAAACGAGAAACCAACCCCGGCGTTCATCAGCTGATGAGCACGTCAGCGGAGGGTGATCCGCCCGGGCTGTGCGCCCTCACTGAGCAGGAGAAAAGCAGGAGGCAGCAACTCGAGCTGGAACACGGGTGACCTGAGCACAGCCTGCTCCGTGAGCCCGCCTGACAGGGTCCACACAGAGCAGGAGTCCACTGACGGGAGATGTTCGGAGTAGCAAATTTGTAGACAGAACGTAGACCCGTGGTTGCTTGTGTCTCGGGGACAGGATGGGGGGGGGGGCAGGGATTGACTTTTAATGGGTACCTGGTGGAAAATGTTCTAAAAGTAGATGTGACGGTCGCAGAGTTTAGCGAACTGACTACAAACCACGTGAAGCGGCTGTGTTGTGTGGTATGTGAGTTGATTCTCAGAAGGCTCTTTAAAGAGAGAGTAGAGAGGCCCTGTCGTCATCTGTCTGGGTTGTGATGACAAAATAGCAGTGGGGAACTTCCGGCAACAGAAATGTATTTCTCATAGTTGTGGAGGCCGGACGTGTGCGATCAGAGTGCCAGCGCGTCTCCCTTCCGGTGCAGGCTTCTCTCCCTGCTTGCCAGCCGACGTCCTCTCTCCTCGCCGTGTCCTCCCGTGGTGGAAGGACAAGGGCGCTCTGTGGGGCCTTGTAGAACACTGATCCCATTCGTGGGGGCCCCTTCCTTGTGACCTAAGCGCCCCCCAGAGGCCTCAGCCCCTAACACCTTCATCTCTGGGGGCCGGGATTCAACGTGTGAATTTTAGGGGGGCAGAGACCTTCAGACCATAGCGGGGCCCTTGTTCCCGTGAGAGGGGATAGCATAGCTTGGTTGGCAGTTTTGTGTTGCCGGGCATCTGTGTGGTTTCTGCTTTTTCACTGTCATTGCGAACAATGTAGAAACTTTAAATTCTTTAAAAAATTTGTTTATTTTTAAACGTTTATTTTTGAGAGAGAGAGAGAGCGAGAGAGAGAGAGAGAGAGGCAGACAGAGAATTCCAACCAGTCTCTGCTCTGTACAGAGCCCGATGCGCAGCTCCAGCTCATAAACCGTGAGATCGTGGCTCAAACTCACGAACGGTGAGATCATGACCTGGGCTGAAATCAAGTCAGATGCTTAACAGACTGAGCCACCCAGGCGCATAAATACATAAATGTAAATAAATTCTTGATTGCATTTTGGATTATTTTCTTGTCACACACTCTTAGAAGAGGCAGTTCTGCATCATGGTTGCGGGTATTTCCAAGTCTTGAGAACGTTTGTGGGGCCGTTTACCAGGAAGCTGCTTGAATGCCCAGGCCCGTCTCACTCTGGCTCTGGGATGTTCTGAACATGAATTACTAATAGTTCCTTGATACGATAGCTTGAGACAGGCCCTGCGTCTGTGTCTGTGTGCTTACACATGCACTGCATTCATTATAGGTTCTTTAGTATTTACACGTGAGCCTGTTCGACACGGGCCAGAGCTCAAAGATGTTAAGTGACTTGGCGAATTAATTGCGGAGCCAGGAGCAATTAATACACTCCAGTATTGACATTTGAGGTTCCAACCTGCAAGAATCTTATTCAACTGGACTCATTAGCAACTCAGGAAACACCAGAGCGTGTGTGTGTGTGTGTGTGTGTGTGTGTGTGTGTGTGTGTGCAGGTGTGTGCAGTGAAACAGCAGTTGGGGAGGGTGGGCACCTGGTGCCTGTGTTCCTTGTACGCGTGTGCGTTTGTGTTGCAGAAGCCCACGCTTGACCGACAGCTCCAGGTGACTTTGCGCCCCAGAGGGTTTGCCCCCGGGCCCCTGAAGCACACGTGTGCCCACGCGGACGACTGGTGGAGTCCGCTGGCACAGTTTTGCCAGAACTCGGTGTGTCTGGAACCTGTGTTCTAGAATCAGCCAGGTCTCTGATTTATTTGCACGCAGCAGGGACAGACACCGGTGTTCCTTGTGAACGGTGAAGTGGAACCCACACTGGTCTGGGTTCCCCTGGAAGAAAACCAGCCCTTTCTTCGGCGCTCGGGCCTGTTTCTGGGACCTTGCTTCACCTCGGCTCGTTCCTGGCATTGTCTTTGCCTTGCCTCGCCGCCCAGGCCAACCCAACCTAGCCTTCCCCCCGTTACCCAAAGTGGGGGCTTGTGCAGCCTTGTGTGTATGCGCTGGTGATACCTGGTGTTGACGGAGCACTGGCTCTGGGCTGCGTGTTTCCGTGCGCAGTGGTGGGCGGGGTTTTCAAATCAAAACCACCTTCGAAGTCGCTTAAGTCCCTTGCGCTAGGGGCCTCTGACGCTCCAAATCTGAGAATTGATCCATCTTGTTTCTCCTTTCACTGAAATGATGGAGCACAGACCCTGGAGCTTGACTGGTGTGGGGTCACCCGGTTAAGAAGGGGCCCTTCCTCCTGCGCCCTCCCTCCTCCACCAGTTTCCTCGTATTCAACTTACCACTTAATTCATGTCACCGTGTGTCTCTCTAAGTTCTCAGGACGGCCTTCTAAGGTAGGCATTGCTGCCTTGAGTTTAGAGACAGGTGTGGGGAGCCCCTGCCCCACTCAGCAGCTCATGCTGGTGGCCCCCGGCCTGGGACAGCTTCCTAGGTTACGGGGCAGCCCAGGTCTGTTCGGAGCCGGCCAGGGGGATGCTTGGTGATATGAGTGTTGTGCCTGCAGCTGGCTGTTTGCTCAAAGGGCTCCTTCCCCGACTTACAGCTGTCCTGGTGACACGCTGCCAGATCCTTCCTCACTCCAGGGCATGGCCCTCAAGGCCGAGGTGGTGGGACTGTATCCTTGTTAGTTGGGGCCTTTGTACAGCCTTTTAAAACCCTTCAGGGAACAGGTTCTGCGTCCTTCCCACGGAAATGCATTTTCACATTTTTAAAAATGAATTTCTCTTCGTTTCCTGTTTTAAACTGCAGTCATTGCTGAAGTGGTTCTGGCTCTGGCCAAGAGGAAACGAAGGACTGCGTGCCCTCGTAATGCAAGGGTGCGTGATCCAATAGCCAGGACCTGCGGTAATCCGGCCCAGTGCCTTGGGCAACTCGTAAGGGTGAATTCATCCACTTCACGGGCAGCCCAGGTTAGGGGGTGAGCCGTATGCCCGGGGTGGTGGTGTCGCTGGCCGTGTCAGGAGGGGGTCGTCCCCCAGAGGGACAGCTGGCCCCGGGCACCGCGCCTCAGGAGTTTCAGGGACCCCATTTCCTGGGCCTGGGCTGGGAATCTCCGTGTGCGTCGAAGCCTCGCGTGGCGGCGTGGACTCACTGAAGGCTTTGCCACGTACATTTGAAGGACCTTGTCCTTTCTCCCACAGACAGTCGTGTCCTTGGATTTTTATGATGTGCTCTGTTAGAATCGGGGACTCGCGCGATAGTCCCTGTGTAACACACATCAGTTGCTGTCCTCTTGCTGTCGGTGCCCCGACGTCTTTCCAGTTTATCAGAGGTTTTTCGGAAATTACCGAGACCATTTTCAGGGCAAGTTCTCTTTTCTTGATGGTGGCTTACCAAATCCTTTCACGTGTACGTACCTGCACACAGAGCTGCTGGTGGGGTGATACGGCGTCCTCCGCGTGCTGGGTTTTGTCCTGTGTGGCCCCGGATGGTGGACCGCAGTGGGGAGGCCGCCCTGGAGGGTGCCGGCTGAGGGGCGGGGGTCCGGCTCTGTGGTGGGACGGTCTGTGGGCAAGGCCTGGGCTCCGCAGGGCAGCCCGAGGGTGCCGGAGCGGCTGACCAGCCAGGCAGGTTTATAAGCAGTTGGCAGGTGCAGTCACCAGCACTGTGATGGAGCTCGAGTTTGAGGGGCGGTTTTACTTGTTCCTGGCTATCGCCTGTTATCTGTTCTCTTTATTTTGCCTGTAGAAGTTTCTTTGGGATTTGTTGCAATCGATGGCCTTGGGTTATGAGATCCTTATGGTATCTCCTGTGACCTGTTGTTCTCTATGTGTTTCCAATTCCGTCTTACAACTCAGGGAAAAACAAAACAAAACAACAAAACCCTGCTTGCAAATTGATTAATTGTGAAGGAATACCTTATTTTGATACGACTTCTTTCCAGACTCATACGTGTGGGCATTCGTGAGTGTACAGAAGGTGCCTGAGCTCTGCCAGCCCGAGCGAGGCTCGAGGAAGGGCCGTAAGCGTGCTGGTGATGAGTTCACCGTGGCAGGCGACAGTGTGCTGGTCACTTATCACTACGACAGGCGTCCTTGTGGGACCCGTTTTGCTGTGAGCCTGGCAGGCTGCCCGAGGCCACCCATCAAGTGCCCCGCGTGACCGGGCCGCCACCCTGGACTGGTGCTTTCCGCCGGTTTGCTGCCCGTCACAGCAAAGCAGCAGACCGGCTGGCGAGGACCGCGGTGTGGCTTCTCTCTGCAGTGATGTTCCCGAGTGACGCTGGCCGGGGCTGTCCCCTGCCCGCACGCTCGGGGTCCGGCGTGAGTGGCGCGCTTGCTCGGGGAAGGAGCGGCTGGCGCCCGGGCTCCCCCACGTGTCTGTCCCTCCGGCCGCTCTCTTGAGGGTGGGCGTTCTCGGTTTCCACGAGTGAGGCCATGGTTTTAGTGTCCTTTCACGGCCCCCTTCTTGCTCCGCGTTGTTTTGAGAGGGAATGTTGGGAGACGGGCAGTTTGGTGGCCACGCTGTCCTTACCTACTTGCATTCCCCGCCCCCCCCCCCCGACACTTTTATTTTCTGCCCGAGGCCTGCCGACCACCCATTCCCGTCTTTGAGCCCCGAGCGTCCGGCGCCTGGTCGAGCAGGCGGCCTTCTTCCCAGGACCGATTTCTCCAAAGAAACGGGTCAGACACGATTGCAGCCACGGCATCCCCCTGGGCAGTGAGCAGGGGTCGGGTGGGGACCAGTTAGTCCCTGGGCGCCGGTCACTGTGGCAGGCTCAGGTGTGTGTGTGGGGGGAGGGGGGGGGCGGGCTGTGTGCCCTCCGCTCCGGGTGTCCTGCAGGCCTCCCTGGCCGGGAGCTTTCTGCAACCCTCCGGAAAGAACTTAGCCCAGGCAGGCAGCGCGGGCGCCTACCCAGCGGGCCCGTGGCGGCCTTCAGGCCTCGTTTGCTGACCCCTGCTGCCAACAAGGCCCGCAGACAGGCGGACAAGCGGAGCGTGAGACAGGCCTGAGCTAATTATGGGTCTTCCTGTCGGGTTCCGGACAGGGGCTGTCAGGTAGCCACTCAGCCCCGGCGATGGCTCCCTGAACAAAGAACAAAACGTGAGGAGGGGGTCTTGCCCGCGGAGCTCTCTGTCCGTGGACGCGCAAAGCCGGCGGAGCAGAAAGTCAGCGCTGAGCTCTTGCCGACCTGCCAAGAGAACGCGTTACCCTCTCTGCCCCTCACAGGCCACTGTGCTCTAGTTAGGCTAGACTTAGGGACTGTCTAAAGTTTTGTCACATTCTGTGAGCGTGTGATCCTCCCCAAGATTACTATTACACCTTACGAACAGAACGTGGGGTGGTTTTGAGGGGGCCGAGTGGGGTTCTCTGGTGGACCTGTGATCAGGGCTGAGGCTGCAGACGTGTTCTTTATTTTTGAGGATGGGTATTTCACCTTCTTCTGTATACCTGTTTTTGGGTGTAACTGGACATTTCAAGCTATTCGTAAGGTTTGATATTTGATGACTTCTATTCAGAGATCAAGAAGAAAGTGTACTTATTTTTGAAAACAAAATTTGTCTTATCGCAAAAGTACTAACTAGGTCCATTGGATCTTTTTATAAATCGAACACATGGTGTTAGATCTTAAGGATCTTAATTATTTTCTGCATCTTAAAACATTTTGCTGTTTATCATCCTAGAAGTTGTTTTATCACTGTTCATCGATTATTCTTAGCTGTGGTACAACTAAGACTAGAACAGTAAGAGAATGGAAGCATAAGATGGAGTCATCTGGAAGAATCACGTAGTAGTGAAATAAACCATCCCTTTAATATGATCTTTCAGTTTTCTTATTGTGTCTCCCAGACGATTACAGTATGTTTCAAGAAGATATAAGAGAAGTCTGGAGGCATTTTTGTAGTCTTTTTTTTTTTAACGCTTTCATTGAACATAGAACGCTTATTTATTTATTAAAAACATTTTTCTAATCTTTAGTTCTGAGAGACAAAGAGAGACAGACTGTGAACAGGTTAGGGGCAGAGAGAGAGGGAGACACAGGATCCGAAGCAGGCTCCAGGCTCCGAGCCGTCAGCCCAGGGCCCGATGCGGGGCTGGAACCCACAAAGTGTGAGATCATGACCTGAGCCGAAGTCAGACGCTTAACCGACTGAGCCGTCCAGGTGCTCCTGCACGTAGAGCATTTAGAATTTTTTGTATTCCGCCTGTCATGATGAAGAGGAAGGCGGCAGAGGAAGACCCTTCCCTCTGTGCCGGGAATTGGAGGTTGGGTGCGGAGAGGCGGGGAGCACCGTCTAGACATCCTGGCCACGTTCAATGATGGCCTCTCAGGTGCAGGTGTCAGTGAGCTGATGGTAGGATTCTCAGGACGTGAAGGAAGCGTGCTTTCTCGTCCAGTTAGTCATTCAGCAGGAAGGACTTCATCACATAATATTCTGTGGCGAGTATGAGGACAGTCCCTCCTGCTAAAAAGATATGTCCAGGGGCGCCTGGGTGGCTCCGTCGGTTGAGCGTCCGACTTCAGCTCAGGTCATGATCTCACAGTCTGTGAGTTCGAGCCCCGCATCGGGCTCTGTGCTGACAGCTCAGAGCCCGGGGCCTGTTTCAGATTCTGTGTCTCCCTCTCTCTCTGCCCCTCCCCCGTTCATGTTCTGTCTCTCTCTGTCTCAAAAATAAATAAATGTTAAAAAAAAAAATAAAAAGATATGTCCATGTTCTTCTATTTTCCATGATTTCTGTGGGTCAAACTTGGGTGTCACTGACAAACTGAGGTGATTGGAAGGGGGAAGAGGAAGCCGTGTAAATGCAGAAAATCACTGGCTGATCACTCTGCTCGCTCAGTGTCCACAAGTCAAAAGTGAAAATTCTTGGCAATTGTGCAGCAAAGAAGGTGGCCGTCTTCTCTTCAACAAAATTGAAAGCCACGACAATTTCAAAAGTATTGAATTTTGAAAACAATACCAGGAGACCTACAGGCAACAATCCGGTAAGACCTTTCGGAGATGCATTTGAAATCTCGGGTTCTGATTGGGTTTGGACAAAGCAAGCGAAAGAACCAGAAGCCGGGACACGTCGGGACCTGTGGGAGGAGCCGGTGGGACCTGGAGCCGTGGTGGCGTTTCCACAGGGTAAGAGCAGGAAGAAGCACTAGTTCTGACGAGCGAGGCGCCGCGGGGGAGGAGTCTGGGCAGCGTCACCGGTGTTTCTGATACCGGCGTGACCGCCCCAGGCCTGACCGGGGTGAACAGTTGCTGCTTGCGGGGGAGATTGCCTGTTTCGCAGCTAGGAAAGCGTGGGGGGACTTGGGCGTCCTGTGTTTAGCATCACATTAAGATTCATACAAAGGTTTTTCCCCTCCGTCTTTTTTTAATTCTGTGAATTCTTTGTAAAAGGACTCAACAATACAGAAAAATGAAAAGGGTCTATTGGACTCCAATGACGAATGATGGGTACGTTTCCTGATGTGCTGTGGGTTCCTGGAGGGCCTAGTGAGTAGTCTCCACGGGGTCCCCTGGGGTGTCCGAGAGCCTTCTGGAAATGTGGATTTAGAGTCACTGCAGGTCAGTGTCAGGTGGGCTTGAGGCCTCTGACGTGGCCTCCGATGTGGCCAGGCTCCTGAAGGCAGTGGTGACCCCCGGTTCTTGTTTCTAAGACGGTGAATGGCAGAGAGGGCTTGTGTCTCCTTCCCGAACTCAGGTCAGAGCTGGTGACCCTTTTGGCTTTGGAGGACCCAGATGGGTGGTCCTCTGCAGACGGGCTACTTCCTGTAGGGTTGGGGCCTGCGTGTGCTTTGCAGACAGCCAGCTGATTCTTCACAGTTAAACACTGGTGTTGTGCTAAGTTAACTTACAAAACCCGGACCTGGATGGTCGGCCCTTTCTCCCTCTTCTTCCCACTCCCTGGAAGAAAAAGGAGACCTTAGGATTGTTTCAGCAGGAATACCCACTCCGGGCGTGTCAGGGGCTGTGCCCAGTGTGGTACGTGGATTCAGGGTGGAAAAGGATTCGTGTTCCAGCCGGGAGAGCCAGACTCATTAAGTGAAGACACCTGGCCAAGGTCATGGCGCCTTTCAGCAGGTTGGACTCCAGGCCTGGGAGGAGTCAGGGATACCATAGATCTTCCGTTCTTCCCTTTTTCATTTGGAAATCAGGCTGCTCTGGATGCTGGTCACGTTAAATATCAGCAATGGAGCCAGCTTTGTTTTAAATTTGTTTTGAGCCGTTTCTCTCCTCGTTCTTTATAAAGATGTCTTACTGACTTCTGAAGGCCCCAAGCATCCCCACCGCTGCTGGTCTCTTTGGGGAGTTTCAGGGACTCTCTTGTGGGTAATTAGAAATGGTTACTCTGCTCACACTCGTGGCTGCCTGGCTATGCCATTAATGTCAGGCGTCTAAGGTCGGGCTTCAATAATAAGAATTGAATAGTATTCAAGAAGGATTCAAATGGCATTAATATTTAAGAGGCTTTTTGGATCCAGAAAGCGCCCATGAAACCCTTCTGGATATAATGTATACAGCACATGTCAATTAGGAAGACGGACAGGGCACGCTTGGCTCCCCGTCCGCAGAGGCTTACTGCGAGCGCTCGGCCCGCCAGCCTCCCAGAGGCGTCCTCGCCGACAAGTCATGCTTTCTCTTCCTTTGCCGCTCCTGAATAGATCTGTGTCCCAAGCAGAAAGGAGAACCAATTTAATTACTTATGAAACTTTTCCTTAAGGGCGATGGAAATATGAGGAAGAAATGAAGTATCTGTCATCGGTAAGTTTATTTCAGGGCTGAACATGAGACAAATTCATTTCATTATGAAGATTAGGTGTCCGTTGGTTGATGAAAATGCAGACAGAGTGTGCACGCAGAGGTACGTTCACCCAGAACCGCAGGGCGGGAAAGCTCTGTGCTTCTGGGACGGAAGGCGAGCGCGAGTTCTGACGTCTCCAGGAGAGTGGCGTTGAACAGAAGCCAGAGGACGTCCGCAGGTGTCAGAGCAAAGGAATTAGGAAGCTGACTGTAATTAGGAGGAGAGAGACGTCCTCGAGGGAGCCGCCTGCCTCACTTCCGGCAGAGGCCGGCCTCCCAGCCTCCCCGTGGGCCCCTGTCTCCGTGTGACTAATGAGCCTCGTCGCCCCCCGCACCAGAGCTGGTGGTGGCGGGCTGCCCGGCATCGACCCCGTGGCCCTTAGCCGGGCACGGGAGCTGCTTTGTGTTTTCTCTGCAGGCGACACAGCTTTGCAGTGAGTCTCCTTGAACACAGACCGGCTCAGAACAAAGTTGTCTCGTAGCTGAGGCCTTAAATGTCCACCCGCCAAGGCCATCGGAGTGGGACCACGGAGTTCACCACTGGCTGGCCAGGACCGCAGCCGGACTGGGATTGAAAAGGGGACAGTAAATCAGCTCTTCCTGCCCCCTGCTGGTATAGGCAGTCCGGTCTGGTGACTGACTGATCAGTCCGTCCACCTACTTGCCTACACAGGCACCTGGGTCTCGTTTAAGGTGTGTAATTCAGTGGCTTTTAGCGCATTCACAGAGTCGCGTGACCATGACCTTTCCACATCTTAGGAAAAAACCCTCATGCCCATCGGTGGTCAGTCCCCAGCCCTCCTTCCCCCAGCCCCTGGCAAGTTCCAGTCTACTTTCTGTCTCTGTGGATTTGCCTGCTCTGGGCGTTTCATACGGTGTCTGGAATTGTGCAACACGTCCCCTGTAGCGACTGACCTCTTGACCTAGGTTGTCTGTTTGAGGTTAATCCAGGTCGTAGCGTGAGTCAGAAAGCCAGGCCGAATACTATTCCACGGTATGGGTAGGACCACATTCTGTCCATGCAGCAACTGAGGGACGTTTGGGTTGTTTCCACAGTTCGGCGGTGACGGGTAGCGCCACCGTGAGTATGTAGGAGTTGTTTGTGTGGTCGCGCGGGCTCACTTCTCTTGGGCGTATCCCTGGGAGTGCCGTTGCGGGGTCCATGGCGGCTGTGCGTGCAAGCGAGGCGCCGCCAGGCTGGTTTGCAGGCAGGTCGGAGCCCTTCGTGCTCCCCCAGCCGTCCTCACCCCCACTCGTTAGTGTCTGTCTTTTCCATTACCACTGTGCCAGCAGGCCCGAGTGGTGGCTGGTGCTTTTGATTTGTATTTCCCTGGTGACGAGAGTGCCTTTTCATGTGCTCATTAAAAACATTTTTTTAATGTTTTTTTAAGTTTATTTTTGAGGGAGAAACAGAGAGGGGCAGAGAGAGAGAGAGACACAGAATCCGAAGCAGGCTCCAGGCTCGGAGCTGTCAGCCCAGAGCCCGACGCGGGGCTCGAACTCATGGACCGCGAGATCGTGACCTGAGCCGAAGTCGGCCGCTTAACCGACTGAGCCCCCCAGGTGCGCCTCAATATAGTGGCATTTGATGCTGATTGGATTCATTTAAAAATATTTTTAAAATTTAAATTCTTTCACTAACATTAAAGTCTATACACTCCGTGCCCCTTTTGGTTTTTAAAGAAACTTTTTTCTTTTCTTTCTTTTTTAATATTTATTTATTTTGAGAGAGAGAGCGAGAGCAGGGGAGCAGTAGAGAGACAAGGAAAGAGAATCCCAAGCAGGCTCCGCGCTGTCTGCACAGAGCCCAGCACGGGGCTCTGACTCACAAACCCTGAGACCCTGACCTGAGCTGAAATCAAGAGTCAGATGCTTAAGCACGTGAGCCCCCCAGGCGCCCCTAAGCCACCTTTTTTCATTCCATGCTTTTTAACCTCACAACTTGCAGGAATTGGTGTCAGATTTTGTAAAAGTAAGATACCTTCTTTTTCATTATTATTACTTTTTTCTTTTTAAAGGAAAACATATCTCAGATACAAAAATTTGATTTATTTTCTAAATCCCCAAAACTCAAAATATAGGTTGTTTTGTGTGTTTTTTTGTAGTATAGGTTGATTTTTTAAGATCAGGATATACATTTGCATAGAGAAGATTATTTCTGTCATCTTGTGCCTGAGGCTGACTGTCGGACAGCTTCGGAGGGAGAAGCCACCTTGTCTAACTTTACAGCTTCATGCTTCCAGCAGCTGAGTGTCCTCAGAATCCGCGGGTTGGCTGTGACTTTAGTTTTAAAAGTCAAAACAGTCCCTGTCTTCTGGTCTTCTTGCGATTTCAGTCAGTTCCATAGATTTCCATGAAATCCCTCCCGGCAGTTGCATCTCGGTACCGAGACGTGTTGAGTCGGGGCCTTTACTCTTAGGTAGTTTCATTTCAGGAGGGATCATTGGTCCTTTAGTGTATTCAGTTGTTCAGCAGTTCCTGAGAAACAGCGATGGCACTGGTTATGATAGTGGCCACAGTGACGGTGGAAGCTGACCTTTACTTGGCACTTACTTTGCTCCAGGAACTTTTCTTTTCAAGTAGGCCTCACACCCACTGCAGAGCCCAGTGAGGGGCTTGAACTCTCGACACTGAGATCAAGACCTGAGCTGAGGGGTGCCTGGGTGGTCAGTCGGTTGAGCGTCCGACTTTGGCTCAGGTCGTGATCTGACAGTTGGTGAGTTCGAGCCCCGCGTCGGGCTCTGTGCTGACAGCTCGGAGCCTGGAGCCTGCTTCGGATTCTGTGTCCTCCTCTCTCTCTGCCCCTCCCCTGCTCGCGCTCTGTCTCTCTGTCTCTCTCTCTCTCTCAAACGTAAACATTAAAAAAAAAAAAAAGATCTGAGCTGAGATCGAGAGTTGAACACTCAACCTGTTGAACTACCCAGGTGCCCCGTGCCAGGCGCTTTTATAGACCTTTCCTTGAACTGTCTCACTCCTCCTCGGGTCAGGGCTGCTATCCCCAGGTTTCAAATCTGCAAAGCGAGGCACGAAGAGATTCAGTTGATAAGGGTCTTCATCTGATGCTCAGAGCTGGCGTCCGCACCCGGGTGTCTCCTGCTTCCCCGAGGGTATTTCTCTCTCCTGGGGAGAGGTGCAACCGGACATCTGAGATCGGAGACTCCAGGCCACCTGGGCTGCGTCCTGGGCTCTCGATTCTTCCTCTGTCTCCTCTGCGGGCCTGCGTGGGGCCAGAGTTCATAGGGGTTCCCTCTGCCAACGCCCACTCTTTATGGATGACATTCTGACTCCTCACTTGCAGGGGTGGTTCCTGCCCTCCTGCTGGGCTCGGGGGTTCTGGCCTTCAGCAGGAGGGATTGAGGCACTGAGGAGGTAACTCGTCCACACTCCTGCAGCTCAGACCTGGTTGCAGTGAGCTGTTTCTTTGTGCTGACTGTTCTCAACACGTTGCGTTAGATTTGTTTTTCTGTTGAGTACAGCAGAACTGTGACCCAAAGTACTTCAGAATCATTTTTGTCCCCGGTCGAAGCCACACCACTGCCCCAGGCGGTTCCAGCCCTGTTTTGAAGGGCAGTGTTGTTCACAACACCGTCTGACCTTAGGCTCTCAGTCACCCCTCAGAGGGGTGGACACGGCTTCCAAAAATGAGGGAAGGCGTGTTTTTGTTGAGTTTACCGACCGGCTCCGTGGAGGCATTGCGGTTCACTTCCTCTGTCATAGGCCAGCAACATCCTCGAGTGTGCTGTGGAAGCTGCCTCCGTGGCCAAGCCTGTGTGGTGGGTGCCTGCTCGGGCCGCCGTGTTGTGGACACGCTTCGCCCCAAACGTTCCCATCCTGACCTGCAAAGAGTGTGCCAGGTGCAAGAGGGAGCGGCCAGAACATACAGATGTTCCTCCCCCAAGACCGAGTGCGGTCAGTGAGGGGCTGGGGAGACAGTGACCCTGACGTGCTGGGGCCTAGAGGTCTCCCGCCCTGTCTACGGCTCAGTCAGGCCCTGGGGACCTGAGGACCCTCTGCAAATGGAGCTTTGCCGTCAGAAAGCCCGGTGGAGAGCAGATGATAGCATTAGGATGGCAGGGACGAAGGTCCGCCTCGCTGTGCTGGCCCGCAAAGCGCTCAGTGCTGCCCTGGAAGGGCCTCGTGGACGGCGGGCACAGGCCCCGGTGGTGGGTGCTGTGAGGTTTCACAGGTGGTTTTCATTTGGGACGAATGTGTTTCATTCATGCAGTCTGCGCCCTGTACCGCTTTGTCCCCAAGAGCAGAGCACCGAGAATGAGCCCTGGGTCTCCTCTCCAGCTTTGCCTTCACATCAGCGGGTGGGGCTGGGTCAGGAAGACCACGTGTGGCGGTCCCCGAGGCTCTCGGAGGCGTGATCACACCCCTGCTCTTCGGCTGGCGTTTGATGTGGCCTCAGCGCTCCCTCCTGAGCGGTGCGTGTCTGGTGCCGTCCAGCTGTGTCGTCCTGTTCTGGGGTCTGCGTGAGACAGTGGCCTTCCCCAGGAGGAGCGGGCCTTTGTCAGGGCACTTCAGGCCCAAGGTCTGTAGGCGCTGTGGGGCCGTGCGTGCTGTGCGGACGAGATGGTGTGACCTGCCAGGTTAAGGGACTCGTGCACCAAGTTAGGGGTGCTGCTGGGCGCTAGGTCCCTGCTGCACGCCCTCTGTGGGTGTCTGCCCAGGGAGTTGACTTTCTGTAGGGGATGCCGATTAGTGCCCAGTTTAAGAGGGGTGCACTCGCCATATCAGCTGGCTGTCCCCGGACCATCCGTTCTCCTGGGGTCGTAGTGCTCTATGGACGTGGTCCATGGACCCTCCTCGGTTACGCTGGGCTTAGGTGCGCGAGTTTGGGCCGCAAATGCTGTCTGAGGTCATGGTCCCCAGCGTGCCGTGGCTCTCACGGGCATGGCCCTCCTTTAAGAAGCTGCGTGCGTTACCGGGGGGCGGCGGGGTCGCTGGGATCAGTCGCTTCCCTGACCTCACCTTACAGGCGGGGAAGAAAGGGCACGAGTGGGTGCATCTACCCAGGTGGCTGCGGGCAGCGCGCAGGCAGGCCTCCGGGTCACGGCATCCTCGTCGCAGTGACTGAGTGTCAGCACGTTTCGGGGCCTTGTGGAAGCCGTGTCTGTCGTTCACCATTTGTCCACCTGTCTGTCCGCTGTGTTGCATCTCCTGGTTTTCTTCCGACGTTGACTCCACCCCTGTTGTGTGCAGCTCTCTCTCTCCCCTCTCTCCCTCTACCCCTCCGCGTCTCTCTGTATCTGCACAGGCATACAGATTGACCTGTGTCGGGCTTGGGGGTGGCCGGGGCCTCCTGCCCAGGGAACACGGCCAGAGGTCATGACGACGAGTGACCCTCTGCCTCCTCAGCCTGTTCAACAGCGTGGCTGTTCTCTCTGGCAGTTCTTCCAGTGCCTTCCGTTCCGTCGCTGCGTTGGGGGACCTGCTTGCTTAGATCTTTCTCCTCAAGAGAGACCCAGAGAAATTACCGGGGCTTCAGACTCCTGCTCTCACCTGATCAACTCGCCCTTTAGTGCCAGCTGTGGGAGAGGGATGCTCTTTGTACCTTGCGCCGGCGAGGTGTTCGGAGCCGCTGCGGGTTGTCTAGGAAACGTGCCTGTGGAGGGCTGCGAGGAGGAGGGGCTGGAGCTCCAGCACCAACGAGAGAGAGTGGTGAGACCATGCAAATAGAAGTAACGAAGTGCTCATCTTCAAATAAAACAGTGCAGGTGAAAGAGGGAACGAGAAATCAAAGCTTTTTCAGCAGAAGAGCTTCTCGTTATAATTTAACCCCGAAATCGACAAGGCAGATGCCATCTTTGCGTTGGTTCTGTTCCAGAAAAAGACTTCCGTAAGGAAGCAGGAGCAGGTTGGCTCTAAAGAACTCTGGAGTAGCTGCCTGTCCGCGTCCTTTGTGCTCCCAGCTCGACTCTGCAGGAGTCCCCACGCTTGGTCTTGCCCCCTCGCAGTTTGTCGTCCACACGCTCCTGTCTGTGGGGCAGGGCCACCTCCATCAGCCTCGGTCACGGTTGTGGGCCCCTGGCCAGATGTCCGTCTCCCGCTACGTGCCAGTCCACACGGCGTGTGCGAGTCTGCTCTGTGGCGGTAGTCGCTTGGCTTGGGACTCCTTTGATGGGGTACAGAGGACATCTCCTCCCCGTGACCTGTGTCTCTGTGGGTCAGAAGCTACAACTTCTCAAGAAGCAAGGAAGAACCGTCATTTAAACTGAGCCCATCCCTGGCACCGGGAGACCCCGTGAGACAGGGGAAGAAGGCTCCTTTCTTCCCGGAAACACTTCTGTCTTGCAAACACTGCTGAACGAAGGCCTGCAGATGGGTTCCGGAAGTCAGAACATCTGGGAGATACACGTCACGGACGTGCTTCCCTCGTACAGATTCAACCTGATGTGCCGGGCCGACAGACAGACACCAGCATGTGTACGTAGGCACGTCAGACTGGGCACGGTGAGCAGTTTGTCCGCAGTTCACCGAGGGAGCGGGTGCCCTGCAGGGAGCGCGACATGGGAGCCCTGACGCCGAGGACTCTTCCCTGGCCCATCTCGGACCTCAGTGAGAGGGAAGGATAGGTCTCTTCGTAAAGCACGGTCTCTAAGTGAGTCA
This sequence comes from Prionailurus viverrinus, assembly GCF_022837055.1. Classification (NCBI taxonomy): domain Eukaryota; kingdom Metazoa; phylum Chordata; class Mammalia; order Carnivora; family Felidae; genus Prionailurus; species Prionailurus viverrinus. The sequence continues at coordinate 136,500,048 of NC_062567.1, forward strand.
GTTCTCATCTGCCGTTCTGAGCAACGGTGACGATTCTGAGGTGGCCCAGCCGGCCTGAGGGCCCACACGGAGGCCTGTGTGGCCAGAGAAGTGATCGCCAAGCCGTGATGGCCCAGGTCCTGTGGGATGTGTGAGCCAGTGGAAGGGTGTTGGGTTTTGATCCGGAAGAGAGCGGGTTCTAAAAGAGTGTGAACGTGACTTCCTCTGTAACAAGGGAGGAGCCGTGTGGATCCCCTGTGATGAGGGAAAAGGGAGGAGCTGGGTAGATCCTCCGTGATGAGGGAGGAGGGGAAGCCAGTGGATCCGGGGAGAGCGGCGAGGTCAGGGAGCTCACCCGGGTGCCGGCTCGGAGCACGGTGGTTGGATTTGACGGGTTTGGAGGTCGACCTGAAAGGGTTTGCTGGGAGGTGGGATGAAGGTAAGAGAGCATGTGGCCGCGGATGACCCCGCGGTTCCCCGCGCTCGCGGGACGGATGGTATCGCCGCTTCAGGGAAGGTGGTCGGGGAGAGGCTCCGGCTTTGGAGAGACATTGGGAACCCCGCCTTGGATGTGCCCCGCGGGTCCACGCGAGGTGAGTCTTCTAGAGGCTGATGCGAGCGTGCGTGGAAAGTCACGGAACGGCAACCCCTGCAAGGCTGATTCCGCCTTGCCTCTCTGTCTGGTTTACGGCACAGGTTTGGTATTTCCTCCCGTTCACGTTCCCCGTGAACACCCAGGATGGGAGTTTGTGGTGAGGGGTGTGTGGGAGCGCACGTGCACATCCGTGGGCCAAATAAGTTAGCGGAGTTCCAGCCCCGATCGTTCCTGTGCGCGGCCAGGGCCTGCCCGCCCTCTGCTTCCCCGCCCTAGCCTTGCTGTCTGCCAAAGAGAGACGATACTTCTAGCTTTTCTTCTTGTTGGGAGGCTAATGATTGAGTATGGTACAGTGCTGGGAAGTCTTTGAAATAAAATCACAGAGTGCATGTGCATTATTATTATAGCTCTGATGGTATTTATATTTAAATCATTATGATTGCAATAATAATACACCATTTTGCCAATAAAACACAAAACCACTTCAGAAGAACATTCTAAAATGATAGCATTTTCTGGGGCCGGGCAGCGGCATCTAATTTTGGGTCTCCACAGTTGGTTTTGTGATTCATGTATTATGGATTTGCAGAGAATAATCCCGGCTGGGCGGCCCTGCCCAGGGCAGTGGGCGTGGAAATACGCGGTTGGTGTGATTGTACCGGGAACAGGGGGACGTCAGCATTGACACGGCAGTATTTCACTGGGGCTGGGGACCGTCACCACCCTTTGATGCTGCCTTTGCGCCCGCAGCGCTTGACTTTGTGACAGTGCGTCCTGAGGGCCACCTGCCTTTTGTCAGCTGTCCAGTGAGGCGGGATGTGGGGCGGGCAGGTGTCTTAGCCGTGACTGATGGGCTTTCTTTCGGATCCATACCAAGTTCATAAACCTGATTTATAACCGATGGACGTGTGCTGCTTGGAGCACAGGCTCGAGTGCAGAACCGTTTTTAGTGGGAAGTGCTCCGGGGCCCGAGACGTGCAGCTGGTGACGCTGGAGGCCGGCTGCCCCCTCCCCTCTCATTTCACTGGGAATCGCTCTTGGCTTCTCGGAGTTGGACCAGTTAACGCATTTAGCTGGAATCTCCGAGGAGACAAAGAGGGGAGAGGAGGCTGTTTAATATTAATTTTGGAAACTGAGCCCGCGTCCTGTGGGCGTCCAGTGGGGCCGTCGCCACCAGAGGCTCAGTGATGTCACTAGTGACCGCCCCTCCTTGACCTTTGCAGCTGATGTGACCCTCCGTAGCTTGTCCTTTTGCTGACCACTCCCTCCTCAGAGCTTTCCCGTTGGCCAGCTCAGGATGGCGGTCCTCCTGGCCTCCCCACCCCGGTGTCCCCTACCCCCTCCCCCCCCCCCCCCCCCGTTGCCTCAGCGCTGGGCTGTCAGAGTCCTCTCCGCTCTCCTGCTCCACTTGGGTGGCCTCTTGCCTGTTGGTGTCTTTACCACTCCCATGTTGTCCGATGTGGTGGTTTTTGAGCAGGTTTCGGAACCTCCTGAAATGATACCAAATACCACGTTTGTTTTTCTAGAGAGGGGGGGCATCGTTTTCGGCAGGCTTGGATGGGGGAGGGCTGGCCTGCAAGCTTGAGACCTAGCGTTCTCAGCTGCTAGATTTTAAATCGGCCCCAGCTCTGCTCCCCTGTGTCCCCTTGCCTCCTGAGCCTGTCCTGCTAGGCGCAGGAGTCGCGGTGTGCCCTTGGGGCCGATGCAGCATGCCGTCCCACACCTGCCACCCGCCGGTGTCCTTTGGCTCCGAGCAGCTGTCCCGTGCCCCGTTTGGACACCTCAGAGGGGCCCTGCCCTGCTCTTTCCCTCCCCCCTCATACTGTCCGGGTCTTGCCCATCCCGATCTGACTGCTGGATCGGGACCCTCTCCTTACCTGTCGCCCTGCCTCTGGCCTGGCTTCTCAGCAGCTCGTCCTGGCCCGTGTTCCCAGACAAGCTTTCATCCTGTGGGAAGGGGCATGACCTGCCTCAGCGGCCCTCACCGCTCCTGGTTACACGGCCTCCGGGGCTGTCCCTGCGGTCGTCAGGTTGTGTCACCCTGGCCCCTCCCGCTGGTACACCGCCCCTGCCAGCTTCCTGGCCTGGCTGTGACAGTGCCCCCCTGGGTGCTGAAGGACCCAGGTGGGGGCAGCTCCCGTGTGCAGAGCCACCCGCACCCTGGGTGCACGCCCCTTCTCCACAGTGCTGTTGCCCTCAGGGCGCTGCCTGGGACCGCGGGTGTCAGGGAGGCCCCCAGCCCCCGCGGGTCACTGTCTTGGTCCCACAGCCGGAGGCCCAGATGCAGTGGGACGGCTGGCCCACACAGGGCTCCCCTTGCGTGCCTTCCTTTGGATTGAGTTCTTTTTATGAGTCCGTGGTATCTCCTGGGTTGGCTCTTTAGTTACGTACATGTCTTTTTAATTTTTTTTTTTAACTTTTTAGAGCTTGTTCTAGGGTTTACAGTACATGTTTTCAACCTGTCACAGCCTAGCTTCCAAGAATACTTTACCACTTGACGCACAGCGTGAAACTTCACAGCATCGTGCGCCCGCTTCCTGTCTCCTGCCCCACGGGGCTCGTGTGTGTATGGCCCGCTGTCGTAGGGTTTGCTTGTGGGAGTTATCGTTTGGTTTTTTACACAAACTTTAGATTTTAGAGCAGTTTTCGACTTGTAGAAAAGTGTAAAAAATAGTCTGAGAGTTCCCTCTGCCTGTTGACCCTGCTGTTAATGTCATACCCGAGAACATTTGTCTCAACTAAAGAATCAATATTGGGAAATTATTATGACCTATATTTACATTTCCTTGGTTTTTTCTCATGTTGTTTTCCTGTTCCAGGAGCCCATCCGGGAAACCACGTGACATCTGATTGTCGTGTCTCCTCAGGCTCCTCTAGCCTGGGACAGTTATTCAGATTTTCTTGGTTTCCAGTGACCTTGACAGTTTGAGTACTTGCCAAGTATGGTGTGCCTTGTCCCTATATTTGGGTCTGTCTGATGCTTTTCTTGCGATTAGACTGGGGTTATGGGTTTTCGGGTGGAATGATGCAGAAGGAAAGCGCCCTTCTCGTCCCATCCCGTCAAGGGCACGTGCTATCAACATGATTTATCGCTCTTGGTGTCGACCTTGCTTGCCCGGCTGAGGTGTGTTTGTCAGGTTTCTCCACAGAAAAGTTACGCTTCCTTCTTCCCCTTTCCCTCCTGTCCCCTCTGGCAGGCGGTCACAATGCACCCACACGTCCTCCTTCGTGTCCTTGAGGGTACAGTGTCTGCACAAGTTATTTAGAGTTCTTCTGCAAGAGAGATTTGTTTGTTTTCCCCATTTGTCAATTGATTCAACCATTTACACAGTCTGGACTCATAGATTCTTGTTTTACGTTTTGGGTGTAGTCCAGTACTGTGCCGTTTTGTTGCTCATACTTGTTTTTTTAATGTTTATTTTTGAGAGAGAGAGAGAGAGAGGGAGGGAGAGGGAGAGAGAGAGAGCACGAGCAGGGCAGAGGAGGACGTAGGATCTGAAGCAGGCTCTGTGAGCACAGAGCCCGACGTAGGACTCAAACTCACGAGCCGTGAGATCATGACCTGAGCTGAAGTCAGACGCTCAACCGACTGAGCCCCAGGTGCCCCAGTTACTCACGCTATTTCCGGTTTGGGCCCTGGGTGTCCTTTCTGTTGGTGCTGGGGCCCCTCCGTGCACGTGTGGTGGTCCTCCCAGGGGCCCGGCTCCTCCGACTGGAACAGCCTCCCAAACCCAGATCTGTGTGCGTGGGGTGCTTCAAGTAGGTTGTAAGGCTGGACAAATAACCCGTTTTCATTTACCCCCATCTTTGTTGTTACCCGTCTTCTTCATGTCTTTGTGTAGCTCTGTATTTCTGCCTTGTATCATGTTTTTCTTCCAGAGGAACTTTCTTTAGCCCTTCTTGTACTGTGGCTTTTGTTTGTGTGAAAAAGCGTTACTTCTCTTTGTGACTGATGTTTTCACTAAGTAGAATTCTGGATGGACGTTTGTTTTCTTTCCCTACTATAACGACGTCATTCCATTGTCTTTTGTCCTGCATAGTTTCTGTGGGAAATCTGCTGTGATTCACATTTTTGTTCCACTTGCTAGAAATTCATAGAACCCCCTGGAAGTTAGCCAGTGCCGGTGCGAACATTTATCGAGCGCTTACTTGGATTGGGTGCTTTGTTTCCCGTGGCTCTGCGTGTGCGCGTCTCCCCGACCCCCTCGGCAGGGAGGTGTTGCCGATGGCGGTAAAGCTCATAGGAAAGAAGCCGAGGGTTGTGGAGATGAACGGGTCTGCTCACGGCTGCTTCCAGGAGGCACGGGGCCTGGCTGCCTGACCCCCGAGCCTGAATCCTAACCAGCGCACTCCATTCAGACCGTGCAGAAGCTTGAGGAGCGGACTGAGCTCATCCGCGTCTGGGTAAAATGCCATTTCCGTCCTCGGACGGGCTAGGGCATTGCAGTGTGGGAGATGGGCCTGTGCTGCTTTCCCGCTCAGCTTTTCACAGGCTTTGTGACTTTGGGTGTGTCCTGTGGCCTTGCCGGCTTTGCCTTTTCACCTCTAAAATGGGTGAGGGTGGCTGGCTGCCGTTTGCTCTGGGTTAGGACTCAGTCGTGTGGCCTGTGGCACGTCGGCTGCATAGCGCCTGGCACCGCAGTCAGCCCGTGGAGGGTCTCTTTGTCGGGCTTTGCTCAGGGCACATCAGTTGAATTGGTTACTTGAGTGTTTGCTCAAACCACTTCGGTTTCCCCGTTCACGGCCTAGAGTTGCAGCTTACGGTGCACGCCCCAGTGTCCTGCCTCACACAACACCCTCCGATCGGTTCCTCCTGCCGTGCTTGCCTTTCCGGATCATGGCCCTAGCAGTGTCATTTCAGAGCGCACAGAGTGGCTTTCTGTGGTTCCTTACTCAGATACGGAGTGCTGCCCCAGAGCCGTGACCATGGGCGGGCCCCTACCTTCCTCCTGCCTCGTACCTTCTGCCTGCGGTTCTGAGAACCTGCTTCGTGGTCATACCAACCTCAGGGCTCCTGTGAAGTGTACTTCCTTTGATTAAAACCTTACTTCCTAGAATCATCTGCATTAAAAAACAACAACAAAACCCCATAGACCTCATTTAATAGAAAATACCTTATAAACCATAAAGCCCTGGGTAAGCATTTGACGTTTTCATCTGTGCTCCTGTGTGCCTGTCTGCTCCACAAACATTTTTAAGTGCTTTCCCTGGGCTGAGCACCACACCGGGCCCGGGGCCCCGGTTCTTGGGGAGCTCCCAGTACCCCAGTGTCTGCAAGCAGATTGCATGGTCGCCCTTCACTACCGGAGAGACAGTGTGCTTGCTCTGGGGCTGTGAGTGGTGGGCGGGGCAGCCGTCCAAGGAGGGTCTCAGTGGAGGAGGGGAAAGGCATGAGGCAGACAAGTGGCACCCGTGAGCCCTGGGGTTCCGGCATGGGGTCCTTGCTGGTGGCTGGGGTTTCCTTGTGGGGATCCAGGGAACCTATGGGACAGTAATTACTCGGGAGATCAGTTGGTTGGGTGCACATACCTTAAAAACTCTGCCAGTTTATCATTCAAGGCCTGAATCTGTGGGCTCCCTCCTCCATGAAGTCTGCCTAAGCCTCCCTCCTCAGAGGCCAGCTGTCTGGTTGCCTCTCTCTCCATCCAGCCTGCAGCCAGTGTACCTAGGGCACCTGCAGGCTGTCCCTCCCCAGGTCTTTGGGAGCCTGCACTTTATTAGGTAAGACCCACGCGAACACAGATAGCTACACGATTATTGGATGACAATAGTGATAGAGATTTTCCAAAGGAGAAGAACAGGCTTGTGTGGGCTTGTGTGAATGTGTTTAGTAGACAGGGGGGCGTTCAGTGAGTCCCCCAGGCTTGCTGAGTCCCGTCCCCACACTGCCGGATGTCACCAACACCGAGCAGGCAGGGTTGTTGAAGATGGATGGCCGCTGGCCGCGTGTGGCCCAGCGCGTGGCATCTGGGTCGTGATTGATGAGGGGAAAATAGCATGGTCAGTAGTTAAGTCTTGCCTTTTGTCTCAGTCATCTCTCACTTCTAAGTCCCTTGAAGGGAAGCCCCTGTCTCTGCACCTGCTGCAGCCCCAGGCTTGGGGTGGAGAGGGGGAGCGTGGGGCACCAAGCCAGGGGATTGGAGGAGGGGACAGGCCACAGCAGCTGGACCAGGTTAGGTACTAATGTCTGCCTTCAGCTGACTGGCTGGACAGGACTGAGGTGGGTCATCTACATTGCAGATCTCATTGAAAATAATACTGTGCAGTTGAATACAGCAACTCCTGAATAATTTTTGCATAAGTTAGAAACATGTTTCAGAATGTTCTTTCCAAGTGAGATGGGGATGACTGAGCCCCAGGGAAGGGTAAGTAGAGCATTCTGGAATATCTAAGGAAGAGTTTCTGATCTGCTTTGGGAGTGAAGGGGTTATGCTTGTAGTATTTTATTGAACCACAAAATGTTATTTATAACCCATGTCAGGGGCAATTAAACTGATTGATGATTAAGAAAGTTTAATAGTTGAATAATAAGATGTGGTTCTTGACAGCTATTTTTTCTCGTTTTGGAAGCATATTTTATGAGTCTAATAAGGGTGTGGAGGATGCGCTGTGGAATATATTGTGGTGTAATTATGTGGCGGCAATACAATATTCCGGGTAGTGTTAGGTGCTACGTTACTTACAAAAATTAAAATACCAATTATGGCTTTTCTGATTCATTATTGAGGTGGTGTGTTAATTTTGACTTGCCCCAAGCAGGGTTAATTAGTACCTATTGACATATTTGATTAAAAGTCCCCTAATGTTGAATTGAATAAGAAAGGTCAAACCAGTAACTTGTTTTCTCTGGCCACCCCAGCATGGTTTCAGAATTCCAGCACCTTCCAAGAGCCTACCTGAAGGGTTTGCTTGGATTGGTAGCTCCCTCCGCACCCTGGGGCCACTGAGGCCACTGAGGCCTGCCCTCTATTGTTAAAGCGGCCCTTGCCTCTCTCCTTGGTGCCTGCCCGGGTTTTGTGTGGTGTTTTTCTTATGTGGATCCTGAGAAACTTAACAGAAACCCATGGGGGAGGGGAAGGAAAAAAAAAAAAAAGAGGTTGGAGTGGGAGAGAGCCAAAGCATAAGAGACTCTTAAAAACTGAGAACAAACTGAGGGTTGATGGGGGGGTGGGAGGGAGGGGAGGGTGGGTGATGGGTATTGAGGAGGGCACCTTTTGGGATGAGCAGTGGGTGTGGTATGGAAACCAATTTGACAATAAATTTCATATATTGAAAAAAAAAAAGAACCACTTCTTAACGTTTGTAAAAAGCAGACATATGGTTAAAAAATGCTGTTTAGAAAAAGCAGAGATGTTACAAAGTCGCTAACACAATGTCTAATAAACTAAAAGTGTAGCTTTGTAAGTAATGGAAATGCAAATTGAACCAAGAACGCAGTTCTATTTTTGTCTATCAAATTAGCCACTACCAAGAAGGCTAATACTCGGTGCTTTCAGGTGAGGTGAGATTGACACCCTGTAATCTTCCTGTGGAACTTCTCTGGGAAGCACTTTGGCGCTCATTGGAAGGCCCGGTCGGAAGGCCGGTGCCTCCTTGTCTGCAGGAAGGAGGGAGAGATGCCCGGGAGACTGGAGTGTGGGAACCCACGCCGTGGCGTTTGGTCCAGTAGGAGCTGTAGACGGCACCGATGCCCAGCCTTCAGGGGAGTTCCAACCAGTTGTGGGTCAGCGATGTCCATGCAGGCTTAAATCTGACTTCCTAAGAAATGCTTTTTCTTTTTTAACGTTTGTTTTCGGGAGAGAGAGAGACAGAGTGTGAGCAGGGGAGGGGCAGAGAGAGAAGGAGACAGAATCTGAAGCAGGCTCTAGTGAGCCCGATGAGGGGCTCAAACTCATGAACGTGAGATCATGACCAGAGCTGAAGTCGGATGCTTAACCCGCTGAGCCACCCAGGCGCCCCAAGAAATGCTTTTTCAAGAAGGAAAAAGCGACCAGGGTATGAATAAAAACGATAGGACAGAAAGCTTTATAGGTAGTCTCAATTCTGGGTTATTAAAAAAATGTGTGTACATATGAATATCATGGACTAAATTGTTTTCCTTCCCCATATTCATCTGTTGGATGTCTAAGCCCCAGAACGTCAGAATGTGGCTAAATTTGGAGAGAGGGTCTTTACGGAGACAATTAAGGTTAAGCGAAGTCACAGAGTGGCCCTAATCCAGTATGAATCGGCCTTGTAAGCAGAGGAGGTCAGGACACAGACACAGACACAGACAGGGACGACCCTGTGAAGACGCAGGGAGAAGACGGCCTCCTGCAAGACGGGGAGGGACCAGCCCTGGTCACTCTGGGACCTCTAAGCCTGCAAGATAACGGATGTCGTGTAAGCCGCCTGGTCTGCGGGACTCTGTACGGTGGCCCTCGCCACCGAATACAGTGACGTGTACCACGGGGTCAGCGGTGCCTGCGTGGCGTATTGATGGATGCTTTGCCCTTCCTTTGCATACTTTTCTGTGTCCTCCGGATTATTTACAAGAATCAAGTGTTGTCACAGAAGCGTTGTTAGGAAGGTCGCTTCCACGTCCGGATCGCGAGCTCAAGTGAGCTCCTCTTTTGGAGGCCAGCCTGGTCACCCCTGAGGGGGACTTGCCCGGGGTGTAGGTCACGTCTGCTCCAGCCCCGAGGTGGTCTGATTCTCAGGGTGTGGTGTCGGGAAGGCACGCGGAGGCTGTTGTCCGCGGGCCAGGCAGGTGCTCCGTTTGGCGAGGTGGCAGGTGGCGGCACGGCCACCAGATGGTGAGCGCGGCCCAGTGGCGTGAGGGAGGGTCTGCCGGGCTCTGGCGGGGCATCGCTCCCCTCCCCTGTCGTGTGAGGCCTTTGTGGGGAACCCTTGTGCACCCTTGAGCTCTGGCTCTCTGGGAGCTGGGATTTTCTGAGATTTACATCCTCTCGGTTGCCGAGGCTTGGAGCCGGACCCAGCCTGAACCGGGTCCCAGAAGGATGCCGGGGGTTGGTCCGGAGGAGAAAAAGGAAGCCTGAGGAGGCGGGGCCGCACTGGTGGGGCCCGGGAGGTGGGGCGGGGCAGTCGGGGGCTCCCTCTGGCATCTGCAGGGAAGCATGAAAACTTCATGGGATGGTCGCGGGGGGGCGGGGGGTGTGGTCTCCAGCTTCTAGCCAGCCATGTGGCCGGTCTAGGCATCGAACGCCGGGGCCTGTGGGACCCATTGAGAGCGCCCGCTCTTCGCCTGTGCACGTGACAGTTTAGAGACCATGAAGGCCTGGCAGTGGAGGCCACAGTCGCTCTGTGGGTGCTGATGTGGAGCCCCGGGGAGGCCGTCCTGCTGGAGGGTGGCACGCGCCCGTGCCTTGGCCGAGGGACCAGCTTGCCTCCGCCAGAAAGGGACGGCCGTCCCGGTGAGGCGTGGGCGGCGTCCCTGACAGGTGCTGGAGACAGGTGCTCTGTAGAAGGAGCTCTGTGCCCGTCCCCCCACCGAAAGGCCCCCCCACAGCTCCTGCATCCCCGGCGGGAGCCGGTGCTGTGACGTGGCAGGGCTGTGGGAATGCCGGGACACGAGCCCCTAGAGGTGGTGGCGCAGCGCGTGGTGGCTCGTCAGCGGGTCCTGAGGGCCCCGCGCGAAGGCCTTGCAGTTCCTTCAGTGTCTGTCTGTGCCTGGGGTCCCCTGGGGTCCCCTGGAGCCAGAGGCTTTAAACCCAGATTCGGTCTTTCTGGTTCCCTTGTGGCGGGGGCCTGGGGGCTGGCAGAGCTCGCCACCCTGGCCCTCCGCAGCGCGGTGCCCACGGTCCCACTGTGTCGTCGGGTGGGGGTGGGTTCCCGGCCGTGTCCCGCGGGCGGCACTCGTGCTCTCGGAGAGCTGTGATTTACGGGCCGTTGGAACTGGGCACGCGTGTCCACTCGGCGTGGCCCCTGCTCCCGCCATCAGGTCCCTGCGGGGCCCCGGCCGCCAGCTCTTCGTGTGTCGGCTGCGCCATGTACCCAGGCCCTTCCCTCGGGGTTCCAGGAAGACAGCGCCTCATGGCCCCGTGCAGCCCCTGCCCCTCCTTTGACTCCTCCGAGCGCGAGAGGAACAGGCACTCCTCTCTGGTGACCAGAACCCTCTCCTGCCCTGGCCGGGCTTCTCGTGCACCAGAGCGGCAGCCGCGCCCCCTGAGCGTTTGGGCTCTTGCACGAACCCCACGCAGAAAGAGGATGCTTTCCTTTGAGCTCCACCCCGGGTCACTTTTTCCACCTGACTGGAGCGTGGAGGTTTGCTTTCAATTAAGTATGAAACGAGATCTGTATTGGCTGTGGCCCACTGAGGCAGCCCCACGATGAGAACATGTCCCGACTGTCCCCCGCTCCCCAGCCCTCAGCCAGCATTTTTCTGCTGCTTCTTGCGCTGCAGGGCCCGGGGGTCGTGGCCTGCCCTTTCCAGGTCATACGATGAAACAGTAAAGGGAAAACGGCCCGGAAGCTATGTGAGTGACAGGTGGGGCATCGGCTGGGGCTCCCGTGTGTCGGTTTTGTCACTGTCTCTGTCCGCGGTCACCCTGCCAGGAGGGAGGGGACAGCTGGGAATGGGTGGTGGTGGGGAGGAGATGCCTCGCGAGGGGGGGGGAGACGCCTCGCGAGGGAGTCCTTGGACTCAGCCGCCTGGGGGACGTGCACTGCCCTGGAGGATGGGTGTGGGCCGGTGCGGCCACCCCTCCCCGGTCTGCGAGGCCTGCGGGGGCCCAGGCTGTCCCCCTGTGGCCACACACAGGCTGGGGGCCTCGGAAGGGAGGGCCCACCACTTCACTCCCCTACCCCCGGCCTCTCTCTCTAGTGCTGCAGCCGGGAGCTCACGTGACCCTGCTCCTGCGCCGCTAGGAGCTGACCAGGGCCCCCTGTCCCCACGCCCTCTCTCCTGAGCATCCTGGCACCGTCACTGTGCTCACTTGTGCTTTGGCACGTTTGTGTGGTGTTTTAGTTTTCTGGCCTATTTCAGGTCTTGGGTCCTTTTGAGCATCAGCACGGCCTTGGCCTTTTCTGATTCCCTCATTGTATTCACCTGAGTCCACGTGTGCCTTCGGATTTCAGTTGGCTCTGTGGTCCTCAGAGCAGACTTGCGTTACTTCGCCTTCCGGCTCCACCCCCGGGCACCAGATGCCTCCGTGATGTCCACAGTCTCCTTGAGCAGTTGTCTGCCCACACGCAGACCGTGGAGGGTGGTGTCAGAGGCTAAGGCCTGGGTTTGTCTCCAGTGCCTGGAGAAGGGGAATCCCAGTGGCAACTGGCTGCTGGGACCGAGCCTAAAACAGGTCAGGCACCTCGGCTGCTACTTGCGATTGAACCAGTTCTCTCCCTACGACGACTGACAGGAGAGCCGGGTGGCCTGTTTCCTGCCCGTTGGCAGCATATGTCTCTATGACAGAGGTTGAACGAGATGCAGCGTTGGGCCAGAAAACAGAAATCTGTTTTCTCTTGGCATCTTTGTGACACTTGGCTCCAGGGCCCTCCCGCTGACCTGTGTGCAGTTGCGGGCACAGCGCCCGGTGAGTACCCTGTGCCCCTCGCTGAAAACAGCAGGGTGATCCTCTCCACCGAAGAAAATACATGTTGTCAAAACAACAAAAAGCTCACGTCCAGGGTTCCTAGCCGGAGGAGAATCTCATACGGTCAGCGGGAAATGGCCAGAAAGTGATTCAACATGGATACCGGCCTTTGAGGCTCTGCTGGGGGTCTTCGCCCCTTCACTTGCCCAGAAGCTAGTGCTGGTTGGGGTTGGTTCACCTCTTATCCCAGGTAGTGTTCGTGCCGAGTCCTGCCCTCTTCTCTGCCCTGGAGAAAACACACCGGTCGGTACACGAGAACAGTCTCGCTTTCAAGAAGCCGGTGAAGGATTTCAGAAAACATAGTGGATGGCCGTCGGGCGTCACCTGAGTGGTGCAGACCCCTGCTTGGGCTCGCCTGTGACCGTGCCCTGCCGATCGCCTGCAGACCGCAGCGGGTGTCTGTGACATCGTACCTTCACACGGCAGTCGATCTTTAGGTCTGAACCACCCGCTGTTAGGCCCAGCCACTGAGCTTGTACCCACGTGACACAAATACAGAAACTGTGTGAGGTACAGCGTCAGAAGTTGCCAGATTGCCCCAGGGTTTGTAACATCCGGTGCTGCGTCCTCCATCATGCGTCTTCCGATCCAGGTACAGACAGGACAGAGAAGCCCGAAAGCCATTTCTCAGGCGGTGTGGTTGGTGGGGACCCAGAAGGCTGTGAACCCAGCCCGTCGGTCAGCGACAGTTTCGCGCCACAGGGGCTCCGCAGGCAGCAGGCGGGCTTGCTCAGTTCACGGAGGGCTGGCGGTGCTGGGGTCTGGGCACCGTCGTCCCTCCGCGATGGCCAGGGAACAAGTGTGTGCCCCGCAGAGTTTGCTGGTCAGACGGGGTGAGTGTGTGGGGACCGTGACAGGTTAACCCGGCCCTAGTAACGTGGGTCGCTTAGTCTCTTGCGGGTTTTCCACAGTGACTGGGCTCCCGCGTGTTTGGTGAGGGGCCCGGGTGGAGCGCACATGCCCGAGCCCGGAGGGCGGCCTGGGGGAGGTGCTCTGCGATGTGGTTCTGCCCGTGCGGAGTGTGCTTTCCCGAAGGAGGCGTGGGTGTCTGAACCCCAACCAGGGAGAGCCCTTCCCGGGGTGAGGAGAACCCTCCTCCTGCTCTGTGTGGCCGCCACTGGGGACCAAGTGAATCAAGAATGACTTCAAGGAACAGTCACAAAGACGCTTGCGGACACAAAGTCATACTTCACCGCAAAATACAGAAATGCACAGTAAGCCTCGTTCTCTTGAGCTGTTTGTGCCTTTGCGGTGAGCGGAGATGGGAGAGATTGGTGGGGACGGTGGTCTTGGAGGACGCGGGCTGTAGCATGAATCGCGAGCCCTCCTTGAAAGTGTTCCCCAGTATCTGTCGGGAGCCCTAAAGTGCCCTTACTCTTTACCTGCCGATTTCATTTGAGATGTCTGTCTCGAGGAGCTGATTCTCAACGTGGATCACATCCTTCCTGAATGAAGGACGCTCACGGGGCATTCCTTGCTGTAGGAAGGGCCTGCCGCGAGTAGGGCTGCGGCCCGCTCACGGGGCAGTGCCGGGTCCACAACCTCCTGCACACCTTCCCAAAGCAGGGCTCCAAGTAGTGTCCACAAATTGGAAAACTCTCATTACGAATGGCAGATCTCAAAAGCATACAAATTTGTCTTTACAGGGCAACTCTAGTCCTGTAAAAGCTGAGCGAAAAGTACGCGCAGAAAAGATTGTAACGCAGCCCTGGGCCCCGCTGTTCCCGAGGCCTGGGTGCTCGTGCTGCAGCCACCGTGTGGTGGTCTCCCGGCCAAGTTTGTTGGCTCTGAATGGAATGGCCACGGAGCCTCAGTTCCCAGTGTGCTTTCTTTTTACCTTGAGGGAGGTAGAAACCTCCTGGATGCAACGTGCTCTGTGGGCTCCAGCAGGAGGGGCCGTTGAGAGCCCACTGTGATGCCAGATCTTCGGGACTGGAGTGTGGGCGGTGGTCGCTGGTAGAGGGGGGAGGGGACCCCTGCCCCCCCCCCCCCCGCCCCCCCGCCTCTGCCGCCGTCGGCTGCCGATTTCCTGGCAGGTGCCGAGGCGTTGCCTCTGCTGTGGGTTGGAGCCCTGGCTCGGTGGCGCCTGTGTAGGAAGGCCGGGCAGCCTGGGACACACGCTCCATCCGCAGGCTTCTCAGGGCAGGGAGGGGGCCCGCGGAGCTGTGTGCACATCAGCCGACTGTCGCTTACTTAGCAAGGGGTTTCTTTGTTGGCCTTTTCCAGAGTCGTGCCTTCTTGGCCTGTGGCGGCTGCACCGGCCCTCCTGACTCCGGTGACCTGTAGCATTCGTGGCGGCCATCAGCCGGGGAAGGGAAGGGCCCCATGTTTTCAATGAGGTCGGCATGTTCTTTTCACGGGGACACGTTTCTTTTTTACTGACAATTCAGAGCGGATACAGTTCTTTAGAGCAGGAGTAGGTTTCAGAAAAGGCAAGGAAACGTCCCATTTTGCTCTGACCTTGTGGTCCAGTGCGCAGACCGCGCGTCCAGATTTTGTTTGTCGGTGCCGCAGGCCCTTTCCATGGTAGTGTTCCACCGGTTGGGATAGTTACAGCGTAAGCAGTATTTTACTCCCCGTTTATGGTTCATTTGCTGGCTGTAACACAGAGGGAAGAATGTGCTGAAATGTATTAATTCCTGATTGATGGGCTGCCAGGGCATTGCCAGGGCTGCTGAAATCGTGGTTTGCCAGCCTGGCTCCTGGCAAGGCCGTGCCTGGGGAGTGACCGCAGGCAGCCTGTACACAGGCGTGTGGGAATTGCTGCGGAGGCCGTGGCCATAAACCTCATTTTCGTGTTTGTGCGTGAAAGCCAGAAGCTGGGCACTGGGGAGGGCCACACCCCAGTCTAGCTGTGAGCTGGGTCAGAGGACTCCCAACTGGGGTGTAAGTAGCATGAAGGCACGAGTGGGGTTTGGGAGCTGATGTGTCTGAATGGTGGATCGAGGACCAGGAATGGACAGTGAAAGCAGCTTAGTCTTTCGTCAGTGGCCCCAGCCGGCATTGCCTTGTTGGCGCTGTCAGTGAGAGCTGGAGCGTCCATCAGTTAGAGCAGCGATCTCTTCCAATTAGCCGGCACTCTCACATCCTACATCATCTTCGCAAGAAAGGTACTTGCAACACGGCTTTGTGCAAGGGAATTTCTTGGCTTCTTGCTGTGTTATCGCCCGTAAAGTGTGATGGCATCTTGTGCAAGTAACCTCCCATTTCGCCATCCAACTCGGGGGGCACACGGGCGGCCTGCTGGTTCTCATTTAGCACCAGGACTCGCGCCTTGGAGCCCAGCCCCCAGCCAGACTGTGAGCCACGCACGCGAGGGCCGGGCCATATTCCGCCGCGTCCCGCTGCTCCCCTCGCACGCCTGGCACACCATCTGGGCTCAGTGGAGCTCGTGGCTTCTCAAGGGCTCTGGCATCTTCCGTCAGGTGGTTTTTCAGGACCCATTTATCGTTTCCTTCACAGACGATCTGTTTCCCATTACTGGTATCGCAGTGGGTATTTTAAACGTTGACAGTTGACCAGTTTATAAAACAGGTGAATGCTGTACCTCGTTATATGTTTTTGAATGTGTTTATGGCTAGTGCTGTTGACCATTCTTTATGTTCTGAAGTGATTTACTTTTATAAGTAACTTTCTTGGGTAGTTTTCAGCAGGCTTAATTATGTTTTCTCATTGCACAGTAATTTTTGGTAGAGTTTTCCCAAATGCAGATGTTTCCCCAATTTCTTCTACTTTCTCATTCTTTTCCTACTTGACACCATCTAAAATTTGCATATGGTGACGTAGACCCGGTTTCCTTGTGTCCCGGGCTTTTTCCTTGAGAGGGTTTTTCTCACCTGCGCACACGAGCAGTCAGGAGTCTCTGGGGCTGAGGCTGCAGTCTGGCTGTCATCATCACCCTGGGTGAGATGTCTGCTCACGTGTTTGGGTGACATTTCAGCATGGGGAGCACCCCACATGCACCCCTTGACCCCCCTGGAGGTCGTGCACACGCTTTCAGGAACGCACAGTCTTGTGCCGGTCAATCTTTCTTTCCATTTGGCTGCATTATTAATGGTTTGAGTGAGACAGCATTTTGCTGATTGATTTAAAGACCCATTTATCCTTCGAGGAATTATTTTTGACTTAATTAGGTAAAGGGAGTAAATCAGTTTAATGGGTTGATTTATGATCAGTTTGCGCTCTCAGATTATCATGACTCAGGCAAGCTTACTGTCTGTATAAATGTCTGCCGTCTGCCTTCTGAAGGATGGGGGTCTTTCCGGTCCTCTGATGGCAACGCAGCCCAGGAAGAAGGTAGCCCGCCCCTTTCTACTTGTGTTTCTTTGTGTCCCTAAATGCTGTGACTGTATGTGACTGAGCACTTTCGTCCTGTGATCCAACGAGAGGTCCCCGGCGCCTCCGGCGGCCACTGCGGGCTCTGAGGACACGCGTGTCCGTGGAGGTGTGGAGCGCGGGAGACGCGGGGACGGGGTGAGGCCCGCGCACCGGGACGCTGGGCTCACACGTGCATCCCGCTTCTCCGAGACACCGTGTCTGCCGTTCTCCCAGGCAAGCTCAGCAGCCGGCAGAACTTTCTGGGGCCGTGTCACGTTAGGAAAGAGTTTGGTCTTCTTTTCAGAGAACCCTGGGCTCTCGGAGAAGGGCAGCGGTTAGAGCCTGTGTGTCGTGCGTGATGATGTTTGCGTGAGCACTCCCTACAGTGTGGACACTTGTTGATCTCAGCGTTGTCATTGGTAGAAGTGAGTCATGAGTGAGACTTGCTACATGGTCTTGAATTCAGCAGTAATTTGGATTTTTTCTCTTAACTGGAGAAATCAGGATTAGACTCTTTCCACCCGTTGTTTATGGAATTACTCCTTCCTCCACCGTGAGCTCTTGGCTGGGTTCATTCACATGCTCAGCACATGTTTATCGAGTACCTGCCATGTGCTGGGCCCTCGCGGGGGTGCTGGGGACCTGGGGAGTACGGTTCTGCTCCCAAGGGACGCTTCCCGTTTAGCATAGGGAGAGCACGAGCAACCACCTGGCGTGTGGGGGTGCAGCTGGTGACCCTCGTGCAGGAAACACAGAGGACGGTGGTGCACGTGCTGGTGTGCCAGCGTGGGCCTTCTGTCCTCTTCTGTCTCATGGTGGGCGACGGATGGGCTCTCTGGCAGTCTGTCCTCACCAGAGGGGCATCGGCAGGGGGACCCAGACTCTCCTTTGGGCCTCGGTAGTGGTTGGGGTTTGTAGACTCTGCTCGGGAACGTCTCCACCGCCTCTGGCCTACTTTCGTTCCCATGGCACTGACCCCAGATGG
This sequence comes from Prionailurus viverrinus, assembly GCF_022837055.1. Taxonomy (NCBI): domain Eukaryota; kingdom Metazoa; phylum Chordata; class Mammalia; order Carnivora; family Felidae; genus Prionailurus; species Prionailurus viverrinus. Next base: position 136,517,515 of record NC_062567.1, read on the forward strand.
GATCCCTTCTCTGCCTGCACCCCTGCTGGCAGACGCCCGTGTGAGGAGTTACCGTGACGCGCACCCGTCTCCAGGGCTCCTGCTTCCCTCCAGAAGGAAGCCCAGCTCTGGGGCCCGGCACCTGGGGCTGCAAGATGGTGATCCTCACGAGTTGTTCCTGCCTGGGTCACGGGGACGCCCCACGGGTTTACTGCCTGGGTCTTGGGGACGCCCCCCGGCGTACTGGCTCTGGGCTCTCCCGCCTTCCCATACGCCGCCTTCTTCCCCTTCTTGGGGAACGCTTGATTCCACCATCTTTCAAGGCTTAGCCCCAAGGCCACGCCTGCCAGAGCCCTGCCTGCCAGGGGGCGAGGACTCTGCTCTTTTGAACCTGCCGTGCCTCCCACCTGTCCCTTGTCACACTGCTCACTCGCCCTGTGGCCAGTTTTTCATTTACATCTCTCTATAAGTAAGTGGTCACCAAACATGGTAAGTAAGCCCAGTAAACGGAGAATGGTGAATCAGGAGTCAGTGGGTGAGTGAACGTGTCCCCGGCTTCCTCTGGGCTTCCTGCTGGCTTGTCCTCCGCCTTCCCCGAGCCCGGCTCCTACCGTGCAGGTCCTCCGCCCGTGTTAATACAGTCCATCGGTACTTCAGCCAGTAGCATTTCGGGTAACAGAAACTCCTCCTCTCAGCGTTATTAAAAAATCAAAGATCTAGTCAAGCCAAAAGACTGTTGTGAAATTAAAATTCTTCCCTTTACAAAAATGACATTAGAGAAGCAAGGATCATTAAAGAGACAGACTTTCCCTTCGCTGTCTGCCTCGGTACCCACGCAGGTGCAGGTACAGTCAAGGGCGCTCCTCTGCGTGGAGCCGGTAGCAGGGCGCCCCCTATGGATGGAGGGGCAGCTGTCCCACCAGCCCCCCCCGCCTGCGGTTTGTGTGTGGGGCCGGGGACCCCTGACTGCGGCCGCGTCGGGGTGGAGGTTGGTTCTTGTCCTTGGGGCCCGCCTGGGGCCGGAAGACTGATGAGTGGGTATGGCCACATCATGCCATCTTGCCTGCCCTGTAGTGAGCGCATCGCCCTTGGTTTGTCCTTGACTTGTGATCATCGTCTGCTGCTGCCCCATCGTGCGCTGACTGTATGTCTGTGGGCTACAGGTTTTCATCCACGTAACAGAATTGGGAATTCTGATGGTGGCTTATTCGTAACCTTGAGTTGAACATTCTTTATATTAGCGTTAAACATTCGTAGTGCTGAACCAATCTGATCATAACATTAGTTGTTTTTGCTGAGCCACGGAGTTCTGTGAATTTACAGTCTTGAGTTGCGCTACCGCTCTTGCCATAGCAGGACTTTCCCCTCCGCCTTGGAACCCAAGTCTGTGTAATTAAGTGCTAACACCTCCATCACCAAAGTGTCAGGGTTTCAAATTTAAAACTCCCAAGTTGGGCCATGCGAAAGATTAGACCGTAGAGTGATTCCAGCGAGCTTATGAAGTAGAGAGTATTTTTGATTACCAGTTAAGCTCCTAATTACGTGAAGAGGTTTATTGCAGGGTTTGTGCGATGCGGGTGATTAACGCAGTCATAACAGCCCCGGTGTGCTCCCCTCCCTAACCTGCGCTGCTCACCAGCAGGTGCCGGCTGTCACCCGCGGCTCATGCTTTGTGAGGCCGGCGGCCACGCTTACCTCGGTGATCCATGCCGCGGGGTCCCTTGAAGTCACGGGGTCTGTTTAAATTTGAGGGATTTCTCCCTTTGTGATTACCAAGCCGCCCCGTTTGGTACACCGCCAGGGAGAGCCTGGCCGCGTGCCGGGCCTTTTTACTTTCTCGCGCTCCCTGGTCATTACAGGATCCCAGCCTGTGCTACCGGGGCCGTTTCCGGGACCCACGCTGATGTTTCGTGGAGGTGGGCAGGCGTTGTCGTGGGCGCGGGGCCTCTGAGGAGGGAGTCCCCACGCGACCCAAAGCTCCAGTGAGCCTGTGGTGGTGACAGGCTCTTTTGCCCACCACAGGTTTTGTGACCAGGGGAGTGCTACGGTAGCTGTGAGGTTGTGCCTCTCTAGAGTCGTAGAGGCACAGGTGGTCAGTGAGTGGCGACGGTCCGTCCCTCTCCTTGCAGAGTCGGAGGCCTCCGTCCGTGTCTCGCCCTGCCTCGGTGAGACCGAGAGGCTGACGGTGGTCAGCCTGACTCCGTTCCTGGCCAGGCTCGGCTGCTTCCTGGCACGCTGGTCTCCTGCAGGCCTTTTGTCAGGTGGGCGTGCTCACCTCCGCAGGCTGTTTCAGATGCCGTGGGCCTTGGCATAGGAGGACGCACTCTGCAGACTCTATAAGAAGTGCTCCGTGCCTCGGTGGTGTCGGGCGCCATTGCTGTTGGTGACCAGCCTCATCACCCACATCCTTAGTTTGAGCCCATCAACCTGCCTCTTACTTACCCACTGACCCTACCAGTTCTCTGGGTGTGGAAGCATGGACAAGAAATTTCTGCTTTTTGTTTACCCAAGGTAGTTTTTGGATATTGCAAGGTAGTACTTATATCCCATTGTGGTGTTTTCCTTACCAGGCTGAACGTTCTCCATTCTTTTATGGAGTTCCTTATACCTACCCAGCCACCCACCCACCCGTCCATCCACCCACCCAGCCACTCAGCCGCACATCCACCCATCCACCCACCCACCCACCCACCCACCTGAAGCACCCATCCACCTACCCACTGAATCACCCTCCTACCCATCACCCACCAATCCATCCTTCCACCCAGCCAGCCAGCCACCCACCCACCCATCCATGCACCCACCAAACCATCCATCCATCCATCCATCCATCCATCCATCCATCCATCCACCCACCTACCCACCCACCCACCCACCCACTTATCCACTGACCCATTCACCCTTCTACCCACCTACCCACTAATCCATCCATCCACCCAGCCAGCCAGCCAGCCAGCCAGCCACCCACCCACCCATCCACGCACCCACCAAACCATCCATCCATCCATTCATCCATCCATCCCTCCATCCATCCACCCACCTACCCACCCACCCACCCACTTATCCACTGACCCATTCACCCTTCTACCCACCTACCCACTAATCCATCCATCCACCCAGCCAGCCAGCCAGCCAGCCAGCCACCCACCCACCCATCCACGCACCCACCAAACCATCCATCCATCCATTCATCCATCCATCCCTCCATCCATCCACCCACCTACCCACCCACCCACCCACTTATCCACTGACCCATTCACCCTTCTACCCACCTACCCACTAATCCATCCATCCACCCAGCCAGCCAGCCAGCCAGCCGGCCACCCAGCCACCCATCCATGGACCCACCAAGCCACCCACCCACCCACCCACCCACCCACCCACCCACGCACCTCCCTATCCACCCACCCATCCACTGGCCCATCCAGCCACCCACCCACCCAGTCTTGTGGGATAGTCATGACTGGCTCTGGATGTGCTAATTGTGCAGTGCTGTTCACGCTTTGTAGGATGGGAAGTGCTGAATGCCAGGTCCCCTCACCCTAACCATCCTGACCCCCAAATGCTCCACGAGCTTCTCGGCGCACTTAGAAGGACAGTACCACCACCCTTGGGAACTTCTTCTCTAGGGACGTTTATCTGTAGAAAAGATAGACCTTCGTGAAACCATCCCCGCTGCTTAAACAGTATTTTCCCCCCTATTGCAAAAGTCGTAAGTGCTATGTGAAAATTTCTTGCTCTATTTATTCTCTACCCTTCTGTAAAAAGTAACGAGTGGTGGTAGTTATCCCCTCCCCACCTTTCCCGGGGGCACCTCAGTCCTGTCTCTGGCCTCTTTCTGAGCAGTGTTCTCTGCGTGAGTGTATGTACGACATGCAAAGGCGGGAGTTTTTGATAGAAGTGGCGTTGTTGATAAAGATGGGATTACGTTACAAATTGCGTTTTCAACAATAACATGGCAGGGTAGCATTTTCAAAGAATTTATTTAAATTGTCTCTTAAAGCCTTTTTATGACTGGAGAAGGCGAGTGAGATATTCTGAAGTAGACGGCTGTTTTACATCTTGTGCCTTCACGTGTAGTTGTGGTCCACGTGAGGCTGCTGACCTGCCCTGGGCTGGCCGGTGCCTTGTCTGTGTCCCCAGGTGCCACTTGGGTGAGCTGGGGCCATGTTGGCCTCCCTGCCGCCCGAGGCTTGGGGACCAGAGCTTGCCCCTCTCTCAGCTCGCGGCCCGTGGGGTGCAGGGCTCGGCCCTGAAAGGTGGTGTGCGGACAGCGTGGGAGGAGGACTGGGTGGTGCTCCCGCGGTGTGGCACGCGCTGGCGGTGATGTTCGTGCTCACGGGACAAAGTAGGACACGGGGTCTGGTCCAGTTTCAAATGAAACAGCGTGGCCTAAATTCCATTAATTTCAGTCATGTGTTGGGCATAAACGTGGCTCTCGAGAGTCCGCGCTACCCCTCCCTGGCCTTCCGGGGCCTGCGGTACCACCTGGCGGGGAGAAGGCCGTGGAGGGCGTGGAGGGGCCAGTCCAGGGGTGCTCTGTGCGGCACCCACCTCCCGTGGCAGCCGGCAGCCGCAAGCAGCTTGCGGGCTGTGTGGCGTGGGTCAGGATTAGCCAAGCCCAAATCCACGTGGCCCAGAGGGCTCGGCACCCCAGAGCCCCCGCTCTGGCCAGGCCCCTGCGGTGTGGTTTGGGGCGCCCCTCCGTGTGACAGCAAGCTCTGCTTGTTCTCTTTTGTCCTTGAATGTTCCGTTTCCTCCTTTGAGTCGTTTCTTCTTTTGAACGGTCGGATTGCCTGGAATCCTTCTACTCCCGTGGCTTCCCCTCGTTGGCGATCTCAGCGGGCAGTGCGCCTGGCCCCTCCCCTGTCACTCGGCGTGGCACACGTTTGGGGGCGACGTCCTACGTGGCACAGGCTCCATGGCTGCCGGCCCCAGGGCTCCCCGGTGGCTCCCTGTTCAGGTTCCCTCCCCGCCTGGTGCCCCTCCTCGCCCCAGGGATGTGGAGACAGCATGCCCGGGGGGAGGCATGTACCTTTGGGTTAAAACCTGTCACCACCGTTGGCCATTTTGGGGTCTTGACTCAGAACCTGCGTCCGCCCCGCAGTGGTGAGGCTCCCGGGCCTCACGGTGGATGGTTCGGTAAGTTAGCGTCCCACCGACAGGACCTGTGCTAAACGTGCTGATTTTGCTCTTGGTGTGGTCCGGGCTGTGACCCCAGAAACCGCTGGTGCCCAGTCTCCTGCGGGGACCCCCAGGGGCCGGCAGTGCCAGCCTCGGGAGTTTCTGTAGTCGGCTCTGACCCTGTGACCGCGGCGTAGGGCTTCTGGAGTGTTCTGTGGCGCCCTCTGTGCCTTCCCCCATGTGGGCGGGTGTCTTCCCTGGGAGGGTGGACATTTAACTCACTGTGATAATGAGGGTCATTCCCATTCTCTGAGCTTTTGGAAGACAGATCGGCACAGGGTTTCTCTGGGTTAAATGCCACTACCTCATCACCTTGAGGAGTAACAAACAGCCCGTTGTGGGAAGTGACACGTAATGGAGGCTGCCCAGCCAACCTGGTGTTGGATAAAGCAGTAAGCCAGCTGAGCAGACAGAGAAGGGTCTCCGAGGCTCGTGCGCGTCAGCCTGCCGCCTGTGCCCTGTGTCTCTGCGCTGGGGGCGCCGCTGGGAGCTAGGGGAGGGCTGGAGGCCAGGCAGGCTTTGTTTCCCTGCTGTGACAGCTGAGGGGACATCTCGGTGCTTTGAAGGCCCTCCAAAGAGAGACTGTTGATGGCACACGTCTCAGGAGGAGTCCCCCGATGATCGTCACGGAGCCCGCTCCCGGGACTGGAAGGTAACATCAATCCGCTCTAGTTTGGTGGGATGTTGGATTGATTCCGCCCAAGCCACAGGAGGCCACTTACACTCGTGCCTGCGAGCTTGATCTTCCAGCAGGATGGCGTCATGTCGGGCAGACCTCGTGCGCTTGGCCAGTGAGCCCCGGGAGACCCAGTTTCCTCCTCTGTAAACAGGTGGAGCGGATGCCTCCAGACGTCCCGAGCCAACATTTCCGCGGTGGGGCTCCGTCGGAGGGTGTGCTCAGGCCCGACGTTGGCCTGCGAGGACAGCTGAGTGTGAGGCCAGGCGCCTTGCCGGGCTGCACCAGGGTGAGGCAGAGGGGTGCCCGGGTGTGGGAGGGAGAGTGTCAGCCCGGTGGGGCAGCTGGGGACAGTGCGCGTGTCACGGGCACACGCAGGCTGGGAGGAGGGAGCTCAGAGCCGGCCTGGCCAGCCTGGGGACTCTCTTCAGCACATCCTGTGTTGGGAGGGGCTCTGGACGTGGCGGGGGGGCATTGCCCCTTACTCACTTCTGCACTCCAGGCCCTGGAGTGTAGGGACAGCGCCACCACACAGAGATCACTGCTGTGTGTTGTCGTGTGACCCCAGTGTGGGGACAGCCCGGTGTCCCACAAGGGACAGGGGTAGGCAGTGTGGCTCATGCGTACATCGCAATGTTATCCTACCCTAGAGAGGACTGAACAGAAGGCTGGCACAGGCTGCGGCCTGGATCCGCCCTGGGAACTCGGTGCTGAGTGATGGACGCCAGACACACGGCCCCTGTGCTGTGCGGTCCCGTTACCTGAAATGTCCGAGCAGGAGGACCCACGGAGGCAAGGCACCGATTGCTGGTTGCCAGGCGCTGGGGGAGTGCCTGCATATAGGCTTGCTTGGGGGTGGTTGAGAATGTTCTGGAATTATGTGATGGTGACAGTTATCTGACTCTGGGAGTACGCTAAAACCCACTGAATCGTGTGCTTTAAAAAGGTGGATTTTATGGTACGTGAACCGTGTTTCCATAAAATAAACCCCAAACCAACCAGAACACAGAAGGGCTTGTTGAATGAGCGAGGGAGTTGAATGGGTGAGGGGGACGGAGTGACCGTCTGGTCACAGTCCCTACACACGTGCTCCTGGGCGCCCCGGGGACTGAGAGCACAGTTGGCCAGGACGCGTCTTCATGAGCATGAACCCTGTGGGGCCTGCCTGTGGAGACTCGCGTGGCCCGCGTGGAGGGCCTGGCCGGGCTTTGGCACCCGGACCCCCCCGGCCTGTTTTTGCCATCGTGCGTGTCGCTGCGAGCAGGGAGCGAGTGGAGGGTGGCTCCAGTGGCTCTGGCGCGAGGCGAGGCGGTGTCAGGGAGCCCCCGAGGAGCCGCTGCTTGAGGCCTCGTGCAGCGTGAGCCCCAGCGCCCTCTGGGAGCGAGCGTGGCATCGTGGTGCCGTGGGGGTTCGCGGACGCGGGCTCTGGGCCGCGCCTGCTGTTTGCGCCCCATTTGCAAGGGTGCAGCGCTGGTGATAACAGACGGGTGACGGAGGTTAACGAGCTCGTCCGCGTGAACAGCGGAGAGGAGCGCCTGGCGGCCAACAGCTGCTCAACAGGTGTTAGCAATTATTACTCTTATAATTATTGTCATTTCTGCCCACTTAGAACTTTCTAAATATATTCTCGGTGGAATTGCTTCTTTTCTTAAAGATTTGCCTTGCAAAGATGCCGTGCATGTTGGCAAAATAAAACAAAAGTAAATAAAAAAGTAGAATACTCAATTTTTGAAACATTTAGGAGTTTCATGCTGGAGGATAGCAGTTTTTATAAGGATCTGAAATTAGTCCTTTCAAACTTCTGATAAACCATTTCAATCAGGCATCTGTTTTGCATTTTAAAAGTTTTTTTTTTTAATGTTTATTTTTGAGAGAGAGAGAGAGAGAGAGAGAGAGAGAGAGAGAGAGAGAGAGAGAGGCACCAAGTGCTCGAGCGTGTGAGTGGTGGAGGGCCAGAGGGGGCGGACAGAGGATCCGAAGTGGTCTCTGTGCTGACAGCGAGCCCAACGCGGGCTCGAACTCACAAACCGTGAGATCGTGACCTGAGCCGAAGTCGGACACTTAACTGACTGAGGCTCCCAGACGCCCCACGTTTAAATTTTCTCTCTGGGTTTTTTACCCTCGAAGAGAGAGGTTGCTCAGAGCACTGTCCCCTGTTCTGCACGCACGTCCTCCGCTGCTTCCTGGGTGTTCGCCTGCAGCACAGGGGCCTCCGCCCAGCGTGGCTTTGGAAACTCTAACCTTGGAGACCAGGGTTTAGAGAAATTTTGTCTAATGAGCATGTGACTGTGTGAGAAGCAGGATTTTAAACATCTTATGAGAAAACTTTCAGATCTGTGTCAGGAGTAAGTAATCTATTTTAGGCCCTCTCTGATTAGGATGCAAAATGCCTGAGAAGCAATAATTTACAATATATTAATTATGTTAATTAATTGGAGAAGACTCAGAATATTAATTACCTGCAACTAACTAGGTGTTAAAATTGAGAACCAGTAGGTGATGAGGGGGAACACTTGGAGGCGTGTAGCCGGAGCGGGACAAATGGACCCCGGCCCGACCTTGGGTCTCAGACCGGCCCCGCCCCTGCCCCTGCCCCGCCCTGTGGTGTGTGTCCCATGGGTTAACCGCTCGCTGTCTTTTCCATGCTTCCCGGCCCACAGAGGAGGAGGACGTGGATGCCGCCGACGTCTCCCGCGTGCCCACCGACGTGCTGCGTAACGTGGAGGCCGACACGTACTGGTGCATGAGCAGGCTGCTGGACGGTATTCAGGTGAGCCCCTGCCGGCCCGGACCCCAGGCAGACGCCGCTCCGGTCTGAAACCAGGGCCACCGGGAGCCCTGGGCCTGCCACCTGCCTCCGTGCCCGGCCTGGCCGCTGCTCCCCTCGGAGGCCTCCCTTTCTACACCCGGGCGCGTGTCTCCTCTGCGGGGTGACGGCTCGTGAGAGACCCCGTGCGTGCGCGCCTGCATCTGGAGACGGTGCCAGCAGCAGGGCGCGGCAGGGCTCCTAGAGGGTGGGGCTGTCCCCTCGCCTGCAGAGTCTGGTCCCCGCACACTCCCCTCTTCCCTGCTCTGCTGCCCGTGACGCCCAGTGGCACCGGCACCAAACGTAGGCTGTCTTCATTGAGCCGTTTTGCCGTCCACACGCGGAGAACTGGATTCAGGGCCACCCGCCCTTCACAGGGCACACGGTTTAGGCCTCAGCCTCTCCCCTGTTGCCCTGGGCCTAGGAGCAAGCTGGCCCTGAGGGGTCTGATCGTCCCAGGAAGCGCAGCTGGGCCTGGTCCCACAGGAGGCGCAAGCTGCCAGAGGCCTGCCCCCCGTGGTCGGGTCTCTGTGGACTTGGTGTCTGTCAGACCGATGGCTGGGATTTCCCCAGAAAGGCTGTGGGTCTCCCCGTGCTGGGGGTGGTTTTGGGAAAGTGGTTTGGGCGAAGAACCCCACGCAGAGCAGGAATGAGGACTGGGGCCTCTCGGCGTCGCAGGAAGTGGCCGAGGACACGGACCACGGCCCGTCTTAGGCGCGTTGTGTGCCTGCACACCTTTCCTAGATGCGTGCTTTGTGCTGGGTGCCTCACGCCGCCCTGGGGAGGGACGGGAGTGTCAGGCTAAGGCCTCCCCGGAGCTCAGTGTGGGACGCAGGGTAGACCCAAAGGGGTGTCGTGAGGATATTGAGACGCGTGCTCCTGAGGACCCGATTCGGGAGTGCAGTGAGACCTGGAGGGTGACGGGGGCGGTGGGGGAAAGGCCGGAGCAGGGTTTGGCTGCTGGAGGTTTTCCGAGGGACCCCACGGGCTAGGTTCATCCCAAAGACGGCTGCCCCAGGGACGGAGGCTGTGCGGGCGTCTGCGCGCTGTGCCGGGACCCCTTCTGTCACAGGTGAGTAGGGGCGCTTCCGCCTGAAGGGAGAAACTCGTGGGGTGCGCCTGTCGGGCTGGCCTTTCCTGACCGTCGTCACGGCGCCGTGCCCGGCGCCCGTACCTGCGGAGGCCTCAGCTCGGCTGCTGGCTTAGAGGTGGTCCGAGTGAGGCTCCCACACGGGGGGCCTCGAGAGTGGGGCCCGAGGCTGAATTTGAGTGAGGTAGCCAGAATGATTGTGCTGGAGAGGACAGCGTGGGTTCCCGTTACCTTTGCTGACCGCGGACTGACGGAGTGGGGGAGGGTCCTGCTGCAGTTGAGGACCGGGAGCCTTGTTTGCATCTTGCGGAGAAAAACCCGCCTGCCGCGTTCTGGCCCAAGCGTCGCTGTATCATTTCCCTACGTTGTTTGATGTTTTCACATGTTTTGGTCTTTCTCCCAAAACTGAAGACATTTTTGTCCCCTTTCGAAAACAGATTGAATCATAATGCGAGACTTTATCGATTTCAGATGTCACTCCTCTGACCTTGAGGGGTGGAATTTCTGCCATTTAAATGCAGGATCATCCTGTTTATGTTTGTAAATAAAGTCAGTTCACCCTGGGAGCGACACTGGCTTTTCCTTTGTCAGCCGAGGCTTGCTGTCCGATGCAGGGGCTTCTCGACAAGGGTGGCCTGTGCACGTGCGTGCGCCACGCTCCGCAGGCCGACGGGAGCCACGCGGCCCTCCCGTGGGCAGTGTCGAGGGGCCCGGTTACCAGCCCCAGGGGGCGTGGGGAGGTGGGTCATTCCCCCGGCCGGGGGACTGTTGCGTGTGTGCCGGTGCCCCTGCCCTCTCGTTCGTACGGGTGCGAGGGTCTGAGCTGCCACGAGCGGGAGGAAGGACGGACCGAGGCATCAGCGCCCTGAGGGGCTGGGAGCTTCCGTCGCTGCCCGACCCGCGGCATCACTGGCTTCCGCTGCCCCGCTCCCTCTCTTGCTCCTGGACCTGCCCTGTCCTCGCCACTCTCTGGAGACGCGGGAGCCGTCTTCCTCCAGCACCTTCTCGTCCCTTCACTGCTCGGTTGCCGGGCATTGGGAACACCGTGGGGCTTTGTCAAGTGCAGGCTCTCAGCTTGGTTCCCTGCATTTTAGGAAGTTGTGCGAAATCCCCATGCCAGAGGGGCTGCAGGGACGCAGAGTCGCTGGGCCAAGTCGGTGCGGCGGCTCCCTCACCAGTGATTGGGCTTCCCGTGGTCGGTGGCAGTCACAGCGGGACAGGGGTGAGGCAGTGACAGCCCAGCGTGCCCTCGGTGGTCCTCGGCCTCACGGCAGAAACGGTGTCACAGCCCTGAGAGAGCCCACGCAGAGAGATCCCTTGCCGGGGATCAGGGAGCACGTGTTGGGACCCACATTTGAGCCCCGAAGCCTGCGGTTTTCTACTCTGCCGTGTGACCGTGTCCAGCTAGAATCAGGGGAAATGACTGCCGTCGAGCTGGATAAGTTCTGGAGGGCAAAGGCCACATCTGCTCATTTTTCTGGAGACGTAGCTGGGGTTTGGTTCCCCTTGGGGCCTCGGTCTGAGACTCCGTTCTGCATTTGGCCACGGCGTGGCACACACCCGCCCTGTACAGGTGCCGCACGCGGTTGCCTACCTGCTGTCCCCGTGGGATGTGTCTCCTGGTGGCCAGGGGTGCGGCCAGAGGACTGCCGATGGAGGACGGAATTCTAGGGGTTCTGGGGGTGGGGGGTGGGGGCTCTGGCCCCAGGAGGACGGCAGGCCAGGACCAAGGAGACGTCACTTGCTCCCAGCACGTGCCTGGAGGCGCTGGGTGATGGTGAGCAAAAATCGGCTGAAATGCGTAGAGTCACTGGACTCCTCGGTGAGGGGAGTCCTCCAGAAACGAGGAGTAATGACCCCACCGGTGGATGCTGGTAAACTTGAAGTGAGTTATCAGACACGGTAACGCATGAAAGTTTAGGTGTTATTGCCCTGGCCCGGAGTGCAAGTAAGACAGAACTTCTCCTGCGTGGGGTGCTGCCCAGAAACCGAGGTGACACAGTTCTCCTGTCGAAGCTCTCCAGCGTCGTGTCTCAGTCTTTTTTTAAAATTTTTTTTTACGTTTATTCATCTTTGAGAGAGACAGAGCATGAATGGGGGAGGGGCAGAGAGAGAGGGAGACACAGAATCTGAAGCCGGCTCCAGGCTCCGAGCCATCAGCACAGCACAGAGCCCGACGCGGGGCTCGAACCCACTGACCACGAGATCCTGACCTGAGCTGAAGTCGGACGCTCAACCGACTGAGCCACCCAGGCGCCCCTCGTGTCTCAGTCTTGAAGAGTCCTGAATTGCACAAAGAGCTTTTACCCCCATGAGTTAATTCTCACAATCCTTACTGTGTTAGAAACTCAAATGGCGATATTTTGAACATATTTATTAGTTTATCCAAAAATAACAGCGATGAACGCGTTACATGCTGTTATAAGTAACGTATCTCTGTGATGAACTAATGTTTTCACAATATAGCTATTTGGAGGACAGGCACTGTGCTTCTTTGTGGTAAGACTCTCTGTTACGTGACTGAAGACCGTGGCATTCTCACGTGTGCTTCCGTGCTCAGTCTGTTGTGATGCGTTGCTTTTGATGGGACTGTGTGAAAACAGCCCAGCCGCACACAGGGAGGTCGTTGGAGGAGGGAGAATTTTCATAGTCCTTTCCGACGACCGTGGATGTTTTCTCTTTAACACTGTGACGCGGCTTGTCAGGTGACAGCTTCCTAAGGTTACTGCCGTGTGACATCGGAAGCCACATCAGTGAACGTTTTGTACCAAGTTACGTTAAAATCCATCGGCCTGTCCTGCACTCTGAGTGGATGTTTTGCCCACGTGCGGTTCTGTGACATCAGACGTTGGCCATTTGGAGAAGGTCGGATGTCTGGGGTGTGCAGATCTGGACGCCGACACGCTCCCCCACATGGCGTCAAAAACTCCCGCTTGTTGTATTTACTGACGTCTTATAAGAAGAACCTGTTGAACCCAGAGTAGCAGATAAAAGTTCTTCAGAATTCCGATTTGGGCTTAAAAGCTCAAATATTATTATCGGCAACACATACTGTAGATTGTTTTCGTTGAAGCGACAGTCTTTGTTCATTCTTGAGAAAATGTCTGCCAAAAACCCAAGTTTGAATAACCAGTTTGCCTGTTAGTCATTTTTCGCTAGTTAAAAAAAAAAAATGATGTTTCTTGAAAAATGTATCTAATTCAGCTCACAGCCCACATAATTGCACCAGGTGCTTTTTGGGGAAGAAGTCACCATTCTTTTGGTTTTCTGGTTCTTCCTGCTTTGCCACGTGGAGTTTGGAGAAGATGTTTACTCAAGGGTTGAGATTTGATGCGATTGATCATAAAATTAAGAACTTTTCCTACTTCATCAAGGACGTCCTTAAGTGAAATTGCCTTCTGTTTATCTTTTTCACCGAGAGCGTGTGGCAGCGTTGCTGTTATTAGGAACGCGGCTTTGATCCCAGAGACCACTTGAAAGGGTCCCCGGGACCACGACACTTGGCTGGCAGCCCTGGAGAAACGCTGCCCGAGGGGCCGCCCCGCCCTGTGGTTTTCCCGCAGAAAAGCCCCCTGAAGACCAGCTCACGATAGAGAAAGCACGAGACCCGAGAAGGCGTGTGCCACACACACACAGCTGGTGCTGTGATTCGGAGGAGGGATGTACCCCAGGGACCTGACGTCGACAACAGCGATGGGAACAGAACCAAAAGACGGGGAGCTTTCAAACAATGGACACGAGGAATAAGGCTCCGAAGAAACAGATTTTAAAAAAGAGCCCAACAGAACTTCTAGCAACCGAACTTGCCGTGGTTAATATTCAAAATTCCGTAGATACAGCAGAAGAGAGGATTAGTTAATAGAATGACAAGGTTCTGGGGCGGGGGGGGGGGGCAGTACTGAGAGAGGGCACGGATTTGGAGGAGAGGTTTAGGCACGAGAGAAGGAACAATAGTTCAGGAATGGGAAAACACGCTGCGGGAGCCTCCTCGGGTGGCTGGTGGTAGCCGGGAACTTTCCAGCACCCACAGGTGCTGGAGGAATTAAGATACTGCACCCGGAGAAACGAGTGAAGCCACTAAACACGGGAGGTCAGAGAAGACATTACAGCATCAGCCGGCGATGGACAGGTGATTCGCTTGGGCGGACGGTTCAATGGGAAACAGGCTGCATCCGGAGCAGCAGAGGCCACAATGAGGTGGGACGTGTTTGGTGTTCTGGAGGAGAGTAGCTGTGAGGCCAGCTTGGATTTACGAGAGGGATCCAGCTCTATGCCACTCATGAGACCCTCACCTGCAACCTAGGATTACACGACGGCAGGAAGGAAGGGATTGGGAGAAACACAACAGGTCAGCACTGACCAGGATAATAGCCAGGCAGTGGTGTAGCTCTTATGCAGCTATTAGATGAAATAGATTTTAAGGTGGAAAGCGTTATTTGGGATAAAGAGCCTCACTGCCGAGGGATAAGTGGATAAATTTACCGGGAAGACGCAATCCTGAACGTCCGCTTTGACGACATTTTGCGTGTGTGTGTATATAACTGTATCTTGTGAGTGTGTGCGTGGAGGGCCGGCGGGGAAGAGGAGAGGCGGAAATGTGTAAGGAGCACTAGAAGACGCTGCCCATGTCAGACGCTGTCTGAGTTGTTTGCATTTAACTGTTCGTTACCTCAGTTTCCCTGCAGCGTGTCTGTGAATGTCTCCCACGGTGGGACTGGTAAGTTGCAGAGTTGGGCTTCAGACCCTCGCAGCCTGGCTCCAGGTTTCCTGCCCCTCAGTGACTGGCAGGTCAAGCAGACGAGAATTTGAAAGATCACGGCATATTTGCGCCACGGACTTAATAGGTTGAGCTATTGGCCACATGTGGAACATCATACCTCCACGCACAGCGAGCTCGCGTTCTTACAGCAGGCATGGCACGTGATAAAAACGGCCAGCTGGCTGTTACCACGGAGCACCGGGTGGGGAGATAGGCGCTCCCGCTGGGAGTGGACTCATCGGACTCCCTGGGGAACAGGAGAGCAGGCCCGAGTCCACGGCTGGGCAGCTGGGTTGGCTCTGGCAGCTCTGAGAAAGGCCCATAATTTGGTCGTCCCAGGTCATTTCCTGCTCACCCGTTTCTGACAGATGGTGTCTTCCACTAGGTTTTGTTGAGAGCACGTTTTGTTTGTTTTAAATGCTTATTTATTTTTGATAGTGTGCACAGGGGAGGGGCAGAGAGAGAGGGAGACACAGAGTGTGAAGCAGGCTCCGGGCTCCGAGCCGTCGGCACAGAGCCCGACGCGGGGCTCGAACCACAAACCGTGAGATTGTGACCTGAGCCGAAGTCGGACGCCCAACCGACTGAGCCCCCAGGCGCCCCGAGAGGATGTTGTTTTTATTGCAGGGCATTGGTGCTGGGAAAAGAGAAATACCCTCAGGGAAGGTGTGTTGGGCCAGGTGGCGGCGGGACGGGCAGGGAGGGCTGGGCCAGGGGAGAGCGCCGGGCAGGCTCTGCAGGCCTCGTCCGCTGTGGTGCTGCCGTGAGCACCGTCAGTGGGTGGGGGCGGTGGGGTTCCACGCTGCCTCCTTGGGGTCGCTGGGGAGTGTCTGGGTGTTTCGGGGGTTGCTGTGACAGTGGGGTGCCACTGGCAGTTGGAGGGCAGGTATCAGGTACTAACCGTCAGGCAGGGCACGAACAGTCGTGCCCGGGGAGGAACCTTCACAGTACCCCATTAAGAGATGCGACGTGGAAAGAAGGCTGGGTTTACAGTCGGCACATCTGGGCAGATGTCTTCGGCTCGTGTGACCCCGCTAGTTACTCTGATTGATGGTTTTGTCTCGAGAAGCGGACGCAGTTATGAGGAAATCCTCTGTCTGGTGGTGAAGCGGGTGGCTTGGCTCCGCCCGGTGGAGCGTGCCGTGGGACGTTTCCACAGCGCGGGAGGGTGGCCCGGGCAGGCTGCGCGCAGACGGGGGTGACAGCGCGTGCCTCTTCTGTATCTTCTCGGCTTCAGTGGTGACTGTCCTCAGCGCTGGGACTGTTTCTGCGGGGTCCTTCCTCAGTCGTGCAGTAGCTGTGATTGTAAACGCCTTTTCAAGATCAGATGTTTTATTTAGGGAAACGCTCTATTTCATTTTCCTCCTCAGTTTCTCTTCTTTCACAGCCAGGCTTCTTTCTGTCCCTTTCTGCATTTTTGCTCTTGGTGGGCCTTGTTCTCCGGGCGCGTGAGGTGGCCGGCCGGAGAGATCTGCCTTTTGAAAATAGTCTGGTGGGCCATTATTCCTTACAGTGGCTCCACTGAGTGCGTTTCCAGCGGTCTTTGAGATCGGTGGCCAGGCGTGGGGGACGCGTTTTTGGTGTGGCTCATAGGAGTCCGTCTGAGCCCCTCTGGGCCGATGGGCAACCTCCGTACGAGGACTGCCTTCCGGCACGATGCGGTGTCCGTGCCCAGGGGCCGGTTCCGGACGTGGCTGTCTGCTGGCGGAAGCTGCTGGGGGGGCAACGTGGCCAGGGGGGCCTTCCCGGCTTTTGGGGGGATTCTTCTTGTGCTTTTACCCGTGTGTCTTTTTTTTTTTTTTTAGGTTTTTTAAAAAATGTTTTATTTATTTTTGAGAGAGAGAGCGTGTGTGCAAGCAGGGCAGGAGCAGAGAGAGATGGGAACAGAGGATCCAAAACGGGCTCTGTGTGGACAGAGTCTGATGCAGAGCTTGAACCTGCAAACTGTGAGATCATGACCTGAGCCGAAGTCGGATGCTTAATGGACTGAGCCACCCAGGCGCGTCCCCCCCGCCGTGTTCCCATCTCACTAACAGCACCAGTACTGGGCTGTCTGGAGCTATTACTTGTTGAATTACGGCTTCCCTGTTTGCCTCCCCTGGAGTCACACTATTACTCTTGGATTCATTACTTAACAGGACAGCTTTTTTGAGTAGAAAGGAACCGTTGCCTTTTATAATTAGTCATTTACATTTCGTATCCTTGGGGAAGAATCATTCAATTCTGAGAACTGGTTGGTGGCACGGGGGAGTGATGGGGATGCTGGGGAGAGGGACCGCATTATCCTGGAACTTGTCGGAGAGAAGGGGGGGGAAGCGTGTCAGGGAAAGTGAAGGCCCCGGGGGCTGCGGCGCATTCTGTCCCTCAAATGCAGCCATTGTGCGCCAGCTGTTGGCGGGAACACCAGCGAGGAGAAAAGGGACAGACATATCACGGGAAAACAGAGCAGGTACGGGGAGCCCTTGGAGAGCTTCATGCTCCAAGAAGGAGAGGGGCCCACGACCGGCTTGGAAGGTGGCCCAGGATCCTTAGAAATGAGCTTCGACAGCCAGAGCCCGGGGTGGCCAGAGGTCTGGGGACATTGTTCTTTCCCAGCTAAGCTCAATGGAAACCCCAGAAGCGAGGGGCTGGTCTGGTGCCTGGAAAGGTGGCCGAGGGGAAGGCGGTCCACTTGGCCCTGATTTGGTTCCATCTTCTCCCGGAAGGAGCGGCAGGGCCGTCATGCGGAAGGACGGAGAGGCGGGCCTCGTGCCCAGCCCCGTGGAGGGAGGAATGAAGAAGGCGGCCCTGGTCGACGTAGACGTGTTCCTGTCTCCAGCACTAGGTGAATCATGCTCCGTGTGGGGGAGAATCTTGAGAGATGTGATTTTAGAGCCCTCGCCGATAAAATTGAGAATTCTTGGCAACATTCTGGAAAGGTTATTAAACAGAGAAGACTGTGTTGGTTACTGGGCTGCAGCAGAAGATTCATTAAGAATGAGTCATTGAGCAGCAAACAATTTAGAAATGAAAATTAAAAAAAAAAATTCAATTCACAATAGCATTGAAAAATGTAAAATCTGTGTTGTTGCCTGAATGAATAGTTCATCCCTTTTAATTACCAAGTGGTAGTTCCCCGTTCGAAGAGATCCCGGCCTGTGTGTCGGTCCGCCTCTCGGTGCAGGCCGAGGCTGTTTCCGGCCTTTGGCTGATGGGAGTACACCTTCTGTGAACATTCGTGGGCACGTCTTCCTGCTTGGCGTGCGCTCCGTTTCTCTTGGGTCAGCGCCCAGGGGTAGACGTGGCGGGTCATGCTGTGGGGGTGTACTTACGACCCCCGGAGGGGGCCCTGCTGTCCCGCACACCCAGCAGCGGTACATGCGAGGTCGGGCTGCGCCTCTTCTCAGCAGCACCGTCCTTCTCTGGCTTCTCTGCGTGTGCTGGATGGCGGTCTTCTGTGAAGTTACGTGCGTGTACGGGGCGCCTGGCTGGCTCCGTCAGGGGAGCGTGGGACTCTTGATCATGGGGTTGTGGGTTCAAGCCTCACGTTGGGTGTAGAGATTGCTTAAAAATAAAATCTTAAAAAAAATTCTTTTTAAAAAAGATATGTATGTGTGTGTATAGAGAGTGGGGGGTGGGTAGTGGGAACATATTTTCTCCAGGTTGGTGGTAGATAGCTCCTTTTTTTTTGAAAACGGTTTTTCATGATCGGAAAAATTTTTTGGTGAAATCGAATTTATCATTTTTTTCTTCTTTGTTAATTGTTTTCTTTGTGTCCTAACTAAAAATCCTTCCCTACTCCCAGGATGCCAGGGTATTCTCCTAGGTTTTTCTTCCAGAAGCTTTATAATTTTTGGTTTGACCTCAAGGTTTACCATCTAACTTGACTTCATTTTTCTGTATGGTGTGAGGAAGGCATCAGAGTTTATTTTTAAAATATAGGGTATCCTAGTTTCCTAGTTAATGTAGCACATTTGTTGAAAATAGTTTTTTTGCCCCCAAAATAGATTGCTTTGGTACTTTTTCTGCAAATCACATGACTGTGTAAGTGTGTGTGTATTTTTGGACACTCTTCCTGTTCCGTTGTTCTGTTAATGGATCTTTACGCCAGTACATGCTGTCTTAATTACCGTAGCTTTTCTCAAAGTCCAGGAGAGAAAGTCCTCCAACTTTGTTCTTTTTAAAATAAATTGTCACGCATATTTTTGCTCCTTTACATTTTTATATAAAGTTTACCGGTAGCCACTTCCTACCAAGAAAGCCTTAAAAAAGCAATAGGAGCTGGGATTTGAATGGGATTATGTTGAATCTATATGTCAATTTTCCCAGAATTAATAGTATTAACTATATCGAGTCTCTTAACATAGATAGACATGTTAAAATTTATCCTCACAAACATTTTGTGGTTTTCAGTGTATCTTGTTAAATTTGTTTCTAAATAGGTTGGGGTTTTTTTTTTTTTTTTTTTTGATGCTACTTTCAGTGGTATAGCTTTGTTTGTCAATTTTGTTTTTCAGTTTTTGCTGCTAGTATAAACAAATACAATTGGTTT
Organism: Prionailurus viverrinus; assembly: GCF_022837055.1. Classification (NCBI taxonomy): domain Eukaryota; kingdom Metazoa; phylum Chordata; class Mammalia; order Carnivora; family Felidae; genus Prionailurus; species Prionailurus viverrinus. The sequence continues at coordinate 136,536,540 of NC_062567.1, forward strand.
TGTAACCTGACATCCTTTTCTAGCTAGTATTGTTGCGTAACAAGTTGCTCCAAATTTCTTGACTTAAAGGAACTAATTTATTTTGCCCACAAGATGCTTTCGGTCAGGATTTCAGTTAGGGCATGGCATGTAGTGCTTACCCATGTGCCACAGTGTCTGGAGTCTCAGGTGGGAAGACTTGAAAGTCGGCACAAGTTGATGCCTAGGGGCTGGAATCACCCAAAGGCTCACCCATTTACGTGTGAGTATCTGGTACCTGGGCTTGGCGGGGGGGGGGGGGGGGGGGGGGAGGCTTGATACAGGAGTGGCATGATCACATAATAAAAGAGCATGTGGGATAGGAGACACTGTCGTGGTCACTTTTGCAAAATGTAATGTGCCACACCTTTCTGGTGATCTTGCTAAATTCACTTAGTCGTTCTAGGAGCTTTTTTGGTAGATGCCTTAGGAGTTTCTCTGTTCACAACCATGTCATCTGCAAATAAAGAGAGTTTTACTTCTTTCTATATAACATACATGGCTTTTTTTTTCTTCCTTTCTTGCCTTATTGCATTGTCAAGGTCCTCAAGTGATGAGAGCAAACTTTTTAACGTCCTCCCAGATACTGGTGGGGAGGGTGAAACATTCAGGCTCTCAGCATTAAGTCTGATGGTAGCTGTTGGCTTTTTGTGGATGCCCTTTTTTGGGTGGTTGCTGACAGTGCAAATTCCACAGGCAAGGAGTCTATATTTTTAATAAGCACCCTGGTTTATTTGAGGAATGCTGGTAAATAATGGAATAAGAGGTTGAGGACAGAATTCTTAAGATCTGGTAGAAGAAGACCAGGACAACAGATTCTGGTTTGCTCTGCTGAGTCTTTTAAATTATGAATTGGTATTTTGTCAAGTGCTTTTTCTTCTGTTGAGATGATCATGTAATTTTTTTGTTCATTCTGTTAATGTCATAAAGGACCCTAATTATTTTTTAATTATTAAGCCTACCTGTGTTCCTGAGACAAACCCCCCTTTGTCATATTAGCTTTTTTCTATGTCTCTGGATCTTCTTTGGTAATATATATTTAAAGATTTTCACATCCCTTTTCACAAGGAATATCGTTTTCTACTTTCTTTCCTTCTAATGTCTTTTTCTTTTTTCTAATTAAATTTTATTTTTTAATTAAAACTTTTTTAATGTTTATTTATTTTTGAGAGAGAGAGACAGAGTGTGAGCAGGGGAGGGTCAGAGAGAGAGGGAGACACAGAATCCAAAGTGGGCTCCAGGCTCCGTCCAAGCTGTCGGCACAAAGCCCGACGCGGGGCTTGAGTCCACGAACCGTGAGATCATGACCCGAGCTGAAGTTGGACACTTACTGACTGAGCCACCCGGGCACCCCCTCCTTTTTTTCCTTTAACTTTTTAAAATGTTTTATTTAAAAATAAATTTTATTTTTAAAAAATGTTTTATTTATTTATTTAAAAAACTTTTTTAATGTTTATTTATTTTTGAGAGAGCGAGCGAGCGAGAGAGAGAGCACAAGTTGGGGAGGGGCAGAGAAAGAGGGAGACACAGAATCCAAAGCAGGCTCCAGGCTCCAGGCTCCTAGCTGTCAACATAGACCCCAATGCGGGCTTGAACCCCCAACTGCAAGATCATGACCTGAGTCGAAGTCAGTCGCTCAACTGACTGAGCCACCCAGGAGCCCCTTAAATGTTTTATTTATTTTTGAGAGAGAAAGAGAGGGAGACAGAGAGAGAGAGAGACAGAGAGAGAGCATGAGTGGGGGGAGGGCAGAAAGAGAGGGGAGACAGAGGGTCCGAAGCAGGCTTTTGCACTTGACAGCAGTGAGCCCATGTGGGTCTTGAACTCACAAACTACACGTCATGACCTACTGAGACACCCAGGCTCCCCATCTTTTTCTTTTTTAGCATTAGGGAAATGGTGGCCTCATGAAGTGTTTCTATAATTTCTGAAAGAGTTTGTGTAAGTTTGCTATTATTTCTCTTTTAAATACTTTATAGAATTCAACAGTGAAGCCATCTTGGCCTGCAACTTTCTTTGTGGGCAAGTTTTAACTATAAATTCAATTTCTGCTCTAGGTAGGGCTCCAGATTTTCTAGTTATTTTCTTGTCAATTTTGAAAATTTGTGTCTTTTAAGGAATGTGGTCATTTTAAAGAAATTGTCTAATTTCTTGGCATATTGTCATTCATAATACTCCTTAATTCTTTATTTTTTTAATTTTTTAAACATGTTTTTATTTTTCAGAGAGAGAGAGAGACAGAGCACAAGCAGGGGAGGGGCACAGAGAGGGAGACACAGAATCTGAAGCAGGCTCCAGGCTCTGAACTGTCAGCACAGAGTCCGACGTGGGGCTCAAACTCACATCGGGGTCATGATGTGAGATTATGACCTGAGCCGACGTTGGACATGCCGACATCGGATGCCCAACTGACTGAGCCACCCAGGCGCCCCTGTACTTCTTAATTCTTTTAATGTCTAGAGGAATTATGGTGCTATCTTTCATTCCTAGCATTGATAATTAACTTTACTGATACTTGTTTTGAGATCTGCCACATGGTATGCCTTGGTTAACGTTTCATGTGTCCTTGGAAAGAATGTGTGCTCTGCTTTGTTGGGGGGAGTTTCCATAAATGTCAGTTGGGTCAGGTTGGTTGATAGTGTTAGTCTAGTCTTCTCTGCTTTTGCTGATTTTCTGTTTACTTTTCCTATCCACTACTGAGTGAAGACTTTTGAAATTTCCAACTACAACCATTGATTTGTCTCTTCTTTAGTTTTTTCAGTTTTGCTTCACATTATTTGAATGTCATTTATTAGATATGCACATGTAGGATTAGGCTTTAGGTTTTCTTGATGAATTTATATTTATTATTTTTGTTTATTGCTTAACATTTTTTTTAATATTTATTTTTGAGAGAGAGAGACAAAGTATTGAGTGGGTGAATGGCAGAGAGAGAGAGAGAGAGAGAGAGACAGAATCTGAAACAGGTTCCAGGCTCTGAACTCTCAGCACAGAACGCGATGTGGGGCTCAATCTCGGGAACAGCGAGATCATGACCTAGGCTGATGTCGGACGCTTAATGAAATGAACCACCAGGCACCCTGTTTATTGTTTTTTAAAAAATGTTTTTATTTATTTTTGAGAGAGAGAGTGCACGCGTATGCACGCACGCACGGGTCGGGGTGGGGCAGACGGGGGGACAGAGGATCCCAAGAAGGCTCCACGCTGACGGCAGAGAGCCTGATGCAGGACTTGAACTCATGAACTGTGAGATCATGACCTGAGCTGAAGTCAGACCCTTAACTGACTGAGCCACGCAGGTGCCCCTATTTTTGTTTATTGATACGAAATTCTCCTCGTTGTTTCTGGTTGTGCTCCCTGTGCTGGAGCCCAGTCTCTCTGATGTTAATACAGCCGTTCTGCCATCCTTCGTCTTAGTCTTGGTGCGTCTTTCTTACCCCTTTGCTTGTGATCTACCGGCATCTCCTTGGTTAGAGTGCATTTCTTGTTCATTACTTACAGTTGGATTTGCTTCCCCTTTTTTAAGTGTGTTCACATACGTTCATAGGATGTTTCCAGTGTAATTATTTGTATGGCTGGTGTGTAGGCTGCTATTCTGCTCTTTATTTTGTATTCATTTTTCTTACTTCCTCCTTTTTTCTACCTTCTTCTGGATGAATTGAGCATTTTTATTTTTAAAAAAAAAATTTTTTTTTCAACGTTTATTTATTTTTGGGACAGAGAGAGACAGAGCATGAACGGGGGAGGGGCAGAGAGAGAGGGAGACACAGAATCGGAAACAGGCTCCAGGCTCTGAGCCATCAGCCCAGAGCCCGACGCGGGGCTCGAACTCCCGGACCGCGAGATTGTGACCTGGCTGAAGTCGGACGCTCAACCGACTGCGCCACCCAGGCGCCCCTGAACATTTTTAAAAATTAGTAGACTTAAAAAAAAGTTCACGGACTTTATGTTTTAGAGCAGTTTCAGGTGTACAGAAATACCAAGCAGAAAGTATCGTTCCTGTGTACTCACCACCTCCTGACAGACACGGCTTCTCCTAGCATTAACGTCTTGCATTAGGATGATGTACTTGGTAGAGCTGATAAGCCAGTGCTGGTTTATTATTATTAGCTAAAGTCCAGAGTTTACGTCAGGGTTCTCTCTTGGTGGTGGACATTCTGTGGGTTTGGATGAATGTCTAATGGCACGTGTCCACCATTACAGTATCACATAGAGTGGTTTCTGTGCCTTAAAAATCCCCTGTGCTCCAGCCCTTCACCCTCTCTTCCTCTCAGACCCTTGACGACCGCTGCCCTTTTTACTGGCTCCATGGTTTTGGCAGAATGCCAGCCAGTGGCTGAAGACGGGCATTTACCATCTTCCCCGTTTTCGGAGTGGCTGGCGGTGGGAGCACTGGCCGCCGTGTCCGGGCTGTGGGAGGGAGCCGCCATCTTCACCACCGTCCGTGACCGGTGTCACCGTGGAAGGGTGGGTCCAGGTTCTTGAGGTACAGTGATGACTCATTTACATCCCCAGCGCCTTGTGAAGGGGCCCTTCCTCTCTCATTTGTAGATGAGAAAACCGGAGACCAGAGGAATTAAGGTCGCAGGAACCAAGGGGGGAGTTGGCCTCACATACTGGACGACGCCCCTCCACCTGAGTGTGGTCTCCCGTGGCGCTCCGTCCTTGCCCTCGTCCTTCCCCCCCTCTTCTCGGAGTGTGTGATGAGGACACGGAGGGTGTAAGTTTCAGCAGCGCCTCTAAGCTTGCAGGGACAGCTAATGTGATAGATGACATAATCAAGATTCAGAATGAGTGCAGCTGCCTGGAATGCCACCCGAGAACCAATCAAGTGAGCGAGCGCAGAGCAATAAATGAAGAGCCCCACGTTCAAGTTCAAAAACCCAACCGGTCGTGCGGGTCGTTGAAAGCAGTTTGGATACTTCGGGGGGCCTGCGTCCAGTGAGGAGCCCTGGTCGTCCTTTGGCCTGGATCAGGGCGGTGGTCTCACACCCGACACCCCCGCGTCCGCTCTGCCCCTCGCAGCCACAGGCGTCTTCCAGAATGCGGATCTGGTAACCGCGGTCCTCCCCATGTCTGTGTCCCTACCTTCGTTCCACAGCTCTGCTCCCACGTGGTCTCCCAGCCTCGGAATGGTCTTCTCCTGCCTCACCACAGCCTCCCCTCTGCCCCTCCAGCTGTACCGGCCGTCATATAATGAGGACTCCTCGGTCCCCTCCTGGGAGGGTGCCCTGCTCTCGGCTGCTGCCAGGGCCATCCTGCATCCTGCTGCCTTCTTTCTGCATCTCTGCTCAGGCCTCACCGTCTGCCTGGCCCCCAGGAGAGCCTCCCTGTTCTGCGCCGTGATGGCAGGAGGGGCTTCCCGGATCACAGTGAGCCCGTCACATGCGCTCGCATGGCCTCTGTGACGATCGTTTGCTTGACTCTTCTCTCTCTGTGAACAGAAGGGCCCTGTTTTTCTCCCCGACTGTGTCTCCCCGAAGACCACCCGGAGGTTCACTGCCTCCCGGGACTCAGTACATAGGACTCAGGGCCCGGCTTCCTTCCAGGGCCAGCATGTAGAGCAGAGCCAGCCAAGTGGGGGGCGGGGTGGGGGGAGGCACAGAGGCAACAGGGGTAAGCTTCCTCGTGGCCTGCCCTGGTGGAGGTTAACACCCCCGGCGGCGAGTCCTGGCGGCAGGTGTGAAATGTCCTGCAGGGAGCTTGTCAGAGACTTCGTGCCGGCTTCTCTTGAGAGCTCGTCACCTGGACACCCTCTGCCTGGCATTTTTCAGAATTCCAGACTCTGGAAGGAACGCAGTTCAGCATAAGCTACACTGTCAGTTGAGGCACCCTGGGCGTTTCTTCCTTGTTAGGGAATGACGGGAACTCTCCAGAAACACTCAGGCACCAGCCGAGGGAGGGAGGGCTGGCCTTGCACACAAGCCTGTCTGAGGACGGCAGTCCCATCTGTGCCGGGACCCGGCGTGTCGCCTGGCCCACGGCAGGATGTAGTAAGTGGTTCCTGGGGCAAGGAAGGCGCTTACAGTCCGACACCGTGGGGCCGTGTATCGGATGCTGCGTTCCTTGCGGTAACCGGGGTGACGTCCCGATGGGCGAGCGCCGAGCGTGGCTGTGGCTGCCACATTTGCTGTCTCACCTGTGTGCTGCCAGGGCCCCCGTGGGACACTTTGTCCGGGGCTGTGCCAGATGGCCTGGGGGCGCCCGTAAGAGGTGAAGGCCACAGAAGTCTTTCAGGCCGGTGTTTGGGGAAAGGGCTTGCCGAGTTGTTTGGGGGCAGGTCCAGGGGGGTGAGGAGGGTGACGTGGTTTCAGAGTAAGAGGGAAGCCAAGTTCTGGGAGGCGGGCCAGGAGGCGGGGCTCGGGAGGCGGGGCTCGGGAGGCGGGGCTCGGGAGGCGGGGCTCGGGAGGCGGGGCTCGGGAGATGGGCCAGGAGGCAGGGCTCGGGAGGCGGGGCTCAGGAGGCGGGCCTGGAGGCAGGCCAGGAGGCGGGGCTCTGGAGGCGGGGCTCTGGAGGCAGGCCAGGAGGCGGGGCTGGTCCAGGGCACAGCCCCTGTCAGGTGCAGGCGGGGTTCCTAGCGCCCCTGGAGCTGCGTGCCTCAGTAGGTGGGTGCTGTGGGTCCTTCCAGCTGAGCCCCTGTGAATTTAATTTTCAGCTCTTCCCTGAAGTGCTCCTTCAAAACATGTTATTCTCCTTTTCTCCTGAAGAGCACAGGAAGTGCTATTTGTTATTGACAGAGTGTGAGGTGGAAGGTAGCAACAGATGCGAGGCCCCCCCCCCCCCCCCCGTGTGCGCCTGCTTTGATGGTTTCTTGCGAACGCAGACTTTTCCCCCTGTAAACATTCCCCAAGAGGTCACTGTATTCCTCAGACCTTTCTTCCTCCCGCCAGTAAGTTTTGTGTATTGTATTCTTTTTGAAAGACATAGAATCAGATCTCAGTTTGGAAGGGTATGAATGTTTACTTGTTGTGAAGGGAGTGATATTATTACTGTTCACATTTCTATCAATGTGTAGCATCTCGTGTGCCCGTTCACCGCGTCACTTAGCAGATGTGTTCTGCACAAAGTGCGTGTGCAGGTGTGTGTTTGGACCGGGTGCTGGGGGTGGTTGTCTGGCCTTGAGCAGGCAGAACCCGCGGTCTGATCAGAGGTGCTGCTCCTGTGGGGTCTTGGGCCGCGGGCACCCCCCTGGGAGGGCATGAGTGCCACGTGCCTCCCAGAGGGGCTGTTACTAGGGTCGCAGAATATTCCTCTCCCCGTACACCTTGTCCTTGGCAGGACCTTCAAAAGCTGCCTGGCTGCTGAGTGGGGCCATCCACGGCCTGGGCCCCCTCCGCTGACCGATGTGGTCTCCTCGCTGGGCGCTGCCCTCCGAGCTCCATCTTGTCATCAGGGTCAGAGCCTGTCTGAAGGCCGGTCTTCTCTGCCTGTGACTCAAATCCAGAATACCAAGCCCCTGCCCCATCAGTCTTTTCTGGTCCTTTTAAAATACAGATTTTTTTTTTTTTTTTTTAATTTTAAAGGCTCTCAGCTGTTCTTCTTTTCACGTTGTTTGGATTTCCAAGAAAACCTATCTTCCCTACCTGGGTTTTGAACAAATTGAGAAATAAAACAAAATAGTGGCAGATGGAGACTGAGAAATACCTTTTATTTCTTCTAAATGAGAATCTTGAAATCCTATCTCAGTGTGAGAGCCAAATAAACTGGCTGACTGAATCCCAGGCTTACTCAGGCTTACCCACCCCGTCGGAGCCAGTGCTGGGGCAGGGCAGGCCGACCGCCCACGCGGCAGAGCCGCCCGGGGCGCCGAGTGGAGAGCTTTCCTGGGGAGCAGCCTTCCTGGGGGATTAGCTGGCTCTGAGCGGTGGAAGGAGGGCTGAGCCCACAGCCTGCCTATTCTGCTGGGCTTGGCTGCCGGGCTTAGCAGTTGAGAAGTTGCCTCTTTGCAGTGAGTGTTCTGGGGACAGAGACGGTGCAGGAGTGGCTGCTGCTGAATTCCCTGGAGGAGGGGAGGAAGTCCACGGCCCGGCCCGTGAGGACGCGCCAGCTCGAAGTGAAGCTCCTGCACCTTCGACCGTTCTCCTGGGACCCCTGGGGGAGGGTGTTGGAATGTGCCCTTGATGGCTCTGGAATTTGCCAGAACTGAGCGTTAACGGAATGATCTGCAAGGCGTCAGGGTCACTCTGCAGTTTCTTCCTCATCCTGAACCATATCTAGGTCTGCTCTTGGTCCCGGCTCATCAGAAATTCTGCTGGGCAGTCGCATGACGGCCTATAGACTTCCAACCAGGCAGTGCGCTCCAAATTTGAATATAAATCTCCTTCTGTTATCCAGTTTCCAGGGAGAAATGAAGTCTCGAAGGCTAACCCTTGCAAAAGCTCAAGTCCAAGCCCCAAATTTCTTTTCCCTGTTACGCTCTGTCCTTAATGGGTGCTGCTGTGTCGGGACGTGCACGGCTCCTTCAGGCCCAGGAGTCCTGCCCATTAAACAGGAGTCCCTGACAGGCCTCGCTTCTCCAGAGTTCAGGGTTTAGCAGGACACACAGGCCTGTCACCAGATCTTGGAGACGGTCATGCCAGGCACCCGAGGGGCCCCCTCGGGAGCGCCCATGTTTTTGTGCCTCGGTGTTGCTCTGGGTTAAGTCGGTGCACGCAACTCTTCCTGGTCTTGCCCTCGCAGAGACGCCCTGGCTTGGAGCCTGGAGCCTGTCACTCGAAATCCACTTGGGGGACATCGCCCGGTGAGCGATCGGTGCCGACTCTGTCCATTTTCCATGTCCGTGGGGAAAAAACCCTCACTGCCATGTAGGCACTTTTTTTTTTTTTTTTTTAGAGAAAGAGAGAGAGAGTGAGCAGGGGAGAGGGGCAGAGGGAGAGGAAGAAAGTCCTAAGCAGGCTCCACGCTCAGTGCAGAGCCCAGTGTGGGGCTTGAACCCACGACCCTGGGATCATGACTTCAGCCCATATCAAGAGTCAGACGCTTAACCAACCGAGCCCCGAGGCGCCCTTCATCCTTTTATTTCAGCGGGTCCCTGGGGCCCCAGTAAAAAACATCGTCCAAACCTCCCGTATCCATTTCCTGTTGCTGCTGTAACAAATCACCACAGGCTTAGTGGCTTAAAAACAACACAGGTTATTTATTATCTCGCGGCTCTGGAGGCCAGGGTTCTGATGTGTGTCTCTTGGGGCTAAACCAAGGTGTGGGCCGGGCCACATCCTTCCCGGAGGCTCCACGGAGAACTCATAACCTTGGCTTTTCCCAGCCAGCGCCCTTGGCTCCGGCCCCTTTCTCCATCTTCAGAGCTGCCATGGCGGGTCGAGTCTTTCTTGTGCTCACACAAACTCTCCTCCTCCCCTTCTACTTGTCAGGACCCCATGACCACAGTGGGATAACTCCTCGTGGTCAGTGGATCAACACCTCCGTGCCCTTTGGCCGGCTCTGGACATGGACCTCTTTGGGGTTGTCTCTGCCTTGCCCGTGTGTCCCCGTGTGAACGCTTGTGCCTGTGGGAGCCCAGTGGCTCTTCGGAGGGTGACCGGAGGCTGGCTGGGGCCCCGTCCTTGTTTCTCGCGCCTCTGGTGTCTTGGACCCGCCAGCCTTTTCCCCTGACCTGGTTTCCTGGTCAGGAAGGCCTAGAAGGCAGCATTATTCTCACAGTATGGATGACAGAACGAGCCCCGAGAGGGGATGTCGCTTGCCAAGGCCACACAGCCCCTGAGTAGTAGAGCAGGGCTCCCTTTCCAGGTCCGTCTGACTGAGGACTTGTCCCACTCGATGCCTTCGCCTTCTTCACCCGGCTTCGCTAAGAATGGTCTTGCACTCACACCCTCCTCGTGCAGTGGCCGTGTCATTGGCCCTTGGACCGTGGGCGTGACGCCAGCACCGTCGGTACCGGCCCGGCCACCGTTCCGCACCTGCTCCTGCGGCGACACCGAGTCCCTCCTGCCCGTGCGCCAGCCAGGCAGCGGCACCCAGCATGCACTTCTCAGGGAGCCTGTTTGTTCACTGTGGGTTTTGTTTAATGTTTACTTATTTTTGAGAGAGACAGACAGAAAGGCAGAGCTTGAGCAGGGGAGGGGTAGAGAGTGGGGGAGACACAGAATCCGAAGCAGGCTTCAGGCTCTGAGCTGTCAGCACAGAGTCTGACATGGGGCTCGGACCCACGAACCGTGAGATGGTGACCTGAGCCGAAGTTGGCCGCTTAACCGACTGAGCCACCCAGGCGCCACCCCCCCCCACCCCGTTTGTTCACTTTAAATGTAAACATCTACGTTTACATAAAGAGATGCTCCAGTGAATACCCCTGAGATGGGTGTGCCCACCCTCTGATGTCAGGAAGGGGCTGGACCCGACCTCGAACCGGATTGCGCTGTGTGTTGGCCTTGTGACGCGGTCTGGTGTGTAACACATGAGTCTAGTTGGGGAACTCGTTCTGATGTGAAAGTGTTCACCTTTGCTCTACTGCCTTTTCCCCCTCGGAACGTGTGTTTTATTCTCTACCCATGTGACAGCCGCTGTTATTTTCCCCATAGGACAACTATACCTTTGCCCAGCCTGGGATTCAAATGAAGGTGAAAATGTTGGAAGAGCTGGTGAGCCGGATTGACGGTAAGCCCACTTCCTGAGCACCCACCTCCCTGAGGGCCACGCGGGGTGGGGCGGGGGTGGGGGGAGGCGGGCGTGAGGCTTGGGGCTCGGGCTTGGCCCCCCCGGCCCGGGCGATGCTGTCCTCACTCGGCCCGTGGGGCCCGGCTCCCCCAGGGCAGGGCTGGGCATTCTTCTGGGCCAGAGCCTCTCCCTTCCCATGATTAAGGCGACGTAATCAGAATTCAGCGCAGGTACTTTGCAGGGAATAATGAGCACGTACCAGAAGCGGGCAGATCTCACTCCTTATTAAGCCCGATGATTGTCATAATCTGGGCGACAGCATGGTTGTTTATGGCTGTCCTTTGGCACTCTGTTCCCTGCCTTTGTGCATCATTTTGCTACCAAGGATGCTGGCGTAATTTCTCCATGGAATCCAATTAATTACCGAGTCTGGAAGTAACATCTTTAATATTATGGAAAAATTACAGTGTGTGCTCGGCCGTTCTAGATTATGTTTTCATATTTAAGTGGGGGCTTTGAGATACTTTTTACGTTCATTCTTTAAATAATTTCCCCTATACATCATAGGGGAACTGCCTGTGATACTGCAGCAGCAGAGTTTAATGAAATGAAAGTTGGGAGATAATGCCTGCCCATCCCGGGCATATTCTCCTGACAGCTTGTTACATTAACGAACCGAGCATTAATGAAGTGATACCGAGCAGAACGAGGCGTGGATTTGTGACGCCAGCCGGTCAGCGGTGAGGTACAGAGAAGAGAAAGGCTCTTTCACGAAGAGCCTCACGTGAGCTTTGCAGGTGACTTCACCGAATGTGTCGCGAGATCGTACTGTGCTTAGGATGTGACGGGGTGGTGGGCGTTCCAGCCATCGCCCCCGGAAAGGCACTCGGTTTGGGGGACTGTTGGATGACATTATAAAATGGAGTCATACAAGTTACAAACTCCATTCTGTTCCTTGGTTGAATCTGATTTTCGACGATGGATCTAATGGTTATTACCCGATTTCCATACGATGAAGTTTTTCACGGTTCTTCCAATCATACTTTATTGATTCAGTATATTTAGCTGCTTTCCAACCTGTCTGTTCAAAATACTGTTTCCTGCTTCCGTAACCGCACTCACTCTTAACCGTGTGACGAGATCTCTGCGAGATGGCTGGGTTTTCCCCACCGGCAGCTTCCCGGCTGCCCCCAGTCTCCTTACGTTCTTGGAAACAGGACTTGCAGGGGATGTCAATTACACATCCTTAGCAGCTTCTTCTCTTCTTGTGTCCCTCGGAAGGCGTATTTTATACTTTCCCGGAAGTTGGAAGGTTGTATTTAGTGTTCATCTGTTCCTGTGCTGCAGTTTGGGGAGACACTCGGATTGATTTTCTCCGTCGCTGTGGTTTAGAAAGAGGCCCGTTGCAGATTTTCTGGAAGATTGTTTGAAAGAGCAGCAACGGTGACCAAAGGAATCCCAACCAAAGGTGTACTTTTTCATGAATCACATTTTTCAGCATAATTTCCGAGGAGGGTACTTGATCCAGCGGTTTTTTTGTTTAAAGGATCAGTTCTTCATGACAGAGAAGATTTGTTTACATAGTAGGTGACACCATGTAGCCTATCTGTAACCGTTGCTCTGATGAAACCTGAAATCCCCAGATGACCTGTAGATACCCAGGCTTTCCAAGCAGGAAGTACACACGGTTGGCAGAGGTCGGGCCCTCTGGCCGGTGGGCACCAGGACCCTCACAACCGCTCGGGAGGAGAACCTGCCAGCCTCAGCTGCGTGAAGGTCACCCTCCCCCCGTTTCATTGCTCACCTCTTGGAGAGAGAAATTGTGGACTTGGAACTTTTGCAGGGACTGTGAAGATTTTATGAAGGGCAGGATGTGTTAGGCAGGCAAAATTGCTTTAAAAAAAAAAGCTAATTCCTCATTTCTGCATTTTGGGGAGAGGACGGTATTTATTTCAGAACTTTTTGGCACTTTGGTGAAGGAGCACACCTACACGGGCTGGTTGATTAAGAAGGTGAAGTTAATTACACGGATAAAACTGGAAAATTCAAATTCACCCTGTGGTGGTGGGCCAGAAGATTTCAGCCAAGCTGCCCACTTCACAAACTGGAGAGGATTCATTTTAAAGTTAGCAAACAAACGGGGAAGCAAGAAAGAAAAGAAGGAAGGAAAGAGAAAGAAAGAAAGAAGAAAGAAAGACAGACAGAAAGAAAGAAAGAAAGAAAAGAAAGAAAGAAAGAAAGAAAAGAAAGAAAGAGAAAGAACATAAAGGAAACGTTTCTCCAAAGCTTTGAACTGCCAACAAAAAGACAAAACTTGCTGGCTACATTCTAAGAGAATTCTGGAGCCCGGAGAGATAAGCCCAGCACTGAAGGCTGCTATTATTCTGGGGGCATCTGCTAATCTGGAAAAACAGTCCCGGCTGGAGTTGTTGCTTTGATGTCTCCTACAGTGAGTGAGTTCAACCCAAACCCTAGCTACCCAGGACAGAGAATATGAGAAATGCCTGTACCTGTTCTGGGACCAAGCAGAGGGGCCATGAGGGAAAAATTGGAATCGGTTCTCATACAGTCTCGTAATCTTGGTTCACGTCACCTGGGAGGACCAGGGTTGTTTGAACCTCAATCATGGTACTTCTCTATGGAGGACTCACAGTGCCTAAGAGAAGCGAGGCAAACTCTTTCCCTCCCTCCCTGAATCCCCCTTGGATTCAGCAAGGTCCCAGAACTGAATTCTTTCAAATAATATGATGTGCATCCAATCAAAGCTTATCACCTATTCGAAACTCCTTAAGTAAGTCCAAGTAGAAACAACAGGTAACAGAAGCTGGTCCACAAAAAAATGTTGTGCTTTTGTAATTCTTAGGCATATACCATGAAACCGTTATCCTTACTCTGTACAAAGAAATAAAATCAAGTAAGCTTGAAAGCTTGAAAGTGTCTGCAGGGGAATAGGAAACTGTATAATTTTGTCCGAGAGACTTGAAAAATGACCAAATAGGATTTCTGGAATTGCAAATGTGATAATCAAATTAAAAGCTTAGTGGTTAGAAACAGATAAAGAGAACATTAGTGAACTGGAAGGTGGTTGGAAGGAAATAGCCATAATAAAACCCGGAGGGTAAGAATATGGAAATCACAGAAGGCAGGAGATGCAGAGGGTGTGGGCAGGAAGCCTGATGTACATTTGTTTGGAGACACAGGAGGAGAAGAGAGAGAATGAGTAAGACTTTGAAGAGATGGTAACTTGAGATATTTTCCAAAAGTACCGAAATGCACCGGTTCACAGACTTAAGAGACCAGTGGATCCAGAGGAGAATTACTAATGGGAAAACTGCATCCTCATGAAGTTTAATGAAACTAAAGACAAAGTCGTAAAGCATCTGGAGAAAAGTTATTTTCTAAGAACGGCTATTTGAAAACTGACTTCTCAACAAAGATATGAGAAGATAGCCTCAACATGCTGCAAGAATGTAACTCTAGAGTCTTCATCCAGCCAGAATATCTGTCAGGAGTGAATTGGGAATTCCAGAAGGCCACCTACCTGCGCTGTTTTGCGCTACCTCTGAGAAACCGTGTAAATCAACACGCGCAGCAAATAAAAGCACACACAAGCTACTCTTGCAGCAGAAGTAGAACTCAGATCCCCTGTAAGTGGGTAAATCATCGTCCAACCCCAGCCTGTGGGGAGGGGCAGGTGGTCAGTGCGAGAAGTCTCTGGACAAAGGAGAGGGTTATGGCACCTCAGGAGAAAAAGAACCACCATGCCCTCTGCTTCTCCGGGACGATTAGATGTGAACTCTCACACACGGTGTACGAGTGCACGGCCTGGCTCCAGAGGCGCATCGAGAACGCACATTGGCCAAGCCTCTAAAAATCCGGGTTGGGTGGAAGCCGAATGTCACTGTTACGGTCACGACAGGCTCACCGATACCTTGTGAACAAACAGCCTGTACGTCTCAGCAGCCTAAACAGCGAGCGCATCCCTTGTGGCTTGGCCGGAGGTCCCGCGTTGTTTTCACTCTGGCACTCAGGCTGAGGCTCAGCCGCCATCAGGAGTGTTCTGCCCAGTTCCCGTGATGGAAGGAAAAGCATTCTGGGGCGGACTCACAGGTGCTTAATGCTTCCGGCAGTAAGTGGTTCCTACAGCTGTGCTGTGTTTCGTTGGCCGAACCAAGTCATGTGCTGTGACAAAAGTCAGGGGCAAAGGGAAGCGGAGAGCCCAGTGCCATGGTGGACAGAGACGCGCGTGCACCAGCACAGACGTGCCCACGGGCAGGAGCACGTGCCCTCAGCGTGCCTGTTCCCTGCTTACCACGTGACGTTTGTACGTAAAAGCAGAAGTTCACGCCAATTATTTAGAAATTTGCTGCTGTAATAACGAACAGAGGTTAACACTCGTGCAGTGAGAATCTCAGCACGCGAAGCACCTTCGGGGATTTTTGCCACACCTCACACCTAGCATGTACGTGCATTTGAAAGAAATGTCACATTTTTGCGGCATATTCAGATGATGTGCCTTGTGCGTTTATTGTCCTTATGTCCATTACCTCTGATGTTAACTTGCGAGAGCCCACGATCTCCAGTGAACCCCACGTTCGGCCCCTGCGCCCTTCCAAAGGCTGCATTCAGAGCCCTGTGGCCGAAACCTGGGGGCAGCCGCACCGCGGGCTTTGTTGTCATGCATCTTTGTGTTGTAAGATGATATAATTTGTTTTTAATGTTTATTCATTTCTGAGTGAGAGAACACAAGCGGGTAAGCAGCAGAGAGAGAGAGAGAGAGAGAGAGAGGGAGACACAGAATCCGAAGCAGGCTCCGAGCTGTCAGCACAGAGCCTGACAAGAGGCTTGAACCACAAACTGTGAGATCATGACCTGAGCCAAAGTCGGCCGCTTAACCGACTGAGCCACCCAGGTGCCCCTGTCATAAGATGATATAAATGAAATTCTTGCCACATCTTTTGTTTAAAAATCTAAGGGAGAGCCTATGTCATTATTACAAAAGGAATATTTCTTTTTTTTTTTTTTTCAACGTTTATTTATTTTTGGGACAGAGAGAGACAGAGCATGAACGGGGGAGGGGCAGAGAGAGAGGGAGACACAGAATCGGAAACAGGCTCCAGGCTCTGAGCCATCAGCCCAGAGCCCGACGCGGGGCTCGAACTCACGGACTGTGAGATCGTGACCTGGCCGAAGTCGGACGCTTAACCGACTGCGCCACCCAGGCGCCCCACAAAAGGAATATTTCAAGACACACAGCATTAGCAGGTTCTGGGTATGTCCGTGTTGGTTTTTTTCAGAAGACTTAAAATCAGATCCTAGAGAATTGCTTCATAGATTAGTGTCCCGTGGGGCGCAAAATGGGCACAGAAAGGGAAGCCAGGGGATCGTTCCTGGTGATGGGCTGGCCTTAGGACAGAGCCGGGACTGTCATCCGCCCTCCTGATGGCCCAGAACTCCTTGCTGTCCCCGGGGCCCTGGGTCTGCTTGGCTCTGCTCTGAAATTGTTTCCAGAGACAATAAACCCAAGAGGCCCCAGTGGGCCAGAAGGCGGAGAGAAATCTGGTCGTCATTCAGCCAGTCTGAGCCAAGATCTTCGGCAGATGTCGGCCCAGAGATTTCCATCTTTGGCGTTAGGCCTGTCTCCAGGCTGCCCGGGAAGGCCAGAGCCAGCCACCAGAAATGGCCCCGCTCTCGGCATTCTGATCCAGGCTATGCCTTCTTTCCTTTGGTGAAAAACAGATAAATCCTTCCTCCTACCTGGTCTCAGCAGTGCCAGATTGAGCACGTGAAAGTAAGCGCCCGGGTAAATTTGAATTTCACATAAATAATACCTTTTTTAGCATAAGCACGACACACACTGAAATTCAGATTTCCCTGGGCTGCCAGTACCTCCCCGGGCAGCTCTATGCCAGCTGAGCTCAGCGCGGGGCCACATCAGATCGAGACCCGGTCCCGAGCCCCGGGCTGCCTGTGCGGCTGGGGTCACTGGTGGTGGTGAGAAATCCTGCCTTACACAGGATATCTGGGCTATCTGAAATTAAAGATACATGCGTGTGCTCTCGCACACACACGCCCTCACACGTACACACCTACGTCTCCCCCAGGTGTGGTTCCTTCCTGGCATGGTCACTGTGTCTGAAGCCAGTACTTTCCGGTTTTCTCTGGAGCCCCGCTGATGCTCAGCACACGTCCCCGTTGCCCGCCGTGTCAGAGGAGAGGCCGCTTTGTCCTCCGCCAGGAATAGTCCCCTGAGCCGTAAGCCGCCGCGCTCGCTGGACTTGACGCTGCAGATGTGCTGGTGCCGCCGGTCGCTGGGCGGTTTTCACACGCGGTTGTTCTCCTTCGTTAGGTTCGGTCAGTTTCTGACCCCCGAATTGGGATTCTCTGACAGGCTGATCTAGGAGCCCTGGACCGCCCCGTGAGTGAGCCCACCGTCGCGCAAGGGCTCACTGCCCTGGGGGTGCCGGGGTTTTCCTGTGCGGTCACCGTGGATGTGACCTTTTGAGATCCGCTGGCCCAGGGCTGTGCAGGACGCGTGCCGTGTTGACCTGTGTCAGTCGAGTACAGGTGATCTCGGGGAAGGCCCGGCCTCTCCGCCTTGGGTCGCTCAACAGGATTTGCCCCTCGTCCCCGCTGCTGCGATGTTCTGCCGGGAACAGCAACCGGACGTCCAGGTGCGGCTTCCAGACCCTTCACAGGTGGAACCAGCCCCCCTCCTCGAGCAGCTCCAGGCCGGCCCGGGCGGACCCTTTGCTTTCCGCCAGTCAGTGCACGTGGTCCCGGCTTCCGCTCCGCTCCTGGTTCTCGTCGTGGCCGTTGCCTGAAACCCTCTTCTCCCCCTGCGGCTTCTGTCCCCTGCAGCCAGGGTCCTAGCGCTCCCTCTGAGCACCACGCACACCGAAAGCGGCCACAGGAGACGGAAGGAGTTTGCTGTGTGGAGGGGGGCAGCCGGTGTGGAGTGAGTCAGGGAGCCGAGAGGGGGGCAGGTGACCAGTGCCCGGAGCCGGAGATCGTGGGGCGCAGCCTGGGAAGCGCTTTGTGAATCGTGTGCTCGGTGACCCCACGTGCCCGTCATGGAGCGGAGTCTGCAGGAGGCGCGCCCCTTGGGCCGGAGCCTGGAAAGTGTTGCTGACGGTCCCGGGAAGAGGCCATACCAGCCCAGGCCCAGGGCAGGCCTGAGCTCCTGGGTCCTACAGAATTTTCTCCTGTGAGCGCCTTCAGGTTTTGATCTGTCACTGAGTATTCTGAAGTGTGCCAGCACCGTGCCACCACCAGCCTGCTGTGCACAGGGCACTCCTGGGGGTGTGGACCGTGTGTCCAGAGCTCTCTGCAAGGTGGTCGTGCTGTGGCATGGGGGTTGATTGCTCCTGGTGGCAGTGGCCAAGTGTCACAGGACAGGCATGTTGTGTGAGCATGAGGGAGAGGCAGAGGGTCCCTGCCCCTTCCTCTTCAGATTCCAGCCAGAGGGACCGGAGGCCGATGGCCAGCGGGGTGTGGCTTTGTGAAAGGGGCCTTGGTCACTCCCGCAGTGGCTCCCCCACAGTGTTGGCCTGGGGACCCCGCCTGGGGCCTCTGCCTGGGGCCTGAGCCGGGATGGGTCTTCTCACCCTTTCCTTGGATCTCCTGTGGCCGGTTGGCGTGGGGGCTGGTCTGTAAAGCAGACCCCGTGCCCAGTTGACCGGTCCGCTCCCACAGAGGGTCTCGGCACCTCACCTGGTCGGAAGCTGCAGCAAGGAGGGGGCCCGGGTGGGCCGGGGTGGGGCGCGAGTCTGCAGGCCTGAGCCCAGAAGGCAGCCTGTCCTCCTGCCGGGGGCTTCCTGCATGAGAGCGGGAGCGGGGCGAGCCCTGGCGCTCTGAGTGGCCCGTCCCTGCCGTGGGCACACGGAAGCCCTTTGTTCGGGGCGTGGTTTTCGGTGTTTGGAGAGGAGCAGGCAAGCTGGGGCACGTGAGTGGGCGCATCCCCGGGGGTGAGCAGGCACACACGTCTTGGGGGGGTGGCATGCGGGCACACACCGAGTGGGCAGGTGGGCACAGCCCCGGGGGAGCAGGCTGACCTCCGACTGCAGGGTTGGACGGAAATCAGGTCCCAAAGTTTTGGTCCCCTGGCAAGGGGCAAATGCTGGTCCCGAGCAGCGTGGGAGGCCGGTGAGAGGCCTGCGGGTTAGAACAGGAAGATGGGAGAGCCCCGTTGGGGCTTCTGGGAAAGAATGCTTGACCACCCCGGGTCCTCCTGACCGCTGGTTAGCAAGTGTGTGCCCTTGGCGGCTGACCGTCTCGGGCCCTGGCTCCGGCTCGTCCCCCACGAGCCCGCAGTGCGCCCGGACGTGGAGGCCCGTGTGCTGGAAGCCGCGTTGGGCGTCGGTGGCCACCGTCCCCACTGCCATCTGTATTCACTGCCTCGCCGTGGTTAGGAGCGGATGGGCTGACGCTTCTTCGAGTGCTGGCAAGTGTGATGTGGGGGCTCCGCTTGGCCCCATTCACCTTGTGGGGTGGCCAAGGGCCCCGTGTGCACTGGGTCCCTGCGCGGGCCCCCGCGTCTGGTCCCTGGGAAGCCCGTTAGCGAGACGACACAGGCTGAACCCAGGAGACCGAGGGTGGCTGTGGCCATCAGTGTTTTTTAAATTGTACACTTCCGCCCCGAGGGAAGAAGATGCCAGAATGCGTCCTCAGAGAACGTGGGCATGGCTTCATCTGCTTGTACATTTCCCCTGTCCTCTGTGTTTTAATTTAGGGTAAATGTGATTTTAATGAAATTTCTCTGAAAGCTGTCTTGACTACATTGTAAGGTTAAAATTGACTTATTCTTTCAAGATAGAATTCAGTTACATCTAGTAAACTAGATTCGGCTTTATTACCATCCAAGTGAAAATATTTTTATTACTGCTACAAGGTAAGCAGTCGGAGAGCAGAGAATAAATCAAGAGCGCGGCCCCGGCCGTGGAACCTTCGGCGTGCGACAGTGAAAAATAACAAACTTCCTCTCCCCCGCTCGCGTCCTCATTAGGCCCCGGGATGGCTGGTGTGAACATTCGCAATGATAGCGATATTTCACCGGAGACACGGGAGCCTGGCGACCGGCAAAGCACACGTGTGGCGGCAGTGACGTCGGATACGGGGGCCGTGTGTTCTCCCAGCGAGGCCGAGTGTGCCGCGTGGGGCCGCGTCCCTGTGCCCGTCTCCCTGGCTCGGGCCAGGACTCTGTCCCCGCACCTGCTGTCTAACTGGAGTATATGCCCGGGCTCTGCTTCAGCCTCTGTCACACACCTGAGCGGGGCCTCCGCGGTTGCTAACGGTGGCTGGTGTCTGTTTGGTGGCTGGCGTCTGTTCGGTGGCTGCCGTGGACCAGGCTACATCCTCGGGTTTTTACCTGTGTTACCGTATTGACTCCTCACAGTATCCTCCAAAGCAGTGGGGTACTGTCCCCGCTGTGAGAGCCGGGGCCCTCTCGGCCGCACCCGCCCCACAGGCTGGGTGAGCTCCGCCCAGCTCCGTGTCCCCTCCAGCGCTTCCTGTCCTCGGTTGGCACTCAACACAGAGAGCTGTCCCAGCTCTCCCATGTCGGGCCAGCAGTGTCCTGTGGGCCCAGAGTCCTGCCTGTCCCTGCCTGAGCCCCAGGATTTCCTCGGGAGCAGTAGCCTGCAGCCGTGCCATGGTGATGCCTGCCACCAGACACCCCCCCCCCCCCAACTCGCACGCGGCTCCTCTTAGGACTCCTGGCCAGCCATCTGGTACCATCGGTGCCCCACCTGTCACGCCATCCCATGGAGGAGGTCAGAAAGTCTGCTGTGCTGTCTCTAAATAAAAAGTGGGTCCCTTCTCCTGGGTTTGAGCCTGTGCCGGAGTTCTCACCCAGAGATCCCAGCAGGCAGCACGATGCCCGGGTGCAGACCGTGCCCACCTCATGGTGGTGTATTGACGGATAAAGTGTTTCCTGTAGCATCTTGAACATGAGGGCTCCCGTGGTGTTGGAGGCTTTGAATTGCTTCCATGTGGTCTTAGGGTCGAACTCTTGGTTTGCAGAGTGGATGTTTGTGGGGCGGTGGGTGAGAGCGGTCTCTGGGTGCTTATGTACTCACGGGTCTTCCCTGTGGCTCTCGTTCTGCCTGAGACTCTCCAGTCCCTGTCCTTCCCTTTAACTCACGGAAGGGGGATCTGGGGTGTGGACAGGCTCCGTAATTTGTGCCGCACGACCGCAGTGTAATTGACTGCTGCTGATGTGACAGGAAAATACTGGGTGTGTGGCACAAGTGACTGGGTAAGAGCTGACTGTCTCGTGATCATTGAGGTTTGTGTCGCTCGATGTAAACGTCCCCCCAGTGGACGGAGCCAGGCCCTTGCTTTCCTGTGACCTGCTGGCCCCTTGGATTTATTGGCTTCTCCCGCTAATTGACCATCATGCTGGCTGCAGGGATGGTGCTTTCTCTTTGGAGGACCCTTGATGTGATAGATTTCCCACCACCCCCAGAGGTTGTCAGTTTCATCCGGGGAGGGGCACCTGCCAGAACTTTGAAATACTGAGCACCACCGTGAGACACGGGAGCCAAGTGGCCCAGGGACTCAGAGGGTCCCTGAGCTCCCAGCCCCACAGCTGTCACAGCTGGAGACCAGGCAGGTGCTGGACCTCCTCTGCTCTGCCCTCACCTGCACCTGCCAGCTGTAGGTCCCAGCCCCCACCCCCCGTCCCACCGCTGTTGTCTCTGGACCTTGGATTTGGGCCTGTAGCCCCCCCTGCCATCTCCTGGGCTGCAGTGATGTGTCGGGAGAATGGGGCTGCAGACTTGTCACTTGGGGACCCTCTGTGACCCCTTCTGGCTTCCTGCTCTCTGTCCCAAAACCTTGCTGCCTCCGGCCCTGTGTGTTTTCCTTCCCATTTAAGTTTGTTTTCAGGTGCTCCCCCTGAATAGGTAGAGAGGGATTACTTTCTTAGAACTAAGGGACACCTCTCCTCCCACGTTTGGACTGCAGCGGCCCAAGAGGGTCTTGGAACCAGTGACCTGAGAACAGAGGGGTTAGCTTATTTTTAAAGATCCTCCTCGATGTGTGGTAGGTTTTGACAGCCGAGGGCACGAGGGCATTCTGTCCTGTGTTAGAAGTTGCTCTGGGAGTTCTTTCTTCCAGGCCTGCCCTCAGCACGGAGTCACAAGACCCTCCCTGTGCGGGGCGGGGGGGGGGGGGGGCCTCCGAGATCATGTGGCCACACCACCCAGCCCGCCTTATGGCCCCTGGAAGCCATCGCCACCCCGATGTTGGCCGGGCTAAGTGAGGTTGGGCCAGGGAGGGGTCTACAGCTGTGTTTTCAGCCTCCCTTTCAGGGGACAGTGGAGGCCGAGCCGACGTGGCGGCCTGAGAGACGCCGTCTCTGTCTGTTTTGTGCTGTCTCTGTGGCTTTCCCAGGCCTCTCCTTCCCGGAACCCCTCGGAGGTGCTGTCACTGGATCACCAGCATCGCCATCAGCGTCATACTCTCAGCCGCTCGAGCGGGGAGCGTGTTTACACCGGGAGGCGGTGATGGCCAGCCAGTGTGTAATGAGATGCAGGCACGTGAGGCCTTCTGAGCTCATGATTTAGATGCTTTTCTCCTTAATGATGATATCTTTGTGACCCTGCATCCTGAGATTGATGTTCCGGGTTTATTGCCAAACTGAGACTAGTTAATTAAATTGTAAGTAGAGACTTCCAAATACAGCGATTCTCCTTGACCTTAAGAAGAAAAAGTTGTCTTGTTTTGAATGTAGGCCATCAAATCTGGTTTTGAAATGATTCCCCAAAGTCATTTTTGTTCGTGGTTACGGGTTGCTGGGGAACGGGAGTGGTTTTATGTCCCTTACTGTAACGGACCAGCATCCCTCTCAAAACCGGGACCGGAGGCAGCCCTGTGGCGGGGCATTTCCCCGCAGGCTGGACGAGGACCACGGTGGAGGCCACCTTCGCCACCAGCTCTTCCATAAACGGCAGTGGAGCACTTCCTGTCTTTACTCTCCCTGTCCCCCGCCCAACCCCCCCGGGGCCTCCACGCTCGGCCGTGGGTCCCTGGTGGGCCCAGCCTTCAGGGCCAGGTGCTTCCCCGTGTGCCCTGTGCCCCCTCTCGGCCACGCGCCCCTGTTACCGCACGGGACGGTGCAGGTGAGTATGTGCCTGCAGCTCACAGCTCAGACCTCCCCCCGCTCTGCCGGGTCCCCCCCGTCCGAGCCCTGGCTTCACCTCTGTGGAGGAGGTCCTTCTGCGTTCTGGACTGTAGGGCAGGATGGGGAGGGGCGGGGGCTGCTGCCAGGCAGGGGGCGTGCAGGCCTGGGGCCATCCAGCAGCTTCTTATGGACGCACACTCTGTGGTGAAGGCCACCGCTCCCGGGCTGCCGGGTGATCCGTGCCGAGCGAACCGCTTCCTGCTTTCTGCAGCGCTGGCGTGGGCTTGAGCTTCTCAGGTCCCCTGGGGAGACGCCGCTTGTGTGTTTCCGTCTCCTTCCTCAGATATTTCTTTCTGTCCCTTCTCTTGTACTTGCGTATTGGCCACCTTCTGTCACTGTGAGGTCCTGGCAGGAGGAGGGGTGGATGCAGGTGCTACTGTCGTCCTGGTCCCGGACGGAGTGCCCTCGCTCGGCTGCCCCCCGCATCTGGCCAGGTGTGCCCTCAGAGGGCTCGCCGCTCACTCAGCTCTGCCTGGGTCCCCAGCGCGCTGCTGAGCAGTGCACGCTCCGTATCCCGTTCGTTCCTGGCGGCCGGTGAGGTGGGAACTGACAGTGTCTCCACGTGACCGTTGGGGAAACAGGGAGGAGCGTCGAGTCTGGGCCACGCAGATGAAGGGTGGGGCCCGTTGAGTTTGGACCCCTCAGGTGTTGCCCTGTGGCCGGTGAGGCGCCATGGGTGTGTGTGTGACGACTCCAGTCTCTGGGTTCTGCCGGGAGAGGCCCCCCCCCCCCCCCCCCCCCCCGCCAACAAGGGTGAGCCGTGTGCCGTGGGTGTGTATAACTGGAATCCTGGGGCGCTGCAGCCCCTGCCCCGTGGGCACGTGCAGGCACAGGGCAGGAAGGTGTGGACCAACGGTTCCCCCCGTAACGCGATCGTGCCAGGGACGTTGGAGGTGCGGCAGGTCGTTGCACGGCGGAGGGGAGACGCGGCCTTTCTGGGCGTTCCAGGACTTTGCCGTTTCTGAAATGGGCACGTTCGGGTTTGTTGCTTGTTTGTTTTCTTTCCAGGGTGTCTGTTGTTCTGAGCTATTCTGTTGCTTCCTGGTGCCGACACTCAGATTTTGGCAGGAATCCGTAGACGTGTCGGAGGGAGCTTCTGGGGACACGCGGGGCAGGCCGTCCCGTGTCCAGCGACCTTCACTTTGGTCGCGGGCTGAACGGGTGTCTGCCAGGGTGCCATGAGCTCACACTTCTGTTTGTGGTGAGAAGTGACCGGCGAGGAGACCCGGACAGCGCAGCTCTCCCTCCGGCCCCGGACCTTTCCGCGGTGCTTTGGGTGCCTGTAGGTGAGGATTCGTTTGGGCCGGTCACCACCGGGGCTGCTGGCTCGTCCGCTTTCCTGCATTCGCTGGTTGCCCTCTTGCCATAAGGAGAAGCTGTCCTCTTTCTCCCCTGTGTGTGTGTTTGAGCTCGGGGATCCTGTGTTCCGCCAGCTTGCAGGTGTGTCCCATAATAAATGATTTTGATGCTCAGAATTTCCCAGCTTGTTGTAGGAGGTCCTTTGGGAAACATCCCCCTGAATAGGAGGGGACCACAGAGGAGCTCCAGCGTGGGAAACCATGTTTTGTGTGAGCACCCCGTGAGCGTGTCCGCTGGCCGTTTTGGGGGGGGGGGACCTGGGGTGCTGTGGCTGGTGAGGGAGGGTCGTCTCTGCGCCGGCGTTGGGGGGGGGTTGGTGCTGTGGCCATGTCTCCAGCGGCTGGCGGCAGGCACGAAAGGTGCTCCCCGAGAGCCTGGGGGACGGGGTCCGCGGGTGTCTTCTGAGAGGAAGGGTGGGGGCGGCTGTGGGCACCCCCTCTGCCCGCGGCTGGTGTTCCGGAGGCAGTGGGTGTCAGGGCACAGGGAGTGGGGACCGTTCACGTTTCTGTGTCACTGGTAAGAGAGCAGAGAGTAAACTGCAGCTAGCTCCTCCTCGAGGCAGTGGCAGGAAGCTAGCATTTTTCGGTTATCTGGGGTAGGTTTCCGGTGCTAGGAACAGGGGCAGACTCCTTCTGTGGAGGGGATGAAGGGCCTCTTAGGGCTTTCACTACGATGATGGATAAAACCCTCCCTGGAACGTATCTTCTTTGACAAAGTCATTTTAGACACATTCTGGCTACTTTTTAAGAAAGGGTATGGGGGCGCCTGGGTGGCTCAGTCGGTTAAGCGTCCGTCTTCGGCTCAGGTCACGATCTCGCGGTCCATGAGTTCGAGCCCCACGTCGGGCTCTGGGCTGACGGCTCGGAGCCTGGAGCCTGCTTCCGATTCTGTGTCTCCCTCTCTCTCTGCCCCTCCCCCGTTCATGCTCTGTCTCTCTCTGTCTCAGAAATAAATAAACGTAAAAAAAAAAATTAAAAAAAAAAAAGAAAGGGTATGGAAGTTAAGTGCTTAGGTAAATTTGGCCTGCTTGTTGTATATCTGCTAGTGTTCTTTTACCAAGTTCACTGCTTAGTACCTCGGCAGCTTTGGGGTTGTTCACGAATACTGAAACAGAACAGAGCAGACGCAGCCCTCGAGCCAGCGCCGTGTCAGGGCAGAAAATCAGCCCCTGACGCCAAAATCAGACTGTTCTCCGCACGCCCCTGCTTCCCGGCGACCGCGGGCTCCTGGCCTGGGCACCAAGCTGTGTCCAGCGCCATTCCTGGGAGGCTCAGGGGCCGGGCAGGCCAGAGCAGGGCCGCCCCCCAGGGCCGTCGTGGGCTCCCGGGCACGGCGACGAGGGCCAGGCATGGTGACGCCGTGGCTGGTCTTCCTGCCGATCTGGGCCGTGTGGTTCCAGCTTAGTAACGTGGCTGCAGTCACAGACCCTCAGCCCTGGGGGTGGTTTGGGGAGGTGGCCTCCTCCCGTATTCCGTCTGCGCCAGCGCCCTGGGCTCGGCCAAGGCTGCTCGCCTCCCGGCAGCTGTCATGCCTCAGGTGTGGTTTATTTTATTTTATTTTATTTTATTTTATTTTATTTTATTTTATTTTATCTTACTTTATTTTATTTTATTTATTTTATTTTAAGTATTTTTAAAAAGTGTTTATTTTAATTTTGAGAAAGAGAGAGCAGAGAGGAGGAAGGGACACAGAGGACCTGAAGTGGGCTCTGTGCTGACATAGAGAGCCCGATGTGGAGCTTGAACTTGTGACCTGTGAGATCATGGCCCAAACTGAAGTCAGACGCGTCACTGACTGAGCCACCCAGGCATCGCCTCAGGTGCGGTTCTGACCGTCATCTGGGGACGTCCACGACCCTGCATGAACACTGTGGGCTGCCGTTTCAATGGAGTCTAGTGACACTTGGTGGGTGTCCACCTCAGGAGGCGCGGAGGAGGCACGCTGGATATCAGGCTTCGGTTCTAGATGCGCTTGAACCGGGACACGGGTGCAGCCTGGCGGCGTTGCCTCGGTGTCTCCCGCCCACGGGTTGTCGGCGTGAGCGGTGGCCTTGGCGGTGGGCTGGGACAGGGAGCCGGAATCGTGTGTGCACGAGCGTGGACACTGGGCCCCGGGGCCCCGGTCCCTCACCTGTGTGTACGTGGAGGGCGCGAGCACGCGGCATGCTTGGCTGTCTGTCCTCCCCCCTCCCTCCTCCTGGCTCTGCACCACTTCCCGTGGACATCGGCAGCCCGTGTGCTCCTCAGACACGAACTGCCCTCATGGTCCCGGTCAGCGCCCCTCCCCGCCTGGTGCGCACGTTCTAACGTGGGGAGGCAGCGCCGAGGCCGCGTCACTGAGCCCAACGAGTGGCCGCCCAGCGAGCTGAGCACCTCAGCCCGGCTCCCTTCTCTCCCCAGGGCTCCAGGGGACCGGCTGTTCCTCTGAATGGGGACACAGCTGACTTCACACACTCGGCAGGTGTCTGTGAAATGTCCTCTGTGTGCCGCGTTCGGGTGTAGGCGGGTGGGTTAGCGTCCTTTGTTGGGGAACTTGACCCGGTTAGACGGCGGACTGAGAGAACAACCTCGCACAGCCAGCTTCCTGGTTCTCGCGAGCGGTCGGAGGGGCGTCGGGGGGCCTTGCGGGAGGCGGACGCCGGCGCCCAGGCCTGCGGGGGTGTCTGCTGTAGTGAGCGAGGGGAGGGCGGTGAGCGGCCACAGAGGCGCGTGGGGACCTGTAGGCGGTCGCGTGGGCAGAGGGGATGGCGCGGGGGCCATGGCGAAGACGGCGCAGGCAGGGCGCGTGGCAGCGGGCCTGTGCCGGCCCGGAGAGCCGGTGTGTGTTCCCTCCCGGCTCTGGGCTTGGAGGCGCTACGTCACCACGCGGCCATGGCAGAGAGCCTACAGATCGGGGCCTCTTACCCCGAGAGCCCGTCCTTTACCGCGTGATACACCCCTGATGTGGGCGAAGAAAGGGAGCCAGCTCAGGACCTTGGCCCCTTCAGAAGATGTTTTCGCTCCACGGGGAGCTGTTGAAAGGTTTCACGGAGTGGAGGAATGTCATTAGGATCGTGCCAGGAATGTGGGGGTTGATGGAGTTGGGGATGACCAGTTGGCCGTCTTCCCTGTGGCTAACTAGACTGCGGTTCCCGCACGTATGCTGTGGGTTGCATCCCCCTACCTTTAAATGTACACGTTAGATTACGGACCGTTGATTGTCTTTCATTTATTCTGAGAGACAGAGAGTGAGTGGGGAGGGGCAGAGAGAGAGAGAGAGAGAGAGGGAGAGAGGGGGAGGATCCCAAGCAGGCTCCGCACTGTGAGCGTGAAGCCCCACATGGGGCTCGAACTCATGAACCGTGAGATCGTGACCTGAGCCGAAACCAAGAGCCAGATGCTTAACCTACTGAGCCCACCAGGCACCCCATGAGCTATTAATTTTTAAAGTGTTTGAGTGAGACTACCTGTGCTCTGCTGTTTTTTTTTCTTGGTAAGAGTATGAGCCAGAATAAATATGTTGTGCTTATATATGTCTTTTGCTTGTATTTTCTTATGTATTCGTGTCTCTATCCAAAGGCGTAGAAGGAAATGCCTTCTTTTCCTCAGAACAAGTCAGTTTCCTCCACTAGATTCTGGTCCTCAGTGCTGGCTTATGACAGGGCAAGTATCTGGGCCCTAGAGCTTGCCTTGGAAAGGGCTTTTCCCAGAGGTATGCTAGGATCATCCATTCTATCCATCGTTCCCTTCGCCTGCTGATTAGCCTCCTGCTTTTTGTCCTCTCTCCCCGTTCCGTCCACTCACCCGGCATGTAACCATCCGTCCAGCCATCCGTCCACGGGAGTTCGACGAGCTCATCCACGAACTGGGAGTTCGATGAGCTCCCCAGTCGAACAGGTGAGATGGCCAGGACAGCCACGACGGCCACTAGAGTGCCGTCTGTCTCCTCGCGAGGTCTGTGGGCGACCCGGCGGGGTGCTGAGGTGGGGGAGGTCAGAAGAGGCTTTGGGAGGGCCGTGGTGCTTGAGCTGCGTCTCAAACGTGGGCAGGCACGGACCGCTCACCAGCCTGGGCGCGGGGGCTCGTGGGTCGTGGTCAGAACTCCGGTGCTTTCGTGGCAGGTTCTCGGTCTTAAAATGCACCGTGGTGGACGGAGTACTGAAGCTCCTCGTCTTCAGCTTCCTTGGGTCTCGTCAGGCTTTCCTTACATATTGCTGACGAGACGGTTTGCAAACTGTTTATGAGCTGAGTGCTCGTTCAGCTCAGAGTTTATTTCTTCTCTGCTCTCTGCCCCCTTTGAGACAGGGCCTTGCCCCTTGGCTTGGAGGGGGGGGGCGAGGAGAACCTTCCCTTCTTTCCTGACTCACTGCCACGGCTAGGTTACCGAACCGCAGTGGAGGGCAGCCCTGGCCCTCCTCCTCGCTGCCCTGCTGGCAAGGGGATGTGGGGGCTGGTGTGCCGTAGGCTCCGACGGGTTTGCTCCCGGCCAAGGCAAGTGCGGTGAGTGCGCGTGGTGGACGGGTCCTACGGTGACTCCCGGGGAGCCTGCCTGCTCGTATCCACACCTCTGTGTGATCCCTGCTCCTGGGTTTGGGCGAATCATGTGTCTCGACAGAGTATGGGGTGGTGGGCTATCAGCCTGTGGTTACGTGACATCACGTAAGACTCCATTTGAGCAGACTCACTAGAGACTTTGCTTTTGCTCTTGAAGCCCGCGGCCAGTCGGAGAAGCTCACGTGGCAGGGCCGTGTGGGTGGCCTCTGGCTGACGGCCAGCAAAGAGCCGGGCCCTGAGTCATAGCCCTGCAAGGGAATGGATTCTGCCAGCACCCTGAAATAACTTGGAGGTGGGTGCTGCTTTGGTTGGGCCTCCGGACGAGAGCGCGGCCTTGTGTAGCTTTGGAAAGCCCCGAGTGGCGGAGCCTGCCAGGTCCTCTCTGGACTCCAGAGCCACAGGGGCCGTGAGATGACAGATGTGCGCTGTTTCCAACGGGTGAGCGTGTGGGGGTTTGTTACGGAATCAGGAAACTAACGCAGTGAGCAAAGAAGCAGTCCCGTGGGCTCCCTTCCCCCACCTTCCCTGCAGTGCTGGGATTGAGGGCCCGTCTCCCTCACTTCTGGCTGGCTCTGTGCCCCACTTCCCCTCTGTCGTGGGCCTGGGAGCCCAGAGACCCTCCCGGAGGCTTTGTGCTGCCTCGACTGCGGGGGCCGGGCCCGGCACCCCCTGTTGGCCCATCACATCTCGGATGGAACCCGGGGCGGGTGCTCTTCCTCAGTGTCCTCACCGTACGTGTGTTGGGTGGGACGCGGCCAGGCCCCTCCAGCTCCCATCCGTCTGGTCTGCTGTCCACTCGCCTCCTGTGTGCCTGGGCCGCCACCGATGTGCACACATGCACGACAGGGGTGGCCTTGCGGGGGGTTATCAGGCCCTCCGTGCTCTGGGTGCCCCGGGGACGCCGCTCTGGCATCTGTGTCCTTTCCCAATAAATCAGGTTTGTTGTTGCTTTCTGATAGGAAAACAGGCCTTCGTGGAGAAGCCTGTGAGCACATCTGTGAGGTGAGAATGATTTAATGCCTGGCCACTTCGATTCTGAGTAGCTCTGGAAGCACTTGTATGTTAGACAATGTTGCTGTCAACAAAAGATGGAGAGACAGCATGTCGTGGTGTCACATAAACACCGGTTTCTACATCCTGCCGGGAGGCGTCATTTCACTCCCTGCTTGTGTGCACACTGGGTCCCCGGGGTGGCTGGTGGCGTCTGTGGCCGGGGCCTGGGAGCGTCTACACTCTAGCCTGTCCTCGTGCTCACGTGGTGACCGTGTTAGTCTCTCCCGCTCCGGCATGGTCAGCGGCCGTGTGGGTCCGGCCCGCCTTCACCCCTGCCCTCGCGTGGAGCGCGTGAGAAGATAGTAATCGCGTGGCATGACCTTGATGTCAAAGCCAGCCTTGGAGAAGTTATTTTGGGAAAATGTGTTTGGCCTATTTCTGGAGGTCTTTCTGGATCGCGGCCTCTGGGCATTTGATGCTGGCAGGAGTATTTTGTTTGTACCCCAAGCGCAAGTGAGCTTCTGTCATTAGCAGACCCCACAGGTTAAGGGCTGGCTCAGTGCTGCCCCAGAGGCTCTGCTTCAGACACCAGCTGCACTTCCATGCTCCCTAGGCCGCCTGCACTTCTGAGCGAGTGGCCTTCGCTTCAGTGGTTCCGGTGGCTCCCGTGGGTCCGACGGTCCACTAGGATGACTCACAGAGCTCAGGAGAGCACTATACTTGCAGCGGTGGTTTTATTGTGGAGGGTAAGGTCAAGAACCACGGAATGAGCTTGGGGAAGGTCCCCGTGGAGTCACGGAAGCTCGGCTGGGGCGGGGCGTCCAGAGCGTATTGGGTCTCCCCATAGTGCTACCCACCGGATCATGGGCCCCGTGTAGACGCAATCCCCAGCTCCCGTCTTCTCCCCATCGTCTGGCTGCTGTTAAGGTCCCACTCAGTCCCCATCCCGACGCTGCCGAGGGGTGCCCTCACCAGAACCCCTCTCGTTAGCATAACAGGGACACCCGGCCCTGGGGGGAGTCCGAGGACTTAGAGCCTCCCTCCCAGGAAGGGGGCGGGGGCCAGTCCCGCCTCTTCTCATTACGGAACACGGAGGCTTCCCTGACCAGGCGCGTGGTCCAGTCTGTGAGACGCGGCGCGCCTGTAGTGTGTGACGTTACAGAGGCGCCCTTGGGAGCCCAGCTTCGTTGGCTCTCATTGGCCTTCCGCGTGCTCCCCGTTGCTCGTGGAGGATGAAGAAGGTGTAGAATGGTCACCCCGTGGGGTGGGACCCGCTGGGATCCCGGGTTCTTGGCACCGGATGGGCCGGGGTTGCGTTTTCTCTCTTTACCCCATCAGCACGTGCCTAAGATGGTGTTAAATGGTCTAAATAAATCTCAATTCCCGTCAACTTCCATTCCAGTTTCTGAGGCAAAAAGTGGCCCTTATCGGAGTGCGGCAGCGTGCGCTCAGAAGGAGGATGGTTGCCCGACAGAGCACGCCGTGTGCGGTAATACTGGTCGGCTGCCATTGGGGTCAGGTGCCCTCACCACGTCCCCCTTGTGCACCTGTGCCGTAGGGCTGGCTCGGGTGTGCCCTTCCTGGCATCCCATCCCCCGCCTCTGGCCACACACGGGGCGACGGCAGCCGCTGTGCCGGGACCTTCCCTGAGAGAGTGCCGTGAGGGAGCGGGCCGTCTGGAGGAGAACCTCGGGGCGCTGAGAGAGAGCCTTCGAGAACTTTCCAGAAGCTGACCTGGGATTTGAACCCAGCCTCTCCTGACTGTAAGCCTGAGATCTTAGCACTCTTCCTTAGTGTCTGGCCGAGGCTCACCTGCCGCCCAAGGGAGAGAACAGGCCAGCAGCCCAGGCTCCGGCCACAGCCTCCTCCCTGCCCCTGCCGTGGGGCTGCAGGACTGTCTGGCTGCAGGGACTTGCTAGGGAGTGTCCTGTGCAGGGAGGATTGTGGGTCCCGGGGCGCACTCTGTTCCCTCACTTCCCCCGTCGGCCCACCCCACCCCCTTCCAGCTCATACCCTCTTCGGGGCGCCTCTGTGGGTGTCTGTAGTGGGGAGCCCTGGGCCTCTCCTTCATGGACGTGGCCCGTCCAGGCCCGCCCCTGCTGCCCTCTGCCTCAGCCCCTTCCTCTTGGCCGAGCCCCGGACCCCTGCACAGCAAGGCCTGGGTCCTGTGGCCCGTGGATGCGGCCAGGCCCTGCCTCCGTAGCATTAGCACAGACCAGTCCTGCAAACCGGGAGGGTGGTGAGCCAAGGGGCTTCTTGGCTGCAAAGAGGCCCATGTTCACTGCCAGGTGGCTCTCGTTTTGTTCTCTCTCTCTCTCTCTTTTTTTTTTTTTTTTATCTGTTTAACTGATGGAGAATTGAAATCTTCCCCCCAGATCAAAGCCTATTCATGCCTTGCCCGGCAGAAGCGTGATGTATTCATGTCTGTTCTCAGCTTTGCGGAGGGGTTTTGAACGGTTTTCTTTGTCAGGTATCTAAGTGTGAGCAATTATGCTCACTCTTTGGGCAAATAAATCTAAGTAGTGTCTGCCCTGCATAAACAGTATGTGTTTTTATGCCAAGTCAATGGGATACGTGTTTTTTTTTTCCTCTTTAGCATAAATCCTGGAACACAATGCGTTTGCATAACTTATTTTTATTTTTAATCAAGAAGGCAAGATGTTTCAGTAGAATTTCCAGTCTGTAGATCTGCTGTTTCAAGTGCTGAGGAAAGTGTCCCACAAACACCGTGGTGGCCTCCCTGCATGTCGCTATGACAGGTACCTTCCTGGTGACTTTACAACAATCGCAGTGCCCTGGCCTGCCATGGAGGGTTTTATGAAGAAAACGTTTTCAACCTGAAAGATGACAATAATTACATCTGCCTGCTCATTCATTATATGTACACTCTTATTTCCAGTGAAATGGAAAATTTCAAATTCAGAATTATTGCTAACCAAATTACCTTTATCAGTGACAGAGCATCTGCTCACAATTACTTATAAAATAGGAAAAATGAAGCTTTTCAGCATATGCATTTGCAGCCCCGACATATATAAATTGAAAGCAACGCGGAGAGTTTAGTTGTCCATTTTTTAGCACCATCCAGCCAGGAGGCGGCCCCCGCCAGGAGTCCCACACGTGCGAGCGGGTTTGGGGGACCGTGGTGGGCCCACTTTGTCACCCTCCGTGACGCGCTTCCTGAGAACCACCCCTGTGTCTAGTCGGCGGGCCGGGTGCTCCTGCCGTGGGGCCTCACGTAGGCCATGCCTGGGGGTCACGACCCCCCAGAGCTCCAGGGGCTTTGCCTTTCCAGGTCCTGTTGGGAGCGCCGAGGCCTCCACCCGGCAGAGAGGAGGCCGGGCACTCCTGGGCATGCGGGGTCGGGTATTCTGACAACTGCAACAGACAACTGTCAGATTCAAGGTTGAATTTATTTTGTGTCTCTCCTCCAAGCTGCTGAGCTCTCAGAGGTGAGGACGCAGGTCTAGTCTGCCCTGCTTCCTCTTCCACACAGCCTGGGTATGTGGGCGGGGCGGGGGGGATCCCCGGTACGTTTTCCCTGAAAGAACTGATGGATGAGGAGCTTTTGTTCTTTTTTTTTAATTTTTTTAATTTTTTTTTTTAATTTTTTTTTAACGTTTATTTATTTTTGGGACAGAGAGAGACAGAGCATGAACGGGGGAGGGGCAGAGAGAGAGGGAGACACAGAATCGGAAACAGGCTCCAGGCTCCGAGCCATCAGCCCAGAGCCCGACGCGGGGCTCGAACTCACGGACCGCGAGATCGTGACCTGGCTGAAGTCGGACGCTTAACCGACTGCGCCACCCAGGTGCCCCAGAGGAGCTTTTGTTCTGGAAGGACTTTGCATCTTTGTGGGGTTAGCCAGGTGGCGGCAGGTTTCTGGCTGTTCCCGTGGCCCGTGCT
This sequence comes from Prionailurus viverrinus, assembly GCF_022837055.1. Taxonomy (NCBI): domain Eukaryota; kingdom Metazoa; phylum Chordata; class Mammalia; order Carnivora; family Felidae; genus Prionailurus; species Prionailurus viverrinus. Next base: position 136,570,140 of record NC_062567.1, read on the forward strand.
TTCCCAGATGGGCCGGTCGTGCTCTGTAGAGAGCAGTGGCTGTGCCCCCGGTGCTGGTACCCCGGGACACAGGGCGAGTCCCTGCACCCATCTGGCGGTGTGGGGCTGCTGCAGGACGTGGGGTGGGGCAGTCCTGAGTCCTGTCTCCGGCTCTCTGCTCCTTGCCCGTATCCGTGGGCACCACCCAGCCGGCCTCTGTGCACTCGTCCCTGGGTCAGGGTCCTGCGGGCCTGGCCCCTTCAGGAAGGGCACTGGTCAGCACTGTCTGTGCAATGGGCTCCTCTGGGCCAAGCCTGAGACCGGGCCCGCCGCTGTCTGCGTCTTGTGGGGAGGGGGAGGAGGACTTACCTGCAGGTGGGGCCCCAGGAGGAACTCACTGTGGAAGAGAAAGGGTTAATTGTTACTGTTTACTTAGGTTACTTCAGTGATAGGTGTTCTGCAAATAGGAGTTTAGTTTTGCAAATCTGTTTGCTTGCCAGGTCACATTAACAAGGTGTCCCCTGCCTTCTGAGCACGCTTTTAGAGCTGTTTCCCGAGTTTGTAAACTGGTGACCTTGTCCTTCGGCATGCTGGGTGTGCCACGGCAGAGCACGGGCCTGGCTGCGGAGGCCGGGGCTGTTCTGCCCTCGCTGTCGTGGGCGGCTTGCTTCCCCAGCTTCCGTCCTGTCCGCGTCTCCCGCGGGTCTCCAGCTGTGGCCATCGCTGCCCCTCATCGCCGGGCCTCGCTCCGTGTGCACACGTGGGCCCAGACGAGGTCCCCGTCCTACAGGAGGCCGGGGTCCAGGGCAAGACCCGCTGGTGGTACCCCGGGGAGAGCGTGGTGACGACCCCTCATTGGTGCCCGGGGCTGGATGGCCCCTCCGTGGACAAACCGCTGTGTTACTGGGCAGGAGCAGAGGACGCGAGGCAGTGTCTGAGCGTGTGGTGACCCGTCAAAACATAACGTGAATCCGCGTTACGAAACTCGGAGTCGGCATACCTTCCCGACTTTTAACACGTGACCACCGCACTGCTGTGTTTGCTGGGGTTTGGGCCCGCAAGGGTGGCCTGACGGGGGCAGGTGGGCTGGCCGCCACGCGTCGGGGGGCCCCAGGCTGCTGACTGGCTGCGTCGCGGGGCTCCGTCCCGTGCCCGTGGACGAGGCGCTGGCCATGTCCCTGTAGAGTGGCAGGCTGCAGTGGCCAGCGGGACCAGGAGCCACCAGGCACCTGTCCCCGGAGCGTCTCTGGGCCGGCCTCCCTCCTTCTGGGCCATTTCCAGGCAGCGGTTGTGTCTGCCCAGCCTGCTCTCCACGCTGCCAGCTGCACACGCGGCGAGGTGACGCCACTCTGTCTGTGTGGACAAGGCGTCTTCGGTAAGATCGCAAGTTTTCTAAGCTGCTGGGTTTTCAAGTAGTTATCATATTTGACTTTCACAGTGACCACAGCGCCCGCCTCAGTGCCCTGGGCCGCGGCAGAGACTGGCCGTCAGCTGGTGCCCTGGGGTAACAGGCAAAGGTCAGGCCTGGATGGAGGGGCCGCTGGGGGCCCTTAGAACTCTCCAGAAGCTTAGTTCTGTAGCTGCTGAGAACTGTAGGTTAGAAGTCATTCTTCAGTTCTTTTTTTTTTTTTTTTAATTTTTTTTTTTTTTTCAACGTTTATTTATTTTTGGGACAGAGAGAGACAGAGCATGAACGGGGGAGGGGCAGAGAGAGAGGGAGACACAGAATCGGAAACAGGCTCCAGGCTCTGAGCCATCAGCCCAGAGCCCGACGCGGGGCTCGAACTCACGGACCGCGAGATCGTGACCTGGCTGAAGTCGGACGCTTAACCGACTGCGCCACCCAGGTGCCCCATTCTTCAGTTCTTTAAAAAGAGTAGCGTCCTGTCACGTCTCGAAAACGCTCCTCGGCACCGTGGCATGAGGAGCAGAGGCGGAGAAGGAAGACTGCAGGTTGGGGCTTCGTCCATCGTGGTCGGTCACGTTTTCTTCCCGCACTCACGGTTCCTTCACTCACTCGATCATCTGACAGACACAGAGGGCGCTTGGGGACAGCACCTGCCCTGGAGTGGGCATGTCCCCTGAGCAGTGAAGCCCCAGACGGCACGAGAAATGTTCTCCTCGGGGTGTTTGTAGTACCAGGAAGGGGGGGGGGGCGGGTCTCAGAGAACTCTCCAGGTGCTGGGCACATGAATAGCGCTGCACTGGGCAGGGACGGGGTGGGTGGCAGGCGGAGGGCGGTGGCATGAGCGACACGGGGTGGCCGGGTGTCGTCGGGCAGCGTCCCGGCATAAAGTGCTCCTGAGCTGACAGCCCGGGAGACGGTTACCCCTTCCCGTCGGCGGGCCCTTCTCAGTGACAAGCTGTGACTCCGTTCTGGCGGGGAGGCCCCGCCATGGACCGTTTGCTGGCCGCGTCACCTCTCCCGGAGCAAGTGGACACTTCTCTCTGGGAGTGAAGTGAAGTTTGTGTAAAACCAGCCGTATCTAATAAGACCCAAGTTGATTAGAAGAACACGGTTAGGTAGACTGCAGTGTGGCACCTGTGCGTTGCACCTGCCCTGCCCCGTGGGGGGACTTCTGCAACCTGGACCCCGTGCAAGAGGCTGAAGTCCTGTCCCTCTGAGCCTCGGGGCCCCTGGGAGGGGTTCTTCTGGAGAGCTGACGAGGACAGACCAGACGTTCTGGTGGAGAAAGTTGGGAAGGGTCTGAGCTCCTGTGTTCTAACAGCCACGGAGGTGAGGGTGACGTTCAGCTGTGCGGGGGCCGCGGAGGTCACCCCTGCTGCACTTAGGGGTCCGGCCAACCTGCCTCTGAGCTCCTCAACTGCCTCCCTGCCTGGGCTCACCAAGTGCCCAGGACGGGGGGACGGGCTTGGTCTGTGGGTCAGCGGGCTCCGGAAATGGAGCTCCCAGGGGCCTAGTGCAAAGAAGACAGTTCACTGAAAGCTTAGATTTTATGCTAAAACTAATGATGATGATCGACTTTATTTCATAATGCTTATTTGTTTGTTTTACTGGGGAGAATAGCCTTGGAAGTTTCTCAGGGTGATCTGTTCTTACTCCCCTGACCCGGCCCCTACTGCCTGGCTCCCTGGCCCACGTTCCGTTCCACCTCCGCGTCCACAGAAGTGCCCTTCTCAGGCTTCCGAGAGGGAGGATGGGTGGGGCCAGTCGTGGGGAGATGCGGACTTCCCATGAGCTTGCCTGGGCTCGTGCTGGGACCTCTTCAGAGAGCAAACCCCAAACCAGCCCCTTCCCTGCCACGTGAACTGCCCTCCAGGGGGAGGAGCCCCGGCTGCAGGAGCCGAATACTGCGGGGAGTGGGTGCCAGCCGCCGGAGCCCCCATGCCCGGGCCTGCCCTCTCTGCCCGCTTCCTGGCCTCGGCACCCTGGGCCCGGGCCTGCCCTGTGCGGTGCGCAGAGCCCTCGGTCCCTACATCTGTCCCTGAAAAGGCAGTACGTGGCGGGCTGGGGGCCTGTGCGGTCTTCCCACTGCCTCCCTCGGCCTCCTCCCTGGCACCTTGCTCCCAGCGGGCTGCAAGGGCTCGGGGGTGAGCCTGTGTGGTTCTTGCCAGCCCCGCGCAATTAGTCACTGTCCGGTTGTGACCGCTCTCACAGCGTGCCGCCGGGTCTGCTCCACCGCGTGCCCCAGCGCTTCCCCCGCACCCGGCCGCAGGCGTCCCTCCTGCCTGCCGCATCCGACGCCCAGGCGAGTTTGTTGCGCTCAGCCGGGACGGTGCTGGTTTGGGGTGGGGTGTCCCAGTGGTGCCGGGGCGGGAACCGGGGCTGCCCGGAGCTTCTCTGCGGCCAGCCTTCCTCTCCTGTAAGCGGGCGCACCTCCCCACCAGGCACTCACACTTCAGCCGGAGTCACTGCCTGTGCGATGCAGAGGCTCTCAGGACAGGGTCCTCTCACCCTCCTGTCCCCTCCTTTTTAAATTTTCTTTAAGTTTATTTATTTTGAGAGAGAAAGCAAGCACGAGCGGGGAGGGGCAGAGGGAATACCAAGCAGGCTCCGCACTGTAAGTGTGGAGCCAGATGTGGGGCTTGAACTCACAAACCACGAGCTTGTGTCCTGAGCTGAAATCAAGAGTCAGACGCTTACCTGACTGAGCTCCCCAGGCACCCCCTCCCCTGCCCCCTCCTTTTTGCCTGGTGGTTAGGAAAGCCTTTTCTCTGCAGTATTGCAGGTTACCAGGAACACGAGTAAAGACAAACCAGTAAGCAACAAAACACGAACACTTGTTTATTTGCCAGTTCTGGAACTTTCTTTGGGAGGACTGGAAACCTTGTCAGCTTTTTACAGGGTCACTTCTCAAGGCTGGTCACAGGGGGAGGTAAGCCCCAGAGAGAAAGAACTTGCATGTAACTCACGAGCTCAAAAGGTGCGTGCAGAGAGAGCGCCTTTAGCAGTACTCGGTGGGCCCTGATCGAGCACAGTCAGCGTGGGAGGGTCTCCCTGTTCCCAGCCAGGACCCATTAGGTGGTACTTGGCTGTTTTAGGAAACAGCACAGGTACTTCCCAGGCCCCTCAGGGTGGAGCTTTTCGGGGCAGAATGTTGGGAAGCAGCAAGGTCACTGTGACCCCAGGGCCTTTGCTTCTCACAGTGACACCACCAGAATTCAGGGACCAGGGAGCTTCACGGATCTCTGGAGCCTGTCCCGCAGGCTGCTGACCACTCGGCAGAGATGTCCGCTGACCACTGGGCAGCACAGGGGACCAAGGCTGCAGAGTAGGACGGGAGGAGCCATTCGTGGCCGGTGGGAGCTCGTGCGTCAGGGAAGGGATGGTTGGTAAAACCTCGTCCTTCTGAGAGGCCAGCTGTCTGGAGTCCAGCCCCAAACCTGGAATCCAGACGCACCGGCCTAGAGCCAGGCCCGTGTCCTGCCGGCCCCCTCTCTGGCCGGGTCCCGGAGCAGGTGGGGCATTTGCCTGGGACAAGCTTGAGGTGGTTTTGGGAGCCGGCGGGCTCGCCGTCTCTCTGCCCGAGTCCCTCCTGGGACCGTAGCCCGGGTGTGGTGGACTCGCCCTGGCTGGAGAAAGCGCTCACCTCGTGCCCCGGAGCGTCTGCTGACCTCTCACGGCAGTTTCTCCTCCACTGGGGGGGGCGTGGTCCTGCCCCTCTTACTGGGGGTGGGGCACCTGCTGCATGGCTCCCAGGGGGCCCAGCAGCAGGGGACCCGGGAGCAGGGGACTCGGGAGTGGTCCTCGCCGGTGTCCTCGTGCCACTGCGGCTGCCACCGCTCACTTTCCCGGAGCAAGAGTCCATCTAAATGGCCTCCTGGCTCCCTGGGGACGAGGCCCGGGTGTCTGGCGGTTGGGGGGGGGGGTGGCTCTGAGGTGGACCCCAGGGGGCTCTCGCTGACGGCCTCGGGGCCTGTGTTTGTCTCGTGCAGAGCAAGTGCACCGGCACCTGGAGCAGCACGAGGTGCGTTACCTGCAGTTCGCCTTCCGCTGGATGAACAACCTGCTGATGAGGGAGGTGCCCCTCCACTGCACCATCCGCCTGTGGGACACCTACCAGGTGAGCTGTCCTGTGCGCGCCCGCCCGCCTCCCCCCACTGCGCTCCGCCGGGGCCTGTGAGCTGCACCTGCCCTTGCCCTCTCGGCATCTGCTCGGTGAAAGGCGGTCTTTCGAAAGTCCGTCCCTGGCGTCTTGTCGTCTGAGTCGATGTAAAACCGGGAAGAACTTCCCGTAGTTCTGTTTGTAGCTGAACTTCATTCCGACCGCGCGGCGGCTGCATCCCTGGGGCTCGCGAGCGCTTACCTTGGGTCCAGATCCCGGGGTTCCGGCGGGCTCTGTGCCTGAGCCGCAGCAGCTGGGAACGATCACACTCAGGACTCACGTGTGGTCTCCGTTTCGAGTTTACTCATAATAAAGATTTTTTAAAAAAATCACTGACAGATTCAGTGCAATATGAGATTTTCTCCTCTCCACCGATTTTGATGGAACTCGTTTCTTCAGGAGATTGAGTTTTCTGGAACAAACCACCTTTGTTCCCTCGAGTATCCCCTTGCTTATTCTAGCACCTTTTCATCTCGTTGGAGATGTTTGCCGAAGCCGAGGCCGCGCCGCGGGGCTCACACGCCCGCTGTTCGTCATCACTGCAGATGGCAGGAGCCTTACGTGACCGGGAGCGGGGTCCGCGGAGGCCGGTTTCTTCACCGAGAGGCAGGGTGTTTGCTGCCGTGGGCGACAGCCCTCCGCGGGCCCTGGACCGGTGGGGGGGTGGTGTACCTTCGGAGACCGGGAAGGGAGCTCCCCACGGTGGCTGCTTTGCGGGCAGCGTCAGTCCCGGCCGGTGGGCTGGGCTCCGCCGAGGGAGCCTCGTCTGTGGACATCCGTGACCGTGTGGGCAGGAGGCAGGAGGCCTTAGAGCTTGTCCTGCCCTCCACTCCCCTTCCCTCCATCGAAGGGGCCTTGGTGTGGACCGTGCGTTCTTCCTGTGGGGTCGGAGCCCCCGTGCCTGCCGCCGTCCTGCTCTGAGCCCGCGGTCACGGGAGTCCTCAGAGTTCTGTTCCTGACGGTGGTCCTTGTGCCCCACGCGGGGCCCGCGACCGTCTTGTGGTTCTGAAGCCCAGCATTTGGACTTGGCCATCCTTTCTTGCCGCTCGCATATTCTGGTGATGCTCGCTACGGAGTCTAGGACCACTCAGCCGCTTGTGTGCAGATGCCCCACTTTGGTTTTACTTTTCTGGGGACCCGGCAATTACAGAGTTTCTGGCCACCGACATTTGCTGGGACATAAAGCCTTCCTTGGGCTGTTTGGTTAAAGCGGCCATCAGTCTGGTGCTATTAACTGGGTCTCAGCAGCATCACAGGAAACAAACTTAATATCCCGTGACTTGGGAACGCTCTCCATTTGTGATGGGTTAGGCTGTTGAAGACCCTGCCTCTTCATTAAACACCAGGTTCCTTGTAATACTGTCCCCATTACAGATAAATTAGGTATGAAGTCAATTGTGTTTTGAGGAGCCAGGAAATGGATCTGCGCGTCCGTGGTCCTGCGCCACCTCGCTAAAACTCCTAATAGGTATTAAAACTTTAAGCACAGTTGTGGCATCTTTATTGAGTTAATTTTCCTGAAATTAAATTTTGTCATGAATTGACTCATTTGTACCGTGGACTCATTCTTGAACTGACAGTACCCTGGTCATAAACCTTTTCATATCTTAAAAATTGGGGATATTTCTATTTTACAGGCCCAAGTAACCATGAAATTGTATTGCATCTTTTGGCAATGAAAATACATAGTAATCACGGGATGGCGTTCGGGCGATCACTCTCCCCTAAACTGGGGTGTTTACTAGCTGGGCCATTAGAGTAGCTCTTTAACCCTCACGAGGGAGCGTGAAGGCCTCCGGTGTCGTGTGTCAGTGGAGGGTCTGGAGACACCTGCTCTGTCCAGGCTCCCAGCTAGGAAGTGGCGTGAATGTGAATGAGGTCAGCACGGGCGTGAAAACAGGCATTTAAACAGCACAGACGATCCAGAGCCGGCCGTGCCAAAGGGAGGTGGCCCCCGGGCCCCTGCCCCCCGGGCACGTTGCACGTTGTTGGAAACGGTGCTGGTGCGGGTGGCTGTGGCCAGAGGGGGCAGCGGCCTCCCGGAGAGCCCCGGCCGTGGGAGCGGGTTGCTGGACCTCTGGTACTCGGCCGCCAGCTTTGCCTCTGGCTCCCCAGCCCCGGACGGTGGAAGGGAGGCGTCCCGCCCTTCCCGCGGTGCTTGGATGCTGATGACTCGGATGAGAGAGGCCTTCGCCCTCGGTCTGTAGCCGCGGAGGGGAGGTGGTCAGTCCCTAACCCGTTGGGGCCAACGATCTGCCAGGCTGCCCCCTTGTTTTGCTCAGTCTTCTCTCTGACTCCCTTCTCTTCCCCAAGCCAACCCCTTGGTCTGCACCTGCCAGGAGGCACGTCGGCTTTGCTCTCTGGGACGAGGGGAGACTCAGAGCTGGCGGGGGTGGGGGTCGTGGGGGGGGGGGTCCCCATTCTGACAGCTCCCGCACCGTTCTGCTGCGACTTGACAGTGACGTCGGGAGCTCGGCATCCTCCCGCGGACCGCAGGGCTGGAGCGGGGCGGGTGTGCCCGAGAGGGAGGACGAGCTCGCGCCCCACCGGGTGGGGCCGAAGCTGGAGCAGGCTCCCCAACAGAGTACGAAACCCGAAACCTAAAATCAGGCCTGAGTCCCTGATGACGTAAGACGGACTCGTGAGTAAATGAGCCAAGAGACAAGTCTCCGACGCAGAGGATTCCAAACACGTCCGCAGATACCGGGCCCTGGAGCAGCTGGGGCCGAACCCCCTCCCTCCGCGTGGGCCGCGCACACGGGCTCCCCCCCGGAGGGCAGGGTGGACGGGGGTGGGGGTGGGGGGGAGCCTCAGCCAGGTGACCGAGGCGGACACCTCGGGGATCAGTCAGGCCGACCGACGGCAGGCGCCCTGATGGGGCGGGACGAGGAGGGCCCTTCACCTGTGGGCTTCCTCCCGAACCCGGGACCCCAGTCCAACCCCGAGCAAAACGTCAAGACGGATCCTGAGTCACGTTCGGCAGGGTTCCCGACCGGTACGCCTCAAACCCGTCAACATCATGGAAACCAAGGGAAGTTGGGAAAATGGCGTCAGCCCGGGGAAGCCCGAAAAGGCAGGATCACTGCACACAACGTGTCCCGGATGGGATGGGATCCTCGGACAGCGAAAGGCACGAAGTAAAGAAGGAAACTAACTGAGTGGAGCGTACACTCGACTTAACCGCCGCGGACCCGCACGGGCTCTGCGACGCCAACAGCTGTACCAGACGGTTGTGAGCTGCTGGGTGCAGGTTCCCTGTCCCGTCCTTGCCGTTCTGTGCCACCCCCGGGCACCTCCCGGCTTCCTGCAGCTCCAGAGGTCCTGCCCTGCCTCCTCGTGTGACCTGACACCTCCCTCGGGGACACCCTCCAGAGGGCGCTGTCGCCGCCACAACCGGCCACTGCCGACAGGCCACGGCACGCGTCCGTTCTCTCCGTGGTGGACGACCCAGTCGGAGAGCAGGGTGTCTGCACAGGTGGCTCCCGTGCGAGCTGCCGTCCTGGCTCACGGGTGGCGGCCTGCGCACCCCGTCCTCACGCGGGGAGAGCGCTCTCTGGCCCGTCTTCCTCTTGGTGGGGGTGCCAGATCAGCAGATCAGGGCCCCCTGTGGCCTCCTTACCCGTACTCGCTGCGCAGAGGCCCTGGGTCTAAGGCCTGTCCCGCCGCGGGTTGGGGGCCTGCAACCTGTGAATTTGGGGGAACACAGTTCAGTCCGTAAGGTGCCTCTTGGGGGTTATCTGGAGCACCCCGGGCGGACGCCTGTCACGGGACCAGGATTACCGCCGTCCCCCTGCCGGACTGTCCCTGTGGGGCTGCAGCCTTGGGGCTGGGCCCCCACCGCTCACCCCACGGTGGGCCCGGGGCCTCCCTGCGTTAAACCTCCGGGGTGGATGGGTTGGTTCTTGGCCAGAAAGCCGCTCAGCTGTGCTTCCCTAGAGCTCTCAACTCGGGGGACCCTCCCTGGTAGAGGGGCCTCGAACGATGCTTCCCTGGCGCACTGGACGTTCCAGCTGCGCCGCCACCCCTGGCTTCTTCCCGTCTCCCCTCGGGGCTGCTCCAGGCAGGATGTGTGCAGCACCCCGGCTCTGGGCCCCCCTCGCTCACCGTCTTTGGATTTCACGCACGTTCTCTGGAATTGCTCACCTGTGGCAAAACGGCACAAACGTGGCTTCTGTCTGTGACCCTGGCGGGCCGAGGACTGTGCTTGTGGCTCTGGGCCCATGGGGCGGTGCCTTCTGAGGCCCAGGCTCCCCTCAGGCCTCTCCCTGCAGTGGCAGAGTCCCGGGAGGGCACCGAGCTCGTCTGCACTCCCTCTCCACGTCCCGGGGTCACACTTTGTGTCGGGAGACTTGTGGGAGCTCCTCCTCTGGCAGGTCCTGGGACAGGAGCTGCCATTGTGCCCTAGCCTGGCTGCCCCTCCTCCCGAGATCCGCGGAGGGGATGTGCCCTGTGGGCTGTCGGCCAGAGTCCCTGAGCCCCAAGACACAGTCTGAGGTGAGCTGCTCCCACGCATCTGCCGGGCTCATGCACCTCCCTGGGAGCACGGTGTCCACCACAGGGGACCTTGCCGGGGACGAGACGGGCCCAGAGCAGTTGGCAAAGGCTGGTTTCCCCAAGGGCGGAGACCAGAGTGGAGTTTCCAGCGTGGCATTCTTGTGTACTAAATGACTTTCTGATGTGCTTTAGCTTTCCGGGGTCTCATGGCTCCATACGAATTTTAGGATTGTTTTCGGTTTCTGTGAAAATATCATGGGAATTTTGATGGGGAGTGCAGTGAATCTGTGGATGGCTTTGGGTTGTGTGGGCCTTTTCAGGGTGTTAACTGCCCAGTGCAGGAGCGTGGGGCACTTCCCATTTGTGTCATCCTCGGTTTCTTCAACCAGCGTTTTACAGTTTTCAGTCTTTCGCTCCTAAGTATTTTATTCTTTCTGCGGCCCTTGTGCATGGGACCGTTTTCTTAATTTCTCGTTCTGATAGTTCATTGTTAGGGTAGAGAAACGCATCTGACTTTCATAGGTTGACACTTAACTTGCAACTTGGCTCAATTTGTTTACCCAAAGGAAATGAGACCAGTGTCTCCAAGGGATCTGTGCACCCCCACATTCACTGCAGCATCATTCTCAGTAATTGTTCTCAATAACCCGACGTGGGTGATCACGTGGGTGATCACAGGTGCAGGAGCCTGGCCCCGGTGGCGAGGAGTGGGGAGGGAGGCGCAGGGAGAGGGGTGCAGGGAGGGGAAACCCTGGTGCGCACAGAGCCAGTGGGAGGGATTCCGGAGCAATGCGTCCAGTAGAAGGTTCTGGGATGATGGAAGTACCCGGTGGGATCACCTCTAGACATAGTGGCTTACTCAACTCTTGGAAAATGTGACCGAGGAATGGAATTTTTAGTTTTAATTTCTCTAAGTTTAAATCGAATAGGCCCACACAGTGAGTGGCTGCCTCATGTGGGGTGCAGCTCTGGGAAGGGGGGGCAGGGTCAGTAGGGCATCATGGGGAGGGGGCAGCTCCACCTGGAAGGCCCGTGGGCACTGGGTCAGTGGAATGCTGCCCGTCGATGGCTGTAGACAGGTGCACTTGGGGTGGGGTGGGCTGACCTCAGCTTGTGTCGAGGTGACCTTCCCATCTTCCGAGTGGTGTGGCTGTGCAGGTGTGGGAAGGGGGCGGGAGGCAGTGGGCAAGGCTCACTGGGTGGTGGGGACTCCCCCTGCCACGGGCTGGGGTCCTTTCCTCCCTGACGTCCCGCGAGGCCGATTCAGAAGCGAGTGTGCCGCCTGGCTGTGTCCTGGAAGGAGGAACCCCACAGCTGGGGTCGAAGGGCTGGGTCCCTGGGGGACATCGGGGCTCTGGCTGGTCCTCGGGGAGTGACACTGGGGAGTGACCACTGCGGAGCCGGCCCTTGGGCCGAGGCTGTGTTCCGGCGAATGCCGCTTTCCACCCGCCGGCCCCAGCACCGCCCAGTCTCGTGGGCAAGTGTGCGTGGCTCGGGGAATGGCTCCTCTCCTCCACTGAGGCTGGAGCCGGCTTTGGTAGATGGGACTGGTGCCGTGGGAGCCATCGGAGGCCTTACGCTTCCCACAACCTACTGATTTTGTTCAAGACAAGGAAAAACCTCCTGTCAGGTGAGTGTTGCAAGATGACCTCGTTTACCTTAAGGCATTTACTAAATTCCTTCCTCGTGGTACCCGAGGCCACCTGAATTCTAAGTAGGACAGCCTCCACTGCCCACACGCCCAGGGGCGTCTTCAGTCACGCTCTTCCCGGGGCTGGCGGCAAATCACGCGCGAGGAACCGCGGGGTCTCTCCAGGCTTCAGATCCGGTCACTTGCGTGCTGTCAGCCTTAGGTCGCCACCTCCTGAGGCAGGGCCACCACACACAGCCGCTCAGAGCAGGCCGTGCCGGTGCTCGAGGCCCAGGCCCCCAGGCACCCAGGGCACACGCGTTCAGGGAAGCGGCGCGACCGGGTCCTAGGGTGTTTTTAATGCCGATAAAGCACCCAGTGGCCCACCTGCGGCCAAATGGACCTGGGTCCTTCCGGGAAAAGATCTGTACGGACGTATCACGTGGGCCCCCGGCTCTGGCAGAACGGCCTCTCTCCCGAGCGCAGCTCTACCCTTGTAGCCTTGGGCAGGTTGCTTCCCAAAGCGCGTCTTGGGAGATCGCCGTGGGGATCCGACGAAACGTTTCCAGCCGGGGGTCGGTAGGGCGTCAGTCTGTGTTTGGGCCTTGGGGGTCTCAGAATTAGGGGACCAAGGCCCCACCTCCCTTCACCGTGAGCCACGGTTGGGTACCTGCCTCCTGCAGACACGCTCGTGCCCCAGTGCCCAGCATGGCACCACGGCGAGAGCAGGGCCCAGGTCGGTGTCACTCAGTGCGTGGCCGGAGCCGTGCCCAGGAGCCAGGACCGCTGCCGTGAGCCCATGTGTCCGTGGCCCCGGCCAGGCCCTCTGCAGCCTGCTGAGCCACGGGGCGGGAGGGGGTTATGAAGGGACGTTGGCCTCAAACCCTGTGCTAGGGGAGTGGCGTGTGAGCCCCTGGGTTCCGTGGGCCGGCTGTGCCGGCTTGGGCAGCGGGGGAGGGTTGGGGCCCCCACCTGCCCACTGCTGCGAGGGGCCGCCCCAGGGCCCGGACGCTCCCGGATACGCGTCCTGAGGTGGCTCTGATCAGGACACTGCCAGGTTTGCTCCTGGGACATCCTCATGGCAGTCGGCCCTTTTGCCTCATTTGAGGTGAAATCTTTCCAGCATTTTGGTTTTCTGCCGTGTGGCCTGTGCAGTCCTCGCGGACCCTGGAGAAGGCGCATCGGAGACGGTGAGGGGCAGGGCCTCCCTGAGCTCCAGAGGACGTGCCCGCATCTCTGGGGAGGAGCTCGACCTTGCACCTGGTGGGTGCCCCCTGCCTCATCCAGTCAGCTGATGTTTGCTGAGCACCCGCCCTGGGCCTGGCCCTGTTCTCAGCCCTGGGGACACAGTGATGGAAGAGACGGGCCTTGACCTCAGGGAGCCCACGTCCCAGGGAGAGAGCCTGGCCTCCGGTTGTGAGACAGTCGCTAACGCACGCCTCTGCTGAAGGCGCACCAGGACGCGTGGTCCCTGGGATCGTGCAAGCCAGGATGCAGCGAGGGCGTCGTGGGCCCTGAATGGGATCTGCTCCCGTGGTGAAGGCTTCTGGTGAAGGATGTCTCGGGGAAGGAGGAGTCCTGAGAGCCCAGGCCTGGACGGAATGAACGAGAAGCATGTGGAGCAGGAGGGCTGCCGGGAACAAGGGCGCGTGGGCAGCGGGTGTGCAGGACGGGGGGTGTGGAGGAAGGGCCTGCTGGATGCTGCCGTGCCGCAGGCAGGGGACAGCTGTGGCTTGGTCATGAAGGGTCACTGTGGAACCGACGGGAAGATACTGGATTTGCAAACCAGGCGCTGAGTGTGATTGGCCCTCACGCCAAGGATGCGTATCTGCTGACGACCTACGTCTGTCCATCTGTCCAACCACCAGTCACTCCTTCCACTCGTCCACCTTCTCCAACGTGAGCCCTTGTTTGCGTGGGGTCTGACGTGGGCCCCAGATCCATTGAGATGTCAGAGCGTCATCTCTGCCCCTAGGGGTCCATTGCCTGGCGGGGGACATGTGCTCTGCCAGAGGTGGTGAGGTTGGGGACTTGGGGACACCTCACTCTGCCCAGGGGTATAGAGCAGGCTTCCCAGAGGACATTTCAGCAGGACTTTGAGCTGAGGACAGGGCTGGGCCCAGAGCCGGATGCCAGGAAGTGCCTGCCGATGGTAGTAGCAGATTTGGAGGCCGAGGACGTGGCTGGGCCCAGCCTGCTCTTCGGGAGGTGTGCTGGGTGTGGCTGCATCATGGTGTTTGGGTGTCGGGGCAGAGCAGAGGCCGCTGCTCTCAGCTGGGGCCACGGGCAGTGGGTGGCCAGGGTGGGGGGGGCGGGTCTGGGTCCGTGGTCTCATCCACAGGCTGCCGGGCGCTCGAAGCTCTTTTCCCAGAGGGTGACTTAGCTTGCGCAGCCTGGGTTCCCGCCCGTGAAAGAGCTTGGTGCTGGTTACTGTGGCCAGTCTTCCAGCCCTGCCGTCATGAGCACCTATTACCGTGGCTGCACCTGCAGCCCCACCTGGCATGCTTGCCTGTCGAGTAACCTCTGGTCCCACCAGCCCCACCTGTGGGGAGTCCCCTTGCTGTAGTGCGGGCCATCCCTTCAGGGCAGGGGTGTAGATAGCCAATTTGATGGTGCTGGGGCCTGGCGCCCTCCCCCCGGGCCGTACCCTGGGTGGATGAAGCCCAGAGACCCAGAGGGAAGAGTGGGTGGGGCGGTCCAGCCAAGCGGTTTCCGGGGGGGGGGGTGGGGGGGGCGGCAGGTGGAGGCTGGGTGTGTGAGGCTGGGGCGGGCATCCCGGGGGCTGGGTCTTCAGGCTGTGGCTGCCTCAGTGATCGGTGCCCAGTTTCAGTCACGCACAGGGTTGCCCCTACACCTTTTGTCCTTTGTTCCACGGCCTGGTCTTTCTCCCAGGGGTCCTTCTGGACGTCTTCTCCCAGCCCCTTTACGAGGCTGCCTGAGCCCCTGTCCTCCAGGGTGACTGCAGCAGTGTCACTGGCCACACCTGGGGGGCGGGGGAGGAGGCACACACTCTGAGGGCAGCCCCCGCAGGAGCGCCGCACTGTGGGCCAGGCGACGGCCCTTGTTGGCTCTCCTGAACCTTCCAGGGTGCCTCAGCGCCGATTCGCAGTGAGCCAGGTGGCATTGAAGCTGATGGATTGGGTTAATCTAATAAAACTGGAGAAGCAGGTCTCCTTACAACATACTTTTTCATAAGCCCATTAAGATTTGAGGTCGTAAGCTTTTCATGTCTGCCCTCCTCCAGGAGCAGGCATAGATCACTGTCAGCTGGGTGAGGATTTAGAAATGAGAATATTCAGCAAGACTGTGCTCACCACTGATAACTTGGCGGGGAGGAGCCGGGAGAGGGTGTCTCTGCTCCTTCGGTGGCAATAAAGTCAGCGTCCTGGGGATTTGGAAGTGGTATTTAAAGAAGTATCTACAATGTCTTTAGCGACTCAAAGACTTTCATTCTTCGTATTTCAATCAGGTTGGGCTTTATCGGCTTATTCCAGGCTTGGGGACTGAGGAGACGATGTCTTCCTGCTTCAGTACTTTGCTCTGGCACAGTTGGCCACGTATGCGGGGCCCGAGTCTGCTCCACATGCTTCCCGGGAGCAAGTGGCTTTCTGGGCGGTGGCTCGGGACACCCAGCAGCTTCCACACTGTCACTGACCTGGGCAGAGAAGTTTGCTCTGTATTTTAGCCTCTGAGGGCTAACTCTCACAGCAGATAAAATCTTCACTTGTGGGAGGTTACGTGAAGAGTGACTGTCGTGCATCTGCCCGGCGGCAGGCCGGACAGGGCAACTCCTTGTTGACGGCCACGCGTTCACCTCTGGAAAGTGCTGTCGCAAAGTGGCAGTCACGTCCGGAACTGGGGGGAGGGACAGTTCCTGGGGGGAACTGGCTCAGTGGGGCCGAGTGCGTGGTGTGGGCTGGGAGAGCCCGGGCCTGCCAAGTTTGAGGAAGAACCGGGGGCTTTGCATGACGTAGTGGGAGTCAGTAGTGTGGTGTTGCCTCCCCACCTGTCCCCCCAGGGGTCACCAGATTCCCTGGCCCCATAGACAGAGGCTCGCCGAGCACCGTGTTGCTCCGTCCTTGCTAGAGATGTGTGTGTCCTGTCACTTCCTTTTGGGGAACCGTGGACCACCGGGTCCTAGCCGGCTGTGGAGTCATTGGGACAGGCCCCTTGGTTCTTGAGTGACCGGTTTGGACACACACACAGGTTGACCCGGAACGCCGGTGGAATGAATGACTGAATGAATGAATGACCCAGACCAGCGGGGAGGGGGCTCCCACCTCCTGTAAAGAGTGAGGCAGGAGAAGGTGTGGCTGGGGAGGGACACCCTGGGACACAAGGACCTGGCGTTGGCATTGGACGTGGTCTTTGTGGCTGTGGATGGGGAACTGGAACGTGTGAGTAGAGCTAACAGGGCTTGGTAATCAAAATGTCCCTCTGCTGGAGCCACGGGTGACCCAGCCTTGTCCAGGCTTGAGCTCATGAGGAGGCCGAGACCAGTGACACTGGCAATCGCCGGGACTCTCCAGCCCCGAGCCTGGGTCCGCACATCCCCAGAGCAGGGCTGCTGGAGTCCCACGCAAGGTCACACCGCGGTAACAGCTTGTCACAGCCTCACTGAGCTCTGAAGGGATATGTTCGTGAATATTTTATCTGCAGTGTGACTTTAAGCAACCTGTCTGACTTCTTAGGCCTCTGGACAGAAGGTTCTGGGAAACCAGGGGCTGGAGGAAATCCACAGGGGCCTGGCTTCATCTGCCGCTCGAGGTCCTCCTGGGGCTACTGGCCAAGGGAGTGGGCAGGGTGTGTGTGTGGGGGGGGGGTCCCCCAGCCCCATGGGACTGCCCCTTGTGCACAAGGCCATGCTGCCCTCACTACATGCACAGCCTGAGTTCTGCCGTGCTTGGGAAGGGGACAACTGTGACATGTGAGATGCAAATAATACACTTGTGGGAACGCTCCTGAGTGTCTTATTACCGGTGGTGTAGATCATGGTCCTTCAGGATTGCAGCACTCAACTCACTTGCGTGGGGTGTGTGCTCGGTGCCAGGGGAGAGAACACGGGAAGTGTCTGCCTCCGGGGAACCTGTGGTCCTTGGGCCACCCCGACCCTCAGCACTTAAGATGCCTCTCTTAGAGCAGGGCCGGGAGCCGGTCAGGGGGGAGGGATTCGTGCACGTCCTCATCGGAGGAGCCGTGAACTCTGTGAACCTCTCAGCCCTCCGCGAGCTGACTATACTCGGTCCTCGCCGTGGCGAGCGCGTCCTCCGCGTCCTCCACCTGCAGGGGGGCCCATCCAGGGCAGCAGGCGTCCGTCCCACATAGCCTAGTTTCAGTCCCTGTTTTGTGTGGAGGACGTAACGGGCCCTGCAGTTGTGACCCTGCACCTTTATCACCCCACACCGTCGTCCCCCTTGGGGCCCAAGTCAGTTTCTACCTGAATCGGTGTCTCCCGAATTGCAATTCTGTTTGCCAAATAAATGCCCATTTGTGTCAATTTCCAGTGAGTTCTTTCTTGGCTGTCACCCTCTCTTGCAAGAGGTGCTTGGCGAGCACAGGGTGGTGGGACGAGATGGCCTCTGGCCAGCGAGGAGGTGGTACGGTGCTTTGGGGGTCCTGTCCATCCTGCCTTTCTTTCCAGCCCTGTTCCTTCTCTTCTTTGTGTTCGGAGGGGAGTGGAAAAGTGTCCTGCCTGCCATCTGTTCCAGAATCAGGCTGGCGGCCTGGGGCTGCACCAGCCCGGGCTTGCTCAGTGTCCTGGGCCAGGGGGACCACAGGCCGGGCTGTTCCTCTGGGAACCAGCACACGACGCCTGGTTCCGTGGCTTCGGTGGGCGTGAACTGGAGACAGGTGGCGGGGCCCTCAGTGCAGCAGTGGGCCCCCCCCCCAGGACCGTCGGGGTCCCCCTGACCCCTGAACAGTGTATCAGCAGGCCCCCTGTCACTTTGTTACCGTGAGCCTCTGCAGGCATACTCTGAATTCTCATTTAGAGTCACAGATGCCCTGGGGGGTCGAATCTGGGGTTAGAGTAGGATGCTTTTAATGTGATAACTTGTCTCTGTGAATGTTTATTTGGAACAGCGCATTCATTTTGAGTACTTGGGTTCGTTAGGTAATATTATATCATTCGTGAGCACAGGGGTGGAGCCAGTGACTCTGCTGTGCTCTCCCCTAGGACACCTGTTGGCCCGTTGCCCCTGCTGCTGGCTGGGAGTGTGCGTGTGTGTTTGTGTGTGTGGGTGTGTGTGCGCGCGCACCTGTGTGTGCACGTGCGTGCCCCTTAGGACTCTGAGCCACTGATAGGCGATGGGCACACTGGCAGACTGTGGGAGGGCCCTGGGGCCTTCGAGATGAGGGGCCAGGACGGAGTGAAGGGAGGGTTGGCTCGACCTCTGTGGAATGAGCCATGTCTGATGCTGGCGGCCAGTTCCCAGCACCACTGACGGCCCGCCCCCACCCCCACCGCTCAGTGAGTGGCCCTCTCCTCCGGAAGCTGGGCCTTCCCTGGCCGGAGAGTGGGGTTGGTCCTTAGGAGGGACCTGCAGGCAGCCTCCAGTGCCCGTTGTCCACCTGTTGGGGATCCGGAGAGCAGATAGCCATCGAGAGACCCCCGGGAGGAGGGACACCTGTGTGCAAAGGGGAAGGTTGGAAAGCTGGTTTGGGTGAATTCATGGCGTCTCACGAAGCTAGTTCCCGACCGAGGACCACCACGCGCCTTCTGCTAAATCAGCTGACAACGTGACGTGTGCCAGGCACGTGGTGGCATTTCTGCGCCTCACCTCCTGTGCTCGCACGCCTGCCAGGGACACCCAGAAGCAGGCCCCGAGGGCCGCACACAGGCTGTCGTGAGAGACGGAATCGTGAGGTAAGCCTCACACACCGGGGACACAGACCCCGTCAGCAGATGCTCCTGCGAGGCGGCCTTCCTGCCGGGTCACAGAAGAGGAAACCGAGGCTCAGGGAGGCCCTGGCCCGTCCTCGGTTGTTTGGCGAAGGAGCGAGGAGCCCCGGTGTGAGCGCCGAGGCTCTTGGGAAGCGGCCGTCTCTGCTCAGAGCCTGAGTGGCCCCAGGTTCCCAGGCTGCGGGCGGGGCCTCCCAAGTCCTGGGCGCAAGCGGCCCCCGGTTTCGGTGCCGCGGCCTGAGGGGAGAGCAGGAGCCGGGGTCCTCGCCGAGGTGACATGGGTGCGGCCGGGCAGAGAACAGCACGTCCTCGGGAAGGTGTGGTCCGTGGCGAAGTCTCGCCTCGTCGCGCTGGCTGCGGGGGGATTCGCGGGCCGTGAGCAGCATCAGACTCCCGTTTCTCCTTCGCGGGAACACCACCGGCGTCACGAGGACGCCCGTGTTCCCTGGCACTCGAGCCACCGTCATGTCAGCTCCCAGCCGCCGCCTCTGTGCGCCGGGCTCCCCCGCTGCATTATTCATACTCCACAGACGCGCCTCTTGGCATCCGCTCTGGAAGGTCCTCTCGCGGCCCCTCCGTGTCCGTCGCCCGCACGGCGGGAGGCCTTCTCGGAGGCAGCGGGGCGCTCATTGCTGTGTGGCGTGTGCGGCTCCACTTCTTCGAAGGCCCGTGGAATCCGGGCATCTATCTGCCCTCGCTGATGTGATAACAGAAAAAAGACGCTCTGCCTCTGATTGAAGTCAAGTAGCAGGGCCAGCGGCGGGTGCCTGCCCGGATTGCTGATGAGCGCTCTTCCGCGGGGAGGCTGGGCTGGGGCCTCGCGCACGGCCACGGAGTGGGGGAACGCCCGCCCCTGCCTTTGAAAGGGGGGGAAACGGGACCGTGTCTTTGGCACAGACCCGTCTCTTCGTCCTCAGAGCTGGTGTGGTGTGGACGGGTCCCCTCCCTCCTGGGTGATGGGGCCGGGGTGGGTGATGGCCTACGCCGCCCGCACGGACGCCGGTGTGGACTGATCCCTTCTCTCCGTCTGGTCCTGGGGCCTCCTGGGGCTGGAGCTCCCCCTCTAAGGGCTCTTCCCCACTGGGTGCTGTCAGTGTTGGAGAATGTGGTTAAGGGTAAGCCGGCTCCAAAGGCACGGCGGATTTGACTTCACAGCGGAGCCTGGAGCCACGTCCTTCAGGACGAGCCCACTGGTTCTCAGTCCTGAGCCCAGCGCCCTGTCCGATCTGGAAGCCGGAGACAGGAGCTTCATTCCTGCCCGTCTCCCCTGTCACCAACCCCTCTCTCCACAGCCCGTCTCCCATCCAGCCACCACTGTGGCTCCCGGTTGGACTTCCTGCAGCCGCCTTGGCCCTCAGCCGCTGGCTCCCAGGACACCAGTCTGGTCTGTCCTCACTGACGGCCGCCTCGGGGTGTCTGTCTGCTAGGCCGGCCTGCCTGCTCTCCAGCCCCAGCTGCAGGCAGGGCTCCCCACCCAAGCCCGGCTGTTCGGGGGGTGCAGTTCAGGCATTCTAGAGTGTCTGCAGGTAGGTTCCGGTGTTCGTTGTGGGCGCGGCTCAGACTCCAGTAGAGGAGCAAGGGGGGCTTTGGCTCCGTGTTCTGTCCCCTCCCTCCCAGCTCTGGTTCCCTCACCCTGCGGGTCCGTCAGCCTTGTCTCCTTGCCCCAGAGCCCCTCAGCCCCCTGTCCTACTCCCCCTTCCCGTTCTGTGCAAGCTTCTAGAAGCTTTCTAGTTGTCTCCTCCACGTATAGGAGCCAGCCAGGTCTGGACTCACGTAGACCTGGGTCCGTGTCCAGTGCCGCCCTTTTGTCTCTGGGAGAGGCGGGCACAGCCCCTCAGCTCGCCGTGTCTGCGCTTCTTACCTGCCACGCAGAGGTGGGACACCTGGCCAGGCAGAGCGCGGCTACACGTGACAGGGCAGGCGAGCGGTGGAGACCCCGAGCTCTGCAGTTGGGCAGCGGGCATCCGGCCCCGCCGTCGCTCCCGGATGGCGCTGGCCCCACGGGCTTCCCTGAGCGCCATCGAGGATTGCAGGCCAAGGGGCCCAGGCAGGAGGACCTGCTCACTGGTGCTGAGCTGGTAACCCCACCCTCCCCGCTCCTGTCTGCTCACGGCCGTGACCCCCACAGCCTCTCCCTTGTCTTTGCACTTCCTGACGGCTCTCTGCCCCCTGGCCCGCCTGCCTCGAGCCTCTGTTCACTTTGCTGCCAGAGCTACGTGTCGTCACGTGAGTGTGCTTCAGAGCGGGGACCGCTTCCTTTACAGACAGGGGACGGGGCCCGGAGAGGGGCTGTCCTGGGAGACGGGGCAGGCCCTCTCCAGCTGGGCTCCCAGGGGGCCGGCCTCGGTTGGGTCAGTCTCTAGGCCTCGGTGCCCAGAACAGCATCCGACACGGGCGTGCTGCTCTGTCACTGATTGTTAAGTGAAGTGGCGTCAGGGACGTGACACCGAAGAGCCAGTGTGTGTGCCCGAGTGCCTGCCGGAGGCGGTGGGGGGGGCTAAGTGGTGGCGTGGCTGGGGCAGGTGGACGTGGATCCGAGGGAGGTCAGACCACGGGGTAGGCTTTCCCCGCCAGCTCTCCCCTGCATCGCATCACGAGGGAGCACCGGTCACACCGGAGTTGTGGCGGCGCCCCGGCATGGTGGGGGGTGTCCCCCCCGCCCGCCCCTTGCCCTCTTTGTGGTCGTGCCAGAGGCACGGTTGAGGCCATCTTACAGATGCGGAGCTCGAGACTCAGGTTAGCGCTCTGTCCGGAGCCACCCAGCTGGTAGGTCGCAAAGCCGGGAGACGGGTCTTGCTCTGCGAGTGCCCTCGCCGCCTGTCACCTGAGCTTGCCGCTGGAGTCCCCGTGCGCGTCCGTAGTCCGCTAGCACAGGCATGTTCTCGTTGGATGCCTGGAGCTCCTTCTGCTCGGAAGGCGCTGGGGAGAGGGTGTATGAGACGGGCGAGGAAGGAAGACAGTTTCACGGGTGATTCTCCTCTCTCTCTCTCTCTCTCTCTCTCCCTCCCTCCCTCCCTCCCTCCCTCCCTCCAGGCGGATTCTCCCTCCCTCTCTCTCCCTTCCTCCCTCTCCCCACCCCCCCCCCCCCCCCCAATACACACTGACTCACGCTCAGCTTTTGAGAAACCCTGGTCTCCTATCTCCTTTCTGTTGAAATCACTTGAGCTACACATATAGAAGTGTTTTGCAAATATTTACCCGAGTGTTGAGTTTTGAGCGTGTTTTCACTCCAGCACCTTCGGCAAACCCGCGTGCCTCACCTGGAGGTGCTTGCTTACTGCTGGGATTGAACAGTAACCGATTTCAAAAGACTCCGAATCGCACATTTCCCGCGAGGTGGATTTTCTCCCTGCCACCCGCCGGTGCGTAAGAATCAGAGCCCCCGGCTTCCTTCGTGAGCTGGTTTGAATGATGTGCAGGCGCCCTTTGTGTCCAAGCCCTGGGAGCACCCGACATGGTTTCATGTCGAGCGCCTCTGTGGCCGAGCACATGTGTTTTCTGGCAGCAACAGGAAGGATCCCGTATTATTTTAGAAGAGAGCCCCCCACCCGCCCACCGTGTGCCGCGTGTGTGCGGCTCTTCTGTGTTTCGCTCGTGCTCAGCTGCAGGAGCATTCTGCTCCCGGGGTCAGGGCCCTGGAGGCGTGGTGCGCTGTCCGACCTGCAGGGAGCTGGTGCCACATGGTGTCCGCACCCCGAGTGGGACTCTGGGGGCTCAAGGATTCTGGAGAGAGGCGCCCATTTGGACAGGACTGTGGCGGTTTGCGCCATCCTTATAGCGAAGACGCCGGGAGCCGGTTCCCCGCGAGTTTCCGGCCAGTGCGGAAGGGCTCCCTTAAGCTTTACTGCCGTGTTTCAAGGTTTCTGACTCTGTTTTCGGGAGAAGTTGCTGATGGCTCGGCGGGCAAATAATTGCCAAATTACATAGCAGGGAAATGCTGTCGGGGCAAACGATGCAGCTATGAAACGGCTCAGCAGCCTGGGTTTTTTGGCCGCTTTCTGATAAGTGTGAGTCTCACCTCCATCCTGGCATAGTGCCCCTCGAGATCTTTGGGGCGTGCGAAGGCAGGTTGTGGTGGACTTTTTCCCAAAGCCCAGGGCCCCGTCTTTGCCCACTTGAAACATACTCGCAGCCTCCAAGGTGACATGATCCTTTAAGGTGACCGTCAGAGTCTGGAACGTCGCTCCCGAAAGCACAGCCTCACGCTTGTCTGTGTCTCCAAACCCCCTCCCCCCGCCCCAGGCCTCCGGGCCTCCTTCCGGACATGCTGTGTGGGGTCCTCTCGCCCGCTCTCAGGTCTTCCGGGTGAGTAGGGCCCCTCCACCTCCTCCCTCTGCTGTCTCCTCTGCCTGCCCGTGGCTCTGGCTCTCCGAGCCCTGGGAGCCCTCTGGGGCGTGTGTCCCGCCTGCCACCCTGATCGTCGCCCAGGCTTGGCCCTCGGGACCTTGCGTGTGCAGCATTTCGCTCTGCCCCCGTAGAGCCTCGTACGGACGGAGCCCTTGCAGCAGCGTCTGCCGCCTTCACTCTCCGTACTTTTCAGATTTGCCCATAATTTTGCCTCATGAACGAGTTTGTGCCTTTTAATTGCTGCGGAATCCTTGGTTGTAAAGGATTCTTCTCCAAAACCGCCGGTGTTGTTTCCTCGTGTACCTCCCAGTTGGGAAGCGTGTCA
This sequence comes from Prionailurus viverrinus, assembly GCF_022837055.1. Taxonomy (NCBI): domain Eukaryota; kingdom Metazoa; phylum Chordata; class Mammalia; order Carnivora; family Felidae; genus Prionailurus; species Prionailurus viverrinus. The sequence goes on from NC_062567.1 coordinate 136,593,383, forward strand.
GGGTACGTTCTCGCCCCGGCCGCGCTCTGCTGGCCTGGACCTGCCGGGGCAGGTGCTCCCTCTGGAGGCCCCCCCCCCCCACACCCCCCGGGCTGGAAGCCACCACCGTGTGGGCGGAGGGAGAGGGAGACCCTGGTGGCCCTGCGGCTCCTGGACCAAAGCTCCCTCCGGCCTGTCCTTTTGCTCTGTTCACACAGGCGTGCACGGTGAGGTCCCCACACCAGTCCCTGGAGATTTCTGTTGCTGTCACGACAGAGGGTGACAGGTGACAACATGATACCGAGGTGGGGAAGGGCAGGGGTCCTGCGCGGGGCTCCTGCCCCTCCTGCCCTCGGGTTCCTGGAGCACCCCTAGTTCGGGTGCCCGCCAAGCGGGCCCTTGGTGCTCCCCCACCTCGGGGATTGCGGGGCTGCTCCCCTTGCCTCCACGCTCTCCTCCTCTGCCCTCCGCACCGCGGCTGAGCTCACCCCATGCGCCCCACTAGCGCCCCCTCAGACCACACCGCAGTCCCCTGCCCTGTCACACAGCCCCCTCCCGGCTCCTGGCTCTGTCCGTGCTGTCCGCTGTCACATGGTGGCCCTGGCACAGCTCCCGGGGGACCCACTGTGCCCGGCGGCCCCAGGGCCTGGAGCGGCTGCCCTTGGATTGTCCGCTGCGAGCTTAGCGGCTCAAGAGCGCGGGTGCCCGGTTTGCTCACAGATGGCACGGTTTACGCAGGGCTTGGCAGGGACGGCTCCACTGGGCGTCATGTGGGGGCTGCAGAGGCCATCGGAAGGTGGCCCGGCCACTGGCTGGCAGGTGAGTGCTGGCCCCACAGAAGTCTCCACAAGGCCCGTGGCGCTCGGGCTGCTTCATAGCCTGGTGGCCGGACTCCGAGGCGACGGGGCGGAGACCATCCTGGGGACTCACTTGCACAAAGACCAGGGAGGCACCCCGAGTCCAGGGAGGGACAGAGACGCCTTCCTGACGAGCAGTGGCAGCTTTCAGAGAGCGGGTGGCAGGGATTAAGCTTCTGGGACGGCGGCCCCCGTGGCTCCCGTCCCCGGCGACCTGTCCCCTTTCTCACCCCCCTTTCTACTGGAAGGGCCCCCGTGCCCCTGTGTCCAGGCTGTGTGAGAGCAGGGAGCGTGTCCTCGGGGCCTGCACGTGTGTCCTCGTGCCGAGCCGGCTCCTGGGACCAGGTGCTTACGCGGCACGGCCACGGGTCGTGACGCCGACGCTCAGGTTCTCACAGAGGCACCTGCGGGCCCGGCGCAGCTCTGCGGCTGTCCTCACACGTGGTAAAGCTGCAGACAGAGCCTGGCCTGTCTGCCACCTGCCTGCCCCCCAACCCTGAGGGCCCAGCGAGGCCTGAGGCCTGAGCTCTTGGAGCCTGGCCAGCCCCACCCGCCACCAGGAGCCACCAGGAGCCACCAGGAGCCAGAAGTCGGCTCAGGCGCTTTGGGCCCCAGGCACTTTTCTGGGGCAGGGTTTCTGCAAGCCGGAGCTGCCCTCCCTTCAGCCACACATTGGCTCCCCGCTCACTGGGGAGGGTGGTGGATGGAGGGTGCATCCCAGTTAATGATCCTTCCCTGCAGACTTTCAGGGAGCCTGTAATATGCTAATGTTGGCCTGGGGCAGCTCTGGGAGCCGCCTCCCTTGGTGCCCTGCTCTGTGACGTCGGGGTCCTGGGCGTGGCAGCTGCTGGCACGTCTGGCTGGCGCACCATCTGCTCCAAGCTGTCAGCCCGGCCTGCTCGTGGAGCTGCCCCTCCCTCCCTCCTGCTGTGGACCCACAAGCCTCTGAAATGCTCTTGGGAGGATGGGGGTATGGGACAGACCCCTCCACGACCGTGGTGCCCGTGCGCATGACAGACGGATAGTGCGGGGAGGGCCGCGGGCATGCTCGGGAGGGACAGCTACACGTGCCACTCAGCCTACGCGACAAGCCTCTGTGGGGACCCCTGGAAGTTTTGGGGAGCACACTCTGAAGGAAGACTCTGGGTGTCCTTCCGGTCAGGCCTGAGGAGGTGGAGGACGAGGTTGGGGGTCACACGTGTGGTGTGTCTGCTTCCTAGGGCTCAGGAACAAGTACCACAGACGGGGGGGGGGGGGGGGGGGGGGCTTGAAACCCCCGGCTGCTCTCGTCGGGAGGCCAGAGCCCTGACAGCAAGGTGTGGGCGGGCTGGTGGGTTCCTGCTGGAGCTCTGAAGGGGACCCCCTCCCAGGCCTCCCTCCTGGCTTCCGGTGTTGCCGGCAATGCCTGGTGTCCTCGGCTCGTAGATGCACCGTCCGGTCCCTGACTCTGTCATCACAAAGCGTTCTGTGTGTGTGCGCGTGTGCGCGAGGGTCTCCCCCTTCGTACAAGGACGCCAGTCCCTGGACCGGGACCCCCCCCCGATCCAGTCTGACATCATCTGAACTACGTCTACAAAGACTGTATTTCCCACGTTAGGACCCGGTGATGTCTTCTGGGGGAGCGCACTCAGCCCGGGGGCAGGCAGGGCTTTTGTGGCCAGAGTGCGCTGGCCACGGGGTGGGGCGCAGCCGCCAGGGCCTGGCCGTCCTCTTCTGGCCAGCGCGCAGGGCAGACCCTGTCACCACTCGGCCCGTCACCCGGCGCTGGGCAGCTCTGTCTATGGGAGGCCACTTGTGCTTTAGTAAATGCGGGATCAGCAGCGTCGAAGTCCCTGTTGAATGTCTGTGCAGATTGAGCTGTTTGGCCCCACGTGGTTGGTGTCAGCAAGGGTTAAATGGTTCAGTCTGATCCATTTCACCTGATGGCATTTTATTCTAAGTATAGAAATGGTAGAATATGTTCAGAAAAAAAAAAAATCCTCCCTTTTTAAAATTGCTGTCGTTAATGGCTTCGGGGCCAATCTGGACCCGGCCTGCCCAGCAGTGGGGCAGAGCTGGGCCCCCTTTGTACAGTCACCGTCCTCGCAAGGCAGGATCCTGAGAGCGCGTGGGTATTCCTAAGCTATGAGCCCATCACCGCGAGGGTCTTTTGTTTTCCCTTATATTCGGGGTCTCTGCCCTGTTAAGGTCACGTCAAGAATGAGCTTCTTTTAATTAAATTTCACAAAGAATAAATGTTAACTCTAGAAGTGTCTTTAACTTCTTCTCTGCAGCCGACAGTGTCTTTTGAAAATGTACTGTATGCCTTAATCTCCGTCATTGTGAGGAGGCAATTCTGAAGGATGCATCGACATTTTCTTAAGTGAGAGGAACCGCAATCATAAATTGGGGTGGTTTTGAGGTACATTTGTGAGCTTTAGGTAGGGTTCCTACTCCACCTTCAAAAGGTGTGTGTGCACAGACGTGGTTTCTGCCCAGTGTCGGCCCTTCTCCGACAGAGCAGGTGAGCCGAGGTCTCCGGGGGCTCCTCCCGAGGGGCGGGGTGAGAAATCAGCCACCTCGAAGGCTTCTTCTTCCGGCTGTGGTTCTCCACGGGGACCTAGCCAGGCCTTCCAGTGAGAAGGGTTCACCCAATTGAATGGACCCCCCTTGTGTTGGGGCCGAGACATTTGAAGGTCTGTTTGGTCTCTTCCTGATGTCTCCCTCTAGCCGAGTGGAGGGGAGGGAGGAAGAGCCCACGGCTGCTCTGCCTGGAGCCCTGCCCTCCTCGGTGCAGCCTTCCCTTCTGTCCCGTCTCTGGTCTCCTCGTGCCGGGAAGAGCTGGTTTCAGTGAACATCTTCGGGTCCTTTGTCCTGGAGACCCGTGGACTCCTTGACGCTTTCGGAATCCCGCTCGGATGTTCCTGGCCAGTGGGACATTGCGGAACCTGGGACACATCCAGGAGCCGTACCTGGCGGACTGTTGGCCGTGGGGACCAAGGAAAGGAGGGCCTTCTTCATGGGCCATGCCGTGCTGTGTGCTGTAAGGAAAGACATTTCTTGAGACCAACTAGGGAAGGTGATTGACCTCAAAAGATTTGTCACTGTGACGTGCCAGCCAGGGACCTAAGCCAGTGGCATTTAAAGAAACTGAGGCATACGTCGTGTAGAGCACACGGTCACTCCCAAAGCATTGTTGGTTTTGTTGAAAAGAGAAAAACTCCGCAAGATGCACAAGCCAACGGCAAGGACACCTCACGCTCTGCAGGAAGGCGTGCGGCACGCAAGTCCCCAAGTGCACGGGCGGCAGAAGGGACTAGGCCATCCTGGTGGGTTCGCTGGGGTGCCAGCCAGGCCGAGTTGGGGAGGCTGGAGAGGGTTGACCTGCTGCACCCCGGAAGTGTCATGGCTCAGTTGACAGAAAGGAAGCTCGCTCAGGGCGGCCCCTCCCTTCTGTCCGCACTGCTGTGGTGACGGACTGGCTGCGGAGGGAGGCTGGGGTGTGCGGTCCAGGAAGAATGAATTTTGGTGGAGTGCTAACCGTCTCCGTCAAAAGGTCACCTGCACATTGGTTCCCAGGATCTCGGGGGGCCGAGCTTGCCTGGGGCAGCCGGCCTTTGAGTCCCGGCCGCCTGGGAGGCTTGCCATGGAGCAGGTGTCTCCTGGGGCGGGTGGCCGCGCCCGACCTCTGAGGACACCTGTGTCTCTGTGCTCACTGCCCGCCTCTTTGCTGGTTGTTTTCATGCGGTTTCCGTGGTTGTACCTGGGTAGGTGGGCGCTGAGCTTTTTTTCCCAGATGTTTTGAATTGGGGCAGCACTATTAATAAGCAGGTGTGATTCTAGCAAACCTGGCTTCTCTCATCTTAAAGGACTCGTCCTCATCACTTGTCTCTTTCCCAGTACTTGAGAGGCGAAAGGAAATCATCTTAACGTGAATTCTGGTGCCAGCTCTTTCAGGCTTTGTTTTTCGATTAATAAATCCCACCTCTTCCTCTGTTCATCCTAGTAATGAAGAGGCGGAGGGAGATGGGGCCTGCCTGCAGAGAAGGGCATTAACACACAAAAGGACAGAGGGTCTGTCCGCCCTTCAGGATGACTTCCCTTTGCGGGAGCACACTGAGCTCTGCGGAGGGAGCCCCCTGCGCCATGCCAGGCCTTGGAGCTGCTCTGGGAGGGCCACACCCACCCTGCGCAGTGTGATGGGGAGGTTTGTGGAGTCCCCAGGGGTCAGGCCAGAGGGGCAGAGGTGCTCCCCCCTGGAGCCAGAGCCCTAGCAAAGAACCAGAGCCATTCGCTTAAGAACTCGAAGGAAACAGACACCTCACTGCCTTCCTTTGTGTTTCCCCAACCGAGTGGTCCTCTTACGGCTCTTCTGGGTGAGCCTAGGGTTGCAGAGGGCCGTCTGCCAATCTTGTCTCTCTGGAGCACACTTGGCCATCTGTCCGTCTTGCCCGGCCATGTACGTGTGCCGCTCTGAGCACCTCTTTGAATATTTGGACCAGCCCCAGTGCTACATGCTGGATGTGAACAGACAAATGAACTGCCTGCTGCCCGGAGCCACCTCCAGTCGAGTGGGAGACAGAAGTCAGCGAAAAGTGCCAGGCGGGGATGTCCAGAGAGGGACACCGGCAGGCCCTGGGTCCTGGCTTTTGTTTTCTTGGCAGGCCAGCAGAAGGCCGGGTGCCCCATGTGGGTGTCAGGCTCCCCGCCCCGGCAGGATACCTGCTGACCACCGGTCCTTCACTGGGGAGAGGAACTGGCTCCCCAGGGCCCTCCCTCACCCCCCTGCCAGCGTCTCTGGAGGCCAAGCCGATGTCCATTACGCTGGGCAGTGAGGACAGCCACCCTTAGCCAGGGGGTTGTGGTTCTTCTCTGAAGTCTGTACAGCAGTCGACCGGGACACGGGACGTGGGCCGACGCAGGGGCCCTTCCCACGGGGGCCTCGACGCGGCCTTGAAGCCGCTGTGCCCCGCAGCCTCCCCTCCAGGTGCCGGGGGTACCTGCCTTTCATGGAGGACCTTTCCTGGGCCTGAATAATCCCAAACCATTTCATCAAGTGGAATCTGCGGCCGGTATTTAAATACCTGTCATCTCTCTCAAACCCTGGGGCCAGAAGCTCCAGTGGTTGCTCTATTCACGGACTCATGTTGCAGTAAAATGTGATAATTGATGAATATCTGTGGAAATGGATATGATTGTGTCCTCTTTAATGAGCTAACAATTTCATGGCGAAATCTCAGCAGTGCTATTGTTTAGAATAAAGGAGATGTGCAGATGAGGCCAGGGCTCAGATTGTGGTGTAACAATGCTGGCAGCCTCTTTATTGGACCCATTAATTAATTCCCCATCAGCCAGTTTCCCTGGGAATGAACTGGAAAAATAATTAAAATGATACATGAGGTAAGGAGTTTAGAAATTCAAAAGGTGAAGGCGAGAATTAGTTTAATACATAATTAGACATATTATTTGTGACTGTACATTTTTTTAAATGTGGTTCACTGAGGCAATAGGGTCCTATTTTTAGTCTTGATAGCTAATAAATACCATTTGGGGCTGTTTTTCAACTCATAAAGGCTCATAAATTTTCTTAATGACATTAAGTGCCTAATTATATTGTACATTGTTAAAATAACTCCTATTGCAAAATCTAATAATACAACAAAAGTTGCAAAAGCAAGTTTTTAAAGGAGGTAATTTGACCAAATTAGCAAGTGAAATTCTGGGTGTTTAGATGAAGTTGAAAGAGTTTGAGCAAAAAACCCACAGGTTCACATCATTTTCCCGTCATTTTTGTTGCCTGTGTGCCCGGCACGTAAACCCCGAGCACCAGCCTCCTGTCGGGGCGAGCGGTCCGGGTGGAAGGCTGCCCCTCGGGGCCCAGGCCGTGCGCCGCGGCAGATGTGACGGAGCATCGTCCCTGCCGTCACACTTGGCGTGCAGCAGCCCCGGCTGGCCGTGTCGTCGATGACAGGCTCCCCGGGTGGCTGCTGGATTCTTCTGCGTGGTGCAAGCACATTGGCGTTCCGGCAGGCCCGAACCCGGGTACACAGCGTCCCCCAGCGTGCGACCCCGCTGTGTCGGGAGACCAGCGGGGACAAGTATTTCCTAAGGTTGTGGATATTAAATTTGAATTCCATACTAGAAGTCAGCCTCCCAGACTATCGGCGGAAGAATAAAAACCGCAGGAAAACAAACAGAAACCACCGACAAAGCCCCCCGCGTGCCTGTCGCCACCGTAAATACTCAGCGCTCGTCCCTAGCGGGTGTCGCCGAGCCACAGCTGGCCGGGGGCGGGACACTGTCTCCGTGTTCCACTCCAAGCTCCTCTCATCTCGGGAGGGATGTTGGCCGATGCGAAGTCTCCCTGCTGGGAAGCCGTGGCCACAGGCCAGCATTCAGAACCCCCCTTCCCGCGGGCCCTAATGGGGCCACGTGCTGCGTGTGTGGCCCTCGGCCGGTCCCTGTCTCCCCTCAGCCCCGTTTTGGTGGCAGTGCAGAGCCCCCCCTTCCCCAGATGCTGGACACTCGTGGCCTCCCCGAGGTCTGTGCTCTCAGGGCCTGGCCGCACCCCATGTTTACTCTTTGTGTTTAAAGTCAGAATTGAAGTGGGAACCCCTCGCTCAGGGACAGAGGGGAGCGCTGCCATCCGGGCCTTTTCAGTGAAACCCTGCCCGTCCGTCATCCCGTGATTTGATCCACCAACCCAGAAACACTTGCTCCTGCTTTATGGCTGTGGTTTGTGGAAGCTCCGGGAAAGAAGAAAACAAACAAGCCGGTCCCAATAAATAACAGTTATTTCCTCATTTGAATTTCTGAGTCCAGGGAGTCAGTATGATGCAGACATTAATCTTTCCGTTCTTGAAGGGGAGGAAGATTTCTCACTGTGCGTCACGCTGGGTTGGGATGAGAAGCGTGTGGTGTTCCTGGCTGGGCTCAGTGCTCCCTGGGGACCGGCTGCCTTTTTGTCTTGCAAATTATGCACGGCCCTCCTTAAGAGTATTATTGTAGAAAACTTCCCATTTCCGAGTGGGTGTAAGCATGTCGTGGATATTCAGAGACTCGTTTTCCCCCGTCAGCCCTCTGAGTGTGCTCAGGGAGGCGTGCTTGTGCCGGGTGCTCCGGCAATTAGGAGGGGAGGGGGCGGACCGGTGCCTGGAGAGCCTGCTCTCGTGGGGCTGCGGGGCCTGGACTTGCCTGGACTTCGGTCTCCGCTTCCCCTCAGCCAGGCCCCGGCTTCTCCCTGGTGGCCGCTTGGCCTCATTCACTGACTGGGCAGCACTAGGCAACTGTGTGATTCTGAAGATAAGCCCGTTAAGCTTTATTATCACAGCGCTCTTGGCTTTTAGCAGTGCAGACCCACATTTGGCGGAAAGCGACGCACCAGGTCAGGTGAGCAGGGTGGCCTTCTACCGTGCTTCAGAGGCAGCGTCCCTTTTCCTGTGCGTGTACGGCACTTTGCCGGGTGGGCCCTGTTGGTGCGTTGGCTGTGTCCTAGCGCCACTGTGTTCACACCTGCCACGTGTACGAAGCCGGCTTGCACGGGGCCTGGTGTGCTGGCATCTGCTAAGGGTTGTGTGAGTGGATGGTGGGTGCCTGGCCTCCCCGGATCTGATGCACCTGGTGTCCTGGCCTCCCTGGATCTGATGCACCTGCTGTCCTGGCCTCCCTGGATCTGATGCACCTGCTGTCCTGGCCTCCCCAATCTGATGCACCTGTTGTCCTGACCTCCTTGGATCTGATGCACCTGCTGTCCTGGCCTCCCCGGATGTGATGCACCTGGTGTCCTGACCTCCTCGATCTGATGCACCTGCTGTCCTGGCCTCCCTGGATGTGATGCACCTAGTGTCCTGGCCTCCTCGATCTGATGCACCTGCTGTCCTGGCCTCCCTGGATGTGATGCACCTAGTGTCCTGGCCTCCTCGATCTGTTGCACCTGCTGTCCCGGCCTCCCCAATCTGATGTACCTGGTGTCCTGTTGTGCACTTGTGAACACCTGCCAGGCTGGTTTTGGCAGAGGATAATGTGGCCCTGTCCCCCAGCCATCGCCACCCGGCCTCTTGGAATTACATACCATGGTTCTGCTTTGGCAGACCTAGCCCTGCCCTGCCCTGGCAGCGGGGGCCAGCAGGGAGCCATCCTCTGGTGGAGGACTCGCCCCACATTCCTGCATGAAGGACAGATGGCTCCAGGCAGCTTTTTGGTCCTGGGGTTGGATTTGAATGTAAAACTGAGAAGTCCCAAATTTATTAAAGGCTTTCTTTTGGGGTTGGAAATATGCAGTAGATTTTCTATCCCTCTCAATTCTCTCTTAAAATTTAATGCTGCCATAAAAATGATGGATAACAAATTATTCCAGGAAAAATGATACTGAAAGACTCTTCTAACTATTGAAGCAGAAGTATAGACTTGGTGCAGAAATATATGTGACCCAGAAAACTCACAAGGAAATAGGAAATCATGTATTTTGTGGAAAGCGCAACCACATAATGTTGTTCCAGTCTGTAGAAAACAACAATTTTTATTCAAGATCTTGAAGTGCTGAATCTATTTTGTGCTGTTGGCACCTTTATTAACATAGCAACACCATGCCTTTCTGGAATTCATTACGCCACCTTCCCCACTTGGAACACTGCGGGATCCCAGCAAAGAAGCAAGAGAGGCCACAGCCCGTGATGGATGTCAGAAAGGTCCCATCTGATAACCTGTGTCCATTACTCACTCAAGCATTCCTTGGTTCTCCCAGCGCATCTTTCTACAGAGTTCCACCAGTATGGAACTATGCGAACCTGTGGTTAAAACCACAGATGGCTGGGCCTGGGAACTGCTTTGAACTATGCGAACCTGTGGTTAAAACCACAGATGGCTGGGCCTGGGAACTGCCCTCCCCCCCCCCCCCCCCCCCCCCGCCCCAAATCAAAACAGAAAAAAGAAAACACCAGTAATGCTGGTGCCAGTGAGACCCTAGAGCCAGACCACAGGCTGCACCAGTAGAGGGAAGAACAGATGTGAAAAAATCAGACACAGGCACTCATGTCCCATGGCAGGCTGAGGCCAGTTAGTGCAGGGTAGCAGTCCTTTATTCCTTGGTAGGCCTTGGGGACACCACTTTATGGCAGCTCTTTAACATACATAGTATTAAAATGACTCATATTTGACATCCTTATTTTTATTTTTATTTTTATTTTTTTAAATATTTTTTTTTAACGTTTATTCACTTTTTGAGAGACAGAGTGTGAGCAGGGCAGGGGGCAGAGAGAGAGGGAGACACAGAATCGGAAGCAGGCTCCAGGCTCTGAGCGGTCAGCACAGAGCCCGACGTGGGGCTTGAACTCACAGACTGCGAGATCATGACTGGAGCTGAAGTCAGACACTCAACCGACTGAGCCACCCGGGCGCCCCGTCATCCTTTTTGCTTTCACTCCACAATAGTGGAAATGATGGTCCTTCTGATGCCATTGCCCTCGTCCCTGGTCCCTGGTCCCTCCAACTAGTCATCCAGGCCAGGTCATGGCTTAGGTGGAGACTGAGATCGCAGCCAGAGGTGATGGCCTGTTTGTTCCTCCGACGAGTGTCACCTCATCTTTTAGGAGAACTTGGGAGAAAGGATGGGCCGTATCTATGACTTCTGGCTGGAAGTGTCACCATGACAACTCAGGAGGAGTTGGAAGCAGGCACTTCACTAATTTCAAATCTTAACCCTTCCCAGGCAACTCTGAAATCTTTTCTCTGGAGAAAATGGGCTCATTGTGAAACTCTCATTGCTCTAAGCTGCATCCATTCAAGTGCATAATTTACTTTTTGTGTAGGTTTAGAGAAACAGAGGCACTCTATCTAATACCCTTTCTTGAAACATTTTAATGTTAGCTTCTTTAGAGTGCTCTTCGACAGCCAGCTTCTCAGGGAAGAGGCCAGACTCTGTAAACAGTCCTGTCTCAATCCTGCTGTTCTGTCGGTCCTCTGAGACACGGAAGCTGCATGCCGCCCAGACAGCTGTCCTGCCTTCCTGCCTGATCGCCTTGGCTGGCAGTTCTGTGGACCACCAGATAAAGCCCAGACAGCTCAGGATGACCGTTGGGGATTGTTACCATCCAGCCCCATTCATCGGGAGACTCACGAGCATCTACTCCAGGTTAGGGCCGGCGCAGCAAAGAAGAAAACATGGAGGCGAGTAAGGCACGGCCCTTGTGACTCAGCCTCCCAGGCATTAGACTCGAGAGAGAGGAACCCTCAAGAGCCAGGTGCTGACTCCAGAGTTGGGGGTGAGGGGGACGACTCAGATCCCTGTGTCACTACCTGCGTGGGTTAGAGGCAGCTTTATAGCACGCAGAGCTTTAAATGTGGCATATCACATTATCCTCAGAACACCCAAATGCTGCTAGACTATCAAGAACATAACGTGTAGGTGCATGCGTGAAAGCTTGCAGGAAACTCAGGTTGTCATCAGAGGCCCAAGTAAGAGGTGGTGGGGGGTGGGTACTGGTCTCTAGGCTTGGGTCTATACCCTTGAGACAGGGTCTAGATCCCGTGCCCCTTATGGGTAGGGGGTGCGGAGCTAAGGCACTTAAGTCAAACCAGAGCACCGAAAGGCTAGGCTCTTGGACAAAGGGTGAACTAGAAAAAAAAATCCATTTGCTAGTCCTAGGAGACACCTGGAGACACCTCTGTCTCAGCCTGGTCTTTCGGGTGGGGATGGGGGAGAGATGTTCTTCCCTGTTAACTTTTTTACCCATTTAGCATTTGAATTTGTAAATTCAGTGATTTGGCACCCCACAAGTGGGATAATTAACATAAGAAGACATTCAGGCCCATTAATATTACTGGAACATGTAGCACAGCTATAGCTGGAGGTTTTAGTTTTTCTGTCTCTCTCAGCAGGCTATAAAAGGAATAGACCAAAAATCATAGATACAGGATACAGGAGACATAAAAATGTCAAGCGGCTTGCTTGTCTTGTTAACACTCCAATAACTAGAGGTAACCAGTAACATTCTTGTTAAGTATGTAACGACCAGTAACCAAGATAGTTTACCTCTTGGACCGTAAAACAAGTCCCCAAATTTAAAAGGATTGAAATCATACACTCTGTGTATTATCTAACCATAGTAGAATTCAGTACAAAGGATGCCTAAAAAGCTCTGAGTTTTTGCAAAGTGAGCAGCACACCTCCAAAGAACACTTGAGTCAAAGAAGTCAAAGGGAAATCAGATAATACTTTGAACTGAATGAGTAATGAAGTTATATCTGAATTTGTGGGATGCAGATAAAGCAGTGTTTAGAGAGTGAATATATTCCTGCAAATGCGTACAACAGAAAAGAAAGATTTAAATAGTTTTAGTTTCCACCTTCAGAGGAAATTAATCTCCAAGTAAGCAGAAGAAAGGAACCAAAAATGAACAGGGCAAAAATCAATGAAATAGGAAATGGGCAAGCTATAGAGGAAATAAATAAGCCGAAAAAAGTTGGTTTAATGGGAAGATCAATAACACCGAAAAATCTTCTGCTAGGCAAATAAAAAAAAAAAAAAAAAAAAAAAGAGGAAAAACTGGCCAATGTCATGAGTAAAGAGGGGACACCACTACAGATCCTACAGATATTTTAAATATAATAAGGGAGCATTATTAAAAACTTTATAATAATAAATTAACAACCAAGATGCAATGGACATGTTCCTTGAAAGCTACAATTGATCAGACTTTGCACAAGAAGATATAAGAAGCCAGAAGAGCCCTGTATCATTTAAAGAAAGGGCATTAGTAATTAAGAACTTTCCTACAAAGATGACTACAGGCCCAGATGACCTCTGGTTAATGTTCAAACATTGAAGGAAGAAGTAATACCAGTCTTACACAGATTGTTTCAGAGGGTGACAGAGGAGTGGACATGTCTCAGCTCTTGTTAGCGTAACTGAGATACCAAAATGAGACAAGGGCATAATAAGAAAAGAGAATTATAAACCAATATTCCTCATTAATATAGATGCAAAAACCCTTGACAAAGCATTAGCCAATTGAATCAAGTAATATGTAAAAATGACAGTGCATTGTGATTAAGTGGGATTTATCACAGGCATGCACAGTTGGTTAGACATTCAAAAATCAATGTCATCGATCCCATTAACAGAATAAAGGAGAAAACCATATGATCATGTCAAAAGATGCAGAAAAAACCCTTGATAAAATTAAATACCCCCTCATGAAACGAACTCTCAGTAAACTGGAAATAGAAGGAAGCTATCCCACTGATGAAGGACATCTCCAAGGTCTTGCAGTTTACCTCATATGTAATGGTGAACTTGGCAAATGCTTTCCCCCTACGTTGAGAACAAGGCAAGAATATTTGCTCTCACCACTTCTGTTCGATACTGTACTTGAAGACCTAGGTAGGTAATAAGGAAGGAAAAGAAAACAAAAGGTATGATTGAAAAGGAAAAAATTAAACTGTCTTTATTGATTGCGTGTGTAGAGAATACTAAAGGTTTATAAATTAAAAAAAGAACTAATAAAGATCCTAGATACAAGGCTAATGTGCAAAATCCATTGAATTTCTATATGGTCGCAGTGAACACCTGGAAGATAAAATCTAGAGACCATTACCATTTATAGTAACATGAAATTCATAAGAACAGCCTGGGATAAATGTAGCTAAAAATACTTACCTTTACATTGAAAATTGCAAAACATCGCTGAAAGAAATGGAAGAAATATGTGGTAAGATAAACCATGTTTATGAACTGAAGGACTCTTACTATTAAGATATTCTGCCCAGATTGGTCTTAGGAGTTAACACAATCCCAGTCAAATTCCTATGAAGCTTTTTCCCTTTTCTTTTCTTTTCGTGGAAACTGTCAAGCTTATTCTACAATTTATATGGAAATGCAAAGGACCTAAGATAGCAGAACTTCTACAAAATTAAGCAGAAGAGGAACTAAGTTGGAGAACTTAACCCTTTGATTTCAAAATATACTGTAAAGCTACAGTAACCAAGACAATGTGGTTTGAGGATAGATAATAAGATAATGGAACCATGTAGAGACCAGAACAGTTAGGAGAGGGATAGGGAGGACGTGTTTATAATACATATACCTGATGAAGGACTCCTGTCCTGGATGCATACAAACGCCTGTAACTCAGTATCACAAAGACACGAATGGACACAAGATTCAGACATATTACAACAGAAGATAGACAGACGGCCCATAAGCCCTTGAAAAAGTACACAACATCATTAGCCATCAGGGAAACACAAATTAAACCACAGCGCAGTGCCATTGCTCCATATGCACCAGAATCGCTAAAATTAAAATAATGGACAGTGCTGAGCATTGACACATATGTTGAAAGGTCTTCTGCGGGGCTGGGGGAAATGCCAAGTGATACCACCACTTTGGAAAACCGGCAGTTTCCTGGAACACTAAACATGCATCTACCCTCTGATTTAACAACTCCGTTCCTGAATGTTTACACAGGAAAAATGAACATTTATGTGCACACACTGACACACACACAAATATTGTGCAGAATGTTCATAGCAGCTTCATTCACATTAGCCCAATCTAGAAACAACTCAAGTATCTACCAGCCGGAAAAAGGATAAAAGGATGACAGTGGCCATTCAGTGACCATGTGGATGAATCTTAAAAATATCATGTTGACCAACAAAAGCAAAATGCCAAGAGTACATAAGGCATGAGTTCATTCAGTGAAGTTTTAGAACTGAGAGAGTTAATCAGCAGCGATAGAAATCACAACGGTTTCCTCTGGTTTCCCCCAGCAGCGCAGGATTCCTGGGGGAAGGACAGGTTCTGTGTTGATAGGGGTGTCGATCCCACCGGTGCGCTCATTTGTCAAAGCTCATTAAACAGTATGATTAGACGTCTGTGTCCCACCTTATATAAATTATACATCAACAAAGTAAAAAAAAAAAAAAATTTTTTTTTTAAATACTGGCTAAAAATACTTGGAATCCAAAAAACAAACCACAGTCAAAACACAAACCCAGACTAAGTGGAACACTGGGACCCCCTTTTCAAATGTGTTTTCTTTGATCTTCAACTTGCAAGTCCTTCCCAAGTAGGTGGGACAGAAGGAAAGTTCACCCCCGGCAGTGAGGCTAAGGGGAGAGCCCTCTGAGCAAAGGGCTAGTCCTCCCAGAGGGCTCTGTCCTCAGGGTCAGGCGGGTGAGCGCCCACTCCTGCCCTGCTCCAGGGCCCTCGAGCGGAGCTCTTGAGATCAGCTCAGGTCATGATCCCAGGTCGTGGGATCGAGCCCCGCATCGGGCTCCATGCTGAGTGCGGTGGAGCCTGCTTAGGATTCTCTCTCTCCTTCCTCCCCCTGCCCCTCTCCCATGTGCATGCGCGTGCCCCCCACCCCCCGCCTGCCCCCTCCCCCTCTGGAAGAAGAGTAACAGCCAAGGATCTAAGCGGTATAATTTTTATGGTCGGAATTAACATTTCTTTACCAGGAAGCCAGAGAGGGGAGAATAGGTAGACTTCGGAAGAAATCACACTGCCATCCACATCCACGCACGGGCACGCACGTGGGGGCATCCCACGTCCCCACCACGGGCACTGGCAAATGCCCAGTGCTAACCACATGGCGTTTTCATCTGAATAGTAAAGTTACAATCAGGTGCATGCATTAAAAAATTTTCAGCACACTGGTGTGCCCTGGGAGAAGCATGCCGTGACTTAGTGGCAGGTGTCAGACAGCTGGCTGTGAGGCGCACGGCCACAGGCCAAGGAGCTGGTCCCTGTCCCTGGCCTGTGGGTCACAAGCATAGCCCCTAACTGGGTAGAGGCCACGTGGGGTCTCTCTGTATTATTTCTTAGAACCGAGTAGGAGAGTGCAGCTGTCTCAAAGTCAAGTCAAAAAGAAAACCGACACAGTCCCTCATTCCTGGGTAGTCAGCGTCTACGCAGTGGTGTTTGTACGGGTGTGATGTTGTCAGGGCTCACCAAAGGCGAGCCGCCAGCCTGTGAGCCAGGAAGTGTGTGAGGTAGGAGACGCCTCGGCTGGTCGAGAGCAGGGACCCGGTGACACCGGATGCCGTGGTATTTGGTGCTCTCCGGTAACCAACACGTGCTTTGACCTGTTGCCCCAGGAGTTATCCAAAAGGCAAGTTGGAGAAGATACAAAATGCTGTGCCCATGGGCCTGTTCACTATAGCACCTGCGGGGTGAGGAGGGAGGCAGGTGGTCTGTGGGCCGCTGGTGAGCTTTTGGCTCTAGTATTTACCAGAAGACAGTACGTGTGGTTTTCCATCGTTAACCCGCCGGTTGGCTGCTTGGGAGAATAGGAGTGCGTGTGCACTCATGTGCGTGTGTGCGTGCACACACACACACACACACACATCCCTTTCCCCAAGCACACACGCATGTGCTTATGTTACAGACTAACACATCCGTGCACGGATGAACCCAGAGCCCGTGGGGAAGGTCTGGCCTTTGCGGGGAAGGTGGGACACGATGGAGGGCGGGGATGCAGCCTGGCTTCTCCAGATGGGGCGGCTTTAATTTTTCACCCTGCGGAGTTACGTATTGCTTTACGTAATTGTGAACCCCAACTAAACCTGAATAGGAAAGCTGTCCTTAAAAAGCAAGAACAGAATTAAAACTTAAAAAATGAACCTAACTATATCTCGAGTTGGTGGCTTAATCACAAAGCCTCTCTGCTTCAAAGAGGCTTTCAAACAGTTTGAATGTTGGAGTGCGGAGTCCTGTTAGGATGTGTCTGAAGCACGAAAAGAATTACAGAAAACCTGTGAAACTCTACTCGGTGACCAGATTGTTAGTAATCATGTTAGTGTTGTCTTGAAGCTAGTCCTTATATACACGTGCATTGAGATACGTATATTCCACTAAAATGCACCTATTAGGATAAAGCCAGTAAGTAATTACGATAATGTCGTAGGAGCTAAGATTTTTAACATAAGAGAGAATCAAGCACAAAATCAAAGGAGGAAGAGCCCTGTAATCTCAACTACAAAGACTCGGCGTGAACCCATGCTGTGTTCCTCTCTTTGAAAGAAGTAGAAGCCTATCGCGGCGCCCTCTTTGCTGTAAATTATTGGCCCAGTGATGAGCCCGTGGGAGCCCACACCCTGCGGAGTCTCACTCCCTTCCCATTAGCGGGAGCTGGGGCTCCTCAGGAAAACCCGACAGGGGTCTGGGGCGGGGAGCGTTCAGGAGGCGTCTGGAATGTGTAGTCGTGAGGGAAGCAGGGGGCCTCTCGGAGGAGGAGGAGGACTCCCAGCTGACGGGCTGCCACTGGCCGGTCGTGGCAAGATTGTCAGGAAGAATTAGGACGTCAGCGGCCTGAAGCGCCCCGAGTGTGGGAGAGTCTGTGGCTTCGTCATGATTCCTGCCTAGAACCTCACCGGCTGGCCTTCGGAGGCCGCCGGGGCTTCGCCTTGTAAACAAAAGGAAGATTCGAGCAAGTGTGGTGCTTTTCAGATAATCGCATAGTTTCTGAGGGAAGAAGGGCGACCGTAGATGCAGAGGGAACAGGAGAACCGCACTGTCACCCTCATGAAATGATGGGTGGGGGCGGCGCTCACCGGTGGCCCCAGAAGCCGCCGGAGCTGGCTCGCGGGGGGCTCTGTAACGGATGGATCCGTCCAGCAGCGCCTGGACCAGCTAATCAATCATCCCATCAGAGAGGGGAGACCACAGACACCGTGTGCCTCCCGACGTGAAGCGCGAAGGGCACACTCTGCCATCAGTTCTTGCAAAACACATCACGTCGGACTCCTGTCGAGCCTCCAGATCCAAGTGCCTGCTGGCACGAAACACGGGGAAGGGGACAGAGGCCCGTCCTGCCACGGGAGCGCGGCTGCCGAAGCCAGAGTGTAAAACACCCACAGGACAGCAGGCACAGAGGAGGAAGAGAGGGAGGGAGCCCAGACATTTCCGGAGACCGGAAACCCTGGACGTCAGAGGCCCGCGTGCACTTGTTTGGGGCCTGATTGGAACAACACAGCTGTGAAAAGGCACATGCCCTGGAGATGAAGGGACAGCATCTTAGGGTCTTGGCTGGGTCCCCATTGTCAAGGCCAGACCAGCAAGAGGAGGGCACCCAGGTTTATTTACTGTAAGTTTTACGCAGCACGGCCGCCTACATGGGGAAACGGAGGCCTGGAGGAAGGGTGCAGCCCGGTGTCATGTTCGGTTTGATGAAAGGGGGGGGTCATACAGGATAGCACAGGACAAAGTGGGGGAGGCCTGTTCGGCCAGGTTCCCGTCCCTGGTCTGCAGAGACACAGACACTCCTTTCCTCCAGGTGGAGGGAAGGGACCTCTCACGTGAGGGTCTGAAGTCCCACTTGCGGTAAGGTCAGAGCGTCTCCATCCCCCCCCTCCCCCCAGCTCCTGGTGCTTGTCAGGCTCCTTCAGCTTAAAATCCATGCTCGGCCAAGGTGCCGAGGTGGGGTGGTGTGCCCTGCCCCCCATCAGGGACGTGCTCCATTGCCATGGGGAATGACTGTTTGCACGTGTGGTAATGGTCTTGTGATGAGGCTTCTAGAAATAGCCCATAGCTCTAACAGAAACTACTTGTGGGTGAAATGTGATGTCTGGGCTTTTCTTTAGAATTTTCCAGCAGCACGTGGGCAGAGTGGGGGTCAGCAGAGGGAACAGGCTTGGCCACGTATGCTCCCGGTGGACCCCGAGGGGTGCGTATCAGGGTTCTTATTCTGTGCTTTCTACTTTGGGGGAGTTTTGAAGAGTCTTATTTTAATCTATATATATTTTTTCAACGTTTATTTATTTTTGGGACAGAGAGAGACAGAGCATGAACGGGGGAGGGGCAGAGAGAGAGGGAGACACAGAATCGGAAACAGGCTCCAGGCTCTGAGCCATCAGCCCAGAGCCCGACGCGGGGCTCGAACTCACGGACCGCGAGATCGTGACCTGGCTGAAGTCGGACGCTTAACCGACTGCGCCACCCAGGCGCCCCGAAGAGTCTTATTTTAAAGTGTTTGTGAAAATCCCACTCCCTACGTTCCCTCTGTGTGTGTGTGTGTGTGTGTGTGTGTGTGTGTGTGTGTGTAGGCCTTGCCAGGAGAGGGAGCTGGGAAGGAGCAGCAGGGCCTAGAGATGTCAAGCGTCCAGTGGGCTCGTCCTGGGGCTCCGACAGCTGGACTGACTACTCGGCATACTCCAGTGCCTGTGTCATTCCCTTACTTTATCTCATAAAGTCTTTCCACTCTTGTGTTTTCTGCCAAGTCTGGGGATTCCCTAGAGCGTGGCTCGGAGGTGAATGTGCATTCTTTTGGTTCACGTTAGTCGCAGAGTGGCAAAAGTCTTACCGTCTCATTGGCAGAGGGGCAGGTGTAAGGAGGGGCTCAGGGTTGGTGGCCTGAGACCCTCTTAAACGTTTAGTCATGGGTGTGAGTGGTTGGGGGGCGGGGGCGGGGAGCTAGGAGAGTCTGTAACGTAGCCCTGGAGCCTAGCCCTCCCTCGTTATCTTTATATTTATCGTTTTCCGTTTACCCGCTGTGTGTGGACGCACCATGCTGGCTGCTGGGGACCCCCAGGTGGAGGGAAGGTGGGGCCTCATCTCCAGAAGCTCACAGCCCAGCCGAGTGGCTCTTAGACCTTGGCTTGCGTGCCCGTCGTCTCAGGAGCTTGTGAGGAGTGAAGAGTCCCAGGCTTGCTACTGAGGGATTCTGCTTCTGCTTCTGCTTCTGCTTCGTGTCGAGAACGTTTGCTGGTCCACCCGGACTCCGTCCGCCCCGCAGTGCCAAGCACTGAGCGGGCAAGGGACACCGGTGACGCTAGGCCCCGGCCACCAGGAGCTCCGTGTTGGCGGGGGTGCGTGTGTGAGGCCAGCCGAGCCCACGTCCTCCCTTCTGTCTCCGGCACGACCTCGCGGTGGGTGGCAGTGGCCCTGATGTGTCTCCTCCCACGTGTCCAGGTAGCTGAGTCGCTGGGGAATCCCCGTCAAGGATACTGAACACCTGACATTTTGGACCAAGCAAATGCCCTTGGTTGCTTTGTGGTAGGCGGAGAGTGACTCCGTTCCCCCTCCGGGTGGATGCGGCTCCTGCGGGCCCTCGCCTGGAGCTGGCAGGTGTCGGCCGGGGGCCGGGCTTCCTTCCGCTCCTTTGGCTCCTTCTCCTCTGTATACTCCAAGGATGGGACCTGGGGAAGCCACTCCTCCTGCGGAGGGGAGGCAGCAGTGGCCCTTTGGGAGTGGACTCGTGGCGTGCCACCTCCCACAAGCCCGGCCTGGTCCAGGTCTCGGATGCGGAGGCCGCCCTTGCCAGCTGAGGAAAGGGAGGCTCGAGGGAGGCGGCCGTTTGTCTCTTCTGAAGAATCTTAGTGGAAAAGTGCTCTTGTGTCGTCGGCCTTGTCATTCTCTCTGGCACGCAGGCACTGGCGCTGGGGACCCCAGGGCGCCCTGGGCAGCGGTGGCCCGGGGCTCGGCTCTGGAGGCGGGAGGTCTGGGTTGAGCGGGACTGCGACCGGACGGAGGCTCAGGAGGGCAGGCTCCGGGACAGCAGCCTGCCCGAGTGGGGACTGAACGCTGGTCCCCACCCCCCTCCCCGGCCCAGCCGGCCGCGCTCAGCCGCTCTGACCGTTAACGCTCCTTGGGCCAAGTTCCGTCTACAGAGAGGACTGAGGCTTTGAGTTATTAACTGCTGTGATGTCATTTCTTGCTTCAAAGAAAAAATAATCAGGACCCACAGCAGGCTGTCTTTCCTTTTACTTTGCCAGGACGTCCTTGACAAATGTAAAGGATGGTCGAGTTCATCCGCTTGGACAGGGCTCAGAGATGTTCCTGGAGCGTCGCTCCCAGGCCAGACGGTGACCCGTGGCCTCTCAGGAGGCCGGGTCCCCAGGTGTTCGGTGTTTAAATTTGGGACATGGGAGGGGCCGTGGCAAGGGCAGCTGAGGCTGGTGGCAGAGTAAATCCGCCTCCCAGTGTGGCGCTGACTCTGGCCCCCACAGCACTTCAGGGCCTGTATCATTCCTGAAGTTTAAAAGGATGTCTTTGATTCTGTCCGTAGAGGAGACAGGGCTTTGCGGACAGCTCAGTCCTTGTGATGTGAGCTCCTGTGTCGGTGGTGACAGGCGCCCCTGCCTGTGCTGGGGCGGGGCCTCTGTCCTGACACCCGCCAGTGTAGTTAAATCAGGCTTTTTGCTGGGACTCTTTTTTTTTTTTTTTTTTTATTTAAAAAAAATTTTTTTTTCAACGTTTATTTATTTTTGGGACAGAGAAAGACAGAGCATGAACGGGGGAGGGGCAGAGAGAGAGGGAGACACAGAATCGGAAACAGGCTCCAGGCTCTGAGCCATCAGCCCAGAGCCCGACGCGGGGCTCGAACTCCCGGACCGCGAGATCGTGACCTGGCTGAAGTCGGCTGCTTAACCGACTGCGCCACCCAGGCACCCCTTTTTGCTGGGACTCTTAACCCATCTTTGCTGGCGTGCCTGTTCTGTGCTTAAGGAGCAACCACTCTCTTTAAGGGCCAGAAGCAGACGTGGGTTGTAGAGAGCAGGTGGTGAAGAGGGGCAGAGAGTTCCAGAACTCTCTCCCAACATCCCTGGAGAAAATTCTTCTCTGTGAGCTTTGGGCGTGTGCAGCTCTTCGGGGAATGTTGACGCTTTTGTTGATTATTGACAATCCGGACCAATGGTTTGGCATTTGAAAAGACCTAGGAACACAGCCCTGTACTGAGGAATGTCTATTTGAAGTTGAAGACAGACCTTGGTCTGGGCGGTCGTGAGCTGTGATGGTTGATTCAGTGAGTCAGCCTGGCCGGGCCACAGTTCCCAGCTATTTAGTCAAACGTTGTTCCGGACAGTGCTGTGGAGGTGTTCCTGGTTGGGATTAGCATCCAAATGCAAGTCCAGATTGGTGGACTTTTTAAAAAAATTTTTTTTTTCAACGTTTATTTATTTTTGGGACAGAGAGAGGCAGAGCATGAACGGGGGAGGGGCAGAGAGAGAGGGAGACACAGAATCGGAAGCAGGCTCCAGGCTCTGAGCCATCAGCCCAGAGCCCGACGCGGGGCTCGAACTCCCGGACCGCGAGATCGTGACCTGGCTGAGGTCGGACGCTTAACCGACTGCGCCACCCAGGCGCCCCCAGATTGGTGGACTTTGAATAAAGTAGGTCACTGTCCACAATGCGGGCGAGCCCCCATCATGTCATTTGAAGCCTGAACAGAATGGCGACTGGCCTCCTGAGCAAGCAGCAGTCCTGCCTTCCTGTCCTCAACTGCAGCTTTGGTTCTTCCCGGGGCCTTGCTGCCACCTTCCCCAGCAGATCTGGGCTCCCAGCCCCTCCTATCGCGTGAGCCGGTTTCTTAAAATCGGTCAGTCGTCCAGTCTCCGTGTGTGTGTGTGTGTGTGTGTGTGCACGTGCGTGTGCACATATCCTGGTGGTTCTTTTCCTACTGACAGTGCATCAGCCTAAGAATAAATGCTCATTAGGAGCTGTAGAAATGTCCCAGAATTTTGTATTATTTCCTGTTATTTATTATTTTACTACATGGCTTTCAAATGTTCATTTCAGTTAGGAATTACGGACAGGCTAGAGCAACAGCCCACATCCCAGAGCTAGGAGGGACCGCGAGCCACGTCCCGTTCCCAGATCGGCGGTCCAGAGCCTGTGCCGGTCGGGTCGGCATCCCCCCGGGAACGTGCAGAATGAGTGTGATTGGCCATGACCTTTGTCATTTCACCATTTGGAGTGTTCTCAGACGTGGACAGACACCTGCCAATAAGTATCTGGCGAGAGATAATAGAGATTGGCGTAGAGATAATAGATCAGTCACTTGGAGGCTGGCTGGCTGGCTGGGCACCAGGCTCGTTTAGGCTTCAGGATTTGGCTGCATAACGAAGTGTGATTTACGGTTCCGTCACCAGCCCATGCCCCGAGCCTGGGGGTGTGGGTGCGAATTTTAAAACGGCCGTGCTCCGCATGCCTGGTGGGTAATTGTGTATGTCGTGCGGCGGCCTGGCGATGAATATTTCAGAGGAAATCATAGCAGAGAATTTGCTTGCATAGCTGAAGCCGGTGCACTCAAATCTGAACAAAGCATGGAAGCAATTCCTGTCATTCGAATGGCCTCAGAACTACATCTACATAAATACGTGTACATAGGAAAATCTCCTGACACCAGAGGGCTATTCGTTTTTATTCCGGTGCCAAAAATTATAAGGAAGACTTAATGATGCAATTAAAGGTGAAAAATTGTTCCTCTTATCACAGTTTCTTCGTTATAAAAAGTAAAAGGGAACCTGTTTCGTTGCCTTATTTTCTGCATTTCAGAAAGTGTGTGCCACGTGTCGGTAATCCGCGTTTGACAAATCGTGCGGTCATTTTGAACTTCCATTCTGTCATCTCGTAAGCAAACACGACGCCCGCGCGGAGCCTGAAATGCAGTTTTAAGAAACTCCTGATGTGCGGGGCGTCTGGATTTCTCTCTCTCCTCCAAGCAGCAGCTGAAAGGGGACAGGCGTTGCTTACCCTTGGAGCGTCTCTCGAACATTAAGGCCGCTTTGAGAGAGAGCAGCCGTGCGTGCGAGGGGCCCTGCTCTGGGAAGGACGGAAAACAGAAGCACTGAGAGAAGGTCATGGGCAAGACAGAGCAGTGAGGGGCTGCCTCGCGCCTGTGCGCGCGGGCCTGGGAGGAGACGCGGGGTCACGACCCAGGGACGGGGCTGCACCTGCAGCCACAGAGTCTGGATGACAGCCTGGGGCCCCACACTGGTCAGGGACATGGAGGTCTGTGGGCCTCCACACAGAGGAGTCTCTCTGGAAAAGACCATCTCCATTTAGTTCCCGGTCTTTTTCTCTCAGTATGAAAGATCTTACATGTACGGAAAAGTATGGATAACCCCGAGGAATACCTACTGCCTAGCTTGGTCAGACCTGCAAGTTATTTTCTTAAATTTTTGTTTCAGATCTTTTATTTCTGATTTAGAGGTCAAAGGGAGCCTATACCACTGAACCTCCCTCTCTTCCTCTCCAGAAGTAACCACTACTTTGAACTTGATTTTATCACTTCTAAACATCCTTTAGTATTTTTGCCATACGTTTGTACGTGTGTCTGTAATAAATAATACGTAGTATCCCAATGATCATTCTGAAACTTTTATAAAAGGCATCACACTTAAAAGTTCTTTTGCAATATGCTTGCCGTGTTCCACTTCCTGTTTTAATATTGACTGAATTTGGCAGGTGTAGCTGTGTTCCACTTTGCTCATCCTCTGGAGTTTCACGTTCTGTGAATGTGCTATAATTTATCATTCTCCTGTTGAAAGACCTTTGAGTTATTTGGAAGTTTTTTTGAAATGGCAAACGGTGCTCCGTCTAACGTTTTTGTACACGTCTTCTCACATCCGCCTGTAGGAGATGCTCCATGTAAGAAATTTCTGGTACACAGGATGTGAACGTCAAGGCGTTACCAATTTGACTTCCAAAGCGGCTGCACGCACCCCCTCTCGCCCGCCGCCAGCATTTGCAAGAAGAATCTCTTTCAGCTCATCTTTCCTCCCATTCTCTGCATTCCTTGTAATTTCTAGTTTTTTGCCCAAAAACATGAACTGACTTTTCACTTCTGCTCGCTTTGCTCTGCGTGTCCCTGTTGCAGTGACTACGAACAGCTCTTCCTGTTTTTGCTGACCAGTGTTCATATCCTTGACTCATTGTTTTAGGAGGTAGTTTGTCCCTTTATTTTGGGTTCTTAGGGAGATGTTAAAAAATATTTAATATTAAAAAATGATATTAAAAAATACGTATGTATTTTTCTGGGTACTAATCATATACCAGTCATATACGCACTCCAAATATCTTTTGATAGTCTGTGACTTGCACGTTGTCCTTAATTATAGTGCCTTTGTCACGTACCACTTTGAAATATTTGTGTTGTCGAATATACTGATTTAAAGAATTTGTGCTTTATCCTTGTCAGATTTTGCTTTGTAATCCACCTTGAGTTTTAGCTTCGTGTACGGCATGAGGTAGGGATCTGTTTCCGGTTTCTTCCGTGTGGAGAGCTAGTGGTCTCAGTGCCACACTGGATAATCCAGCCTTCCCTTGTTGATCTGCACCATCACTCCTCCGTCAGGGAACACCCACGTTAGCATGGGCGTTGTCTCAGTCCTCCGTTCCACTGGCCCATCCGTCCTGTGCCCAGAACACATGGTCTTTCTCAGCCTCACAAAGCACCCTGATATCACACGTAAATCTTCACCTTATGTGTAATGTTTGGCGTTGTCTCGCTGTTCTCGGCCCTTTGCCCTTCAGTGTCAGCTTTAGAATAAGCCTCGTATGCCACAGAAAGCTCTGGAGTTTTTGTTAGAAACACATTGAATTCGTAAATTAAAGTGGAAGTCAACGGACATCTTTTCAATACTGAATCTTTTTGTCCATGAACCTGTATGACTCTCCTTTAATTAGCTTTCCTCTCATGTCTTTCAGAGAACTTCTGCATCTTCTCCATTAACTGCCTGCACTTGTGATGCGATCTTGGGTGCCCCCATTCCTGTCCCCAGTGGCGGTTCTGCAGGGATGGGATCCACACCCCCCAAGGGCTCCCTGCCTGCCTGTGGTTTTGGCCCGTCTTAATGTCCTTTCATCAGCTCTGCCTGGTGTGGGGGGGGGGGGCGCAGCACCGAGAGCTGGGGGTCTCCCAGGAGTGACATGGGCTTTCTTCTCCACGCAGCTTTCTTTGGGAGCAGGTTCTGAGGCTGGTGTATTAGACTCTGTTCACCGGAGGCAGTGAGATCTTAGAACCTGGAGAGTCCAGCCGTCTGATCCGATTGCAATGGGATGTGAGTGTTACTTTGGTCATTTCCAAGTGCATCTGGGCTCTTACATGAATCGTCTTCCTCAGCTAGAGAGATTTCGGATTTTTACAAGGATGTTTACGATTATTAGTGTTTCTCCTTGACCTCCAGAATTCCCTGTTCTCAGAATCCTGACTTTATTCCAAGTGAGCATTTCAGGAAGAAACTCGTTTTCTAAAGAAGTAATGGGCCACCACGGAGCCTGACCAGACAGAGCCCGGCACTCACTTGTGGCTGTTCTGTCGGCCTGAGGTCACCGGGCTCCGTGCACCCAGCGGGGCTGCACGGTGCGGGGACCGGACGCTTTCTCCGGGGGTTTATGCGGCGAAAGTCGTGCATCCCAGGAGCGATCAGGTGCCATTCCTCGGCGGTGGCCTGGAGGTCCCTCAGGTTCATCACCTTCTGATCCTGCCCTCACGGAGGTGGGGACGGGCCCCCGGGAGTCCTGCAGTTGCAAGTGACATGCTGCCTGAGTGCTAGGACGCCCTGCGAGGACAGGGCGGGAGTAGTGGGGGCCCCCGGTGAGCATGGCTCTGACCACAGTGGGGAGAGGCCCACGACCACAAGCGTGGTCAGCGGCTCGCCCTTGATTTGTCCGGTTTGTGCCCAGGGTCCAGACCCTGTGCCAGAGGCTTCTTGAAGATGGACGCCTTCGGTTCCTGTCCCCAGCAGCGCAGGGTTCCGGGGCAAAGCCCTCGAACACCTGGACCGTCCCAGGGGGCGGAGTGGGGGGGGGGGTGGTGGGCAGAGGTGGAAATTCAGCTCTGAGAGACCGGGAGTCCTGCCGGCCGTGAGTGCCGTGTGTGGGTAGAGCAGGGCTCAGGTGGTAGGCGGATCGTGCACAGGGCCTGAGGACAGCATAGCACCCGCCCTGCCGAACAGAACACGACCTGATGTAGCGAGGGCCAAGGTGCCTCCCGACCGTGGCCCCTGTGGTCAGGGGTGCCGCTCGCAGCTGGCTCGGTCATGTCCGCAGCCCCGCGGTGTGACCCAGGCGAGCCGCTCAAGGTCTCTGCCCGTCTTCTCATCTGTAGGAGGGGAGCCAGTGCGGGCTGGGCACGGGGCCGGGAGGCAGGGCAGCAGACAGGAGTGCAGAGTGCAGGCCCCAGAGGAGGGGGACACGAGCTGCCGCACCTGATCTGGCAGTGGAGAGGGGCTGCAGCCGGCCAGAGGCCCGTCCCCACTCACACAGTGTCCCCAGGGCCCAGGGCCCCACCTTCCAGAGCCTTCCCTCTTGGCCAAGAGCTTCCCTGGCCCAGCACCTTGGTCATCCAGCCCCTCTCCCAACATCCCCCAACCCCTCCTCCCTCCCCCCCCCCCCCCCCCCGCCCCGTCCCCTGAGCCAGGGACGCTTTTCCAAGTCACATCGCCTTCCCTTCCAGAGCTCAGCTCCTCCTTGGGAAATGTCTGGCCGACCCGCTGACTTTGCCCCGGTCAGGAGGGCCCTGATTGCATGCATCAGACCCTGAAGGTGGTGGACACCCCTCTGTGCTGAGTGGGCTGCTGCCACTGAGACCCAGCCTCCCGACCGTGTCCCTGGGGACCGACGGTAGTGCCTGCCTGTGTTAGGCTTCGTGGAAGCCGGAGCTGGTTTTCCATTGTGATACGAATTTTTTATTTATTAATTTGCTATTGTGATATAATTTACCGAGTCAGCAAAAACAAGTAATCCACTGAAGCAACGCTGCAGAACTCCGTTTTCCCCTAGCACAGTGCCCTCTGGAAGTGTGGCTGTTCGGCCTTCTGCTGGACCTGGGGGGTCTTGTGGGGCTGCAGCCGTCAGAGCCTTGGAGTTCCGGCGGGGGGGGGGGGGGTGCGGCCCTGGGCCCGCCTCACACTGACTTCCGCATTCCCTTACATCACAGGCCCTTAAGCAAATTAAGTGTGTAAACAGGGTTCCTTAGAGAAGCCTACATTCTGGAGCATCCCCAAGTAGTCCTGAAAACCTTCTTCTCTCGGCATGGCAATGCTGATGAGCAGTCTTACAGTTGGCAGAGCCCTGGTGTTTTCTGTATGTGGACCAGTCACCTCCAGCATCTGGAAAGAAAAAGGCGTGTGTCTTTAGGTTTGCTCCCAGAGGCCCACCTGCCCGTCTCCCCGGTGCATCCAAGTGAGTGGGTTTGGGTGTGTGTAACTTCATACAGTCGTTGCTCCTGCCGTGGGGCTTGTGACAGAGCTTGGAGGGGAGAGGGGGCCACGGAGAGAAGAGGCCCCGAGGACAGCGGGAGAATGGTCGGGTGAACAGGAGGGACAGGGTGGCAGACGCCCCCTGGGAGGAGGGCCGGATCAGCTGGCTGCTGGGAGACACAGGAAAGACCTCGAGGAAAGAATACGGCTGAGAAAACTCAGCCAGTACCCGCTGCTGGGGTAGCAGTGTGTGCAAAAGTGGGGGTGAGGCTAGAAGGGTCTGGTGTTTGGGGGGAGATCGAGAGGGTCCAGTGTCAGGCAGGAGGTGGGACAGGGCCCGTGATACCAGAGGATTGTGGCGTGTTGAGTAGTTTGGACGTTATCCTGAAAGCGGCGGGCGCTTAAAAACCACACTTGTGACGAGACAGGAGTCCACTTGGTTAGAGAGGGTGGCCTGGTTACAGGGGGGAGGCAGGCTGGAGGCCCAAGTGCAGATGGAAGGTCAGTGCGGCCGCAGAGGCTTTAGCAGCATTTCGCCAAGTGTGCATTGTTAGTTGGTTTCAGTTCCAACACGGATATTTCATGTATTTATTTATTTTTAAATGTTTATTTATTTTGAGAGCGCTCCCACAAGGAGGGGAGGCGCCGGGAGAGTGGGAGAGAGAATCCCACGCAGGCTCCACACTCAGCTCAGAGCCTGATGCGGGGCCTGATCTCACGAATCCGTGAGATCATGACCTGAGCTGAAATTAAGACTCAGGTGCTGAACTGCCTGAGCCCCCCAGGCGCCCCTCCCAGCACAGATGTTTTTAGTTTTAATAGTTACGTTGATTTAAAGAAACTAATGGGGCAGTGCGGTGGACTTAGGTGTCACAGAGCACACAGAAGCATGCTGATGTAATTATTTTTTGTTAAGTTAAAAAAATTTTTTTAATGTTCATTTCTGAGAGTCAGAGACAGAGCATGAGCAGGGGAGGGGCAGAGAGAGACAGAGACAGAGTGTGAAGGAGGCTCCAGGCTCTGAGCTGTCAGCACAGAGCCCAACGTGGGGCTTGAACCCATGAACGGTGGTGAGATCATGACATGGGCGAAGCTGGGCACTTAACTGACTGAGCCACCCAGGTGCCCCTGGTGTAATTGTTAAAAACATAACCACAACGGAAAGGATGCTGTCATTGGCCAGAAATCACGAGAAAATGGAACTCTAGAGAGAAGAGGGAAAACATCAAATCTACCCAGGGGAACCTGCCAGTTAATTTCTAGGGTCTGCAGGAGGGTTTGTGTGAGCCACAGGCCAGAGACAAACCCCTGGAGACTGTTCAGAAACTAAGCAAGTGCTGGTGTTTGCCTTTCTTGGCCTTGGCCATGGAAGTCGAAGAACAAAGAAAGAAAATACCTCCTTTCAGAGATGCCACCATAGTCCGGGATTCATGTGGGTTTGGAGCCCTAATTTATGTGACTTATTTGTCCTAAAGAATTTCAAGCGGAAAATTTAGTTGAAAGTAATCTCGAGATAATCGTGTCCTTAGGTTCAGGTAGAAGTAAATACAGTTTTTTCCCCCAAAGAAAACCATTTTTGATGCAAGCTTCAAAGAATTCCAACAGATAAAAGTTCCCAGCATCTTAAGCTCGAAAAGGGGCAAAACCACGAAGGAACAAGGAAGCCGGCCACAAAGAGCAAAGATTAGCAGAGAAAACAAACTTCAGAGAGACCCGCAAAGACTGCAGCCTGTAGGGTTATCTGGGATGTGCGTGACCGTAAGCTCACTGTGCCCAAAGTCGTGGAAAGGAGCATACCGGGCACAAGAACAAGGAAATCTGTAAGGCACGTTCAAAAATGGGCTGGACGAGCCTCCCAGGAATTGTGGTACGTCGAAGAGCTGCCCAACGAGCCAGAAAGTACCTCTCCCAGGGAGACCGAGCTCAGTGACACAGAATAGTGAGAAGATCCTGCCCCTGCCCGGTCCAGCTCCTGAGAAATTAAAGAGAATGCAGAGGGGCAAGTGACGATGTCCCCAAGATTGATGGAAGCCCCCGACTCTGGGGGATCTGATGGATCTCTAGCGGGACATAGAGTGTACGGAAATGGAAATTGCAGAACTCCCAAGACCGAGTGTCTCACAAGCAGGCAGACAGAAGGGTTAGGTTTCCTGTGAAGGAGGGACAGGCGGACTGGGGCATGAAACAGCGGAGGCCGGATGATGGTGCAGTAACGTCTTTAAAAATGGAGCCGACTTAGCCTGCTGTATCCAGCAAAACTACCTTCTGGGAAAGAGAAGGATGTAAAGACATTTTTAGACAAAGGAAAACCGACAGGGGTCCCTACTGGAAGACCTTCTCGCTAGTGGAGCTTCTGACAGCCGTTTCAAGAAGGATAGTGATTTCAGAAGAGTCTAGATGCAAGAAGGAATGATGGTCCGAAAAAGGCAAGGTCATGAGTAACTCTAAACACTGCTGTATACAACCAGGACGAAAAGGATATCTGAACTTGTAATGTTACAAAGTCAAGGTAGAACTGGAGTCTTGGCCAGTAAGAGCATTTTGCAGGGGGACGTCTCTGGTGTGCCTCTAGCGAAGATACTCCTCACTTGTGTATTGCTTGGGAAGGTAATAGAGACCACGAGTAATCTTGGACCCCAAGTTAAATATGCACGTTAGTCTTTGTAGAGTAACTATTAAAATAATGGAAACAGTTCAGTAACTTCCAGAATAGTTGGGGCTGGGGCTTTGGCATAAAGGCGGAAAGTTAACTCAGTGCAGTTGTAGACAAGAAAGAAAAATAATAGGAAAAGTGGAATACGTACACATTTCAAAATAAGAGGATGTAAATTAATCTGAATATATCAGGAATCACACTCAGCAGGGACCCAACTCCACAGGGACCATGTCTGGGGTTTTTTCAAATCCAATATCGTACTAGTTATAAGAGAAATATAAAGACCCAGAAAGGGTACAAGTAAAGGGTGAAAACCACATGCCAGGAAAATCACATCTCAACAACTAGCAACAAACTATCAGAAATTAAAATTTTTAGTGGCGCCTGGGTAGCTCAGTCAGTTAAGGGTCCGACTCTTGATTTCGGCTCAGGTCATGATCTCACGGTTCGTGAGTTTGAGCCCCGCGTCAGACTCTGTGCTGACGGGGCGGAGCCTGCTTGGGATTCTTTCTCTCCTCTCTCTGTCCCTCCCCTGCCCCCTAAATAAATAAACTTTAAAGTTTTCAAAACACCGTTTTTATTTTTAAATTTAATTATTTGTTTTTATCAGGTACAATTACCATAGTGTTATGTTAGTTTCAGGTGTACGATATGTTTCAGCAATTCCGTACGTTTCTCGGTGCTCTTCGGGATAAGTGTGCCCTTCATCCCTTTATTTCGCCCGTCCTCCCATCCTCCTCCCCTCTGGCAGACACCAGTTCTCTGCATTCGAAGTCTGGATTTTTGTCTCTTCTTATTCTCTGTTGTTCTTTGCTTTGTTTTTGAAATTCCACGTGTGAATGAAATCATGTGGTGTTTGTCTCTGACTTACTGCACGTAGCATAATACTGTCTGGCTCCGTCCGTGCTGTTGCAGATGTAAAGATCTCATTCTTTTCTGGGACCGAATAATATTCCATCGTGTGTACATACCACATCTTCGTTATCTGTTCCTCTGTCGATGGACGCTTGGGCTGCTTCCGTATCTTGGCTGTTGTAAATAACGCCACAATAAACATAGGGGTGCCTGTGTCTTTTTGAACTTGTGTTTTTGTTTTCTTTGCAGAGTGGATTACTGGATCATCTGGTAGTTCTTATTAACTTTTTGAGGAACCTCCATACTGGTTTCCACCAGTTTGCATCCCCACAGTGCTCTGGGGTTCCTTTTTCTTCACGTCCTCGCCAACACTTGTCATTCTTGTTGTTGTTGTTGTTTTTTTAATTTTTCTTTTTATTTTAGCCGTTCTAACCGGTGTGAGGTGGTATCTCACTGTAGTTTTGATTTGTAGTTCCCTGATGCTTAGTGATGGTGAGTGTCTTTTCATGTGTCTGTTGGCCATCTGGATGTCTTCTTTGGAGAAATATCTATTCAGGTCCCCTGCCCATTTTTACTTGGGTTATTTGTTTTCTTGTTTTTTGTGTTTTTTTTGGTATTGAGTTGTATAAATTATTTGTATATTTTCGATTTTAACCTCTTATCAGATATGTCATTTGCAAATATCTTCTCCCAATCAGTAGGCTGCCCTTTTTGTTTTGTTGATGGTTTCCTTCTCTGTGCAGAAGCGTTTTATTTTGTTGTACTCCCAATAGTTTAATTTTGCTTTTGTTTCCCTCACCAGAGGAGACATATCCAGAAAAATGTTGTTATGGCTGATGTCAAAGAAACTACTGCCTATGTTTTCTTCTAGGAATTTTAGGGTTTCAGGTCTCACCTTTAGGTTTTTAATCCATTTCGGTTTATTTTTGTTCAAAACACTATTTTTAAGAGTGTCAAAAAATATCAGCTGCTGTGGGAAAATCAAGCAGAAGATGTTTAACAGATCTGTATCCTGAAAACTATAAAACGTTGCTAAGAATAATTAAAGAGCTAGGTCAGTGGTAAGCTGTACCATGTTCATGAGTCGGGACTCTCAATATTGTTAAGATATTAATCGCTCCAAATTGAGATATAGATTCGATGCAATTCCAATAAGTCCTAGCAGGCTTTTTGGAGAAATTGGCAAACTGGTTGTCAAATTCTTGTGGAAGTGTAAAATACTTAGAAAAGACAAAATCAACTTTGATGAAGAACAAAAACAATAGAGGAGTAGCACTACCTGGTTGTTAACTCAGTGGACAGAGCATAGTCTTTTCAACAAACTACCGGAACAGGTAGATATCCGTGTGCTTACACATGGACTTCAGCTCCCACCTTATGCCATACGCATATAACATATGCAAAAGTGAACTCAAACTGTATCACAGACCTAAATGTAAAGCTTAAAACCATTTTAGAAGAAAACCTTTATGCCCTTAGGTTAGGCAAAGATTTCTTAGAAATGACACCAAAAGCAGTATTCATAAAAGAGCAAAGTAATAGACTGAACCACATCAAACTTGAAAATTCATGCTCCTCCAGAGTCAATATCGAGGATAACAGACGAGTTATAGACACAGAGATGTGTTTGTAAAGCACATAGCTGATCAAAGACTTGTATTTAGAATATATAGAAAGTTACTCAAGTCTCAACGATGAGAAACAAACAATCCATGGGAAAAACTTGGACGCTCCACCAAGAATGTCATATAAGCACATCAAAGGTGTTCAGAATCATCAGTCATTAGAGGAATGGTAATGTGTAAATCAACGCCATAGTGAGATCCTACCACTTGCCTATGAGAGTGGCCAACGTTAAAAATACCATTTCACACGTGGCCTCTGGGGTGACCGCCCCGGAACGCCACCTGCTGCTGGTGGGGCTGTGCAGCGGTGCAGCCACTTTGCAGATAGCTTGGCCGTGTCTTCTGAGTTAAAATACTGCCACCGTGTGATCCAGCCCTTCTACTCCTCGGTATTTATCCCAGCAAAATGAAGGCATCTAGCCATAGAAAGACTTGTCCACAAACGTTCACAGCAGCTCAGTTTGTAATCAAACCGGAAACAACTCCGTGTCTGTCAACAGGCAGACAGCTCTGGCGAATAGACTCTCTAAGAGAGCCGCGTTTCTGAGCAGTTACAGGCAGTGGCCACGCAGTGACATGGCCAAATCTCAGGGCAATAGTGCCGCGTGAAGGTAGCCAGACAAAAGTACGTGCCATATGGTTCTATCTGTACAGAAGCGGGGAAGTGTAAACTCGTGTGTAGGACAAAAGTAGGTCAGTGATTGCCTAGAGACTGAGAGGGATGGAGGGGGAGATCACAGAGGGCACGGGGAAACTTGCGGGTGATGGATGTGTTTCCTCTCCTGAGCGCGACGGTGGTTTCACAGGTGTAGACACGTATCGAAACCTGTGCGATTTTATACTTTCAATATGTAAGTTTATTGTATGTCAGTTCTACCTCAAAAAAAGCTGCCTAAGATAAACAAATAACCCAACAAAAGTAGGTGTGTAGTATGGTCGCACCACACTCCTGTCCCCCTCTCCAAAGGCTTAAAGGCAAAAGCATTGGTTGACATAAAGGAGATCGTGTATATTGATACTGTTCAGTACACCGGGAAGATAATACGGTTGAAAATTTGTATGCGTCTAATAACGTGCTTTCCAAATACATAAAACAAAGATCGGCAGAACCTTGAGGAGACATCAAATCCGGTGTTGTAATGGGATTTTTAACACCTTTCTGTTATTGATAGCACATAAGATGACAAAATCAATCAGGATTTATAGGAGATCTGAGCAACACTATTGATTAAATTTATCTTATGGACACATACAGGACATCGTATCCAAGAACTCCAGAATATATACTCTTATACACACCTGGTGACGATAGCTGGCATTTACCTACTATTTACTATGTTCCAGGCATTATCCTAACTACCTTACGTTGTGTAATTTGTTTCGTCTATAATATTTCACAGATGAGGAAACTGAGGCACAGGAAGGCCAGTAACTTTGTCTTGATCACACAGCTAATTAGTGGCAGACCCAGGGTTTAAACCCAGGCACTCTGGCTCGGTCCCGTTCTTGATTGTTCAGTGTGCTGCCTTAGGGTGTGTGTGTGTGTGGAAACTAATTGTCCTCCCCTCGCAAAACCAAATCTAAACAAGCAAAAGAATCAGCATCGTGTAAATCACATTCTCTTATGACACAGTTGAGTTACAAATCAATAATCAAAGAAACCTAAAAAGACAAAACAAAGTAAAAACGAACCACATATGTTTATAGATTTAAAAAATGCTAATAAATAAGCAAGCTATGATTTAGGCAAGTAAATCACAAAATGAGGTAGAAATTTCTTAGAAGTTAAGGATAGTAAAGATACTATTCAGCTGTGGAATATAGCTGAAGCGGGGCTCATAGAAGAAAGTTTATAGCCTTAAATGCTTGCTTGTGTCGGAAATGAAGAGAAGCCGAATATTAACTAGCTCATCATCTGTCTTATCTTAAGAGAAAGGACCAAATGACCTAGATGTAATTCGAAGCCACTCTGCATTTGTGTATGTTAGAAAATACCGACAACAAAAAACCGGCAACTCAGTAGAAGAAAGTCTGCAATGAAGATAACAGTGGAAGTGAATGGAACATACAATATTAGCAGATGTAAAATGGAACCAGAAGGTTGGTTGTTGAACAACACGAAAGTAACGGACTTTGAGCGGGATCTAGAATGGAGAGGAGGAGAGGCCTGCGTAAACGTGGTATTAAGAACCTCCAGCAGGGGGCGCCTGGGTGGCTCAGTGGTTAAGCGGGTTAAGCTCAGGTCATGGTATCGTGAGTTCAAGCCCCGCGTCGGGCTCTGTGCTGACAGCTCGGAGCCTGCTTTGGATTCTGTGTCTCCCTCTCTCTCTGCCCCTCCCCTGCTCATGCTGTCTCTCTGTCTCTTAAAAATAGATTAATCATTAAAAAACTTAAAAAAAAAAATCTCCAGTAGGATGCCCCAGTGTCTCTCTTTCCCTCCTTCCTAACACACGCTAGTCAGCCCTCCTGTCAGCCACCTCTGCATGGCCACGGCCGGTACTCCTCGTCCCTTGCTGTCTTGACCCTTGACCCTCTCACGTTCCTGTGTCTCCTCCCACCCCTTTCCCCCCACCGTGTATGTTTCCTGCCTGGGCCACAGGCCAGCCGCCTGCACTCTGGACTGGACGCCTAACGGTGTCTTCGGCTCAGCATGTCCACACAACAGACTCACAACCTCCCACCAAAACACTCCCACAAACTGCCACAAACCTGGCCTCATCTTGGGAGATGGTAGCTTCCTCCTTCTGGTCGTTCTGGCCAAACATGCTGGGTGTATCCTTGGTTCCTCTCCTCTCATCCCCCATAGTGTCCTTATCAGCAGCATATTTTCATGGCTCAACCTTCAAAACTTTTCTAGAATTTGACCTCTTCTCCGAAGCTGTGCTGCTACCCCCTTGGCCTGCATCACTCACCCCTCTTGATTTTATGATTTCCGCGGTCTCCTGACTGATCTCCGTGGGTCTGCCTTTCCCTACCCTGCCGGATGCCAAGTCTGTTCTGCGCGCACCAGCCAGAAGCATCCTTTGGGAGCACGGTCTTTCCTCTGCTAGGAGCGTCCAGAGTTCATGAGAACAATCCAGTGACCAGGGCGGCCATGGGGATCTGGACCTTCTCCCAACGGCGGCTTCTGCTTGCTCACCTCGCTCTTCCCTGCAGCCACGCTGATCTCTTCACTGCTTCTGGAATGTGCCGGGAAGTCTGGAACCTCAGGGTCATCTCATTTCTCCCCCCGCCCCATCCACGTGGCTTTCCCTTCTTGGGTCTGTGTTTAAATGTCACCTTAGGTGATAGATCAGATCACTGTATTTAAATTGCAGACCAGCCTGCCCCTTCCCCAGTATTTCACACCCCTCTTCCTCACCTCACTTTTTCCAGAGCATGTCACCATCTCTTACCTTATTTATTTAGTAAACAGGTAACAGGAGTCGTGCGGGTATCACACGGGAATCTGTGGCCGTGGCCCCCTGAAAGCCAAGTGTTGGGAGCCCCGATCCGGAAGTTGACCGTGCATGCCCGAACTAAGGCCCAGACACGGAAGGAGGGGCCGAGCTGAACCCATTAGCGGGCAGGGGGGCGTTGGCTGGTGAGGAGCCTCCCCTCCCCGCCCCCACTTCCAGCGGGCTTCGAGTCCCTGGTAGCGCCCTCGCCCTCCGAGGAGCGGGGGCCACTCTTCAGCCACGGCCAGTGACCGGCGTCCGAGGGCAGGTTCCCTCCCCGGGTGGCTGTGCAGCAGGAGCTGGTCTGCCTTCTGTTACTGCTGGTCGTCCGGGCAGGAGGGCCAGCGAACCGCCGGCTCCTCTCAGAAGCCTGTGCTTATGTCAAGGAGGCGGGAATGTCAGAATCACGGCCTTCGGGCTGCGTGAGCCTGGCCTGGGGCAGCAGCCGTGGTCCCGCCGGGCACTGACCACCCCCGTGTTCTCTCTCGCAGTCCGAGCCCGAGGGCTTCTCCCACTTCCACTTGTACGTGTGCGCTGCTTTCCTGGGGAGGTGGAGGAAGGAGATTCTAGAAGAGCGGGATTTCCAGGTAAGTAAATGCCCTTTTGGGGGGGGGGGGTGCTGAGCTTGATCCTGTCTGGGAGGTTTAGTGAGCTGAGTCCACAGGGCTGTTTGGGCCAGGGCTTTGGGCCGGGCGCTTGTGGTGAACCGCTGACCTGCAGTCGTTGGAAAGCTGTCACAGCCAGGAAAGCGCGCAGACCAAGGTCACCCATGGTCACCCGGGGCCCATGCCACACCGTGCGTTCAGAGATGCCGCTGTCCCCCAGGCTCCCGGAGGCCCTTCCTGAGCCCGTGTGTATGTGTGTCCTCGGCAGTGGGGCCCCAGGGGCGGCTGCAGGGCTGTGATGGGTTAGGGCAGGTGCTGGCCCACGAGCAGGCAGCCTGGGCGCCTGGGCACCGGGCGGCTGTGTGACTCCGGCACGTCGCTTAGCCTCTCTGGGCCAGTTTCCTCCATGACTTAGTGGAGAGCCACAGTGGCACCCGTTCATCAGCTCTGTGCTCGGCTGGTCACTCTGTGGGGGCTGAGTCCCCGGCCTCTGTCCCCACCCAACTGGGCCTCCGTGTGCTGGCCCAAGTACCATGGTGGGTGTTGGCCCCTTCACAGGGTGACCTCCGCTGTTACCCAAGGTGCTTTAGTCTTCCTGCCCAGTGATCCAGGAGGGTGGGGCCTCTCGGGTACACTGAAGAGAACGGCGGTGGGGACCGGGGACCGGGCTGTGCCCCAGCCGGCTGGGGGTCACTCTCCGGCCACTTCACCTCCTTGGGCCTCTTGTCTTTTAGGTGAGGGACAAACTAGGAGACTCCGCGGTCCTAGGTCACAGTGTGGTGGCTCCCGGCTGTCTTCGTGGCCTTGTGGCACCCTGGCTCCCTGTGGGAGGTTTGGGAGAACAGTGGGGCTGAGCCGCCGTGCAGAGTCTGCTGTTTATCTGAGGGAGAAGCGCCCAGCTTCCCTGGGGCCCAGCGGCCGGCTGCAGTCTGACCCTGGCCGACATTCCCCGAGTGCCTCCTGGAGAACAGCTCACTCATGCAGGTGGCCGGGGCTCACGGGGCCAACCGCGTTTGGAATTCTCATTGCTGCCCTGATGGGGGCTCTGCCTGCCCTGGCGGGGGAGGCACAGCTCAGGGGGGTGGGGGTTGATGAAGCCGTGGTGAGCCGTGCAGGAGAGTGTGCTAAGGTGGGAGGCTCGTCACCGTCCCGGAAATCACTCTCCAGCCCCAACCCTGGGCAGCCCTGAGCCACACGTGCCTGAGAAATGGCCCTCACCCCCTGGTGCTTCAGTTCTTGCTGGGGAGAGGGACTCGTGACAGGTGAGTGACCTCACACGAGGGGCTTTGCCACCCGGCCCTCCGTTTCCTGCTCCCCCAGTAGGGAGAGTGCCACCAGGATCCCCTTCCCACAAGTGGCTCAAGTCTCAGAGACTGTGCCGGGCAGCTTATGTTCTCGTCCCTATGAAGTGCCACAAAGGGGCTGTTGCAGGGCTGGGACCCCCCCCCCCCCACCCGGGGCCGGGGGACAGCAGGTGGGAACAGCCCTGGATGCAAGGGACCTGAGCCAGGACTGGGGCGGGTGTGCGGCCTGGAGCTCGCTGTTGGGCTGGCCCCTGCCCCTCCTCGCCCCTGGCCCCTTTGGTCCTCCTGTCTCCCCACCCCTCACACAAGAGCCCGCAGGAGGGGACTGTCCAGGTGACCCCAGGCAGGGGCTGTCCTGGCGCCTTGGAAGAAGTGACACCAAGTCCCACCCTTTGCTAGCCCGCCATCTTTTATCAGTGTTTCTAGGAGCCCCGTGTGTTTGTGGTTTGCTTGCTGGCCTGTGGCAGTCAGAGGGTCTGCCTGGGGAGTCCTGCTCACTGGCCGAGATTCGTGGGGCTGGGAGACGAGCGGAGCCCGGGGGAGCGTGGGGAGCCGGGGAGGAGTGGGGCATTCATCCTCCCCCGGACTCGTGCTGGCCGTGAGAATGTCACAACGCGCTGTGGAGGGTTGAACTGAATGGGAAAGGAAACAAGAAAACGGAAAGAGCCTTTGGAGTCCCAGGGAGCCCGGGAATTGGGTTTGCAGTTGTGACATTTTAGGAAAACGCCTCTGTGTCCATGGAGGACAGCCTGAGCGACGGAGCCCAAGAGCTCCGGGCCTCCAGCAAGAGAACATCCTGGAGGAAGGCGTTCCGGGCCCGCCCTCTCTGTGCAGAATGGTAATTTGGCCCTTGGGAAATAAGTGTTGCTTTAAGTCATTTCCGTAGGAACAGAATCTTTTCCTGAGGAGGAAGCTCCCCAGAAGCAAGGCAGAACCCCTGCAGTGTCACCAGGGCCCCCCCCACCCCCGCTACGGGTGCTGGGTCGGGGGGGGGTGGGTGACAGGCTTTGCCCCCGGCTTCAGCTCCCCGGGACTTGGCCAGGCAGTGCCGTTGGGTGCTGTGGCTTCTGAGGCTCGTCCAGGCTAGGGATGGTACCTTCTGGAGTGGGCGTTCACTCCTGTCCTGAGCCTTCATGCCCCGGAGCTTTGTATCTTCCTGGGGGACCGGCCGTCGCGGCCGGTGACCCTGTTTCCCAGCCGTCCCGCGGGCGCCAGAGCGGGCCCCTTTCCGCAGCTGCCTGTCCCCATCCTGGCCGGCCACTGAGGTCCGAGCCCGGGTTCTGCCTTCCTTTCTGCCTTTTCCTCACAAGGTTCTGTAGGGTCTTAGGGGTGGAAGATGCTCCCTGTGCACAGCCTTCTATCCCCTGGCCAGGCACCTGGCAGCCCGTCTCTTCCTAGGCCCCTGAGGGGGCTGTTTCCCAGCAGGAGGGCCCGTGGCACAGAGAGAGCACAGCCGAACCCCCCCCCCCCCCCCCCAACCCCAGCCCAGGTCAGGCACATGTGGCCGAGTCAGCCGTTGAAGGGCCGGCTCCAGCACGTCCAGCGGCTTGGAGCCTGGCTTGGCTCCTACCGCAGAGGCTCGAGAGCTGCCCCAGGACTGTAGCCTTGCCTGTGAGGCACGTGTCCCCCTCGGAGCACCGACGGGACATGTGGCAGAGCTCCAGGCGGCAGCTTCCCTGGGATCTCTGGCTGGTTTATAAGTACAGCGTTACAGAGAGTTGAAGATCAGCCACTCTAGAAAATGATTTTCTTCTCACCTCCAAAGTCTGAGCTGCGTGGTTCGGTGCCCCAGGACCCCAGGGGTCTGAGCCCAGCCCCTTGTAGCCCCCGTCCCTCTGGTCCTCGCTCCCAGCCAGCCGTCCCTGACTACAGGGCATGGCTTGCCCAGCCAGGGTGTGACGGAGAGGGCAGCGTGCAGCCGGGCCGCTCTGGTCCCGCTGGCCTGGACGGTGACCCAGAAGCAGCCTTGTCCTAGGATGCTCTGTGACACGGGGAGTCCTCTCCACATAGGAACTGGCATCGTTGTTTTGATTTCGAAGAGAGCGAGTCCCTTAGACACACGGTGGCCGTGTGCAGTGCTTTTTAAGAGGAAGGAGGGTAATTAGTTAAGTCAGGGTGAGCAGAGTCGGAACTTCCCATCGGAGCCACGGCCTTCTCGCGGGTCCCGACATGCTTAGCGATCTGCACGCGTGTCCAGTCCGTCAGTCCGCTGCTGCCTCTCTGCCGGTGGATGGCGAGCCTTGTTAGCAGAGACAGGAGCCTGCGAGCACAGGGCAGGACTGGCGGAGGATCCCACAGAGAGGTGCTGAACGTGAGTGGACGCCTGGCTGTGCCCCTCAGCGGACGTGAGAAGGCCCGGGTGCCGCGCAACAGGTGGGGGTGGGAAGGCCCGGGGTGCTGGCCTGCTGGGCTTGGCCCAGGCGCCTGGTCCTTTGGCTCCTGTGGGTGGCGGGTGGCAGGTGGCTGCCACGTGGGACCGGGCAGGACCAGGTGAGTGCAGCGCCTGTGGGCGGGGCTTCCATCTGCTCTGATGTTCTTGGTCCCAGGAGACGGTCAGTTGATGGATGGTCCAGCGCACCCCTCGCGGCCCTTCCTCTGGGCCAGGTCCTGCTGTCGCCCGACTCAGTTTCTACCCATGTGTGTGGGGTGCATTCAGCTTCGTGCGGGGCTTGGGACAGGGGCCCGTGGGGCCGGAGCAGGAGCCTGTCACAGGGATAGAGCAGGGCAGGGGCCGCAGCAGAGGGCAGGGGCCGCCACTGGACATCCTGTTCTGCAACCAGGAGGAAGTCGATGAAGCTGGCGCTGAGCGTGCAGGGGGCCGGGGGTCCCAAGACGAGCCTGAGAAGGACGGAGCCGGGAAGGCCTCCTGGGCTTTCCTAAGGCGGGGCGCTGTCCGGAGGGCAGGGGTGTGAGGACCCGATTCAGCGGGAGAATGACTCCGGGGTAGGGGGGCAGACTCGGTGAGGGGGCAGGTGGCACAGGAAGGACTCAGGCTGGCAGTGTTCCCATCGGGCTGTGAGGGGGTTGAACGGCAGAGAGGATGGTGTCCTATGTGGCCAGAGCGGCGCCTCTGCAGTTAGAAATCGTGGGGCAGAGACTTCTGGGAGCTTGGACACAGCGCTCCTCCGTGAAGGTCTTGATTTGTGCGCTCTTCTGTCTGTGCGCTAAACTCGAATTTAAAACTTTCATAAAACAGAGAATTGACGCAGCAGGCCTAGGAGGAGACGCGGTGGATCTGAGGAGGGTGGAAATAAGGTTATTATGAATCTGGATGGGAGAACATAGGGGCGGCCCGAGGGCTCCGGGTGGGGTCTGGTTGTATAAGCCACAACCGTGTCTGCTTAGTTTTTGCGGAACGTTCACAAAGTGAACCGTCCGACCTGCGCCATAAAAGTTGTCAAAATCTGAAAAGCTGGAACAATGTGGGCACTAGTCGCTGAGTATAATCCTTTACAACAAGATACTAACAGAGTTAACACTGAATCATCAGGCATTTGGAAACTGGAG
This sequence comes from Prionailurus viverrinus, assembly GCF_022837055.1. Classification (NCBI taxonomy): domain Eukaryota; kingdom Metazoa; phylum Chordata; class Mammalia; order Carnivora; family Felidae; genus Prionailurus; species Prionailurus viverrinus. The sequence continues at coordinate 136,635,112 of NC_062567.1, forward strand.
AGGCCGCTCGAGAAGAAAGTGACCCTGTAAACGTAGAAGAGCTTTAAGAACACGTGTGATGTGACGTGTTGGGCTTGAACACGGCCAAGATGCTTTAATTATATAAAACCAGTAAAGAAAAATACCCTTTAACTCCAGAAGTTAGATATGGAAAGTGAAAGTCAACATACGGTCAAGGTGATAAAGGAATTATTGAGTGAACATAGCACCAATGACGGGGTCAGAAAATGGAGCTCATGAGTAGAATTGAGAACATCTTACTTACAGGGGGGCCTGGGTGGCTCAGTCATGAGCATCTGAGTCTTGATTTGGTCTCAGGTCATGATCTCATGGTTCGTGAGTTCGGGCCCCATGTTGGGCTCCACAGCGAGTGCAGAGCCTGCTTGGGGTTCTCTCTCTCTCTCTCTCTCTCTCTCTCTCTCTCTCTCTCTCTCTCTGTGTGTGTGTGTGTGTGTGTGTGTGTGTGTGTGTCCTTCCCCTGCTCACGCTGTCTCTGTCTCTCTGAAAAATAAATAAACTTAAAAAAAAATCTTACTTAGAAGGCATTTACAAATGTCAGTCCAGTGGACCAGCCTTCCTGCAAACCCAGATATGTGGGTGATACAAATGTTCTCCTGCGTTTTGGGAGGGGAGACAGCAGAGATTTGGGGGGGAGTATAAAATGCCAGAATTGCTGCAAAATGAAGTAAACAACAACAACAACAACATCCTTGAATGGACCCATAATTTTGGGATAAGTTCCAACATTTTCAAAAGTCTTACCTTTAAACATGGTTCTGAGGCCAAAACCTGTCTTCCCGAGCAAGTTCTTTCCAACTCTCGAGAAACCTGTCACCATGTGGCCTGTGACCCGCGAGCTTGCCTATGTGTCACAGAGCTCTAATCACTGCTGACCTGTGTCTGTGTGCCCCCCGCGTGTGTGTCTGCATACGGAACTGACCCTGTGAAGCCGTGCGGTCAGGGGCGGTGGCCTCGGTCCCTGGCACAGCGCCTGACCAGCGAGGCCCGAGTGTGAACGCGGGTTGAGTCAAGGAATTCTTTATTAATAGGAAAGAACAGCACCCGTGAAAAGGAAATTAGAGTCTAGTTTCACTTGCATATGATGCAAACACAAATATGTTTCGTAAAGCACCAGCATATTTAAACCATCGATACATTAAATAAAAACATTCCGTGAAAAAGTTTTCCCCCCCGGGAACACGAAATGGTTTGCTGTCGATAAATCTGCCTGTGTCACGGGTCCCACACGTGCAGGGCTTCATTAGAAGGGCTCGCGGGCCTCAGCGTATGGTCCTGCTCGTGGCTGACATTTGTCACCCAGCCCGGCAGGGATGCGCAGCTGGGTCAGTGGGGGGAAGGCGCCCCAGGAGGAGTGGAAAGGTAGCCGGGTGCCTGCTTCGTCCTCCCCAGGAGCCACACAGAGCGTGCTCCCCGTTTCTGCCCAGAGCCCAAGGTTTCTACCGGGCCAGGTCTCGGGGACGCCTCTGCCCGTCAAGATTCTGGATCCCAGGAAAGCTGGTGTTTCCCGAGAACCATGTGCAAGGAGTGTCTGCGGGCTGGCACAGAGCCCCAGCCTTGCCAGAGAGATCCTCTCAAGAGCCACGTTCTCGATGCCAGCCAAGGGTCAGGCCTGCAACCAGGCCCCTGGAGGCCCGGCTCTGCTGTTCCTGTTCTTCCTGCCTGCTGCCCATGCATCCTCGCGATAAGCCACAGGGTCGCTCACGAAACGTAGCAGCTTCTCCTGCATTTGATAGAAGGAAAAACAACAACTCAGCTCTCACTAAAATGGAAATAAAAGAATACTTATCTTAACATGCCAAAGACTATCTGTAGACCGCATCCAGCAGTACCCAGGGGATTCGAGGGACAGTCCCCTCTATGTCCACGGCACACCTCCGTGTCTGTGATACAACGGGTGCACGTTCAGCAGAGTCTCCCTGCTCCTGCCCCACCCACTGCGCAAGCTCACGCACAGACGCGCGTGCCAGCGATATGAAAAATAGGAGTGAGCGAACACTGGCGTTCGCTCTGTAGACCCCGCTAGTTCCCGCTGGGGGCAGGCACGGAGCCCGGCACGGAGTGGAGGGGGAAAACCTGGGGTCCGAGCAGGCGAATCAGAGACCCTTTGCCTAAGCGAGGACCCCTGAACTCCGGCAAGTGAGCCAGAACAGACAGACCTGGAGGTGTGGCTTTCGCTTGTCTGAGACGCTTTTCACAGAGCAGGAGTGAGAGGAAAGTGTCCCAGCGATGGGGTCACTGATTCCACTTTTGTGACGGAAGCACCTCACGCTAAAGCGTTAATTTAAAATGGCCAGAGGCCCAGGTGCCTGACTTGCGAAAAGCGCCAGCTTTCTGTAGAGTGGCACAGAGGAAGCACAAGCTTGGTAAATGTCCGTCTGTCTGAACCACCGTCAACCAAGTGAAGAGCAGGTGAGAAACAGAAGAGCTCACAAACAGGATCAAGACATCTTCCGTGTTTGCGATACGCAGAGAGCTCACGCAAATCAGTAACGGAATGACCATCAGCAGTCAGTCCACAGAAGAAATTATGTAGCCGGCCGGTGAACGTACGTGTATCTTCCAATCGTTACTAAGGAATTGAAAAATCAAACAGACGCTACCTGCCAAATTAGCGGTGCTCTTTAAAATGCACTTCATTAAAACTGATGACGCTGGCGAGACAGGCGTGTTCCGTCCTTCCTTCCCACGGGGATGTGATATGCAGCCTTTCTGGGGAGCTGTTAGTAATTTATGGCAAGAGTCTTACCCGGGCCCTGTAATTCCCCTTGTTTATGATTATGGGAAAACAAACCGTCTGCCTCCTAAATATCTAGTGTTAGGAGGAGAGTTCTCTAGGTTAAAGTACTTGGTTAGAATATTCTAGAACCACCAAAGGATCTTGTCTTCAGAGAATAGTTACTGTTGTGGAAAAGTGCTCCCTGTGTATTTCTAGCGAGGGAGAAGCATGATGGGAAGTTACACACGTCTTATATGCAGGGCGTCTGCACTGCTCATGCACACGACCTACACGTGTACATGTAGAAAATACGCATATATGTTTACATGCTCATATACGGATAAAAATGACCGCGATTTTGCTTGTGTAGTGTGCACAGAAAAAAGAACAAATCACAGTGCTGGCGTGTTTTTTTGTTTTGTTTTGTTTTGTTTTGTTTTAGTCAGTGGAATTGTGGATATTTTAAGCTTCTTGTTTGAACTTTTAAAAAATTTTCCATATCCTCTCAATATGTGGTCAACATGGCTTTTCCCCTCCGGTTAATTCCTGAGTTAAGGAGGTGAGACCCCCCCTTGGTGAGGTGCCCAGCTCAGAGCCCGTGTTCTGTGACAGATGTCAAACGTCACCTTCCTGAGGCCACAGCAGGTGTCCCTCCATAGTGGGATCCTGTGTGCTTGCGTGTGTCCCTCAGCTCACACACGTTTGCACATGCAGACACATGGACGCTCACACACACAACCAGGTGGTCCTCAGAGGCGAGAAGTGTGTCCTGTCCTCTGGGGACCCTCGGTGCCCATAGGTGCCTGTGTGCGGTAGGATGTGAATAAATGCCTTCTGAAAGGAGGGCTGAAGGGAGAAGGGGACGGGTTGCAGGGCTGCATGAAGAGCAAGGTGCGTGGACCCTGGAGCCAGCCCCTCCCCCCACCACAGTGGCTCAGGCTGCACATGGGCTGTGAGAGTCCTTTCCCTTTGGCCAAGTTGCCACAATGGGCATTTCTTGGACTGCTTGGTGCAGCCCATAGGTCACTCTTTTTTTTTTTTTTTTAATTTTCTTCTTGTTTTATTTATTTTTGAGGGAGAGAGAGAGAGAGAGGGGGAGGAAGCATTGGAAGGACAGAGAGACAGAGGGAGACACAGAATCCAAAGCAGGCTCCAGGCTCTGAGCTGTCAGCACAGAGCCTGACACGGGGCTCGAACTCACCAACCGCGATCATGACCTGAGCCGAAGTTGGACGCTTAACCGACTGAGCCACCCAGGCACCCCTAGGTCACTCTTGAAGTCTGTGTTTTATTTACTGGACCAAGCTTCTTTATGCCTTTATGTCGTCTGTCCCCTTCCGTGGAGGCGGGTCGGATGAGGTCATCTCTAGTGGCCGTGCGGGATCCCTGTGCAGGCTGGACGGGTTCCAGTACGTGACTTTGACCCTCCCTGGGCGTCCCCACACTACTGGGCCTCTGCAGACTTCAGAGATCTGTGGGCAGGAAGCAGCTGGGAAGATGTGCAAGGCGTCTGCGGGGTGGCTCTGATTTACAGGGACAGACATGCGGCAGTGCCCAAAGCCCAAGCCTCACAGAGACCCCGGGGCCCAGCGTGCGGGGGGGGGGGGGGGGGGGGGCGCCGAGGGGGCCTGGCCGCTCGCCCGTCCTCTGGCCTCAGATGTGGGTGCCAGTGTGCCCACCTCCACCACAGCTTTAGGAGAGGCCTCGAAGTGAACACTTCTTAGCCCCAGCTTTTGTGCACCGGGACCCCGGGCTCAGAAAGTCAGAAGCGGCTTTAGGATTGCGTGTGGAAGCAGGTGGAGAGAAGCCGCGCTCCCTCGCTGGGAGGGCCTTTGCCATCTCCAGTGCTCCTCTCCAGTGCTCTCACCCTTGGACAGCCACGCATAGGTGACTGTGGGGTCCCGGCCCCTCCGGGAGGCCCGGGAGCGTCCCATGGCGACCTGCTGGCCGGGGTGACCGTGGGGTCCCGGCCCCTCCGGGAGGCCCGGGAGCATCCCATGGCGACCTGCTGGCCGGAGTGACCGTGGGGTCCCGGCCCCTCCGGGAGGCCCGGGAGCGTCCCATGGAGACCTGCTGGCCGGGGTGACCGTGGGGTCCCGGCCCCTCCGGGAGGCCCGGGAGTGTCCCCATGGAGTCCTGCCGGCTGGGGCCTCCAGGAGGACAGGGCGGTGCCTTCGTTTTGGGCCACCCCGGCTCTCCCCTTGCTCTGAAACCAGGGAGGTCAGAGCCAACACGGACTTTTGGCCTTTTTTCCTCCCATGTGGGGCTGCGCCCTTCTGCCCTGCACTGTGCCTGGTGCCTGGTACCAGCGGGAGGACGCTTGCTGTCTGACAGGGCGTCTGTGCACGTTGGTGGCACTCCTGTGCTATTCTGCACACCTTCGCTTGGAGTTGTAGCATCCGCTCGGACGGGTCCATCGCCATCGATTCCCTGGCACCCTCGCATCCCCGACAGTCGCTCACGGGGCGTGGAGATGGCCCGGCCCCCTGGGCGGGGGGTCATGTCTTTGTCAGACCAGACTAATTTTGCGATGCCGAGTGCCCTTGGGCGGGTTAATGGTTCTGTCCGGTTTGCGTTTCATCCCGTGTTCATCTGAAGCAGCAAATGTCACGAAATGCCAAAGTACAGATCAATTGTCTCTTTCTTTATCATTTCAAGACATTTTAGAGACAAAATTAGGTCAATTGAAAACTAATCTTCGAGTGGATGATTGTGCCACGTGTGCTGCTGTGGGCTGCTGCGTGTGTTTAAGTGTGGCGTGTGTGTGGTCGCGTGCGGTGTGGAGTCACGCCCAGGCTGGGGCGCCCACGGAGGCGGGACGGCGAAGGGAGAGTCATGGCGTCTGACCTCAGTTGCCTCATCGGCAGGGGGAGGTGGGGGCCTCCCACCATCTGTGCTCGAGGGCTCGCTGGAGGGGCGAATGAGGTCACGGACAGAGGCGGGGCTTGGAGCCGCCCCACACCCACATGCACCCTCAGCCTCTCTTACAAACCCAGGCGGGGGAAAGAATTGATCTCATTCTTTTTTGGTCTGTGAGCAAAAGAGGCTTTTCTCGTTGCAAATGGGGGGGGGGGGTTTGCTTAGTCATGAAGGAAGCTTCCCTTTACCTCCTGTGGAACCTGTTTGGGGTTCTCTCCGCACGAAAACCCCGGAGGAAGGAAGGCCCTCTTTGTGCGGGATTCTGCTTTCCCTTGAGGCCGAGCCGAGGCTGAGCCGCACCCTCGTCGGGGTCATCAGGGCAGGCGGCGCGGCCGGTGTTGGGAAGAGGGCACGTCGTCCTCCACGGGGACACTGTGAGTGGCAGGGCCTCTCTGGGGACATGCTCTTCCCCGGACGCCTCCCTCAGCTGCGCAGGCCTGGACTCAGATCCCTGATCCTTGCCCACCCGCCTGCCCCTCTCCCGCCGGGGCGTGCGCTCCTCGGCTCCCCAGGGCTCCTTCTCAGAGGGAGCACCCAGGAGGGGTGGGGGGAGGAGCTGGGGTCCTGTCCTGTGCTGTCCTGTCCACTCCCGTCCCAGTCCCGTCCCCCGTTGCTGTCTCTGGGCCTTGCCTGCCCTGACCTGCCCGGACGCTCCTCCCTGATCATTTCCCATTTATGATCGGAACTCACCAGGCGGTTTTTGAGGGAAATGGGAGTCAGCACGAGACTGGAGAAAATCGATTTTGTCCCATGACAATCCCCAGATGTATCTATATTTTTATTAAATCATCTCTCTGCGGTGGGTTTTGCTTTCCTCGTGGGATTGAGCTGCTGGAACCAAGCCCTCGAGCCCCTGCTGGGCCTGGTGGCCGCAGGGCAGCCCCCCCCCCCGCCACCTTGCACGCCAGCTCCTGGAGAGTGAGCCCAAGTGTCAGGCCAAGTGTCCCTCCGCATCCAAGGCAATCGGGTGCGGGGGCTCCACGGGTGCCCCAGGCAAGGTACGTGACTGTCAGCCAGAGTATAGACTCGCAGTCCTTCCCTGACGCCCGCAGAGCGGGGTTGGGGTGCGTCCTCACTCACCTCTCCGGAGGGCCCAGCTTAAGGCTCATTCTGTTTTCTTCCTCTTCTCTGAGATTCTTCCATAACGAATGCTGTCGCCTCTTAGGAAGCGGTGCTCAGACTTTGTACTGTGGGTCCTGTCGTTGACGGGTCTCTGCATGCTTTCTGAGAGTCGCGTGTCCCTGGTGTTGGGGGTTTAGGGTGAGCGTTAGCACAGGCAGAGGGGAGTTACACGACCCTCCTTGCAGCTAAGGAGGCCCCGAGAGCCCAAGGAGGATGGTTTAATCTGGCAGTTTCCCTTCAGGACGTGGCAATCCCATAAATCCATAGAAATTAGCCAGCAGAGAGGCTTCTGGGCCTGAAAGTGGAGAGGGGTGGGGCGGGACTGTTCCCAAGCATTCTTGCCCCCGGCACATCCCTCTAGGGATGGTTTTTAGTGTCCTAAAGCTATTCAGGTTGTGCTCGGAAGGGAGAAAAGTTCTCAAAGGCTCTTTCCCCAGAGCGCCCCTCTCCCCACCTCCTCCCAGCTCCCGAGGAGGCCACTTTCCTCCTTGGAAGTGGTTGCTTTTGTGTTTGTGTTTGTCTCTGCCTGTCTAAGCGGCTGTCTCTGGAGTTTTCAGGTGTAATGACTTTCTGCAGCAGAAAGACCTGCCTTCTTACCCTCCACAGCCCCCAGCTCTTTGGGACCCTCCTCCTGGGGGGCGTGGGCCAGACCCTGATAACACACACACACGCACGCACACACACACACACGCATGCACACACGATCCCTGGGGACCTTCCTCCCCGGGGGCCTCAGCCAGACCACACAGTCACACACACAACCCCTCGGGGCGTCACTCGGGACCCAGTTTGGACGTGAGCCTGGGGTGGGGCGGCCGCCACGGTCTCTGGAGGCTGTGTGCGCTCCCTGGGACTTGAAACAGATTGGGCTGCAGGAAGTGAAATATCCAATGTTTAGGTGACGTCTGTGGAAAGTTACATCCTGTGCCCTTAAGTAAGTGTTCAGCCGCATAGTCTCGCTCACACATCTGAGACCTGAGCGTAGACTGTGGGTTAGATCCGTCGCTCCACGGCGGCCCCAGGTGCGCACAGGACTTCTTGGAGACCACGGCCAGTTTTCACTGGAACAGGCCACTTACAGCTAAATGATTTCTAAGCAAGATTATAAAGCTCCTTCCGTGTTTTTATTTAAAAACTGTTTCGTGTGGATGATGGCTGCATTTCAGGATGCTTATGAGGGGTGGGGCTCCTGAACAGTCCTTGGGACAGGTCCTTGGATAGCTGTCCCAGGGCCCCCCAGCCTGCGTGCCAGATGCCGGGGGCCAGCTGCCTGCAGTCCGGGTTTCGAGGCTCACTGAAGGACACCTCTGAAATCAACGACAGGACACAAAGCTGAGTCCTGTCCTGTCCATGATCTCTCGCTGACGGGGCAGCGGCTCAGACCGACCGCCCAGTACACGCACCCCGTGCCCCGTCATAAACCCCGGGCGCCTTCCCTGGGTCGTCGAGCCAACCCAGGAGCCTGTGCTGTGCTCCCTCTTCCCCTTCCTCAAAGGAAAAATCTCTCGTCTAGTGGAAGGTCTCCTCTCAGCCCCATGTCTCAGCCCCTTCCCTCTGGGCCTGGAACGTGGCCTGTGCCCACCCAGCCGGGCCGTCCCAGCCTGAGCCGCTGTCAGAGGGGCCTCCCCGCAGGTGAGCTGGAGGGCAGCCGACACCGTGGGCTTTGCCAGTGACTCGCCCTGCTCGTTTCTGCCTGTGAATTAGTCTTGCCATTAAAGAAAAAATTACACCCACCATTCAAATCATTAATTGAAAGGCCCTTATTATCTCATTAATGGTGTTTGATATCTGAGCCAGATAAACTGGGAGAAGCTCGTCTGTTCAGTCCCTGAAGAAATGTAATCACATCACAGGCCTTATTGAAATGTCCCCCTCTCAGCTGTCAGGAAGTCCGTGCCACAGCGGTCTGTTCGTGGACCCCCGTTCGAGTCTGGCACAGAAGTTCCGTTGTGCGGCCGGGGCGCCCGCGTGACGTGCGTTTGGCCAGTGGTGTTCAGGAAGGCGTGCCCGGCTGCGGTGCTGGCTGCGAACGGCCCCTCTGAGTTCCCCAACCACTTAGACGCCTTCCTCCTCTGGGCGGTCTCCTAGGATCAGTGGGGTTTCAGAGAGAGGCCAAAAAGAGGGAAGGGTGCGTGAGGCTTCTGCACTGACCTGGGATGGACAGGAAATCAAATGGGAACCATGGCGCCTGAGAGCCGTGTCCCCGCGGCTGTGTCCTCTTGCTGAACCCGGGGTTCGCTGGGTTGATTGCCAAGCTCCTGGACCTTCTTTGTGGAAAGAACCCCTTATGCCCCGTGGCGGTTCCGTCCCCTCCCCCACATCTTCTCTGCCCGTCTAGCCGTGTCCTGCGTCCCGGGTGCCCCAGGCCCTCACACGGGGGAGCTGTGGTCTGTTCCTCGCGGACCCGGTGCTCTGGCAGCGCTGGCTCAGCCTGAAGAGACCGGACCGGAAGACCCATGTGCGGGATTCCCCGGCAGCTGGGACTAGGCCATGGAAAAGGAAGGAGTGGGTGGCTTTGAGGTTCTAAGATCCTCACCTGCAGCGCAGGTGACGCCCAGCAAACTGAAGGGACCAGGAGGTGTGCGTGGCAGCCGGGGTCCAGCAGGGCTGGCGCTCCTTCCTGGCTCCCGCGGTCCCCCACTGCCAACCTGCCCCCTCCAGCCCCACTCCGTGGGCCCCAGCCCCAGTCCCCAAGGTCGTGCTCGGGGTCCTTCCTGGGAGAGGTCCATTTCAGTTGGCAGGGGTCCTCTTGGGTTCAAGCTGTGATGTGCCTTCCTGAACCCAGAGCCTTGGGCCACTCGGGAGTCCTGGGCTGGACCCTCACGGCCACCAACCCCCGTGAGACCCTGAGTGGTCATTTAGCTTCTCCCAACGTAACCGACACTATTGAGTTGCTCAGATAGTGATGATGAACAGGCTCCTGTGGGAATCCTTCCCTCAGGCCTCGAGGTGGGAGCTGTCATTGTCCAGCTGAAGCGATGACAGAGGGCACACCGGCCCCTTTTCCGCCAGAGCCCCGTCATGGAGCCCCAGGGGCCTTCTGTTGCTACAGGTCACCTCTCAAAGCGGCCTGTGCCCCTCAAGGGTCCACTATGAAATAAACACGCTTGGCCGCGGGGTCCTGGCCGAGGCCTCACCCCGTGTGCAGGCATGAAAGGTCCAGGAAAGTGAGACAGGGCCACATGGGCCGGACGAGCTGGGGGAGCGCCTTCCAGTCCAGAAAGCCCTCCATCTGCACAGGGAGGTTCATTTTGTTACCTTCATTAGTTTGAGGATTTTCAGGGCAAACACGATAGGATTTCTCGATTCAATTCTGGGGTGTTTGTTTTTTGCGATAAAGCACACGGAGGAACTTGCATTGATATTTTATTCGTCTTGCAAAGAGGAAATATTTGCTCCTCTCTTACTCAGTGTGTCTGATTCTCAGCTGGGCTGGTGAGGCTGGCGGCATCCAGCCAGGACTTGGAATGCTGTGGGTGCCCTGCCTGGGCCTGTTGCTGCTGAGTCGCGGTGCCCGTGGTCCCCACGCTGCCCCTCACAGCCCCAGGCGGGATGCTTGCCGGCCCTCATCAGCGAGCTGAGACCCCCACCACGCCCCCATCTTCCCTTTCCTGGGGCTCCGTCTGACTTTGGGGGAACTGCCCCTGCCCCAAGCCCCACACTGCACCCTCAGCCAACCTCACAACTGAGACCAGGTTGCTTCTTCTCTGCGGCTCAGCGTGACCACCCGTCGGAGGATGCCAGCCCCCTCTCGGGTGTTGTTAATGCAGACGACGCGGTCGTCAATGTCACAGCCACCTAATTGGATTCCTGATCCACTGAAACTCGGAGGCTCGGGGTCCCCAGAGACACGGCAGGGAAGGAACTGTGTCGGCAGAGCCTGTCAGGGTCACTCCCCACCCCTCACTTACTGAGAAAGGATGGCCCAGAGTTACAGCTTATGAAAGTGACTGTGAATGTATCTGACCTGGCCCAGTGCTCGCTGTAAGCCTTGTGCGTCTGGTAAGGCTCAGGTTCCTGGCCCCGGGCACACTTCCTTCAGGGACGGGTCAGGCAATGGACGGGGTTACTTGTAGCTGGGCGCCCCGTGTCTGCCTCTATCCCTTTGGGGGACTCCTGATTGCTTTCTCCCACTGGCCTGGCCGGTATGTCCTTGGAAAGCCTCCCTGGGGGAGGGCTTTAGGGGACAGCTCTGTCTTTCCAGCTGCCTTGTTTGGCAGAAGCCCGGGACACACACACAGCTGGCTCAGTCTGCCTGTCCCACCTGGCAGCCCCATCTGGATTTGGGCCCTTTGACTTAGCCCAGCCTGGGTAGGCCCTGGGTTCACAGGGCTCAGGGGTTGTGAGTTGCCCCGTAAGGGTCCGGCTCCAGCGTTTCCTGACAGTGGGGTCACTGCCCTCTTGCCCTAGGCAGGCAGCATCGGGCCCTGTACTCACACAGTGTTCCCACGGGAGACTTTGCAGAGGGCGAGCGCTGTGACAGGAGTGAAGCCGCCTTTCCCAGGGGTCTCAGGGTGACGAGCCAGCCCCGCAGCTGCAGGACTCCCTCACCTGCCCCCTGGCCACTTCGGAGGAGGCCGGCTTCCTGGCACAGGGGCCCCGCGGCAGGGGGCCTTCGCAGGGGGTACGTTTGCATCCAGGCGTTGCTGTGGGAGGAGCTCCACTGTCGATGGCGTGTTTTATGTCTCCAGATAATCCCGTTGTGATAAGCCTGATTCCTGCCCGAACACGCATACCAGCCTGTGAACCTGTCACAAAGTCAAATAATGTGACATCTCCTATTACGTTATCACTCTCGATTAGAATCTCTCTCTTAAATGCCAGCCTGCGATTCTGTCTGCGCTCCCTGCCACATTAGCATCTTTTTATAATCATCATCAGATGGCACCTCTCACTCTGGAGATGGGTCGCCCCAAACGAAGCCCAGCAATTTTTAACGCAACTTGTCCTCGTTGGGAGCGGTGGGCGTGATTTTGAGCAGAAACCGAGCTGTGTGTATTTAGAAACCAATTGGGAGAATCAGATTGCTCGGGCTGCAAGTGGTGTGTCTGAATCGCCTCTTCTGTCCTAGGGCTGCTTCCCACTTGGCCCCGCTCGTTGTGAGATGGATCTCCTCGGGCGTGGGAAGTGCCACCGGGTGGGGTCACTTCAGGAAGTGGGCTTAAGGGCCAGGCCTGGGGGAGGGTGCTCCTGTCCGCCTTTCCCCCACCCGCAGCCCTGGCAGGCGGGGGAGCCTCAGTCCTGGGGAGCGGTGAAGGGGTCTCCGGTGCGGCTCTGGTCCAAGCCCGGTGACGGGCCGCTTGCCACGTGCTGGGGTGTCTCGGCACCGACCTCCTACAGTTGCCAGCCAGCAGGCACGCCGGGCAGGTGCTGGCCTGGAGGGGCCTGGGGTTCAGACTCCAGCGCTGTGGGCTGAGGGCCTCGATCACATTGTCTTGTTCTCACCGCCCCGGCCTCCAGAGTGAGACCTAGGGGCTGTCCCCTGCTTTGGGGGGCTTCTGTGGAGCTCACTGTGCTTTTTGCATGCACACATTTAATCCTTGAAACAGCCCTACCAGAGGGCTCTTGTCCCAGATCTGGAGTCCGAAGAGACCCCTGCCTGGCCAGGGTCACACGGCAGTCTCTGACTCCAGTGCAGTCCCGCTCCACACCTGGGCCCTCCTGCCCTCGACCAGTACCTCCTGCAGCCACTCCCGGCCTCCCCAGTCAGAGGTGGGCCTCAGGATTCTGCAGAAATAAATGGAGACAGAGGAGATTTTATCAAACACCTGTTTCACGGGGCATGACTTTTCCTTTGTTGCTCATGTTTAGTAGTGGGGGGGAGGGGTTCTTTGAAAAGTTGGATCTTTTGTGGTGTTTCCCAGAGGAGGGAGGGAAGAAGGAAATGACTTGGCTAATGCCTTAGATTAAAGACTACACATAGGACTCAACTGGGTATGACTCTGTGAATGCGACTAAATTTTCTGTTTTACACAATGGTGGCTGGCATGTAGTGTGTTCATTTTTATGTATCAGTTTTATCAGTAACGCTAATTGAACATAAGCAACATAACCTTCCTGTCCTCTAGGCCCTCTGCTGGGCGCTGGGAATGTATCCCTGAGTCTGCCACAGTTGTGGCCCCATGGGCCTCATACTAAGGTTGGCTGCTCATGGAAGCAGCTAGCCTCCAGATGTACGCGGGGCAGGGGGGCGGGAAATTGAGCCATGGAGCCTACTTGTAGTTCTTGCCAGAAGTTTTGTGTATGTCTCCATCTGTCCACCTACCTGCCACCCACCCATCTACCCATCTACCTATCTGTCCACCCACCCACCCATCCATCCACTCATCTACACATCTACCTGTCCATCTACCCATCCATCCCTCCATCTACTCATCCATCCATCCATTTGTCAGTCCATCCCTCCACTCATCCACCCATCCATCCCTCCATTCCTCTATCTATTCACCCATCCATCCACCCACCCATCTCTCCATCTACTCATCTACTTATCCATCCATCCCTCCATCCCTCCATTCCTCCATTCCTCTATCCATCCATCCATCCATCCACTCATCTCCCCATTCACTCATCCACTTACCATCCATTCATCATCCTTCCATTTTTCCATCCTTCCATTTCTCTATCCATCCACCCATGCATCCATTCACCCATACACCCATCCATGCACCCATCCATCCATCCATCCACCCATCTCTCTATCCACTCATCCACCCATCCATCCACTCATCCATTCCTCCATTCCTCCATCCATCCACCTGTCCATCTACTCCTTTATCCACCCATCCATGCACAAGTCAACATTAAATTGGACACATGCCCTGCTCTTCTCAGTTGGGTACTGTGAAGTTTGAGCCCTTTGGGGCCTAGGCTGTCTAAGCCTTTGCCCTCAAGGATCTCAGGTGATAAGGGCCATGGTTGAATCCTGCGTAGATCCTGAGGGTGGCTGCCTTTTGGAGATGTTGTAAGGAACCATACATACAGCTCCCCAGAAGAAGGCGCTGGAGGAGGAGAGTGCTCTGACCCAAGCCTTGGCCTCCAGAAGGACCTCTTTTCCTGGAAACCCTGGCTCTGTCTCCCCAGGGAGGGGCACTGGGCAGGTGGTCGCAACCAGGAGCCACCTATGTCCATGCCCCCACCCCACCCCAGCCAGCTAACTTGAGCTGGGCAGTGTCTCCTCTGTCACTGAGGACCTCAGTGGAGCAGATTGGGAGGCAGGGAGAATCTACTCTGTAAACACCCCTGTGGATTGATGAAGATCCCCCGTAAGTCTGTAAATCGCAGGTCTGGAGTACTTGGCAGTGACCCTTTAACATTCTTGAAGAGACTAGTGTCCTATTAGCAGACTGTGTGTGGCCAGGATGTTCCTGGAATCAGGGTGTCAGAGCCCTGCTGTGCAGGCTACTTAGTTTTGAACTGCTTCTGGGAATATGCTTGCCTTTTGAATGTGGCCATCAGTGTGCCTCAGTGGAACAGTCCAGAGCCCGGGACAGTGGTGATGCTGTGCCTACTGTATGGAAAGTAAGGGATCTGAGTAACAGCTGGGCCCCTGGGAGCACAGAGTCCCCTCCCGCTTCACTGCCTGCCGTGTCCCCTGGGGACCCTGTGCTTCAGACAGACGCTCATAGGCCTGTACGTGCACCATGGGGCCAGCCCAGCTACTGAAGCACGAAACCCTGGTTCCTGCCCAGGCGTAGGTCCTGGAGACCTGGCGGGACCGGGGTAGGGGGCGAGGGGGAAGCTGAGGGGGCCTGCAGCGTGCTGGAAACATGAGGGGGGCCTCCTGTCACTCAGTGCCCTGCACCACACTCCCCTCCGGGCCTCACGCAAGTCCGGCCTTCGGTCAGAGACTTCCCGAAGGCCCCTGGCCTGCCCCACACTCCTGGTAAGGCCAGATACCCTTGGACGGTGGTGTCCTGGCACTGTGTGCTTACAGACAGGAAGCACAGAACCTTCCCACACACCCAGCTTGAGGATGCTAGGAAATATCAGTGCCTTTGGCTCTTCTGTAGGAAGAGAGCCTGGCCCCCATACTGCCGCACCCCTGCACCCCCCACTCTGACCTTCCTGAGCTGGGCCCTTTCTCTCCGGCCTTCGGAAGGTGTCGGCGTGTTGCACCGGGGTGTCGGGGGCTTGCAGTGGAGCACGTGGTTACCTGGGCCGGAACGGGGCGTTTGCGTTCCCAAAGCTCCTGGCTCAGAACATGTCTGTTCATCCTAGGAGGGTCTCTGTGTTTAGGGGCCCTGCGGGCCCTTCTCCATTGGCAAGAGGGCCCTTTTCTGTCACGGGCGCAGCGTAAGAAGGGTGAGAGGGCTTCTCTGCATCCGGTACCCACCAGCCCCGCCTCCTGGGCCCTGCCGAGGGCCTCAGGAAACGATGCCAGCCAGGAGGGGCCCCGGGAAGACAGCCACAGGCTGACAGGACCTGCCTTTGCCTGTCCCGTGGGCAGTGCGCAGACCCACCCGCCGGCCCCAACACACACACCCTGCCCGGTGTGCTCACACTCGCTTTCAGGGCGAGGGTCGGCGCCTGTGGCCCTGGGGCACGCGGGTGCTGTTGTCGCCCAGGTCCCTGCAGGGGACGGGGTGCAGGCCTGGGAGGTCCTGTCCTCGTCAGACCACGTGAGTCGGGGGGAGACCGAGTGGCTTGGTGCAGCTGAACCCCGGCCGCGTGGGTGGTGACTATAACCGGAACTGCCGTGAGGAGGGCTGCCGATGGTGGGAAGTGGATTCTGCCTTGTTGCGCAGCAGCGCCCTCAGGCTGGCACTGTCGCTATGCCCTCTGACAGCCGGGGCTGGTGAGGCACCGAGGCCACTGGTGGGAGTGAGGGGTAGAGCTGGCCCGGGGCCCCCGCCCGCGTCCCCTGCTGAAGGGCTCCCGGGCAGACTGGTGGGCACCATCCTTCGCGTCCCCGGGTGACGGCTGGGGGCTCATGCTGGGGCTGACCCAGGGAGGTCAGGGAGGAGGAGGGCGGCCGCTCTCTGCTCAGAGGCCTCTCGGCCGGCAGTCCTGCTCATCACAGGTGTCGTGACAACCAGAAAGGTCGAGCTTGCTTCCGGAACCCCCGAGAGTGGGTACCCCAGGTGCAGGCCGCTGCTGTGAAAGCCGGCGTGCTACCTTCTGTCTCCCCCAAAGCGTGCCGTTCCAGGAGTGTTGCTGCGGGAAGAGGCAACGAAGAAGACGCAGCGGAAGCCTAGGGAGAGTCCGATGCAGGTGTGTTAGGCAGCTAACGAGAATCTTACTTGGCGGGCCGCTGTCGCGGTCTGTGCTCTCGCCGGCCCTAAACATGCTGTGAACGGTTCCGATTTCTGTGTCCTTTCTAAGTCACCACGTACTCACACTCCTGATTTTGTACTCACATTTGACCTGCACTTCCTTCTTCAAGAAGTGCGCTCCCCAGCTGTATGACCTTCACAGCCTAACGTGGGTCCACGTCAGCCGTGGGGTGTTCTCTGTGGCATAGAGAACCTTCTAGTGGAGGCAGGCGGAAGCTCTTGGGTCGCCGACTGTGTGGGCCCCTTTCACCTGAGAGCCCAGGCGTTTCTGCGCCAAATCCGCGGGATGGAGCCGTGGATCCTGTGTCTCCAGCTCAGACCCCGCAATCAAGCTGTAGCCTCTTGGTTACGGTTGCCGGATGAAGCACCTACGGGAACGTTAGGAGACTCCGTGAGCTCCGTTCCCGGCAGCAGAGAGCCCAGGCCTCGGCATCTTTGGGTGTGGCCGCCGCAGGGACGCGCCGCTCAGTGTCCATCCGCCCGGATGGGGCAGTGCGCACCCACGCCTCCCTTAAGCACTCTGAGATCATCAGTCCGATGGCGTTCCGGATGGGGCTGCGAGCCCATGTTCTAGGACAAGAGCCAGAGGTCTCTTCCTGCTGCGCCTGGAGGGGGGCGGGAGGGGCCTCCCCGCCTTCCCGGGGGGCACACACCTGCTCACGCACTCCTGCATCCTCAAATACCGCCAGCCAGCCGCCCCCCTGAGAGCGTGGTGCCTACTGAGTATCGCCAGACTGTCCTGCAACCAGACAGACGGGAATTGGTCAAAAGCGAGGTTCAGGGTGGCGGGAAAAGCGAACCAGTTGTCACAGGATGGAAGAGATAAAAGCAGGTGATGTCAGATGCAGAGGTGCCGTGACCGTGGCCAGTGTGGGCGCCGGGCGTGGCCCACCGTGAAGACAGCTCAGAAGAAGGCTGAGAAGTAATGGTAAGACCAGCCCAGTGGCCCCTGCATTCACCGGAACCGGAAGCTGCCAGTTATAAACAGAAAAACATCTCTGCCCCTGAAAATTATTTTGTTCTTTTGAAAACTTTCTCTGGCCATCCTTACGTGTCACCAGCGTTTGTGAGAGCTTCACATGAGCACAGTTCACTGTTCGTAGAGGATCCTGTGTGCGAGCTGCCTCATCACCCCTGGAGGTCTCATCAGAGGACTTGCACGTGCACCGTCCGCCTGTGTCTCACGCACGCCTGTGCCCCGGCATCGTGGGGACCCAGGGGCCTGTGTGCGGTGTGCTCAGAGAGGTGGGGGACACACCTTCACCTTGTGTCACAGTCAGGCTGCACCTGGCATCTTGTGTCTCTGTCTTCCACAGACGCTCTCTAGGTGTCTTCTGTTTTCAGCAATTGTGATGTGGTGGGACAGGGCTGGCCGTGCCAGAAGTGCGTCCCCCTGAGGTCATGTGCCATCTGTCCATAACCAGGAGGCCCTGCCTGGGTGCCCAGGCCCGGCTGGTTCCTGAGACCTTCTGCAGGGGGCAGGGGTGCAGTGGAACTTGGGTTGGGGGTTGCTCTGCCATGCGGATGGGAAGGTTGCGTTGGCTGGTTTGTAGGGGGGCTCATTCATTCAGCAGTGGGCTGGGCAGGGGAGTGGTGTAGAGGTGAGGTGGGGCAACCCTGTACTCCCCCCTGCCCAGGGGGGCTCATAGGCCGGGAGCGAGGGCAGAGCTGGCACGGGTGTCACGGGAGCCCCCAGCAGACGAGTGCTGGTGTGTGTGGAGTCCGGGGGACGCTGAGGTCTCCAGGCTCCAGGCACCTGGGCTTTTAGACGTTTATTGTTTTGAGGATGTGATGGCTTCCCCGGGGGTTTCCAAGAGGGTGGTGAGGCTCATGATGTGGACCCTGGGTAATCACAACCTCCAAGTTCGAGGCTGTTGTGAGCCCTTTGGCCCGGCCCCTTCCCTATCCGCTCCATAGTGTGGATCTTCTCACCCGCCTCAGATGAGCCCCTTCAGGGTGGGGGCCCACCCCCCGGGGCTGCACCCAGCAGACACCCTGTGTTTGTTTCACGCCTGTTTCCACCTCCTCCTCAGAGGCAGCGAGGGCAGGTCTGCGCTCAAGAGCAGCAAGCAGCAGCCCAGTGCGGGGCACTGAGCTCAGGGCTGCGGGACTGGCCTGCTTGGACCGCCTCCTGCACCTGTCACAGCACGGATCGTGCCCTCAGCACAGCGTGGACACGGCCACGTGGGCCCAGCCCGCTGCCAACCCTTCACTCTGGACCCGAGTGAACACCGGGACCCCTCGTCTGTCCTAAGAGAGTGCGGCCTGGGTCCTGCTGACTTTGTGGGGGGCTTAGCCTGCTGGCTTGGTCATCTGCCTCTCGCATGGCTGTGAAAAGCCATTTTGCAAGTCAGTTCTTCGGCTTCTCATCTGTAAAACGGATATAGTACGTTTCCCTGAGCTTGCTGGATGAAGTGAGAAAAATGTGGGGGGCACCCCAAGATCAGCATCAGTAGGGGTGTCCTCACTAGTGCATCTCCCGGTCCAGAGCAGGACACCACAGGTCCGGAGCCGGGTGTCCAGGCCCCTCCTGGTTATCCTCACTTGTTCCTGCAGCCCAGGGCTGGGGGTGGGGCCCACCACTCAAGTCAGGGCGTCAGAAGAGCAGTGGTCAGAGCCCTTGGGAGCTCGGCCCCCGGGGCCCTGTGAGCTCCCCTCTTCATAATCCCAAGTCAATCGGCGCCCTGGGACGTCAGCAGACTGATTCCAAAGTTCATATGGAGACACAGGACCCAGAGCAGCCCCCACGATACAGAGAGGAAGACTGTCGGAGGACAGGCGTTGCCTTCTGGGCATCAAGACTCCCCACAAGGCGGCGTGGTGTCCCCAAAGGCAGAACAGACAAACAGATCAACGGAATGGGATCCAGAGTGCGGAAGTGGACCCGTGTAGATACAGTCACCGATCCCTGACAAAGGAGCAAAGACGTTCAGGAGGTGGCACTGAGCAACCAGACATCACATGCAAAAAAACGTAGACACAGACCTTACTGTCTTCACAAAAATTAAAAACTAGATCATAGACCTACGTGTAAACCGTAAAGTTTTATCGAAAACTCCCCGAAGATCATGGAGGAGGAAACCTAGATGACCTTGGGTTTGGTGATGACATTTTAGATGCAACTCCACGGGCACGATCCGTGAAGGAAATAATTGATGAGCCGGACAGCATTACAATGAGAAACTTCTGCTCCGTGAAAGACGCTGTCAAGAAAATGAGAAGACGAGCCGCAGACCGGGGAGAAAATCATTGCAAAATAGATCTCATAAAGGGCCGCCGTCCTGAGTATGCAGAGAACTCTTCAAACTCAAGAAGAAAACAACCCAATTAAAAAATGGGCAGAAGATCTTGTGCGGACACCTTACCAAAGAAGATGTACGGATGGGAAGTCCGCGCACGAGCAGGTGCTCCACATGGCGCACCGTCAGGGAAGTGCAGACGACAACACCGAGAATCGCGTCCGTCAGCATGGCTGGCGTCTGCCTCCCCGACGGCACGCAGCGCTGGCGAGGACGCGGAGCACCGGGGACGCTCGTCCGTGGCCGCTGGGAACGCGGGATGGCATGGCCACCGTGGAGGATGGCGTGGTGGCTCCTTACCAAGGTGAACGGACTCCTAACATACGACCCAGCAGTTTGCCCAAAGGAGTGGAACACTTACGTCCACACAGAAACCTACCGACGGGTGTTCATTCATAGTAATCACCGGAACTTGGAACCCACCAAGACATCCTTCAGCAGGTGAATGGACACGTAAGCTGTGGTCCATCCAGATGATGGGTGTATTCTTCAGGGCTAAAGCGAAGGGAGCCACCAGGCCATGAACAGACAGGGATGAACCTTAAATACACATCAGTGAGTGAAAGAAGCCCACGAAAAGGCCACGTGCCGATTCCTGCTCCACGTCACATTCTGGAAAAGGCACGACCGTGGAGACAGTGAAAGAACCAGTGATCAACAGGGGTTTGGAGGAGGGAAGGGTGAACGGGGAGCACAGAGGATGTTCAGGGCAGCGAGACTTCTCTGTGTGACATTACAGCAGTGGACGCGTGTCACTGTTTGTTCGTCCAAACCCTTGGGACGTACAACACCCAGCGTGAACCCTCGTGTGGGACTGCGGACTCTGGGTGGCCGTGATGTGTGGCTGTGGGGCCATCGGTTACGACAGATGCAGCATCTGGTGGGAGAACCCAATAATGGGGGAGACTGTTGGGGGGACAGGGGGTAGGTGGGAAGGCTCTGTACTTTCTGCCCAATTTTACTGTGAATCCAAAAGTGCTCTGAAAGTATTTTTTTAAGTTGATCGCCGTGGCCCAGGATTCACCCTGCACTCTGACCTCTGGGCCTCGCCCGGTGTGTCCAGCGGGCCCCGGAGCCTTCTCTGTCCAGCTCAGTTGCGGGGGGTCTGCCAGGGCTCCCTGTGCCTTGGCCCGTCTGCACCTGCGTTATTGGTGCCTCCGTGCCTAGTCCTTCGCTTCTTGGCCTGCCCACTGTGGGCACCGTGCGTATTCAGCAGGCACGCAGCCAGCCCCGTGCTGACCACTGGGCACGCGTGAGGGACCTCCAGTGACCTCCAGGTCCCCGGGCCAGTGCCCCAGCCTCCACCAGCCTCGCAGCCTCCTTGGCTCCCTCTCCTGAGCGGGCCCTTCCCCCTTGGGTCTCGCCCCCCAACCAGCTTAGGGTGCTGCGTGCCCTCTGCACGGTCCCTGCATCCACATGGGACCAGGACACAGGAGACCCCCTCGTGGAGAGTGGCGGACACGCGGCATGTGCCCGGGATTACACGGTCACCACGGAGCCCCTTCTCGCGTCCTCTCGTATCGGACCCTGCTGTGCCCGGTGAGGCGGATGACCTTGTTCTCCCCAGTTTCGTGCTGCGGGAGATGGGGCCCAGGGTCCCGTGGCGTGTGGTCCCCAAGGGCGGACCCTGGGTGGGCTCGCGGGGCTCACACCGTGGGGGTCAGTCACTCCCCACAGCCTCCGAGGGTCCGGGAGCAGCTTCTGGAGCAGTGCGGTCAGGGAGAAAATGGCGGCTTCCTTCACCGGGAGCCCGTGACGCAGACCTGCCACCTCAGGGTGCCGCCACTCTGCACCCGCTCCAGGTGCCCTGAGGCGCTTCCCCGACGTGTGCCCCGCCCTCCGCTCTTGTGGCTCTGGGCGCACCCCCCACGGCCCCCCGGCCTGAGCCAGGCCGGCGGCTCCCGGTAGGCGCGGGTGCAAAGGCTGGCCTTGGCGGAGCTGAGCCACACCGCGCGTCTGTCCTCCCGGCCTCCCCGGCGGCGGGCAAGTCGGTGTGAGACACAGACCTGAAACAGATTTACAGCGTCCAGCACAAGGAAAATGCCATTTTGCCAGCGAGTCTGAAGTCAGCTGTGCACATCAGTATCACCACCTGTTTAGACGCAGCCGTTGGAGGTGGGATGTGTTGCTATGGAATGTGCTCGTGCCCGGGCTGCAGCCGCAGCCGCGGCCCCGCCTGACGGCCCTTCTCCCTGGCGGAGAGGAAGCCTCGGTGTCTCAGCCGCCACCTAGGGCTGAGGAGGGTAGCGTGGGCCCCTTTGTGTTGGTCCCAGTTGAGCGCAGGGGGGTGGGGAGGGCTGGTGGGGGGCAGGGCCAGGGCAGGGGAGCCGTGCCCAGTTTGAGACCCTTTTAGACGCCAGGTAGACGCCAGGGCGTGCAGGTGTGCAGCCGTCAGACATGTGAGTTCAGGGCGTGGTCATGGTGGGGGCAGAGATGGGGGGTGACCTTGGCCCTGGAGGACATCCCCTGGGGAGGGCTGCAGGGGCAGAGAGGGCCTGGCACTGAGGAGGGTTACTGAGGACACTGGAAGGTGGCCAGGCAGTGGGAGGGGGCTTCAGGCACGGGGATGCTGGCGGGGGGAGGGGGGGGCTTCAGGAAGAGGGGAGGATCAGGGAGGACCGACACTGGGGGACCACTGGAGGTGGTGAGCAGGCCTCCTCCTGGACGTGCGCGTCCTTCCCTAGTGGGCCCTCCGCGAGGACACCTCCGCAATGGCATCTTGCCGTGCCCTGTCTGTGACTAGCCGCCTGGCCCCACGTCCCTCAAGGCGGAAAGGTGCCCACGGGAGGAGGCGACTCTGATCGCCGCGCCGGGACTTCGGGTACTCCCTGTGTGCGGACAGGACGCCCCTTGGTGAGTGTGGACACATGAAGCAGAAAGGCTGCCTGGATTGGGGCACTCGTGCCAAGCTCGTGTTTTCAGGACCCAAATTCTGTTTAGAATTCCTTTTTTGGAAAAGAAGTATCAAATTAACTATAAGGACAGCGTGCCTCCCTGAGCCATCAGGGCCTCAGATCGCTCTACGACGGTGTCACCTTCGATTCTGCACCTCGTGGAAGGCTGTCACCAGCGGGTTGGCCAGCCTGGCAGCTGGCCGTCTGTCCCAGCCGGCTGTCACCAGCTTCTATTTTTAGCCCTGGTTTGGTCCAGAACTTGACAGGATTGTCAAGCTAATAACTGGATTGTCAAAGAAATCAGCTGTTGTAGGTTGGGGGGTGGGGGTGGAAGCGTCCCCAGGGGTAGCCGGGCACTGGGGGCCACGTTGGGCAAGTGGGTGCTACCCAGCCACTTCTCTGTCCTGGAGGTGAGGTGAGGATGTGACCGTGAGGACATCACAGTGTAGCCACCACCCTGGAGAGGGCAGGGAGGCTCCCTTCTTGGGCTGGGTCAGTCACTGGTGGGGACGCAGGAGAGGACTGGGCGGGTCCTCCTGCACGGGCAGGAGCTTGGCCAGAGGACTGGCCCTCCCGAGCGGTGACTTGCGTGTCCACCGCATGTCAGGTTGTGGCCTGTGTTCTTTCATCTGTTGACGTAAAGGGCACCACGTGGGATGAAGAGAGAAGGGCTAAGACAAAGAAGGGAGGGCCCCTCCCAGCCGTGGCCGGTGCCCAGACACCGAGGATCGGGGGGCGGGACAGAGACGTGGTTTACCAGGTCTGGCCCCCCGCCTCCTTGAGGGACTTTCTGGCTCCCCCGGCGTCACCCCACCCACCATCTTAGCCTCCGCCGTCTGACCGCCAGCCCGGGGCTGCAGGGCTCCGGTGAGATGCCCTTCTAGGTTTGAGAGGAGTGTGGGGACACAGGACGGGGCGGTGCCTCCGAGCACCCAGCCCCGCAGGCAGCGAGTGCCGTGTGGTGGTCAGGTTCAGGTCTGGGGTGGGCAGCCCCCACGCCCAGCCTGCTTGACTCTGCTTTCTGCAGCCCCAGTCTCCCCTGGCACTGGGGGTGGGGGTCCCCCAGGATCCTTGTAGACATGAGGGGTGGGTGCCCCAGGGTTGGTCGTCCTGGTCGCCGTGCAGCATGCTGCTTGGCACAAAGTGAGCAACTCACAGAGGGCAGCTTTGTGGTTGACCAACCGCGGATGCACACGACGGCCCCGGGTGGCCATGACAGGCTGAATAGCAGTCCAGTCCACGGCAGCCACTGCCACGCCTGCTCCCACAGACCCGTGGGGACACTTGGAGCAGGGCAGGCGCTGTCCCCGTGGGAAGCGATCCTGGCCCAGGTGGGCCGCCAGGAGCAGACGCGAGAGGACCGCGGCGGGAGAGGAGCCACGCCGTTCCAGGGAAGATGGCCCAACGGGTCCCAGCTCCCGTGCTCGCCCTGCGTGCCCGCCCCGCCCCTTCCCCGCCCCCGGGGGTGCCCAGCGAGGCCCAGCCCGGAGCTCCCGGCGTCCGTTAGCATTCTCCCCGTGCCGCCGGCACTGCGGCAGACGCCGCAACCCCTTCTGGTATAATTTAATCCGGGCCGCTTTTTTATGTGCTGTTTTACACATGTACTTACCAAGAACAGAGATTTTATGTTGAATATGGATCAGACCCTAGCAGCTCCTGCACGGGCAGGAATACAAATGACCTGTCCCTCTGCCGGCTTTCAGGGGCCATGGCTTCGGGGGACCATGACCCCCGACCCCTGCAGTGTGTGGTCCGAGGCGCTGCCCGGGAGCAGGGCGAGCGGGAGGCCGGCTGCAGTGGCCCGACCGGCCCTGTGCTCACAGAGGGTGCACGTCAGCACCCGGGGGACACGGGTACCGATCCACCTTCAGCCGTGAGTAGGCGTGGCAGTGGTGGCCTGGTGGTGGCAGTGGTGACAGCATGGCAACGGGCTCCCGCGAGCCAGGCATCGTGCCACCCGGGTGTGCTGACTCCATTCTCAGCACAGCCCTGCGAGGGACTGCTCCTGTGTCCTCTGAGGGGCCGTGAGTAGTGCCCGGGACCTCGGGTGTGGACAGGATGACGGTGACGCGGCCGACGCCTTCCTGTAGCCCCTGTTCTGCAGCCGGCTCAGCTCTGACACGCAGGCCCTCGAGCCTGGAGGCGGTCCCGGTCACAGTGGCCACCTCCTAGATGAGGGGCTCAACTCCCGGGGTTGCCGGCCGCCTGGGCTGTGGCCTCGCCTTGCGCTGTGGGTTCCAAGCCACCCAGGGCCTGGCTCCAGGCATCCGGCCTGCCTGTGCCTTGGTCTCCTCCCCCAGAAGACTGGCTGGGAGGTGCCCAAGGCCCACCCACCAGCAGCCCCATGCTGCTGCCCTGCGCCCCCAGGCCCCCCCGGGTGACACCAGGGCCTGCCTCGCAGATGGCCGGAGTGCCCAAGCCGTGAGGTTTTCTAGCCAAGCTGCACAAATCGAACGTCGGAATGTGGATGGAAAAGGGAGTTAAACCAATTAGCCCTGCTACCTGACTCGTGTGTCAGCGAGGGACTCCTGTTTCTTCCTTCCCAGTTAAGGGGAGAGATAATAAGGGTCGGCAAATGGGCCCTTTTAGCCCCGTCGTGATTAATTTATTCATCTCTGCGAGTTGGCAATTTGTAAACCCCTGACTCGAACAGCTTTTAAGCTGACCTCTGTGTGCTCTGTGCCACACGGAGGAGCAGGCGTCGATGTGTTCCGCCCTTCCCGCTGTCTGTGGGGGCCTTCCGGAATGTTCTCTCTGCCCGGGGGTCCATGGAGAAAGGCACTGGTCCACGCCATCTGCAGGCCAGGCTGCTCGCCGTGGGTGGGGGGTGGGGGGCAGTAGGCACAGCTGGAAAGTGGGATTCTTCGTGTTCCTCAGAGCAGGGCCGTCCTGTGGAGCGTCATCCGTGCCATGTGGGGAATCTTAAGTTTTCTGGTGGCCTCACAGAAGTGGATAAAACCAGGTGAAATTAGCTAATATTTTATTTGACCCAGAAATCGGAAATACCATCTTTTAACCTCTAATCAACATAAGCGCTATTAAGAAGCACTTGACAGATTTTGTGAAGACTTCCTACTAGAAACCCGGAATTTGCTCTCTGTGATGGGTACCTGAGGGGCTCTGTGGTGGCCGGGCTGACGGGAGGCCCTTCTTCCTAGAAGTCTGGGGTGCGCTCTCCGTGACGCACACCCATGGGGGCTCAGCGGTGGCTGGCGGACAGGAGGGCCGGTCATGACTGCGCAGGACCGAATGTCATGCATTTCGTGGTCACGTACCTGTCTGTCGCCCGGTCCCCACCTCTGCACATGCCGGCTCAGGTGCCCCTTCAGGCTGGGCCCCTGGGGGCAGAGCTGCTGGCTTTTGCTGCGTTGTGCTGGGCACACAGGCCACGCTCGGTGCGCAGTCACGAGCAAAGGGACGGACGGATGGATGAGGTCGGGAGCATCTGCCCTTCCTGGGTCCTTTCCTGTCCTTTCTCACCCGGTGGCTCCTGACTTGCTATTCTGGCGGGAGACACCCGCTTACGCCTCCACCGGGTGCTGGCCACACCACTTCCTCTCTTCCGCAGACAGACCCAACTTCCTGTCGCCCAGGGAGGGCCAGACACCTTCACTGGCCAAGGGGTGTGTTCTTGGGGCCTGGAGCCTGCAGCCCTGTGGCCAAGCAGCGGGGCAGCGTCCCTCCGAACGGCCCCGGATCTGTCAGCTGCAGGGGGAGGCCGAGGGGCTTGCAGAGAGAGCCCCGTCCAGGTGTGATCCAGGCACAGAGCAGAGTGATGGCTCGGCCCCTGTCTCTGGTGCACCTAACAGCTTATGCTCCGTCGCTCCTTGGGAAGATTTTAAGGTAAACATAACTCATTTTGTACCTGACGTTAGAACTTGAAAATCTGGGCCGAAGAGGCCGAGAAGCAGTGTCCTCTCCTGTTCGCTGGCGGCCTCAGGATGACCAGCCTCGGTGCCACCGTGCAGGCTCAGGGCCTCCCCGGGTCCACGGCTGCGGGTGAGCACCTGGGATGCATTTCCTCCCTTGGACATTTGTCCCCCGAACCCGCTGCGTGCCTGCACTGCCCCTCTGGGCGGACCATCCAGCGAGAATTGCATTTCTTGTTAAACTTACCTGCTAAACTATCTGTGTTTCCCACGGATGATCACTTATTTATCAAAACTGCTGCTCCCACCACTACCACTCTTATTTTGACCATGAGCGGTGACTGTGGCGATGATGACTGAGTGCTAACAGGGACTGAATCCTAGGAACGACCCCGTAGTGGTGGGTCCTCGCAGCCGCGGGGGACACTTAGTTTGTGCTTTGTACCTACGGACACTGTCACGGGCACTCTGCACGCGTTCACGACCCAGGGAGGGAGGGACGTTCTTGTCCCCGTTGACACATGAGGGTTGAGGTACAGAGTCGGGAGGCTCGCCCAGGGTCGCGTGACCAACCGAGGCAGGACTGGGATCTGAGCCTCGTTGGCGGGCAGGCTCACTGGGCCACCAAGCGCTGACACCGAGCGCCACCTCGGCCCGGACGTTTTGTTTCAGGGGTACAGGGATGCCTGCACTTAGACGTCACAGAGGAGGCCGGTCACCCCGTGGCAGAGGGCCGTGGGGTCATGACGGCAGCAGAGCAGGGCTTGGACCAAGGTCCTCTGACGGCTGAGCCGTAGCCTGCCGCCCCCTTGCC
The DNA here is from genome assembly GCF_022837055.1 of Prionailurus viverrinus. Classification (NCBI taxonomy): domain Eukaryota; kingdom Metazoa; phylum Chordata; class Mammalia; order Carnivora; family Felidae; genus Prionailurus; species Prionailurus viverrinus. Next base: position 136,662,041 of record NC_062567.1, read on the forward strand.
CTGGCACTTCAGCCCACGCTCCGGGGAGCCTCCGCAAGGGGCCAGCCAAACAGGGAGCTCTGGGGGCTTGGGAGGGGCCCCGGCCCACTCTCCTGGAGCCCAGGTGTGCTGGCGTATCACCATTGCATCCTTCCCGGGACACACACGTAATCCTGCTTTGCACATGGCGGTGTGATTCATCAGGCTGGAAAAATAAAACCCTGTTGGTGAGAAGCAACTGAAGTGAAAACGTTTGCTGTCTCACGTTAGCAGGTTCCTCTTGGAACCCACCCATTTCCAGGTGGAAGGTGTCCTGTGCCTTGCTGTTTGTGGTGGTGAGCTGCTGGGAACGGCCAGCTCGGGGCTTCTGACCCGCTTCCCCGGGGGCTTGCAACAACACCCCTGCCTGTGCCGGGGCTGTGTGCACCTGGCCCGCCGGTACCTGGGAGGGGGGCACTGGTGGCCTCCGTGGGGGATGGCCTGTGACAGGGAAGTCTGGCTGCCATCCACAGGCTCACAATGGAGCGTCAGGGTGTCCGGAGTGCGGGCCAAGCCGCTCATCATCCCGAGAGGCGGGCCGTTATGTCCAGGCCCACCCCTGGGATTCTGGGCTGGCTGTCCCATGGCTCGACCTGGGTGTTAGTGGGGTTCCGGAGCTCCCCGGCTGATTCTGAGGTGTGGACAGGGCTCAGAAGTGTAGACCTCTGAGTGTGTGGGCGGGGCCCTCCCTGCGGACAGCACAGGTCAGGTGCCCACGGAGCACGTGGTAACGGGCTAGCAGTGAACGGCAGGTGCCCCGGGGTGCACTCTTGCTGCGGCTGTGTTGACAAGCGGCATCTCGCGGAGCACCGGGGAGAGACTTACAGGGACCCGACTCATCTGATTTCTTAGGACGGCAGCGTCGTGAGCCAACCTTCCTCTCCTTGTCACTTGTCATGTCTGCTCACAGGGCAGGGCTCTGTTGATGGAGCTCCTTTCGTCTTCGGTTTGTGGGACGCAGCCCTTCCTGTCCACCGTTGCTTCAAAGGCAGACCCCTCCCCCCCAGGGAGGGCCGGACCCCTGGGATGTGACCCGCTGACAGCTTCACGAGCGATGGCCCTTTACCTGAATGATGTGGGTAATGCAAAACAGCTCATGGCCAATAACCGTCCGTGCCTCCCGGATCGGAGCCATCTCTGCCCGGTGCATAAATAAGACAGGCCTTTTTAAAGAAGAAATCTGTATTTAAGGACGCGTTTGGCTGTGTTCTTTGCCTCCCGTAAAGGTCACCCGGATAGATTTTTCCTTCTTTAGCATTGCAGGCTGCGAGGCGCCGGGCTTTTCTATTCTCCCTCCATCCAGTGAACCTGGGGGACTAAATTAGATTCTGAAATTGAGTGTGCAGCAGGGTTGGTGAGTTACCGTAATGGGAGGGTATTGCTTCTCACCTCGCAAGTAGCGAGGTCATGATAATATGAAGCGAAGTGGATTAAAAATAAAACCAAAGGTATTTATTTACGACCTGCTCAGAATTGGATTGGCGTCCGTGTAAGTTGCACCTAATGGTGAAAGACAGCAGATTGATGTTGATGTGTCCCTGGGGACATTCTGCCACTGAAATTTGCTCCGTGAATTCAATTTCAAGGCCCCCACAAAGTATCCCAGATGCAACAGGAAATGGGGTTGAGGAAGGGGTAAAGCGGCAGCGGTGAGGCGCCGTTGCAGGGGGGTCCTGGGGGCGGCTCACGGGCGGGGGAGCGCCCTGCATGGCACAGCAGACACGAGGCGCCACGTGGCTCCGCGCCCAGCCCCTGGCGGGAACTGAGACCCCACTCTGCGGATGAGGAGGCTGAGGCCCCCCACGCCCCCGAGGCGGGCAGTGGCGGGTGTGAGTCCAGACGTGCCGCGGAGCCCGAGGCCTGAGCGCTCCCAGCGATGGCCCACAGATGAAGGGGTGGGGCTCGGAGAGGAGGGTCCGCCCAGGGCTGGGCCAGGATGTGAATGGAGCACCTGCCTCTCTCTTGGCAGCCCCTCCTCATGCCTCCCACCCTCTGGTCGCAGCCTTGCGGGGACAGGAGGCTCGGCAGGTGGGGCCTGTGTGAGTCTCCCCTTTGGCAGGCAGGGAGGGGCAGCCCCAGTCTGGGGCCCTCCCTGTGCCCTGTTCCCTGCTGGGACCCTTGGAACCCCAGCCACCCTTTGGGCTCACTCGGGTCTGGTCTGATGGGCTGGGCGGGTGGGAGGGGCCAGAGCCAGCAGGTATCTGCATCTCAGCCTGCCCCCTGAGAGGGAGTCTGGCCTCCGGCCTTGCCCTGACCCCATGACCCAGGCCCCCATTCCTCCTCCCTGGAGACCCCCCCCCCCCCACACCCGGGAAGCCATCCTGGCCACACAGCCTTCCCCAGTCCTGCTAAACCCCCCTGGATGCTGGGGCCTGTGCCCCCAAGACCCACTCCGCCCTTGGTGGTGTCGCTGGTTGCTCTGGACGAGGACTGTGGTCCGTCAGAGGAGCTGATCAGTGTGTAGGGAGGGCTGCATGTATTGCTGAGGCCCTGGGCCGTGTTTTTCCTGTCCAGCACCTTCCTCCGTATCTCTGACTCTGGTTTCCAAACCGTGGGCTCTTGAGATAGTTCCTGTGTCCTATGGGGGTGGGCTGGGGGCAGCCGAGGGTCTGCAGCCTGGTCTTTCCTGGACACAGAGTATCAAGTGAAGACAGTGACAGGGGCTCCACAGTGTGTCCCCCCACCCCGCCTACCCAGCAGGGGCACACACCTGTCCATGATGGCCCTAGTGTCCCTGCTGAAGGAATGTCACCGGAGGCAAAGAAATCTGGGCCCGAAGTCGACCCAGGCCAGGGGGTAGGGGGCCCTACTTCTGGATTCAGCAGGGTCTTGGGCTGGGGTGGCGCACCTGCAGCCAGCCAGCACCCCCCCACCCCCGCCACCCAGACCAGCACCCGCACCGTGGAGCGCGAGGGGTCCGTTCAGAGAGGTCACAGCTGTGAAGCGTGGGTAGCACTGCCCTCCGCGTCCCAGCAGCATCGCCAAAAAGGGATGGGGGGGCACATGAGGGCCTTCCTCCTGGCCACGGGGCTTGGGGCCTTTCAGGGTACAGAGGGGAGGGGACGCGATTCACGGCGTCTAGGAAGCTGTGAGCCCCCTCTGGCTCATCCCCACTGCTGGCCAGTCCCCACCGAGGGGAGCCCCCGCCCCGCTACTGGTCACCTCCTCTGACCCGGGCTTGTCTGTCTCCCCCCAGGAGCTGCTGCTTTTCCTTCAGAACCTGCCCACGGCCCACTGGGGCGATGAAGACATCAGCCTGCTGCTGGCGGAGGCCTACCGCCTGAAGTTTGCTTTCGCGGACGCCCCCAATCACTACAAGAAGTGAGCCAGGGCCAGCACAGCCGTGGCTGCGGGCCAGTGGCCAAGGAGAGGCCTTGTTGGAGCGGCCTGCCCTCCAGGGGGCTGGCCAGGCCCGGGCGCAGGGGAGGGCCGGGGCCTGGCCGGGGGCGCCTCTGTTGCCTGAGATACCAAAGAGAGCCAGGGGAGGGTCCTGGCCGCTTAGGGGGCCAGGGGTGGGCGGGCGTCTCCCTCCCTGTCCCCGGAGCGTCCTTGCCAAATGACCACCTCCTGGAGCCCCCAGGGCACGGCAGCCCGAGAGCCAGACCCTCCGGGAGAGGCCTGCTGTCTGGTGCCAGGGGCAGAAGGAGGTGGTGGCCATCTCATACCTGCTTTGAAATGCAAAAATCCTATTCTGTTGAGTGAAAGAGAATAAAATATAGACAAAATAAGAAGTGAACCGCCCTAACCTGTGAAGTCTCCGTCCCCACAGGGCTTCTGGGCGTTGGCCATGTTCCTGTAACTGCCCTCACTTTCCCTGTGGCTGTCCCTTCTCTCTTGGTGAGGCTCTGGCTCGGGAGCAGGGGGGAGGAGCGGAGTAAAGGCCCTGCTTTGCATCCCGTCCTCTTCAAAAGGAGCCCTCAGCCCTCAGGAGCCCCTGAGCTGTTCCACCGGGAGGTGAGGGGCTCAGGGCCCTGTGGCCCCGGGGACTAGCCACACAGGCTGAGGCCGGGGATCCCGCGCCCTGCGCTGGGCCCGCAGGATGGGCAGGGTTCGGCCTCGGTAATCGGAGCTCTCGTATGACTCGCCTCAGCCTGGCCACACCTTCCACCTCTCCGGCGGGTTACAGACATGCGTGCTCCCCGCCGTTCGTTGGTCACCAAGCAGAGAGCCCAAGTGTGGAAGGTTCTGGACTGGCCTGCCTGGGGCTCTGCGGGGTCCCGGCACACTTCCACCCGCCCCTGCCTGTGCAGGCGTGTGGCTGGCAGGGACGTGGATGCTCCGAGGCTCTGGGGACAACTCCGACCCCTCAGCCGGGACAGGCCCTTGTCCTTGGCACCTGCTTCTGGTCCTGGAACAGCCAGGCCGGTGCCCCGTGTTTGCACAGCTCGGCGTGAGGACGCTGCGGGGAGGCTGCAAACGGGACTTGAGTACATACACACGTGTGACATGTGTGTCCTTTTTCTCGTTAAAAACATTCCTCGGTCGTTACATGTGGTGTGGAAGTCAGCACAAAATGCTCTGTGAATGGGAGGTGCCCCCAGGTCAGCAGAGGGCTCGCCTCAGAGCCCCAGCCCCTGGGGTCGGGGGCTCCTCTCCGGCACCCAGCGGCCCTCTGGCTTGCACCCTTTCTCTGCCGGTGCACCCGGTTCCAGGAAGAGCCGCCCGTGGCCGTGTGCAGGCAGCCCCTCCCCCACCCCGGCCCCCAGGAACCGCTGTCTTAGCTCAGAGCGCTCCGTGCGGCCAAGGTGTTGGGCCCCCCAAACATCTGCCTCTCGAGGCCGTTTGTTCTTCAAACAGGAGGATCTGCGACTTTAAATGAGGTTCCGCATGGATTTTCCTGCGCGTGTGTGTCTGACCCTGAAGTTGAACGCAGGCTTGTTGATACGCGAGTGCCTATGAGTCTGAGCAGGTCGATTTGGAACGATTAAAGGGTGTTCTGTCTGGAATACGATGTGTTCAAATGGGAATAAAGATGCAGTGAACCCCCAGCCTCTGCCTGATTCAAGGACTCTCCTAGGAGACCGGGGGAGCCCAGGGACAGCTGAGGGTGGGGCATGTGTGCCAGACCTGGCCCGGGCGTGGCACCCAGTCTTGTCGAATCCCGGGGGGACCCCTCAGGGAGATAGAGGTTCAAGGCAGAGCAGGGGTCAGTCGTACTCGGGTTGGGCCCCAAACCCCAGCCCTGCACCTCTGGGGGTCACCTCCAGGCCGGCCTGGGACAGGAGGGGCCTCCCCACCCTGCCACAGCAGTCGAGTGCCTTCTGGGACCCGGGATGTAGCCATCCCTGCTTCCTGGCTCCCTCCCTTTTGGCCCCGTGAGCCCCAGCTTGTCAGCTGCTTTTATGGTGCCCCGTGCCCCTCGGCACCCCACGTCCGCACCTCCCTCCATGGTGGGGACTCCCCAGGCAGTGCTCCGCTCTCTGCCATCTTATGCCGTCCACTGGTGGGGTGGGGTCAGGTGCCGTCCCTGGGTGGGGGGCAGGAGACCCTGCCGGGTGACAACGCTCACCCTCCCCCTGTGGCTGAGTGCCGCGCTGAGCTGGGGCTGACGCCCAGACCTTGTCACTGTGCTCGCGGGACGGAGACGCAGCGGCCCTCCCCGGTTGGAAGGTGGAAGGCTCCGGTGCGGGTCACAGCTCAGAGCTGGCCACCGCTGCTGTTCGTAGTCACGATTTGTTGGCGTTCGTGGCCCGGCTCTTCGGGCCCACTTCGGGGTCTCAGCCCCCACAGGTGGCTCGAGCCCCGGGGTCCTGAGGTACGCCCCTGACCCCCGTCCCCGTGAGCTTCCCCCTGCCAGGCCACCTGGGGAGGCCTTGCCTGTCAGCACTGCTGCCACGTGGAAAGTGCCAGAGACGAGCTCCTGGGGCAGCCGGGTCCCAGCAAGGTCAGACACGCCAGGGAGGGGTGAGGTCCCGGGAGGCAGGGAAAGGTCGGGGTGGAGGCCTGTGTGCCCCAAAGGACGAGCTGGTGGGCAGGGCTTCTGTGCCGGTGCCGAGCCTGGCTCTGAGGTGGGAGGAGCCCCCTCTGTGTTTGAACAGGCCAGTCCTGTCTCTGACGTGCCTGGGCCTCCGGGTGCCGTCTGCCTTGAGCTGGACGTTTCCCGCTGGGGCACGGCCGGTGGGTGTGCGGTCAGAGCCACCGTCCCGTGAAGCTTACTCAGGACGTGGGCCACCACTGCTCTGTGTCAGGCAGTGGGGGCCCTCCTGCAGCCCCCCCCCCGTCCTGCCCCACCCCAGTGTACCCTCTCTCCTTTACCCCCCTGCCTGCTGCCCGTTGGCATCGTGGGTCATGGCTGCCCAGGGGTCTGCCCCGCTCGTCCTCCAGGCCTGCCTCCCTCGTCCAGTAGCCCCTGATTCAGCAGCCGCCGTGTGACCACACGCAAAGGATCTAACTCCCAGCCCGTCCCCTTGCCAATTGGAAGCTGATTGTTCATGTAGGGAAAAAAACATATCCAAATGCATTCCAGACAGATGGGTTTAAACATACAAATTAAAATTCCCTAAAGTGCCCACAATACAAATAGATATTTTTATAACAGGGAGTGGCCAACGGCTTTCCTAGCGTGATGCCAGTGACCACACAACCCAGGCCGATGCAGCGCGGAGCAGCCGTGAGGACGGCCAGCGCCCAGGCGAAGATCAGTGATAGCAAGCTGAGCAGACACGTGAGACGCTTACGTTCCTGAATACGTACAGGGTTCTTGGAAGTAACTCTGGAAATAAGAATGCGCACAGCACAGAAAGCGGGCGGTTCTCCAGGAGGAGGGGCACAAGAGGTCAGTAAGACGCGCCCATCAGTAACAGTCGAGTGGGGGGAGCGGGCATGAGACGTGGGGCTCCGTCGGCAGTTGCAGGGCGGCCCTGGGCCGAGCTGGTGGCAGCTTGTTTCGTGACCATGGAAGACCAGTCTGCTCTCTCTGTCTTTATGTTTTTCTCAGCGGCTTTCGTTGTCGCTTCTACTTTTAGACTGAAGTGTAATGCTCGCAGAAGGGGGCACCTCACAAATCTAGTGCCCCGTGAGTGATCCCCAAGCAGGCACCGGGCTCCACAGCTGTGGTCAAGGAGAGCCCCTGGCCCACACCCTGCATCTCCCGGGGGGCCCCTCTTCCCAGCGTTCACGCCACCCCAGCTCTGTTGTCTGAAGGAGTTGCACAGGATCCCTCTTGGTGAGCGACTCGCCTTTCCCTGCTTTCTGCTTGTGGACGCCGCCTCTGGGGTAGCTGTGGTTTGTTCCTTTCTGTCGCTTTCCCCTTGTATGAATGGGCCACAACAGATTTGGGTTGTTTCCAGTTTGGGGCTGTTACAAATCCTGCTGCTGTGAACACCGCGTGCGTGTCCCTTGGCACAGTGTCCTGCCGGGTGCTCGTCAGGAAGTAGAATTGCAGGGCCGGGTGGTGTATTTCAGCCACTCTCGTAGATGATGGCAGACTCTTTGCCAAAGTGGTTTTCCAGTTTACATTTCCACCGCAGGGCACGAAGGTCCTCGTTCCTCCACGTCCTCACCCACACTTGGGATGGCCTTAGCCGTTCTTGGGGAGGGGGTGCGTCGTATCACTCCCCTCGACCCCAGCCTCCCTCACGTCCCCCGGCGCTGGGCAGCGTCTGTTTCCTTCCTGCCGAAAGAAAGAAAGAGCCCTCCAGAGGACACCTCGCAGCGCTAATATCCTAAGTGCTTTCTCCTATCATTAAAATTCGTCAGACATGATTTTAATGACTGCATAATATTGTGTTGCATGGATTAACATAATTCATTTATTCCCTTACTGTACATCAAATTGCTTCCAGTTTTCTCCCATTGCCAATGATGCTGTGATGAACATCTATGTTTCTGAGTGCTTCTCCAGCATGGATTTCTAGTAGAGGTGTCCCCTGCTTTTCAAAAGTTTGCATTACCCCACGTCACTTTTACGAAAAACCCACATTGGTACCTGTTTTCTCTAACCAGAAGACATCCAGAGAGGACTGTCGCTTTTACGAAAAAAGGCAAAAGGGGAAAATGGCATTCAGCGTTGGTTCCACGACGGGCTGTTTTAGATGCAGCGAGAATGATGTCGCCCAGCTCCTTCCCCACCACACACTCAGCATCTCAGCATCCGGCTGCCACAGCTCTGAACCATGTCTGTCGGCATCAGTCCCTTATCTCAAGCTACTTTGTGCATCCGTTAGCAAGATGTGCTTGCCCTAAGGCGTCAGAAAAGCCTAAGAGGTGATTTTTTTGGGTCTGGGAATACTGAGACATCTTTTCATATAAGTTAATGTTAATTGTCTCTTTCCTTTATGCCACTTTGGCTTAGGGAAGATTTTAGGAATGGTCCACTTTCAGATAGAGGGGAACCTTGTGATGGGATTCTCCCGTCATTGGCGGGGAGTGGGTGAGTTGGCAGAGAACCCACGGCCCCCCCATCTTCAGGGACCTGTGGCAGGCGGCTGCGGACCTGCTCAGCCAGGTTACTCGGGAATGTCTTAGAAAATGCAAGTTTAAAAAACTATTTAAAATTTAAGGGTAGAAGGGGTGTGCCTGGGTGGTTCAGTTGGTTAAGGGTCCAACTTCGGCTCAGGTCATGATCTCGCGGTTCATGAGTTTGAGCCCCGCGTCAGGCCCTGTGCTGACAGCTCGGAGCCTGGATCCTGCTTTGGATTCTGTGTCTCTCTCCCTCTCTGCCCCTCCTCCATTGATGCTCTGTCTCTGTCTCTCAAAAATAAATAAACCTTAAAAATTTTTTTTTTTAATTTAAGGGTAGAAATAGAGTGTATAACTTCCAGGAGAGGGGAAAAGAAAGCAAATGAACAAAACTGATCAAGTCCAGAGAAGCTGGAAAGAGGATCTGGAAAAAGCAAAGGGACAATGTGGTAAATAGCATGGGCCGTGTAAGTCCACGTAAGCAAGGGGTCATGGTAACTTAAACTCACCTGTGCAAAGAGATTCGCATCATACTTTTTAAAACCCCATAAAATCCAGTAACATACTGTTTACAAGAGATACACCTAGGCACAAAGTGTGAAATAAAAGGATGAAAAAAAGTGTGAGAAATATTAACCAAAAGAAAGCATGGCCGAGAATATCTGTGTTCTCCTAAAACGTATTTGAAGAGCATTCACAGGACAAAGGGGCACGTATGTCCTACGATCACAGAGCATGCCAGTCTCTGGTCTGTGTAAATAAAAAAACGTAGCCCCATCTGAAAGCAAAGAGCGACACAACTGCGGACAAAGATCGGCCTTTCCACGGCGCATGGGATGTGCTAACGCACCTCTTGCAGAAAATGTGGACTGAGCAGGGGAAGTTTAAAAAGGAGAGATTTAAAGAAAAATCATTTTTTGATCTAATGGAATTTTGCTTTCCACAAACAATGTGCATTTACTTCTAGCACATGAGAAACACTTACAAACGTTTGACCTGTCACAAAGGAAATTTTAAGAACCCAAAGCCTCAATAGTATATAGGCCCGTAAGTTCTGTCCAGAGTGCAATAATGTTAAAAATCAAAACCAATGAGAGAAAACTTAAATGCCAAAACTCCCATCTACATATAAATAACCTCCTAAAGTATAAGTGGAATCATACTGGAAATTACAAAACGACAGTAAGAAACTAAAGTAGCGGACTTGGGGGATGCAGCTAACACGGTAATTAGAGGAAAATTTATAGCCTTAAAAATACATTCTTAGAAGACAATAGATACTTAAAAGAATTTAGCTCCACATTCAATTTAAGCTGGAAATAGAATATGAGAGCAAAAGTGCAAAAAAAGAAAAACCATGAAGATTAGCATGATACAGAAGCAGAAGTTGCTGGAAGAGAAAACAGCACAAATAATGGAAATGAGTAACAAATGGAAAGAACAGAGGAACAGCACAGCTGCGCCAGGGTGGGGTCTTGGTCTGCTTTGTAGTTGGTGCATCTCCTGCTTTCAGAAATAGCACTTGCACATTGTAAAGGCTGAATAAATGTTTGTTGAATGAAGAAGAGACACATTTCTAAAGGATATAATCCATATTAGAAGAAAAAAGGCAACTACAGCTGAAGAGACTTTAAAAATAAGCATCAAGAGAATGAGAAGATGGGCGCCTGGGTGGCTCAGTCAGTTAAGCATCTGATTTCAGCTTAGGTCATGATCTCACAGTTAGTGGGTTCGAACCCCACACTGGGGTCTGTGCTGACAGCTCGGAGCCTGGAGCCTGCTTCAGATTCTGTGTCTCCCTCTCTGTCTGCCCCTCCCCCACTTACTCTCTCTCTCTCTCTCTCTCTCTCTCTCTCAAAAAAAAAAAACATTTTAAAAAAGAGGGGGCACTTGGATGGCTGAATCGGTTAAATGTCCAACTTCGGCTCAAGTCATGATTTTATAGTTTGTGGGTTCAAGCCCCACGTTGGGCTCTGTGCTGACAGCTCGGAGCCTGGAGCCTGTCTTCAGATGCTGTGTCTCCCTCTCTCTCTGCCCCTCCCCTGCTCGTGCTGTCTCTCTCTCTCTCTCTCTCAAAAATAAATAAAACAAAATTAAAAAAAAACATTAAAAAAAAGAATGAGAAGACAAGCCACATACAGGCAGAAAATCATTGCAAAAATCTTTGGCTACACGACAGTTAACCAAAATATACAAGAACCCTTAAAACTCAACAATAGAATGAATAGCCTGATGAAAGCATGGGCTACAGACCTTAGCAGACACCTCACCAAAGAAAATACACAGATGGCAAATAAGTACCTTAAAAGAGGCTCAACATGGTATGTCCTTGGGAAATGCAAATTCAAACAAGACTCCGCCACACGGAGCAGTGGGAATGCTCGTCCACGGCTGCTGGGAATGCAGGATGGTTCAGCACCATGGACAGCTCAGCGGTGTCTTCCGAAACTAAACCTGCCCCACCTGTATGATCCAGCAGCTGCTGTCCTTGGTAGTCACCCAGAGGTGTAAAATTATGTCCACACAGAAAGCTACAGACGAATGTTGATTCATAATCACCAAAACCTGGAAGCAGCCGAGATGTCCTTCAGTAGGTGAGTGGATTCACACAGTGGTCCGTGCAGACAGTGGAATGTTATTTGGCGCCAAAGAGAATGAATTGTGAAGCCATGAGAAGACACTTTGAGGAGGAAGCTTTGATGTTATAAAGTGAAAGAGGCCAGTCTGAAAAGGCCGCGTGTTGTGTGATTGCATCTATAAGACATTCTGGAAAAGGCAAAATTGTGGGGACACTAAAAAGAGCAGTGGTTGCCAGGGGTCAAGGGAGGGATGAGCAGGCAGAATACGGCGGGTCTGCAGGGCGGGGAGACGCCTGTGTATGGTGCTGTGATGATGGGTCCAGGTCCTGCACTTGTCCGAACCCACAGACCGGGCACCAGTGGGAACTAGGGATGATGACCTATCAGTGTGGGTTCATGGAGGGTGTCGAGTGCCCTGTCTGGTGGGGGATGTTGACGGATGCTGTGCATGGTGGGGGCGGGATATATGGGAAGTCTCTTAACTTCCACTTAACCTTGCTGTGACTTAAAAACTGCAGTAAAGGGGCGCCTGGGTGGCGCAGTCGGTTAAGCATCCGACTTCAGCCAGGTCACGATCTCGCAGTCCGTGAGTTCGAGCCCCGCGTCGGGCTCTGGGCTGATGGCTCGGAGCCTGGAGCCTGTTTCCGATTCTGTGTCTCCCTCTCTCTCTGCCCCTCCCCCGTTCATGCTCTGTCTCTCTCTGTCCCAAAAATAAATGAAAACGTTGAAAAAAAAATTAAAAAAAAAAAAACTGCAGTAAAAATATGGTCTGTTAATTATTTTAAATCCTAAGTGCATCCTACGACGAGCTTTATACTTGAGAATTTGAAAACCTGGATGAAATGGGCAATTTTCTAGAAAAATACAAAACCTGACTCAAGAAGGAAATAAAACCCTGAGTAGATAAATGCTCACTGAAAACTTGGACCAGGGGTTGGGGTGGGGTCACAGACCTGTCCCTTCACAAAGGTCTCCAGCCCAGACTATAGTACCATAGCAGAAAGCTGCTTTCACAGGAAGGGTGGACCAAATTAGGTAAGCAGCTGCTTAGGACTATAGACCGCTGCACTGTGGGTGAAGCTGCCCAGAGCAGAGCTGATTAACAAAAGAAAGGTGCCTTGTTAGCCCTGAGGTTACGTGCCCTGTCTGTCTCATCCCCTGGGCTAGCTAAGATAAACAGACACGGCGCCTCCTGTCTTCCCATCCGCCCAGCGCCAGGATTTTGTTTTGCGTTAACCCAAACCCCTGAACCCCCTTTCCCTCGCTTCCATGAGTTAACATTCACAGTTTCATTTTCTCTTTGTGCACGTCCATCACCACGTTTGTGAGCCTTCTGATCCTAATAAAAATAGAGCAAGGACCCTTAATCGGGGCTCTTGTCTTCTCCCGGACATTTGCCTTCTCTAGAATGGCAGACATCTCTCGAGTGGACATCCGCTCTCTTGCTGGACAAGAAAGAACTTTAGACTTAGAGTCAACGACAGCCTGCTGGGCCCTACACTGGACCACGAAGCTGCGTTATTGTCTCTTAACTTCTGTGGCCTGGGCAGGGGTCCTGGGTCCTTATGCACCAGAAAAGGCTGGCTGGGGGGTTTTCACTGGGGATTTTCACGGGGGGGTTTTCACCCGGGGTCTGCCGAAAGTGGAGTGTGGGCCTGGGGAGCCGCTGCTGGCTGCACCTTGACCTTGGCCCACACCCAGCAGGCTGGGGGCAGCCACACAGGGGGCTGTTCGACCGCTGCCTTTGTAGATGTATGCACTCTTCCAAGAAGGTCTGCAGACTGAGAGTTCACGGCACACAGACCCCCTTCTGTGCTTTGGGGATAATCAGCTTTTAGTTCTGCCTGATGCTCCTGCTCCTGTGATTCTGAACTGGACTCAGAGCCCGTGGAAGAGAACGTGGAGGGACGGACATCAGCTCCAGATTGTTCTGGTGAATGGATTGCTCAGTGACCCAAACTGGGAGTAGAAAACAAAACGGGTGACCGTTAAGAAGATATGGAGCCTCCTTGGGTGGGGGTGGAGACATACCCAGAGCTGCCGCCAGCCCAGAGGTCGGGGGGGTGGGTGCACGTCCACAGGCTCGGGAAGTCAAGGAGCTGGGCCTGGCAAGGGGGAGGGAAGCAAGTGACATGAAGGGAGGGGGCCGGCTGAGCGGAGAAGAGAAGTTTCCACAGAGTCCCAGTTCTTTTGGAAATGCAGTGGCGTCTGGAAGAGGAGATGCACACCTACGGCACATCCGAGAAAGGGCGTCAGGTCGGGGCCAGAGGGTGAGTGGGTCGGGGAGCGGAGGGCCTGTCTCGCTCTGTGGGGCACAGGGGCAGCCACGCCCTCGGGGCCACTGCCAAGTCCACGTGAGAGCACGTCTGGGAGAATCGTGGCCGTCCCAGCAGCCATGGGACCTGACGACACACGTCCATCTGTCTCTGACTCAGGACGTGAGCCGGAGGCAGCCACTGTGGAGGGCAGCTGGGATCAGCCTGGAAAAGCATAGAAGCCGGCTTGGAAGGGCATCATGTGGTTCTTGGGCCGTGCACCCTCGTGCCCTGACACCCCCGCTCAGGCCCCCCCTTCTCCCCCACCCCATTTGTGTTCTCCAGAGCCCAGACCGTGACCTCCATGATCACCTTTTATGAGCTCAGGGTCGCCTCCTGCTGGGCCTCTGACTAGTCCTTGCTCATTTTTAAGGCTCCAGTGGGTCCTGGACTGGCCTGGACCCCAAGTCCACCACATGGTGACCCTGGAAGAAGGGTTTCGCCCAGCAAGAGGCATGATAAGGCCGGCCTGGCTGTCAGGGTTCAGTGGCTGGTGCTTCTACTCAGTAAGCAGTTATGGGGCGCCTACTGTGTCCGGGCACTGTGGTCTGTGGAGACACTGATGGCCTCACGGGCAGGTGTTAGGAATTCACTCCAGGGGTCAAGATCCTGAGGGGCACAGAGCAGAAGAGACATTCGGGGACATCCCAGTAAGTGACATCAGTGGTGTCAGGCCTGGGGGAGCCAGGAGCCTGAGGCTCCCCTGCGGGCCCTCGGTCAGCCCAGTGGAGTTGAGGGAGAGGGTGCAGGACGCAGGCTGACGCTGGCCTCCTGGGTGACAAGTCCCTGCTCCCCACCCCAGACTGCAGTGTCTTAATAAACCCTCAGCGGCCATCGTCCTCACAAGGCTGCTGCCTGGGGAAGCTAATGGGGGGACAGGACCTGGGGACAGCCTCCCTGACCTGGCTATTAAAAATAATTGGCCACCACAACGTGAGGAAAAGTATATTCTCTCTCAGTTTGACTGGGAAATGTGAATTCTCATGTCGCCATAGAAACCAAGATGAGTTCCCAGCCTCTTTTAGATATTTAATTTTGTGAGCCCGGTGATGACCTGTGATCTCTGCAGAGAAGCAGGAGATGGAGGGAGGGAGAGACAGCGCGTGTGTGTGCATGTGCACGTGTGTGCACGTGTGTGTGTGTGTGCAGTTCTGGTGGATCTCAGCCCCTGCCACTGGAGTGGCCGCAGCGTGGTGGCCACAGTGGGGCTTGAGCTCTGGGGTTGGAGGCTGGGCCCCTGGGGTGACCTGCAGTCCTGGACCGTCAGGGGCGCTGGGCCAGGCTCGTGGGGACACTGACTCCGGCCTGGCTCCGCCCCCTTTGGAGCAGCTGCCCGCCAGGTGTCAGCCCTGCTGTCTCCACGCTCTCCCACCTGACCCCGGTCACCGGCACCCCTGTTCTTCTCCCCTCTGCCCGGAGCGTCCTTCTCTAGCTGGGCAGTCCCCACCGGTCTCGGCCACCGCCCACTGTAGACGTCTTCACGTGGTGGCTCCGTCGTGGACCTGGACAGCCATGACCTGTCCTGCGGTGCCCCGCCCAGCCCTGGCCCTCACACTTGCCGGAGGTGACAGGAAAGGGCTGGCAGCCTCCGTCCCCTCGTCCTGGCAGGGACCGGCCTCGGCCTTGGCCACCCCCAGGCCAGGGCCGCCTCCTAGGGAGGAACTGGGAGTGAGCTGAAGGAAACACGCAGGTGCACGCCTTCATCCCGCACAGAAGACCCTTTGTCCACCGTCCTGGACCAAGTGGTCAGGCTTTCCTGCAGGCCACGGGCCACGGGTCGCCTGGGGGTTGCCTGGTTGGAGCCAGAGAATGGAGGCGTTCTCTGGTCATCCCTGAGGGGACCCTCGGAGAGTGTGGAGGGAGGGAGGGACGTCTTGAGAGGGCTGGGTCCAGAATGGGGGGTGTGGTGGGCGGGGCTGTGGACGTGGCGGGCGAGGGTGTGGACGTGGGTATGGTGGGTGTGGGTGTGGCGGATGAGGACTTGGGTGCAGTGAGTGTGAGTGTGGACGTGCTGGGTGTGGGTATAGTGGGTGTGGGGGGCATGGGCCTGGTGGGTGTGGCAGGCGTGGGCGTGGTCGGCATGGGCGTGGGTGTGGATGTGGGTATAATGGGTGTGGGTATGGCGGACGAGGACTTGGGTGCAGTGGGTGTGAGTGTGGACGTGCTGGGTGTGGGTATAGTGGGTGTGGGCAGGGACGTGGTGGGTGTGGGGGGCATGGGCCTGGTGGTTGTGGCAGGCGTGGGTGTGGTCGGCACGGGCATGGGTGTGGATGTGGTGGGAGTGGGCATGGGGGCCGTGGGGGTGTGGGGAGCGTGGGCAAAGATGTGGTGGGTGTGGTGGGTGTGGCAGGCATGGGTGTGGACGTGGGCTTGGTAGGCGTGGCAGGCGTGGATGTGGTCGGCATGGGTATGGGTGTGGGTGTGGTGAGAGTGGGCGTGGGGGCCGTGGGGAGCGTGAGCACAGATGTGGGTGTGGCAGGTGTGGGTGTGGACATGGGCCTGGTAGGCGTGGCCGGCGAGGGGCTGATGGGCACACCCGCCCCTCCCCCGGCCTCCCTCGCTCACACCTGTTGTCCGTGAAGGCCATTTGCTGCTTTATTCCAGTTTCAGAGGTTTAGTTGGGAATGCCTTTGGGCTTCTGCTAACTGGCCGTGGAAGAAAGGGGAAAATGATCCGACTCCAAAGTCACAACTGTAAGTCGAGCTGTTCGAAACAGTGTTGCTAAGTGGCAGGAATGAGGAAGTGCAATCGTGAATTTTTGAGGGGGGAGGGAGGCCGGGGGCGGGCCTGCCCTGTGGCCCAGAGGCCTGTGTCCCCGGGGGCCTGCGGGCCGGGATGCCCCCGACTCCGGGTCTGGTCCGTATCTCTGTGTCCACAGGCGTTTTCCCACAACGAGCACGTCCACACCATGCAGGAACTGGACAACAGAGGAGGAGAGGGAGGTGGAGAGGCCCCCCAGCTGCAGGTGGGGCGTCCCCCCACGGGGTCTCCCCTGGGCTTCACCCTCTCTGGGCATTTCGAAACCCTCTGGCCGCCTGAACCACCCCGTCAGCCCCGCCCGCCCGTCCCCTGTGTGCTGGTCCGTCCTGTCTGTTCGCCCTGCAGGGGTCCCCTCCCTTCCTCATCCTTGCGGGGACCCGGGCGGTGTGGGAGAGCAGCAGCACAGCCCCTGTGGCACCATGTCCCCTGCTCTGCACGGCACCCCCTTTATAGATGAGGAAACCGAGGCACGGGGAGGTCCGGCAGCTCACCTGAGCTCACAACGGGTTGCTTCCTCACCCCGTCCCCGTAACAGCCTTCACTGTCCCTGACGTGAACGAGGCCGGGAGGGCTGTCGGGTGGGTGGGTGCCTCATTCAAGGTCACGCATCCGGCACTGGCCGAAAGGCCACCCAGGGCAGGGGTGGGGCGGGTGCCTGGACCCGGCCAGCACCGAGTGGCCCCTGCCGGGCCGCGTCCACACCCCTGCTCGCTGATTCCATGCCCAGGCCACAGCCTCTGCCCTGCGTGTCACCAGGGCCTCGGGGGCAGGGCCAGGAAACCGTGCTCCTCGCTTTGCGAAATTAATGATTCAGCGCTCCGTGTCGCGGGAGCTGTGATAAAGTATCAGCAGCAGTGAGGGTGCCAAACGAAAGAATAAATGTCCTTGATGGTGTCATTGGACTTTTATAGGAAGACTCACTCGTCAGCGGAAAGCGCAGTCTTGTGATGACTGATGTGGCCGTCTGAGGAAGACGCGCGTTCAAGCTTCCAGGGGTAGTAATTGCCCTGCAAGGTCGCGGCGCCCTCTCCTCCTCACCCTTGCGTCCCCCAGCCGCCCCCAGCCCTGCAGGAGGGCAGTGGGCAGGGTCGCTGCCACCGACTGAAGGGGTCAGTGAGTTGGACGCAGCTGGGAGTGCGGGTCCGGGGGGCAAAGCTCCCTGTGGCCTCCCTCGTGCACGCCCTGTGCCCAGCCCTGACCTAGGGCCTGAGGAGGCCACAGGCATGCGTCACGGCTCTGCTCTGGCTGGCTCGCGGCCCTGAGTGCGAATGATGCCAATAGGGCCAGGCACAGGCGCCCCGGGGGCTCATCCGACCTGGGAGTGTCAGGGACATCTTCAGAGAACGGGACGTTTCAGCTGGGCCTTGAGGGATGAGTAGGAGTTTGTTGGACGGATGAGGGCATTCTGGGAAGAGAGAACAGAAGCAAGGGTGAGGGAGGGACCGACTGAGCCAAGCACGGGGGACAGTGTGGATGTGGGTCAGGAGGAACAGCAGGAAAGGCTGGAAAATAGGTTGGAACCAGCCCTTGGGGGTCTCGCGCACGGTGCTCAGGGGTTGATCCCGCAGTGTCCCGCGCAAACCTGGCAAGTTCAGAGGGTCTGGCTTCTGAGGGGAGGGGCTGCCCTCGCCATGACCTGAGGTGGGGACGCCTTGGGAGGAACTCTCAGGTGGGGCGGGGTCAGTGTTAGGGCCTGGCGGTCAGGACCTTGGCGACGCTTTCCAGGCAGGTAGGCGTTGGAAGCCCACCCCTCGGGACCTGGCGGGGACAGCACCTGGTTCCCGTGGTAGGGGCGCGATTTGGTTCCGGGACCTCCCCTGTGGAGAGGGCCGGTGGGCTGTGATTGGGTCAGCAGACACAGAGCAGCACCCCGCATCAGGCGCCCCCGCAGGGTCTACGCCGCCCAGACCTTTGGAATGCTCGAGGTGCAAGGGGCCTTAGGGGTGGTCTTTGGCGTTGTGGCGATTATTTGGACAAGACGAACTAGTTAGGGAAAACTGACCTCGGGGTTGGCGAGGGAGACGTGTGCCCCGCTGGGCTTCCCGTCCGGGCTCCTCCAGGAAGCCCCCATCGTCCCCCTTGGCACCTGTGGCCGGCCTGGCCCTCCCCACGGCCCCCCGCGCCGGGAGCAGGAGGCTCTGGTCCGCGCTCCACTGGCTGCGGCTGACCTCCGGGGCTCCAGACGCACAGAATGTTCACCCTGGTCAGACAGCCGTGACTCTAGAGACAGCTTCTGGAGAAACAGCCCCAGCCGGGACGGGGTGCTCCTGCCGATCCGCCAAGAGTCACCCCAGAGGAGGACCTGTGCTCGCAGAGGCGCCGTGACCGTCCCGAGGCCGCAGAGCTGGGGACTTGGGCTGACCACCAAGCGGGTGGTCTCTCTCCACACCTGCTGCCCACGTGGTCAGACCCCCTGGCCTCAGAGACAAGGCCAGTCCAGGGAGGAGAAGTAGTCTGTCATCCTGGGGTTCCTGGCTCCTGACCTCCAGGCAAGCAGACATCCTGGGCTTGGACGGCTGGAACTGCTGGGTGTTGTGGGTGTCAGAGACCCCTGCCCTCCTTGCATGCACGGGGGGACGCGGGGGGATGGGGGCTCGGGCCGTGCGCCTGACCCGAGGTCACGCGGCGATTGTGTCCGAGGCAGGATGACAGGGCTCTGCCTCTGGGCCCTTAGGCCGTGCTCAGCCGAGCCCTACTGGACCAGGACACCGGAGTCTGGCGGGCGGGAAGGCCTCAGGCGCCCAGCCCTGTCACCCACTTTCCCGTGAGCCCCCATGGAGGAGTGGGGTACCCCACCCTCTCCTCCTGGGGCCCTCCGCTGCAAGCCCTCCTTCGATGGGACCATCTTGGGCACCCGGGCAGAGGTGGCTCTGGCTTGGCTCTTGGGGACCCTACTGTCCGATGGCCTCACTCAGCCGGGACAGGCTGGGCCCTCGGCAGCTCTCCCAGCGACTGGGTGGAAGGAAGGAAGGAAGGCGCTGTCCCAGGGTCACGGGCCGGGTCGGGTCCTGCATGTGACCGCCGGCCCTCCTCAGTTCCTTCTCCTTCCCCCCCCTCCCCCCACTCCCCCACCGATGACGCACCCTCCTTCCCCTTACCTGCACCCGGGAATCCTGGGAAGGGGAAGGTCCTCCACTTCCTCATGTACAGGGGCACCTGTTTACATCCAAGCAGAGAAAGGACTCCTGAGCGCTGGGACGTGTGGCTGGGCCTGGGGAGGCAGGACAGAGCCCAGGGACACGTGGCCTGCCGGCTCGATCCAGGCCCCATCAGGCTCACAGCAGCTCAGAACCAGGGCTGGCCACCTACCTGGGGCAAAATTTACTTCCAGTTTCATCTAGCCCCAGATCGGGGTTGGGGAGGGGGGGAGCATCGGCAGAGGCCGGGGGCCCAGAGGTGGCTCCAGCCCCCGCTCCCCCCCCCTCACCCCGTTGCCCTCAGGCTCATTCTCTGCAGCCTGGCTCCCCTGAGGGGGCGGGGCCGTCAGAGGTTCCTGTCGAGGCCGCCCCCCTGCCCCCCCCCAGAAGAGTCGTTTCTGCAGCCTGGGGTCCACAAGGCTTGTGGGGTTCCCGGCAGAGATGGGGCAATGCTGCCCTGATCCCACGTGAGGTCACTAATTTGTGCGACCCTGTGGCCTCGTCAGGGAGGACCTGCCATCGAGGCCATCATCATCACCGTCCCGTTTCAGCGCGTGGGGGGCCACGTCCTCCAGCTCCCTGAAGCTTTGGGTCCACCCACGGTCGCCTGGGAAAGCCAGGCTGGCTCACGGTGGGTGGCAGGCTGGGGACCGAGTGAGCCCCCCACGGCCCGGCTCCATGTGTGTGCATGGACGCCAGGTGCTCCTGGTGGGTTCCCGGGCCCCTCTCCCAGGGCCCTCCTCGCTGCTCCCAGTTAGTGGGTCTGATCCTGGCAGGTGGGAGCATGAGCCTGGCCCCCTGTCCTGGTGCCCGCTCTGCCGGCCCAGGATGGCTCTGGGTTCTGGGGGGTCCAGTCAGACCCCCTCCCCCGTGACCTCACTGCTGAGGGCTCCCTGGTCCCCAGCAGAGGGGCCTGTGGGAAAGAGAGGAGACAGAAGCTTCCTGAACTTTTAGTTGCCAAGACTCTGGGGCCACCTGCACCCTTTCCGGACGTGGGAACCAATGGCCATCGTGGTGCCTGAGCTGCTGGTCTGAGCTGGGTTTCTGCCCCGGGAACCCGGCTCTGTCCGGTGTACCTGCTGCCGCCCTCCCCTCCCTCCTCCTGCACTGACTCCGTTCCTTCCTTCCGTCGATGCTCCCAAGACCCAGAGGCCTATCCTGGGTTGCAGCCTGACCCGGAGACACCCTTGTCCCCGCTGTCCTGATTCAGCACAATAAAGTCACCACGAGTCACAACTGTACCTCGGGACGGGATCCCCTCCCCTCGGCCCGCCCCTAGCGGGGTCCCCAGAGCCCTGCGCTTCCCAGGCAGCCTCTGCAAGGTTGGGCTGCTGTCGGGGTGCTGCACAGTGGCACGGCTTTGGGGAACCAGCCCACAGCGGCACGTGGTTTAGACCACGTGCCTCGGGCCCCACCGTCCCTCGGGCCGATGCGCCTTGTGGGGCCCGAGGGGAAGATGGTGCCAGCCAGGCGGCCTCCATGGCGTGAGGAAGAGGACAGCGCCCCTCCTGGGATATGTGCAGGGGGCACACCTCTGGGGGGACCATGGGCACACGCCCGATGCCTCCCTGCGCCCTCATCTGTCGCCAGCACACCCCCACCAAGCCAGGACTCTCTCTCGGCTGGGCCGCGGCCAGGCCTCCTGGGGCTGGAGTCCTGTCACTGCGTGACCTTGGCAACGTGCCCCAATTTCCCCATCTGTGGAGCGCATGTCTTGGGGTGGCCCTGAGGAGCAGCGGGGTGCCGCGTGGACCGTGCTCCCAGAGCCCATGCTTGCTTGTCCGTCACGACACATGTTTCACAGAGTGGCCGGGGAACTCTTTCAAATGCCAGTCAGAACTGTCCCCTTACACCCAGAAGGTCTTGTATGTGGCCTGGAATCTTCTGGAAGGCCAGGCCCCATCCCAGCCACATCCCCACTCCCACCCTCCCTGCCTGTGGCCGCGTCAGCCTCCACCAGGGAGCCTCTGGTGCTCTCCGGCCTCAGGGTCATCGTTGGGAATGTTCTGTGTGGATTTCAGAGGGGGGGGGTGGGTCCTTGGCTCAGACCTCCTGGGCCACCCGCCCTGCACGGTCCTCTCCCTCCCTAGAGTCCTTGTCAGTCACAGAAAGTGCTTTATCTGTCGTCCATCGCTGGTTCCTGTGCCGGTGGTCTGTCCCCCCCCTCTCCGCGGCTGACCCCACGGTCTCGGGGCCTCTGTGTCTCCTGATCCCACCAACTTGGCAAAGGGCCCTGCTCCTCCCTGATGACTGTCATACCCTGACCCCAAGGGACTACGCCCCCACGTACGCCTCTGACCCCAGGGTCCCGGTGAGGACGCCACCCAGTCTTGGAGAAACTGTAGAAGCAGTTACTAATACGTGCAGCTCGCAGGGCCACGCTGAGATTTACCGCGGTCATCTTGGGGCTCCTGACGGCTCTGGCCGTCTGTCCACAGATACGCACGGGGTCGGGCTCACCTGCCCCCACCCACTGTGGCCGTCTCATGCCCGACCCTGTGCTCAGCTTTCTCCTCCAGATCTGACGTGCCCGGCACCGAGCAGGGGAGCTTAGTCTGGACCGTCCCAGCTTGATGTGAACAGAGTATCCCCCCCCCGACAAGGACACAGGGGGGCAAGCACAGTCACCCCCACGTGTGCTCTGGCCTCTGCCCCGTGTCACACAACTCCCTCCCCCGCTGCCTCCTGACGAGGACGCCCCCCCCTTAACCAGGTGGCAGTGGCCCCTGACCCTTCTTCTCAATGAGGGTTGGCCCTGCCGAGCCCAGCGTCAGCAGAGAATCCGGCCAGGCCGGTGTCTGGAGAACTCCCGCCCTTGACACCTGACCGAGCTCCCCATCCTTCACCCGGGCGCCCAGGTCCTTGCCTGCCTGTGTCGCAGATGCCGCAGGGCCAGTTTGGCAAGAACTCCCCCACCCTGGATGGCCACACATGCTGCCCTCTGGCTGTGGGTCCCCAGTGCCCTCGGGCTCTCTGGCTGGAGCTCTGTGCAGTTCTGTGCAGAAGCCTCCTCTCCTGCAGGAGCTCGTGTAAGGTCCGTCTGCTGTGCCGTTTCTGGTGAAGAATGCCTTTCACATTATTCGTGGGCTCCTTCCCAGCCACTGCCCCTGCCTGCCCTGTGTCACCGATACCTTCCTCCAGTCTGGGCCCTTCCAGCCGTGCTAGGAAGCCTTCCCTGGCCTCAGCAGTTTCTAGCCTTCTCTGCCCCCTGCCCCCTTTAGAACAGAAGCCCCCCCCCCCCCCCCCACCTAGCCATCCTGCTGTTCCTGAGACACACCGGACACCCTGCCCCAGGGCCTTTGCTCTTCCCTCTTGCTGGAATGCGCCTCCCAGACACCTGCAAGGACTGCTCTTTCCTGAAGTTCTTGGCTGAGTTCTGTGAGCGGGGCTCCTTAGTGAGCCCCCATCTCTGTCCCTGTCCCCTCTGCCCTCTCCTCCATGCATCTGCTGTCACCTGACCTCTGTGTTTGCTCCTGCGTCTCCCCCACCAGAGCGCTGGCCTCACCGTACTCTGGCACACAGTAGGCACACGCTACGTGTTTTCTGACTGGATCGGGTTCTCTCACTTGGGAATTTCAACGGGACATGTGAACCTGAGTCGGTAGCAGGGCTAGGCATGGAATGATCTAGAGAGGAGAGGTGGGGAGAGGTGTCGTCGGCCGGCACCGTGGTCGAGGGAATGAGAAGGCATCCTTGGTTGAAGGCCGTCCCGGAGTGTCCCCCGGGGCTGTCCAGGTCCTGAGACACTCTGAATACTTCCACGTCCAGCCACGGTGACTCTGGGCGCCAAAGAGTCCCGACAGGGCCTCCAGTCCTGGCAGCCTGGCTTCTGTCCCCAGCCCGGCACTCCTGACCCCTTCCGGGGAACCAGCTGTCCCTGACATCTGCCTAATTTCCACCCTTGACCCAGCTCCGCAACTGGAGGCCAGAGAGCCCGGGCTGTTCCTCTGTCCCGCGTGACTGCAGGCTGCGACCCCCGGCCCCCCTGACTCTCCTTTCTGGGCTTGTCCGGCTCCACCCCCATGACCTGACTCAGGTCCCCAAGGACCAGCCACCTTGGTCACCACCTCTTTTCTTCTTCCGGGTCTCCCACTTCCTGTCTGATGCCTGACCTGGACCGCGTGCGGGGAGACCCCTTCTATGTGCACGTCGCTAGTGGTTATTTGGTCAGGACCCCCCTCACCCCGGGCCTGCCAGGGTCACTGTGGCCGCTGGAGGGCCCGACTTCAGCATCCCCTTAGTGACGCCGTATACTTAGGGGTTTGCTCAGTCAGGACCGCGTGGGGGGTGGAGAAGAACTCATTCCCCCCCCCCCCCCCCGGTTATTTTATAGTCCGCCATTCAGCTGGAGTCTTTGCTGTAGAACTCATTAGGCATCCGGTCAATTACTTGGGGACTTGTGTTCAGGGAGAACAGTTCCTCGTTCATCACTGCTTGGTCTCCATTCTGCCCCATGAGTCCTCCCACGGGGGGGACACGGTGCCGACCCACGGACGGTGGCCCCTGAGGGCGGGGACACACAGAACGATCAGGCTTTGAGCCTCTGGGGTTTGTGGGTTTACTCGTATGAAGAATCTTACGAACAGCCGAGAGAGAAACCACGTTGTGCCGTATGTGCGAAGGGTCGTCTTTCCTAGAGGGGGAGCTCATGGAATCTGGGCAGACTTGTAAAGTTGGGGACAGCTGTGGGGTCAGAAACTGGCGAAGGGCATAGGTGTCAGGGCCAGACAGGTGAAGCTTAAGTGTGTGTCTGATCACCTGCACGGCCTCACGGTGGTGAGGCTGCGGCTTGTCAGACGGGGACGTCGCAGGGCCGGCCGGCCACCGCCTCTGTCACAGAAGTTGGGGACGTGGTTTGTCATCAGGATTCAGCCTGAAGGAAGTAGAATTGGGTGGTTCTGTGTGTGTGCACGGTGTGTGTGTGTGGGGGGGCGTGTGTGTAATTGTGTGTGTGCACCTGAGTGTGATTGTGGGTGGTGGGTGGGTATGCGTGTGCCTGGGGAGCTGGCTGCTTTCACGTTGTGTTTTTATTTCTGTACGTTACTCAGTGCTCATCCGGAAACCGTGCCCTTAGTCCCCGTCACCTACTTCTCCAGCCCCGCCCCCTCCCTTCTGGAAACCACCTGTTCGTTTTCTGTAATGTGTTTAAGAATCTGTTTTGTTTGTTGGGTTGGCTGGTTGGTTTGCTTTGGTTTGGGTTTTTTGCTTTATCTTTCTTTTTCTTTGTTCATTTGTTCTGTTTCTTAAATTCCGCATAGGAGCGAAATCATATGGTATTTGTCTTTCTCTGACCGACTGATTTCACTTAGCGTAATACTCTCTGCTCCATCCATGTCTGGGGAAATGGCAGGATTTCACTCTTTCTATGGCTGCATAATATTCCCTTGTGCGTAAACCGCATCTTCTTTATCCATTCGTCGGTCGATGGACCCCTGGGCTGCTGCCCCCGTTTGGCTACCGTTGATGGTGCTGCTGTGAACATGGGGTGCGTGTGCTTTTCTGCTCAGTGTTTTCATATTCCTTGGTAAACACCGTTAGTAATGCGGTCATTCTGTTTTTGAGAAGCCCCCTACCATTCTCCACCCGTGCCTGCCCCCGTCTGCATTCCCACCAACCGGGCACGAGGGTTCCCCTTTCTCCACATCCTCGCCAGCACCTGCTGTTTCTTGCGTGGTTGATTTTAGCCATCGTGGCAGGGGTGAGGTTGTGTTTCCCTGATGGTCGGTGACGGTGAGCATCTTTTCACGGGTCTGTTGGCCTTCTGGGGGTTTTCTTTGGAAAACTGTTCTTGTCTTCTCATTTTTTAATCGGCTTGTTTGTTTTTTGGGTGTTGAGGTCGATAAGTTCTTATTCATTTTGGATACTAACCCTTCATCGTTTCAGTCATTTGCAAATATCTTCTCCCGTTCCAAAGTTGCATTTTCATTTTGTTGGTTGTGTTCTTCGCTGTGCAGAAGCTTTTTATTTTGATGAGGTCCCAGTAGTTCATTTTTGCTTTTGTTTCCCTTGCCTCCGGAGACGTGTTTAGAAGTTGCTACGGCCAGTGTCGGAGACGTCGCTGCCTGTGTTCTCTTCTAGGAGTTTTATGGCTTCAGCTCTCACATTTAGGTCTGTGGTCCTTTTTGGAGGTATTTGTGTGTCTGGTGAGAGCAAGCGGTCCAGGTCCATTCTTCGCACATTGCTCTCCAGTTCTCCCAGCCCCACTTGCTGAAGGGACCGTCCTCCCGGTGCATAGCCTTACCTCCTTTGTTGCAGGCTAGCTGACCATGTGAGCTTGGGCGTGTTGCGGGGCTCTCTCTTCTGTTCCACTGCTGCTTTTTGCTTAAAAATCAAGAACTACTCCAGCAAGACCCACGGTGCCCTGGGAACGATGTGGCCAGAGCGTTTCCCCGGGTCCCGGCCTGAGGGGGTTTGTGTGGCATCTTACCTCATCTCGTTCTCAGAGGATGCCCGTTGCTGTCCCAGCTCACGGACGAGAGGCCCACGGGGGCGGAGGCCACCCAGCGATTGTGTGAGGCAGCCAGGACTGGGGTCGGGTCACACGACGCCAGGGCACGGGTGCCCCCACGCTGGTGGCTCCCACAGTCTAGAACAGGGCCACCCTTCCAGCGAAAACTAAGTTTGTGTCCATAGGCCGATACGAGTATGTTTATTCACTTACAAGAGGCACACACGTAAGCGTGTGATGAAATATTATAACGGGATGAGACGCGTTTGAGACGCGCTGGAATAAGGAGGAAGATTTCCATCTGCACCCAGCGGGGACGCCCTTCTGCTTCCGCTGAAACATTTCGCTGGAACGTGTCCTGTTAACGAGCAACGTGGGGGTCTGTGCTTCGCTGTTTGGGGGGATCTTGGCTGAGGATTTTGCACTACTGCGATTCGAAGGTCCGGTTCCAAGTTTTGTCATTTCTGTACTCGGTTTCATGATCATCGATGATGAAAAGATCCTCACAAGGATCCGGGGGCCAGGGGCACTGGGGCTCCGCTGGCTGGGCTGGCACATCTGAGTCACGTTCCCGTCCTCCTCCCAATCTGGGGATCCGCGCATCCCTAGGACACGCGGCCAGACGGGGGCCCTCGGGGCCTGGGCGGGGGGCGTCTCTGGCCCCGGAGCCTGGTGCCCCGCTGCGACCCCTCCCGGGCCAGGCCAGGCCTCTCCGGGGTGTAGTCAAGGTGGAGGGCAGTGGAGGCCGGCAGGGAGAGACCACGGGCCAAGGCCCCAGCTGCACTTTCCTCTGGGGACAGCCATGCAGGGGCTGCCTGGCCGGTGGGCTTCCTCATTCGGAGGCCGCATTCCTACTTTGGAGACTTATCTGGTCATAAGACTGGACACGCGCGGCGTGGAAGCCCAGGAGGGCAGTGCGGTGGGGTCAGCACGGGGGCCGAGGACTTGACTCCGAGTCCTGCGGCTCTGGACAATTTGCTGACCGGTTTCGCCCTGTTTCTCACCTGTGAGGCGGGTGGATGCACCTGCCTCCCAGGCTGGTGTCATAGTGACGGCAACGCCCCTCCTGCCATCTGACCTCTGACCTCTGTGAGTCTGAGTTTCTGCCCCTGGCATTCGGGGGCTTTGGCCTGAGTGCCAGTGCCGCTGGGGCCGTGGAGCAAGGGCTCGTAGGCAGGGTGGAAGATGCTGGAAGGCTTGGGGAGGGTGCAGGGCAGCGCCCGGCAGGGGTCTGGACTCATCTGAGACCTAGATGCTGATTTAGGTGGGGAGGATTTTGTCCCTGGAAAAGGGTTGGGGTGACAGGATGGCAAAGCCACACCCAGGGCAGCGGGGGGTAAAAGCCATGCTCTTGGCCGGAAGGCAAAGAATATTCCAGGTTGCTCTTGGTTACTTTCTGGCTCCTTTGTGGGCCTTTCTGGACCCTTTCCTTGCCTCCCTCCCTTAGGATCTGGCCTTATTCTTCCAGCAACAGTCCAGTGCATGTAGGGCACGGCCGCTAGATTCTGGGCTGCTCGTGTCTTCAAAAGCTGGGGACCCTCCTCCCACCCGAGTGTGGCCGAGCTTGGTGGCTTCTAACGGGTGGAATATGGCAGGAGGGACCACGTGCAGCTACGAGGCCTGGCCATAAAAGGCTGTGGTTCCCCTCCGCCCTCTCTCTGGGAGCCCTGGCTCTGGGGAGGTCAGCTGCCCTGTCGTGAGGACACCCGGCAGTCCCGCGGGGGAGGCCCACGTGGTCAGGGGTGGGGTGGCCTCCTGCCAGCGGCCTCGGAAGCAGATCCCCACCCCCAGCGGGGCCTCCCGGTGACAGCAGCATCCGAGAGACCCTGAGCCAGAGCCACACGGCCACGCGGCCCCGAATTCCTGACCCTCAGACACAGTGAGATGATCAGTTTGTGGTTGTTTTTAGCTAAGTTTGGGGATAATTGTTACACAGCAAGAGATGACTAATCCCCATAATAAGGAAGAGCTGAGAACCCTTATTAAGCGTTTTCCCTGAGGCAGGGACTGAGCCAAACGGCATGGTCTCTTTTCGTCGTCCCCGCGGCCCCAAAAGGGAGCAGATGCTTTCATCATCATCTTTTCCAGATGAAGCGATTGGGGCACAGAAGGACTGAGAAACCTCTCCAGGCCACACGGCCAGTGAGCGGTGGGGCTGGCGTTTGAACTCGGGTCCAACCAGTGCCGGAGCCCTTGTTCGAAACCAGCACGTTATCAGGGCCCGACTCTGCCCAGCACCCCCACCCCTCCCCCCTGCACTCCCTCCCCCCCCGGGAGGCATCAGCGATGGGTGCGGACTGTGGCGCTCTCGCCCACCCAGGGCTGCGTGACTCCTAAGGACAGCAGTTCCCGAGTCTGGAGCCACGAGATGTGGCCTCGAGTGAACTGACAGGGAGCCCGAGTTCCATCAGTCGGTGGGTACCTCGCCCGCCCGTGCCGGGCCTCAGTTTCCCCTCTCTAAGGGGTGGGTCTTCCCCGCAGGGCGGCTCTGGAGACAGAAGGGGCCAGTGAGGGCTGATGGATGACGGGGTGCCAGGCCCCCAGACCCCCAGCCTGGGTCCCTGAAACTCTACCTCATGACAGACTCCTTCCCCGGGGATGTTAGCGCGGCAGGCGGACAACATATGACTGCTCCTTACACAGCTGTCAGATCGCCCCGAAACGGAGGGCAGTGAGGTCTCTCCGGAGGAGTGATCCTAACCGTGGGGAGCACGGCTCGGGGACGACAGGGCAGGCCTGTGACCGGTTGGTTCGGGCTGGCCCGCTTCCCCTTAGGGTTTCGGAGCCAGAGTTCGTCAGCACAGCAGTTGCTTCTGTTTGTTCTGCGAGATGTAAGGTATTTACCTCTGTGCTTTCACAAGGCCCCCTGGCTCGCTCTCTGAGGTCTGCCATGGACACCCCGGGAGCTTGTCAGAGGCCGGTCCCCGTCCTGTGCCCGGCCGCCTGGCCGACGTTCAGGGATTCGGTTTCACACATCCTTCCTGCCAGACGGGAACGTGTGTCTGAGGGGCCTGCGGTCCGCGGGTGGCCCCTGCGGGCTCTCCCGGCGCCACGTGCCCTGGGGTGGGCGGGCAGGGACCTTCTCTGTCACCAGGCGGGACAGGTTCTCTATGTGTCGTCCCGCCTCTGGACGTGGCCTCCACTCCACGCCTTGGGTTCAGGAGGGAGAGGGCCAGGGTCGTTCTCGGCAGCTGGAGGGCAGGGGGCGCAGGCAGAGTGGGACCAAGGTGGACGTGGGAACCGTGGGGGACCCTGGGACAGGGAGGCTGGGGCGTCTGGGGGCCGTGCATGACGTCTCGGGTTTGGGGGTAGGGGATATGCTCTTCCCGCCCCACCCCGTTCGATGCCTGCTGGCCCAAATGGTGGCCTCAAGCCCTTTCCTAGAGGTGGTGCCTTTAGTGACTGAGACCACGTGTCTATGCCGGGCCCCTGGGGTTCATGGTGTAGGCCGAGTGTGCACTTCCATTGTGGGCCAGGGGCTGAGGCCCAGGGAGGCCCACAGGGGACGCCCAGGCCGTGCCTCCAACCCCGTCCAGGAAGCGGGGGCTTGGGGCTGGCATCTTGCTCGTGTCGGGAGGATCATGTGGCCTTGATCCTGTCTCCACCCGGGTGTTATCGCTTGGCCCCCGCCTGGATCTGAGTCAGGACCCCGAGCAGGGCCCTCTGCCGGAGCCACGTGCCTGTCGATGGAGCTGGGCTGGGGCCAGGGCCAGGGCCCCGAGCTGTCAGCCCACGGGGACGTGGAAATGCCGTGGGGGTCCAGGTCGCCCCTCGGGAGAGCCAGCAGAGACGAGAGTCCCCTGGGAGATCAGCCCAGGCCTCCTCGGGGCAGGTGGAGACAGGACTCCTGAGCGGTGGGGGTGGGGGTCTCTCCTGTGTCCCCCGCCCCCGCCCCCCTCTCTAGAACACCTCCCACTTAGCACTCAGCAGGCTGGCGGGGCTCTGCTCCACAGAGGAGGAGGGTGAGGGGCCAGCGCTTTGGGAATTCAGTGCTCTGTCCCACAGACCCGCGTCTCGGCCGCAGCTCTGTGGCGCGCCTGTATCTCCCCACACCGCGACTCGCTTGCTTATGCCCATCTCACAGATGAGCAGAGTGGGGTCGCTGGTTGCCTCCCCGGCCTCCCTCCGCCTGGCTCCGCATCTGAAGCCTGGCCCGTGGGTGCCCTCAGAGGGGGTGGAGCCACGGCAGGGGAGGCAGCGGCCTCCAGCAATAACATGCAGAAGCCCGGCCTGTCGCTGTGCCGCACCCGTGGAGGGCGGAGAGGCTTGGGTGATGCCACTGTGTCTCCTGCTCACCCCACCTGGCCCTCCAGCCCCGTAGCTGTCAGGACGCGAGGAGCTGTACGCAGCCAGGAGGGCGGGCTCCCTCACCTCCCGGGCCGGCTTCCTCTTGGCTCCGTCCCTTCCGTGCAGCCCACACCTTCCTCGGAGCACGGCAGGCGGGTGTAGCGGTGCTGTGCGGGGACAGGTCATGCGCATCCAGTCCCGGGGACCACATGGCCCAAGAGAACAGGACGCTCTTTTGGCCGCAGCTGAGTGGGCGATTCGTGGGGCAATTTCTTTAATGTGAGGAGCTGGCCAAGCCTTGGGAATCTCAACCCAGGCTCCTCCTGGTGGTGTTTTCTAGAGCGAGGACTCGTCACCCAGCACACGCCTTGTCTGAGCCAAGCCTGGGGAGGCTGTAGGTGTTACTGACTCCGTCAGTGGGCTGGTTGGTGGCCCCGGGGGGGAGGCAGACATCCGATGTGTTGCATGGGTGTACATGGTAAAAGCACAGAGTGAGTGTCAAGGAGAAGACCATCAGGGAAACCTCCAGGGAAGGGGCCATCTGGGCTGGGTATCACATTAGGGGTTGGCACGGCGTGTGTGAGGCCAGGAGATAGGCCGTCATACGTGGCTGGGGGTGGGTCACAGGGACTAGGGAGGGGGGACAGGGGGCAGCTGAACTCTTTCTCTATTTTATGTGTGTCGTGAGCCCTGGAGTCAGGTGGGGAGAGAGCACAGGCTGCCAGGGGCCGGGGGCCAGCCCTGTGTCTCCGGGGCTGTGTCCCCACGGCACTGAAATGCCTCCTGCACCCACTCACAGGCCACACAGCCCGGATGGATCGGAAGCTGGATCTGAACACACTCTTCTTGCTCACCTGTTTGTTTTACCCGTTTGGGGTGGGGGGTGGGGGGGTCCTCCCTGCCAGCAGTGCCCCGGGGTGGGGGGCAGACGCATTCACCCAACCAGAGGCTAGTGTGAGGAGGTCACGCCTCGTGGGGGACAGTTTTGTCAGCAGACTGTGGGGACCGGGTGAAAAATGCTGGCTGAGGGACAGACACACAGAGGGGTTGGTTCACAGCCCAGAGAAGGGCTCGGCCCGTCCTTGGGGTCCGGGAAGGCAGCCGGGCTCCTGGGGCCCCACCGCCAGCCTTCACCTGCAGAGCTGACCCCTGGCTGGGCCCGTGGCTTCCTCTTCCCACAAGAAGGCCCCTCGCTTTGCCCGTTCCAGGCTGCCTTGCTGGGGTGGACCCCCGGAGAGGCCTGTGGCTGCACAGAGAGGGACACGGGGCCCAGCTGAGCACCTGCGTTTGCAGCCACAGGAGGGGCCCCACGCTCGACCCGCAGGACCGCCTTCAGCAACAGTGAACCAACACTAGGAATCACAGAGGGCGTGCTCAGGAGGGGGCATCCCGAGCCCAGGTGCAGACGTGCGGGGCACGCATAGGAGTGATGGGAGCCGTTAACACAGCCTGGTTCTGCTCCCCACGCTTTAGGGACATCCCCAAGTAGCCTTCCATTAAGGCGAGGAAAAGACCCCACTCCACACAGGACACACGGGGGAAGTGGCTGCATAAACGCGAGACTCTCAAACACGCGTGTGTCCGCAGTGACGCTGCCTGAGGGTCCGGGACGTTCACTTGAACCCACGATTCCTAAGGATGGCTTTGCTGTCTCCCCGTCCTGCTGGACCTGGAGGCACAGGAGCGTCTGTTTTGCCCACTGGCCTCCCACCGGCCTCTAGCCTGGGGCCCCTGGTGCTCCTCTGGGCTCTGGTCCAAGGCGCTGGCCACTAGATGACCCTCAAGGTCGCCCCCAGTGCCTGCCCCTTCCTACCGCTGCCCGGACACTTGAGTGCGCCCGTTCCTGGGCCTGATTTCGGGCCATTGCTCACTGGGCAGAGCCTTCGGGGGGTGAAAAGGTTGAACTGTGTGTAGGAAAGAATTATATGTGCAGGTGGGTGTGAGGGAGCTCGTCTGAGGGGGGCAGCCCGGGGTTGGACCGGACCGTCCAGAGCCCAGCTTCTAGAACCCCACTGCCCCCATCGACCGCACTGTGCGTCTGTACCAGCCGTGACAACAACGTGGCCCCAGCGGACTGATTCTGCGGTGGGCACTCGACCCAAGTTCTGCCAATTAGAGCCTTTCCGAGGGGTTTGAGGAAGGGACTCTGTGTTTCACCGAGTGTCCGTGCCGAGCGGCGGTTTTGCTCCAAGTGGATCTCAGAAGCCACGGGGCCAGTCTACTGGAGAGAAGGACGCACGGGGCGGAGGTGAGAAGATGGGGCAGGGGGGACTCAGATGGCGTTCGCCCCCCCCACCCTCTCACCTCTGCCCTTGGGTCCCACGAGACGCCCCGGGGTCCTCGCAAAACATTCACACTTTTTCAGCTGGGTTGAGCTGTGTTTCTGTTCCGCGTGCCCTAAACATTCCCAGGCGACAAAATGCTAAAACATGTATTTCTATCAACTGTAAGAATTAATCAGCATCCATAAATTACCGCCCGAATATGACAAGACATTTGGCGGAGTTTTCTCGCAATCATTCAGAATTTCAGCTCCAGAATGCTATAAATTTTCTGTCACATTATGTCAATTACTTTAGGAACATTCTGTCCTGTCTGTTTGGGGGATCATTTTCCAACAACTGCATGAAACCTCATTTTCTCAGTAATTGTTTGGACATAACTGTAAATTTTAATTATCTATCTGCTCACGGCCGTTTCTCAGGGCCGATGCTGTCTTTCCTCCTGTTCCTTGCATTCTGCTGGCTCGCACCCCACAACTATTTTCCCCCGGAAAGGACGGCTTGAGGTACGCCCCCCAAGTCCTTGGGAGATGGGTACCCCGGAGGCCTTCAGCGAGGGCACCGACGTTGTGCATTCCGGTTTTGCAGACGGGAATGACCAGCGCCGAGAGGAGCTTTATTCTTTTCATTGGCAGTCTATCTTTTGTTTTGGTTTTACTCTGGAAACTGAAAGGTCTCTGTTAGCCTCTGACTTACGAATTGCCCCGGGGCACGCGGGTGTGTGCAGAGGGCCCCTCTTACACCGCCCGCCCGCTTGCCCACCCTGCGCCCACATTTCCTGGCCCCCCCGCTTCTCCTGTTGCTCTGAGAGACTCTCGTGGCTTTGCCTCGTGTTACCCACGGCTCCTCTCGAGTTTTATTATTTTAGCAATCATGGTTTTGGGTTTTTTTTTTTTTTTTTTAATTTCAAAGACCTCTTTTTTGGTCCTTTAATCCCCCATTTAAAAAACTGGCTAGTGCTTATTTCACGGATGCAGTATCCTTTTGAGTCTCTCCGTGGATGCTAATTAGAAATTTAAAATTCCCTTCTGTTTCCTGCATTAATCCTGTTTCATTGTGGATTAGTGGGGCACCAGGTCATTTTGGAGATGTGATTTAGAGGATTTGACTGCCCCGAGGAGCCACTTTTGGTGTAGATAAGTATATTTTTACCCGTGTCTGATGAAGTGGACTAAAGTGGCCCTGTTAGGTGCTGCTGCACCTTTCTTTCTAACCCAGGGGCCGACAACTTTTCTGTGAACGTTTTCAGCGGAGCGGGCCAGCCGCGGTAGTGGGAGAGCCCCACGGCGGGTAAGCAGGTGTGGGGTGCGGCCGGGTGCCCGCAGAACGGTATCCACCCGTGGAGGGAGCCCCTGTGGCCCCCACCTCTGTTTCACTGGAGCAGTCATTTGCACCTGCTGTGCACGGCCAGACTAGGGGCCACCCCGGTGGACGCAGGGACCCCCAGCTCTCTGTGTCCCCAGCAGCTTTCTCTCTCTCTCACCAAGTTCTTGGGGCTTGGGGTTGTTGATTGCTGTATTTTTATTTTATTTTATTTTTTAAATGTTTGTTTATTTTTGAGAGAAAATGCAGGAGCAGGGGAGGGGCAGAGAGAGAGGAGACACAGAATCCAAAGCAGGCTCCGGGCTCTGAGCTGTCAGCACAGAGCCCGACGCGGGGCTCGAACTCACGGACTGTGAGATCATGACCTCAGCCGAAGTCAGACGCTTAACCCACTGAGCCACCCAGGCGCCCCTGGACAGAGTACGATTAATTTCAGGTGCACATAGAGTGACTCAACACTTCGTACGTCACCCGGTGCTCATCCCGGTAAGAATGTTCTTCTGTCCTCTGTTTCCAGTCAGGACTCCAGTTGGGATCAGACCCAATCCTGTTTCTGAGACGTTTTGGGAGAAATGACATATTTACAGTGCTCACATCTCCATCAGTTAGCACCTCCTTCTGTATCCTTAAATATTTTCTCCTTTTCACTCAAGTACTGAATACTGTTTATTGTGGTTGTATCTGGGTGTTACATTTGTAAAAATCTGGTGCTATTTTGAGCGGAATCCCTTTTTCCCCCCCTTTGTAGGTACTAACGGGTCATTGCTACTCTGTAGGAAAACTAGAGGTTTTAAAATATTCATTGAGAATCTCATCAACTGCAGGTTGTTTTTTTCTCTTTTGTTGATGGTGTTTCTCTGGGGTTTGCTGGCTGTGTATCAGTGCATCCTTGGTAACGTGACGTGTCGTTCCCTCCTTTCTGGTCCTTATTAGGTCTGGTTGTTTTGTTTTGTTTTGTTTTTAATCTTTTTAAATGTTTATTTATTTTTTAGAGAGAGAGAGAGAGTGCAAACCGGGTAGGGGCAGAGGGGGGGGGGGACACAGAATCCGAAGCGGGTCTTTTAAAATGTTTATTTACTTTTTAGAGAGAGAGAGAGAGAGTGCAAACCGGGTAGGGGCAGAGAGAGAGGGGGGCACACAGAATCCGAAGCGGGCTCCAGGCTCTGAGCTGACAGCACAGAGCCTGACCCAGGGCTTGAACCCATGAACTGTGGGATCATGACCTGAACCAAAGTCCGATGCTCAACCCACTGAGCCATCCAGGCGCCCCACTATTAGGTCTGTTTTACTGCTTTGAAGCATTTGCCAAGCTTCAGGAAAGGGCAAAATGATAGTGGTGACAGTAGCTTTCTTGGTCTGACCCGTGGCTTGTGAGGCCGCCTCTGGTGCGTCGTGGTGAAGGGAAGGCAGGTGGCACATCGGTCTCCTGGAGCGTCCTGGTTCCGAAGAGGCCCGGGAGGCTGCGGTGATTGCCCGCCCCCCCCCCCCCCCCCCCCCGGGCATCAGTGTGGGGCACGGGCAGGCAAAGGGTTTCCTTGTTGGCCCGTGGACGTGACTGGGGTGTGCGTCCTGGCCGGCTTCCTGTTCTGATGGCCTCCTGAGCCCCTCGGTCGTGGACACGTCTGTGTGATGGTGGCTGTGTTCAGGCGGCTGAGATTTCTTCCCTTGCACTGGAGGGTCCCATCCATTTCACCTCCCGGGGACTTGGATCGGTTATTCTCCCTCCTGAATCTTCGACCTCTATGTCCTCGGGTCTCCAAAGCCCGTGGGCGTCCTCAGCCCCCATCTCGTTCGGGACGTCTCATGGGGCTCGGCCAGATAGCTGGACCCCTCCCACACTCTTGAGACCCCTCTCTCTTTGTCCTGCCCTTGGGTGTCCCAGCCAGTCCCTTGGCGGCCCGTACGAGGCCTCTGGGCTGAGTCACTTCCGTCTACCCGCACCTTCGGGAGGCTCTCCGGGCCCCTCGCCCCCGCCCCCGGCTTCCCTCGTTGTCCGTCCCTCTGCTCCCACCCACCGAGGCCGTGGTGTCAGGACCCCCTGGTGCCCCGCCTCCGCACCACTCACGCTGACCCCGCCCACCCCCTCTCCCAGACAGACGCCACCCCAGCCCTTCAGCCCCATGAAGGTCATGGCCGCCGGAGCGGTCACCCTCCCACCCGTGCGTGCACACACGCACACAAACGCCTGCGGAGGCACACGCGTGCGTGCACTCATAAACACGCAGGTACGCAGACTCCTTCCGGGGACTTCTGTCCACAGGCTCCGTGGGCTCTCTTCCCCCAGGCGCCCCTGTTCTGGGTGGATGGTGTCCTAACCCTGCCTCCGGCGAATGCGACCTCGCGTGGAAACAGTTTCTGCAGACGCGGTCAGATGAAGGTGAGGTCGCTCCTGCCGGCTCTAATCCAGACACCGGTGTCCCTGTAAGTACAGGGAGGTTTGGACACTGAGACTCACAGAGAAGGCCATGCGACATGGCGGCGGAGACTGGATGATACTGTCCCAGCCAGGGAACACGAAGGGTCTCATAGGAGACAGCACGGCCCTGCCTCCACCTTGATGCTGGGCTGCACTGTGAGTGAGCGGGTGGGTGTCCATTGTTTTAAGCCCCCGGGTTTGTAGTGCTCTGTTACGGTGGCCCCAGGACATTGCCACATGCCTACAGCCCATAGCACTTTCCATCGCTGCCTGGAACACTTGTGCCCCACCCCCGCCTGCCTCCACCTCTCCACATCCTCCCGCTGTCTCAGGTCAGATGCACAGACCAGCACAGGCCTCAGAGCCCGCTGTCCCGGCAGTGCTTTCCTCGGTCGCCTTCACAAGCTCTAGAGTCTGCTCACTGCTGTGCCTGGGACAGAGCCCAGCCCGCCGCACCCGGGGCCTGGCCCCCTCTCCAATGACGAAGGGACTTTGTGCGTCTTGTAGTGAGACCGGCCTGTGGTTTCCTCCACTGTGCTGCTGTGAGGGCTTTGCCCCAAGTGAGATGTTGTCCGACACAAGGGCGGGGGCGGGGCGGGGGGTGCATAGCCGTCTATCTCACACTGGAGGGATCTGCTATTTGAAACCATCCGAGAACGATTCAGAGGTTTTTATGCCACGTTTTTACATTTCCTTGCATTGTTATTCTTCATGGAGACACTCTAGAATTTTTATAATTTATATTTTCTTAGGAAAACGTCCCATTTTGTGGTGCGTTCAGAATATATTGACATAAAAGTATATGCAGTGTTCTTATAATTTATGCATTTTTGTTTGTTTTCTTTCTTATTTTCTGAATCACATTTTCCAGACATTTATCAGTTTTCTCCTACAGAACAGAAACAATGAAAGTTGTCATGTTAATTTATTGGTACTTTTTCCGGCTTTCCCAATTCAGTAATCTCTTTTCTCCCTTGGTTCTTCCTGGGTCTGTCTTGTTTTGTCTCTAATTCCCATCACATGGGTGTCTGGGTAATTTGCTGGCCAGTCCTGAGCGAGGACCTTTAGGCTTTGAACAAGGCTGCACTGAGTGTGCTTTCTGTGCACGCCCCACACGCAGGCGTGTCTGTGGTCGAAACACTGCTCAGATGCTGTCTGCGTTTCTAATTTTTTTTAAGTTTACTTATTTATGTTGACACAGAGAGAGAGACAGTGAGCATGAGTGGGAGAGGGGCAGAGAGAGAGAGGGAGAGAGAGAATCCCAAGCAGGCTCAGCACAGAGCCCGACGCGGGGCTCAAACTCACGAACCATGAGATCATGACCTGAGCCGAAGTCGGACACTTAACCAGCTGAGCCCCCCAGGCACCCCTGCATTTCTCATTTTAATAGGTTATTTCTTTCTCAGTAGAATTTGTGCCAATTATATCTCCATCAGCAATAGATTTATTTCATTTTAGTTAGCACTGCATTAGCACATGCTCTGTTCCAGGCACATGACAAAGTGTGACTCATGGAATTCTCAGAACAGCCCATTTCACAGTGGAGAAGATTGAGGCTTAGAGAGTAAGTTCTCAAGTTTGTGAGGCCATGAAACTGAAAGCCAGGCCTTGGACATTCTGGCCCCTGAGCTCACACTCTGAACCAGCAGTCGAGCCGCCTGCTTTCTCACACCCTTATCGGCACGTAGTCCACAAGTGTTTTCATCTTTGCAAATCTGGTAGGTGAAAAACAAAACACAACTCATGTTAGTTTTCATTTGCACTGTTGTGACTATGAGTAAGGCCGAATGTTAAGGGACATGTGTTTTTCCCTTTTTGTGAACTGTTGGTTCATTTTGGCTGTTGACCTTCTTATTGATTTATAGAAGCTCTTTACATATTAAAGCAACGCATTCCTTTTGTCATATGAAATGCACTTATCTTCCTACTCTTTCACCTTTCAACTTTCTTTGCATGTTTTTTGTAGTACATAATTTAAAAACGTTTAAGTCATTACCATTTTCAAGTTGTGTGTGTGTGTGCGTGTGTGTGTGCGTGCTTGTTTTAACATACTCAGAAGGCATTTAAATAATCCTCATATTTCCTTTTAGTACCTTTATGGTGCCAGTTATCACATTATATCTTTGATATGTCTGGATATCATTTTTCTGTAAGATGTAAGGTTGGGGTTAAACTTTTTTTTTTTTCCAGACACAGTTTGCTCTGTACTTCATCTTGTTTTTAAGTAGAATTTTCCACCTGTATCATATAGTAAATTTCCACTGTGTTTAACGTTTTCTTCTTTGATCCCTTATAGATCTTTTATGAATGCACCCATGCCACAATTTTTAAATTATTATAATTTTAACTTATTTTACTAGCTGGTAAGGCTAGTGACTCATTCCTCTTTTCCATGATAACTTTTACATCAGCTTACCTGTTTTTTTAAAACATTCATTGATATTCTTCATGGGGATAATTGATATCTTGGTGTTGTCTGGCTTTTCTGCCCCAAAATATGGTACATGTATACAAATATTTGTCATCTTCTGTGTGTGGATTTATTTTAAAATTTCCTTTTGTTTTCTTAAATAGCTCTTGTATGTTTCTTAGGTTTATTTGTAGGTATTTTAATCTTCCATTGTAGCTTCCAGTGAACTTTGTTTTAATACCTAAAAGCTACTGATTTCCATATACTAGTTTCGTGTCCACACCATTGACAAATTCTTTTTTTTAGTAGCTTTTCAGGTGATTTTCTTAGAATTTCCAGATATATAATCCTATCATCTGCAGACAAATATAATAATAATAATATATCTTATTTCTCTGTCTTGTTTAAATTGTGTCCCTAAGTGGGGCGCCTGGGTGGCGCAGTCGGTTAAGCGTCCGACTTCAGCCAGGTCACGATCTCGCGGTCCGTGAGTTCGAGTCCCGCGTCAGGCTCTGGGCCGATGGCTCGGAGCCTGGAGCCTGTTTCCGATTCTGTGTCTCCCTCTCTCTCTGCCCCTCCCCCGTTCATGCTCTGTCTCTCTCTGTCCCAAAAATAAATAAAAATGTTGAAAAAAAAATAAATTGTGTCCCTAAGTATCTCCAGGACAATATTCAGTAAGAGGGGCCATCAGTAGATACCTTTGTCTTGTGTTTGATGGGAGGATGTTTATAAGTATTTTCCTATTAAACTAATGTTGACCTTTGTAATGAGATAAATATGTTTTTATCACCTTTAAGTATCAATCCGGTCATTGTTGAAAGGTTTTAAAAATAAAATGTGGGGGCGCCTGGGTGGCTCAGTCGGTTGAGCGTCCGACTTTGGCTCAGGTCATGATCTCGCAGTCCGTGAGTTCGAGCCCCACGTCGGGCTCTGTGCTGACAGCTCGGAGCCTGGAGCCTGCTTTCGGATTCTGTGTCTCCCTCTCTCTGCCCCTCCCCCGTTCATGCTCTGTCTCCCTCTGTCTCAAAAATAAATAAATGTTAAAAAATAATAAAATGTGGATGTTGTGTTTTATTAATGCTGATCAGCATAAATAGTGATGATCATATGACTTGTTTTCTGATCTAGTAATTTGTTGAATTCTATTAAGAAATGTCCAAATATCGAAACACCCATGCATTTCTGGAGAGAGGTGAATTGTGTTCCTTTCTATTTGCCTTGAATTTCCTCAAGATTTTGCTTTATGAATGTTACTTTTCTGTTTGGTGCAAAGGTACGTGTAGATGTTAGGTATACATTGTGGATAGCATCCTTTATCATTATAATGGGCTCTGTTTTTCTCCCTTTAATGCTTTTTCCCCTGAAATCAGTCTCATCTGGTATTAAGATTTTAAGATTGAGACCTCTGTTTTACTTTTTTGTTATTTTAATATTTACCCCCAACATTTCTGAATCACCTTAAATGTGTGTGTTTGGGTTTTTTTGTTTGTTTGATTTGTTTTTGTTTTAGAAAGAGAGCACAATTTGGGGAGAGGGGCAGAGGGAGAGAGAGAATCCCAAGCAGGCTCGACACCCAGCACAGAGCCTGACGTGGGGTTCGATCCCATGACCGTGAGATCATGCCCTGAGCAGAAATCAAGAGTCGGACACTTGACCGACTCAGCCCCCCAGGTGCCCCAGCGGTGGTTGTAATTTGTAACTGTGCATTTCTCAGTTATTTGTAATCATTCTCCGTTTGGTTTAGATAAGCAGTCCTCAAGTTTCAGGGTCCCTTTTCACTGTTTAAAACCATTGAGGACCCCAAAGGGCTTTTATTCCTGTGGGCAACATCTATTGATTCTTACCACATTAGAAACAAAAACTGAGAACTTTTGAAAAAATGAATTATTTCATTTAAAATCACAATGATAAACCCATTACACGTGAACACAAATAACATTTTAATGAAATTTAGCTGTATTTCTAAAACAAAAATTTAGCAAGAAGCATGGCATTCATTGCTTTATGCTTTTGCAAATCTCTTTAGTATTTGACTTAAGAAGACAGATGGGTTCTCCTATCTGTTTCTGCACTCAATCTGTTGTAATGTGTTGTTTGTTTTGAATTTTGAAGAAAACCTGGCTTACCACAGATATGTAATTAGACAAAGGGAGAGTAATTTAATACTCTTTTCAGATAATTATGTGCATTCTTCTTTCGCAAGTGGTGTTTTTTAAAGGTTGTCTGCTTTGTGGAATCTGCAACCACATCAATGATCTTTCCATACTCTGTTATGTTAAGATCTATTTATTTTGTGTTTTGATTGGGTCATTTTCCTCTCTGTGATTTTGTGACATCATGCATTGGTCATTTGGAAAATGGCCCTTAATTATGCAGACATTCCAGATGTTGGCTCATTACATTTTACATTATCAAAAATCACATTTTTTAAGCCTAACCGAGGAGACGAAAAGCATGTACACTGAAAACTAGCAAACGTTTGCTGAAAGAAGTTAAAGAAGACACAAATAAATGGAAAGACATCCCATGTTCATGGATGGGAACAGTACTACCCAAAGCAATCCGGAGGTTCAACACAACCCCTGTCAAAATCCCAATGGCGTTTGTTTTTTTTGCAGAAATAGAAAAACTCATCTTAGAGTTCGTATGGAACCTAAAGGGACCCCCAGATAGCCGAGAATAATTTTGAAAAATAAGAACAAATTTGGAACACTGATTTCAAAATGTATTACAAAGCTGCAGTGAATCAAAGCAGTGTGGCTCTAGATTGAAGACAGGCAAATAGACCAATGCCATAGACCAGAGAGCCCAGAAATAAACTCCTGTGTGTATGGTCAAGCAGTCTTCAACAAGGGAGCCAAGACCACTCAACGGGGAAAAGAAAATCTTGTCAACAGTGTTGGGAAAACTGGAGGTCCCCATGCAAAAGAATGAAGTTAGACCCTAATGTCACCCCACATACAAAAATTAACCAGAGAAGAATTAAAGACCTAAATCTACAAAAATCCTAGAAGAAAGCATAGAGAGGAAAAGCCGTATGACGTTGGTCCTGGTGGCGATTTCTTGGATGTGACATCAAACTTAAATACTTCTGTGCATCAAAGGACATGATCCACCGAGGAAAAATGCAGCCTATGGAGTGAGAGGAAGTATTTGCAAATGTTGTACCTGAAAAGGGGTTAATATCCAGAATATGTAAACAGCACCTCAACCCAACAACAACAAAAGTCAAATAACCCAATTAAATAAATGTGCAAAGGACCTGAGTAGACACGTCTCCAAAGATGACTCACAAATGCCAACAGGCATGTGAAAAACTACCATTTACCATCGGAGAAATGCGAAGCAAAACCACAGTGAGGTATGGACCCAAACAAAACAAAACAAAAAACCAAGAGCAACAGAAGACACACACACACAAGTGATGGTGAGGATGTAGGGAAATTAGAACCCTTGGGTACTTCTGGTAGGATTGTAAAATGGTGCCGCCTCCACAGAACACAGGCTGGCAGCTCCTTGTAAACTGAAAAAGAGAACTATCGTAGGATCCAGCCGTCCCACTTCTGGGCGTAGATCCACCAAAACAGAGGGTGGGGTCTCGAAGTGAGATTGGCACCCCCATGTTGATTGCAGCGGAATTCACAATGGCCAAGAGCTGAAAGCTGGATGTCCACCAGTGGAATGAACACACAGGGGAGTATTGTCTGTGTTAAAAAGGAAGGAAATCCCGTCACACACAAGTGAACCTGGAGGAGGACACCGTGGGATGTGAACCAGTCACAAAAGACAAGACTGTATCTGTCTTTCTTCCGCTCATAGGAGGTGTCTAACGTCGTCAAATTTATAGAAACGGAAAAACAGAGTGGCGGTCACCAGGAGCTGGGGGAAAGGGGAAATGGTATTTAAAGGGCACAGATGTTGGGGCACCTGGGTGGCGCAGTCGGTTGAGCGTCCAACTTCAGCCAGGTCACGATCTCGCGGTCCGTGAGTTCAAGCCCTGTGTCGGGCTCTGGGCTGATGGCTCAGAGCCTGTTTCCGATTCTGTGTCTCCCTCTCTCTCTGCCCCTCCCCCGTTCATGCTCTGTCTCTCTCTGTCTCAAAAATAAATAAAACGTTAAAAAAAATAAAGGGCACAGATGTTTCAGATTTGCAAGGTGGAAACCTTCCGGAATCTGTTTCACAATAACGCGAATGTGCCTACTGCCACGGGGCCGTGCACTTAAAATTGGTTAAGGTGGAATTTTATGCTATGTGGTTTTTACCTCAATAAAAATAATCGCATTTGTTAATATCACCACTGATCCCTTCCTAAAAATCGTTTTTGAGAAGCTGTGAATTCACAGTGCTAGTTGTGAGTTTTCTAAAATTCAAATTTGCATGCAAAACTCAAATTTTATTATTGGGAGCAACTAACTGTCTGTTGTTTCTTTGAGTGATGGGCTTACCTCATGCATTTAGAACAAACAAAAAAACCCTAACAAACACCTGTATCGGGATACCCGAATTTTGTCAGTTCTTTAAATTTTTTTTTAATGTTTATTTTTGCACATGCATGAGAGAGACAGAGCGTGCGTGGGAGAGGGGCAAAGAGAGAGGGAGACACAGAACCCGAAGCAGGTTCCAGGCTCCAAGCTGTCAGCACAGAGCCTGACGTGGGGCTTGAACTCACGAGCCTTGAGATCATGACCTGAGCTAAAGTTGGACACTCAACCGACTGAGCCACCCAGGTGCCCCTGTCAGTTGATCTTTTAAATAAAAATTGCATTCCACAAAAAAGGAGCTAGTTGGGCTCATAACTCACATATTTGTGCAAGGGCTTTCCCGAAAGACGAGATTGCTCGACACGGTGCAGACCCCAGTGATCCCAGTGCTTCCCACCTGTCGTCTAGAGTCTCAGCCGCCTCGGGCTGGCCTCCCAACATACCCCAGACAGGGGGCTTACACACAGCAGGGGTTTTTCACGCTCTGGAGGTTAGAAGTCTGAGAACAGGATGCCAGCTGGGTTCCGTTCTCTGGGGGGAGGTTTGTTCCTGGTCCGTGGCTGGCGTCTCCTCACCGAATCCTGGGGGCTCCCTCTCATAAGGGCACCAACCCCATTCTTGAGGGCTCCACCCCCATGGCCTCAGCACCCCCAGGTGCCCAGCTCCTAACACCATCCCTTTTGGGGGGTCACGGTTTCCACATTTGAACTTCGGGAGAACATAAACATTCGGATGACAGCACATAGAACGTGAAGGAGATGCACCGTCACTGGGACTCGATACAGTTACCGATTTGCACTGCCCACCAAGGACATGCTTTTCTCTCTTGTGGCCTGCGAGCACGTGGTGACCGACAGCGTGGTGAC
The DNA here is from genome assembly GCF_022837055.1 of Prionailurus viverrinus. NCBI lineage: Eukaryota > Metazoa > Chordata > Mammalia > Carnivora > Felidae > Prionailurus > Prionailurus viverrinus. Next base: position 136,705,763 of record NC_062567.1, read on the forward strand.
GGCTGTACAATTCCGTGGCACCAGTGTCCCCAGAGTAAACGTCAGGACTCGACGGGAGTTGTGCCGTCCGAATATTTCCATCCACGTGTGTTTGCTATCGAGAGGTGGTGCAAGGGGTGACCTTCGATGCTGAGTCTGTGGTCCCAGGGGACCTCTGCAAGCCAGCCGCTAGTCCGGCCTTGCCTGTCGGCTCCTCTAGATGCAAGGACAATTCTGCCCACGATCCGTTAACTCCAGTCTCATGTTTGTGGTTGGAAAGTTATTTATATGACAAGCTGCCGATCGCCGGACGGCGACTTTCTCTCCGGCGGCCGGTCAGCACCACCCACTGTGCTGGCTTCGTGAGTCTCAGAGCCCTGGTCCGGTGGCACCAGCCGCGTGGTCAGGAGGGCAGCTCTGTAACACGCCTCAGGACTTCGTCACTTCTACTTTGAAAAGCCGTGCCGAGCAGATTTCGGCTTCTAAAGCCCTCATCGCGTCCGTGTTTGAAACACGGTATCCGCTGTTCTTTAAACTGAATGATGGGTCTCGACAGCCTGTAAGCAGGCCGCCCTGCGCTATGGGACCGTTTGAAAACATTCTGTGACACGAGACGTGGTGAAGGAAACCGACGTTTATGAAGCCAAGAAAATAGCTCACACGTCTTTGCTTCGTACTCACACTTTCACCCTGTTACCTCGGAGTGGATTCCTCTCGCTCCGTCACCATTTTCAGTGGTTTTAGGCATCGACCGAGATGATGGGGGCTGCGAACATGAATCTGATCTTCCTTATCAAGCCAACAACCCATTGTTAAATATAAGAAAAACATTCTGCAAGTAAGTTTTGATTCAGAATCTTATTAAATCCTAAAAGAACATGTTTTTGATAAAATTTGGAAAACGCTTTCCAAGAAACTAAAATATTATTGCAAATCAAGACCACCAAAGAAACAGATTTGACTCAAGGGAAAAGGAAAATCCTCCTAGGAACTGATTAGAGTTGTCCGACAAGAGGCAAGGAGGAGTGAGCTGCCCATCATCAGAAGTAATCAAGCATTGGGGCACCTGGGTGGCGCAGTCGGTGAAGCGTCCGACTTCAGCCAGGTCACGATCTCGCGGTCCCGGACTTCGAGCCCCGCGTCAGGCTCTGGGCTGATGTCTCAGAGCCTGGAGCCTGTTTCCGATTCTGTGTCTCCCTCTCTCTCTGCCCCTCCCCCGTTCATGCTCTGTCTCTCTCTGTCCCAAAAATAAATAAACGTTGAAAAAAAAATTAAAAAAAAAAAAAAGAAGTAATCAAGCATTAACTGGACAACCATAGGCTGCATACTGCGGAGGAGACTCATGTTCCAGTGGGATCTGGGCTCTGACCTGGGAGGTTCCCAAGCCCTGGGAGTCTCCTTTCTGGGGCTGCCAGTACTCTCCAGGTCTCCTCTCCCCACCAGGCTGTCGGCCTTCATCAAGCCTTCTCCTCCTTCCCGGACTTGCCTCCGAGATCTCGGTTTCCCTCTGACGGGAGCTTCCCAAGTGGCTGCAGGGAACCAGGACGTCAGGTCTTCATCTTCAGAGGCTGAAATCCAGCCAGGAATGGAAGTCGCCTGCCAGGGGTGGGGAGGCCCTGGTGGGGACCACTTTGCGCCACAGGGAACAGGCCTGAGTCGCTGCACACAGCCCTGTGCACGCCTTACGTCATCAACCATCTCGGCAGCCCCGGGAGGTTGGTGCTCTGTTATCTTTGCAGCGCTGAGGACCAGGGATTCCTGGGATGAGGGAATTTGGTCCTGATTCCCAGCCGGAGGGGCCAAAGCTGGGACTTCACACTGAGTGGTCTCTCTCCGGGGCCTGTGTGTTGACTCTGGACCCTCTGTGCATCTAGGCTCAGGAGGAGGTGGGATATTCCAGGAGGGAGCACTGAAGGACAGAGCATGCCTGGGAGGGTCCCTTTGGCACAGGGGTGAGGCACAGGGGCCTGTGGGGGCAGAGTGGAGCAGACGGCCAGTGACCCCAGGGGAAGGCCTCATGGCAAGGGGACAGCAGGCTGAAGGGACACTGAGGGGCAAGCTTGGAGCCTGGGAAGGAGCGGGAGAGCAGGGAGTCACGTCGGGGGGTGGGAGTCCCATCCTGCTGGTTAGCGGCTGCTGGTTCAGGGTGAGTTATGCCTCGTCTCCTGTCCCTCACCTGTGACATGGGGCCCCAGAGGGCTATAGTGGGCATGAAATGTCACCAAAAGGTGAAGGAGGCAGCCCAGGGGTCGGGAGGGCAGGCCCACGGACCAAGGCTGTCCCCCTCCCGCCTTGGAATGTTTTTTCTCTCAGAACACGGTCTTCCGTGGCAGGATCCAAGTGCCCTGCGTATAAGTGACAGCAACACGGGACTCCTCTTGCTTTAGCGACAAGAAAAACAGCCTTCCTACTCCGCGTACATTTCCATTCAAAATGTGTCGTTGCTATAGCAAAGTTCAGCGACCCAGAACGCGGGCACATGTGCTGGATGTCTGCCTCTCCCGGGACACGAGGAAGCCTGCTGTTGATGGCCCCGCTGGGGGCTGCTTGGCACCCGGGCCGGAGCTGACCCCGGAGGCACCACGGGCAGGCACAGTGGCTGAATGAGGGAGCAGGGCCCAAGCTTCAGAACCACTGCGTCCCTCACCTCAGCTACCTCCTGGGGAGTGGACCCTGGACGTTTCGTCTTCCCTGACCTCCCCACTGGCCTCGACAGCAGGGGCCCTGAAAACAGTGCATTTGGTACTTTTTCCCTAAAGGAAGGAGTCAAGAGACAAAGATTCATTCTTGACTTTGACCTACAGAGACTTGGAGAGTAGAGAGTACTATTAGCCACGTAAAGGCGAACTCTTACAGAATTAAAAACAGGATTGATATTTTCAGAATCACTTGTTGAGAATGAAACCCTAAGATCGCTATGTTAATACATGCAAAGCACTTTTACGAAAAGAAAGAGCACAAGAAATAAACACAAAACCTCAAGCATAAACAAAATAAACATACTCGTTTAGGTCATAACTAGATAAGCTTAATGTCTTTACTCAAGAAAAGCACTCTCCCAACCCACCCACCTCCGGATGCCATTCATCAACCTGTCTATCCAGGAATCTGTCCATCTATTCGTCCATCCATCCATCCATCCACCCACCACTCATCCATCCCTCTATCCATCCATCCACCCACTCACCATCCACCCACCCCCCATACGTCCATCCCTCCATCCATCCATCCACCCATCCATCCATCCATCCATCCATCCCCCCAACCATCCATCCATCCATCCATCCACCCACCACTCATCCATCCCTCCATCCCTCCATCCACCCATCCATCCATCCATCCATCCACCCCCCCCCCAACCATCCATCCCTCCATCCATCCACCCATCCATCCATCCATCCATCCACCCATCCATGAGTCCCAAAGCAGGTCCTGAAGCAGTTCTGTGACCCAACTCCGGTCCCACTTTACTGTGGTCCAAGGCAGTCATGACTCACCTGTCCATGCTCCCAGTAACATGAACTCATCCATTCATGAATGGATCTATCAATCCACTTATGAATCTATTTATCATCATTCATCCATCCATCCCACACTTCCTGAACATCCCACTGTGCCAGGCCCCAGGATTCAGAGATGGTTCTTCTGTGCTTTCTACCCTGAGCCTTTCAGAGTGTACTCAGTGAAGACCAATCTGTAAGAAGACATATTAACGAGATACAGCTGGTGTAGTGGGGGGCCAACAAAAGGCATGTCTGCAGGGGAATCAGGAGAGCTTCTCAGAAGAGATGAATTGTGTAAGCTGGAACTTAAGAAATGATTGATTGCTGATTTGTGAGCAGAGGGGGTGGGGAAGAAAGCCTCTCCATCAGAGGGAAGAGAATGCTTACATCCTGTGGGCAGAGAGTGTGGAAGGAGCCTGATATGGGCTGGGAATAACAGAAGACAAGGCTGAAAAAGGTCGAGGTTGAGGGACAGATCCCAGGGGTCACTGGGCTTTGGGCTGAGTCTTTTGGACTGTACCTTGTGGGCAGTGGGGAGCTCTGAAATCTTTAAACATGGAGTGGCCCAATCATGTTTGCCTCTTGTAAATATTGATGGGACAGTGGTGGTGTGGAGGATGGGCTGGCAGAGGCAAGTCTGGAACCTAGGAGGTTGAGAGGAGGTGATTGCAATGGCCCAGGTGAGAGGTGGTGGGGCCTGGGTCATGGCATGGCCCTGAGGACCCCAAATCCTCAGCATGTTAGGAAGACACACACATCTGGCAAGACCTGTGAATATAGGTGGTTGCTATGGAAACATCAGATGTTTCCCTGCCTGTCTGAATAGGGTGGGCTTAGAGCAGGCCAACAACTACGTTGGGTTTCACAGGCCTGAAGGTAGAGTAGAGCTGGGCTGCCCTAAATGAATATTGTCGATGAGATGTGTGTCACCACTCCCCTCTGAGTGACATTTCGCCCAGAGAAGGCTATTGTGTCAGGGATGAGCAGAAATGGAGCAGCCCCTTCCATCCTGAGGGCGGGATGGAAAGGCATAGAGTTCATTAAGGCTGTTTAGGTCAATTACCCCAGTGGGATGAATGACCTCATGTAAGTCTGCAATGCAGCAGTCACCTGGCAGCAGAAACGTGTGACTGAGAGTGAGAGCAGAAGAGACTCTCAATTCCAGTGCAGAAGCAGCCCTTTCAGAGCACTGAAGGCAGTCTCGTCTGATAGTAACAACAGCAAAGTAATAGTTACCATGGTGCTGATGGTGGTGATGGTGTTGATGCTGATGATTATGATGGTGATGGTGGTGATTGTAATGGTGATGGTGGTGATGGTGTTGATATTGATCATGGTGGTGATGATGATGATGGTGGTGATGGTGGTTGATGATGATAATGGTGATGATGATGATGATGATGGTGGTGATGGTCTTGATGGTAGTGATAATGGTGATGGTGGTGATGGTGTTGATGCTGATGATTATGATGGTGATGGTGGTGATATTGATCGTGATGGTGATGATGATGATGGTGATGGTGGTGGTGATCAAGATGTTGCAGGTGATGGTGGTTGATGATGATGATTATGGTGATGATGATGATGGTGATGGTGGTGGTGATCAAGATGTTGCAGGTGATGGTGGTTGATGATGATGATTATGGTGATGATGATGATGGTGGTGATGGTGGTGATCAAGATGTTGAAGGTGATGGTGGTTGATGATGATAATGGTGATGATGATTATGATGATGGTGGTGATGGTCTTGATGGTAGTGATGATGGTGATGGTGGTGATGGTGTTGATGCTCATGATTATGATGGTGATGGTGGTGATATTGATCGTGATGGTGGTGATGATGGTGATGGTGGTGATGGTCATGGTGATGAACATGGTGGTGATGTTGACGGGGATGATGGGGATGATGATGGTGGTGATGGTCTTGATGGTAGTGATGATGGTGATGGTGGTGATGGTGTTGATGCTGATGATTATGATGGTGATGGTGGTGATATTGATCGTGATGGTGGTGATGATGATGATGGTGGTGATGGTCATGGTGATGAACATGGTGGTGATGTTGATGGGGATGATGGGGATGATGGGGATGATGAAGATGGAGGTGATGGTGTTCACAGTGATGGTGGTGATGGTCTTGATGGTGGTGATGACTATGGTGACGATGGTGATGGTGGTGGCGATTTTGATGGTGGTGATGATGATAGCGGTGATGACGGTGGAGGTGATGATGATGGTGGTGAAGTTGATGATGGTGATGATGCTGATCATTTTGATGGTGATGACAACAGTGCTGGTGATGGTATTGGTGCTGATGATCGTGATGGTGGCGATAGGGGTGGTGACTGTGGCATGATGCTGATGACGGCGGTAGCGATGGCGATGGTTACGGTGAGGTCTACTAACATTATGTTGTGCCTGCTCTTTGCTAGTCACTATCGTAAACACTGTACCTAAATTCGCTCCTTTAAGCCTCATAAAAGCCCTAGGAGGAGGTATTCTCATTCCCACTTTACCTGCGGGGAACCTGTGGCACAGAGAGGGTGATGTGACTTGCCCAATGTTATGCAGCACACTGGGGGTGGAGCAAGGGCTGGACACCATCTAGCATTCCCATTACCCAGGAGTTTATGCAGAAAGCAGAAGACATGTTGGAAGAAAGTGTTAGCCCTCAGGAGAGGACAAGAAGTGGGCTTTACTCTCAGTGACCGTTGCCTCTGCAGGGAAGGCTTGCGCTTGCCGTGTGCTTAGGCTGGGCATCCCAGGCACCGTGTGGAAGAGGGAGGGAGAGGCAGTGAGGACGCGAAGGCTCAGGGAGAGCTGCCCCAAGCCACATACGTTCTGTGTGTTTCCAGGGGAAGAACAGTGGCTTTTGGCTTAACATAGGGGAAAACTCTTTTCCCTGAAGACCTGGGGTGAGGACCTAGGGACAAGTGAGTTTCCCACCTCAAGAGGTGTGCAGGCAGAGACTAATGGTCATGAGAGCCTCTGCCAGAATCTCAGGGACCAACTGGCTCATCAGTGAGGACATCAAGGCGGGTCATGGGGTAGAAAGGGTCAAATGCTATGTGGCCTCGGGTAGACCAGTTACCACCCCGAGCACAGGTTCCTTACCTGGAAAGCAGTGCCATCATGAGGATGAGGTAGGGGATGTGGGGGCTCACAGAGTGTCGGATGACTGAGTGAGTCCGTTCTGCAGAGCCCTGGCCGGGGAATGTCCCCAAGGACGCTCTGCTTCTCTAAGGCCCCCCAAAGGCACCCCAGGCTGAGGGGCTGGAGGGTCCCTCTGTGCTCCCTTCTCAGAGCGTCTGAGCACCGGGGTCCCGGCCCGAGGGTCTCTGCCCGCCCGCCGCACCCCCTGCTGGCTCCATGCAGTTTTCACATCTCCTGGTTTCTCTGTTCCTCCCGACAGCTGGTGCTGTTTGTTCTGGGTGATTTCCCTTATTTATTGCCACATTTTCGGGAGGCATAGAACTCTGTCTTCCAACCGTTTTACTGCAGCCTCTTTAAATGGAAACAATTGATCAGGTCCTTGCTTTTCTCCCTTTGGTTCCAGCCCCTCCTCCCCAGCTGCCCCACCCCACCCCCTCTCTTTCAAGCAGCAATGAAATTTAAATCCCTTTTCTCCAAAGAAAAAAAATTAATCTCAGTTTCAGGCCCAGGACCGCCCCAGAGTCAAGGGGACCTTGCAGGACACATGGGGCCGGACAGGAGGGCAGCCAGCTCTGCTCTTCTGTGCGGTGGCACGAGGCCCCAGCCCCACTCAGGGCCGGGGCCACGTCTAACCAGGATGAGCCGAGACCCCGTAGGTCACAGGGAGTGTGACCAGCATCTGGCTGGAGTCACAATCGTGGAACGCACTTGAAGTGGGACTGGGGGTCGGGGCAGGATGTGCAGGTAGTGCACTGGTCTTTAGAGATGAGGTCGAAATCATCGCCTTGGCAAGTATCGGGCATTCTCCTGATGTGTGAACATCCTCCTGGGTCTCTGAGTTCCAGGCAAGGCACTGACAAGGGGGACAGACATGTCTTTGGCACAAGGACAGGGAGAGTCTTGTCCCTGCTCATCTTTCCCTCTGTGAGCCACGAGGAAGCTAAGGGCCATGTTTACAGTTGAGGTTCAAGAATGCTGTGCCCCCAAGCCGTGGCCGACCCCATGGTTAGGGCCACGTTGCCTGCTCTGCACTCGGCCACAGCTCCCTTCACAGGCGTGGACACTGATTGTTTGTGTAATATCCCAAAGTCATAGCGCCCCCTCTCGTCTGCCTGGAACCGTGGTGAGCTAGTGAACCTCTGCCGGGAGGTGCATTTACAAAGGAAACAGAGATGTGGGTGGGGAGTGTTAGTCCTGTCTGGGGGCCCTACCAGTTGGGGATGGCCAAGGAGACCGACCCTGGGAGGGGAGAGGCTGACCAGGCTCCCGAGGCCCAGCAGGTGGGGGCCCCAGCCAGGGGTGTGCCCACCTCCTGAGCATGAGGCCCAGGAGGGTGCCCCTCCCCCCCCACTCATGGTGAGGCAGGTGCTGGCTTCCAGGCTCTCCTAAAGAACTTCTCTCCAGATGGCCTCCCAGGGGTGAGGGACATCACTGGCTCCTGTTCATAGGCATGAAGGTCAGCGTCTGACAAGGCCCGTGATGCTTTGAGCTTCGCAGAACAGAGGATGGGAGGAAACCCTTAGTGGGAACTTGCTTGTGAGCAGAGCTCACCTTGGTACACAGAGAGGTCCTCCCTGCACTGCCTCTAACTGCCCACTGCCTGCTGCCCATAAGTGTCCCAGCACCAGCCCCTTCCTTTGCTGGGGATGGACGGCCGCCCTGGAGCCGCCACAGCCCTGGTCGGCAGGAGGGAGAGGCTGGCAACATAAGGCAGGTTCTGGGAGGGGAGCACAGAGCACAGGAGTCAGCTGACTGGCCTCATTTTATGTTGTTATTATTTTTTTAATGTTTATTTTCGAGGGAGAGACAGAGTGTAAGCAGGGGAGGGGCAGAGAGAGGGAGACACAGAATCCAAAGCAGGCTCCAGGCTCTGAGCTGTCTACACAGAGCCCGATGTGGGGCTCGAACCACGAGATCATGACCTGAGCCCAAGTCAGTCGCTTAACAGGCTGAGCCACCCGGGCGCCCCACAACACAAGCCTTTAAATGATCACCATCCAGCTTGCATCAATATTATACCACCTCGAACACAATATAAGAACATTACAGCTCTGCAATTCCCTTCAACTCCTTACACCCTTTGTGATATTATTGTCATATATTTTATTTCTGCATGTTATAAACCCCAAAGCGTCACACTATTTTTGCTTTAAACAGTCAATACTGTTTGTTCATTCATTCTGATCATATCTTCCTTTAGATTAGTTCACACGATCGTAATGAACACTTAAGGTTGCTGTCGTCTGCTAGTTCCAACATGTAGGTCATCTATGTGTCCACCTGTATTGACTATTGTTTCTCTTGATAATTGGTCACATTTTCCACCAAAAATCCACCCGAGCTGGGGCTGGCCTCACCACTGGTTAGTTTTAGCTCATCTCTGATTTCAAACTTATTGATATGGGGTCAGGCCCTTTCCTCTGCAAGGCCAAGGAGACTGCGTTGATCTCTCTTAGCCCTCAAGCCTAAACTCCAGTCTCTCTTGAAGCGTCATGGAGGGGCTGATTTCTGTGGTCTTATCAAGATCATGGGGGCCCCTGGGAGCTCAGTCACCCATGGCTCAGGTCATGATCTCGCCGTCTGAGTGTTCGAGCCCCACATTGGGCGCTGTGCTGACGGCTGTGCTGATGGAGTCTGCTCCGGACCCTGTGTCTCCCTCTCTCTCTGACCCTCCTCCGCTCACATTCTGTCTCTCTCTGTCTCCCCAAAATGAATAAATGCTACAAAAAAAAAAGAGTTGATCTTGTTGGGAATTCAGCTCCAGCTTTGATTAATCTCAGCTCACCTGGGGATTCAACTGTTTTGACAATAAAGACAGACACCATCTCATCCCCAGCAGGACCCTGGCCCCTAAACATGATGAAACTCCAAGGTCTCTCTCTGCTTTCCAACCTCACCCCTTAGCAGGGTCAGTTGATAAGGATTATTTATAACCGCCAGGATCTTTCCAATTCCAGTGTGTCAGTTAAGCCCACAGTGCTTAGAAAGTCTGGCTGGTTTCTCCTTGAGCTTGAAGTCTCTTTGCCTGTGGCTGGTAGAGAGGCATGAGGGTCCAGACTGGGTGGCCGCCCCAGATGGGATGGCAAGACCTCGGTCTTGGCTCAGCTGTGAGGCCTTGTCTTTCCTTGGAATTTGGTTCATTTAGACGTTCTGTTTGGTTTTTTGCTTTGCTTTGTTTGTTTTGTTTTGCCTTTCATTTGTAGCTCTTTGAAGACTTACGAATCATGATCTTGTGGTGTGTGTGGTGGTTTCTGGCTATTGTGATGGAGGAGTGATCATCTTCACCTTCTAACTCAAAGTAGACGTACTTTGCCGCAGTGTAGTTTTTGGTGCATGGCTGGAAAGTGGGAAGCGTCACGGAGGGGGAGAAGTGGAAGCAACATGACTCGTAAGCAGTAATGGAGTGTGAGGGCAAAGCAGGCAGGAAGCAGTTGCCCCGGGGGCTGCCTCTATGGGGTCCGTGCTCTGGAAAGCCCTCGAGCCCCCAGCAAGGTGGGGGAGCCGCACCTGACCCTTTCTCGGCAAACCAGGGGCCCCCTGAGGGGCTGTCGTGGTCCCAGATCTGAATCAACCCCAGGCTTCTGAACCAAGAAAAGAAATCCCTTTTGGGGCTGCGACCCCCACTGAAGCCTTCAGGGCCCCCAGATGTGACCATCGAGAGAATGTGAGCTCCCGATGAAGGCTTTACCAACATACCAGGAGACAAGCTTCCGTGAGCAAGAGGCAGCAAAAATAACCGGGAACAGGTATGGCGCCCAAGGATTTTATGCACTGGGATTCTCGTGCAGAGTGTTTAATGGGTACGTACAAAACGTTTGAAGGAATGAAAGCTGGGATCTGTCGGTGACAGAATCTGTCACTGATGACCGGGAAGCCAGCCCGGCGGCTGCCAAGGAGACCCCAGGAGTAAGTTTGTTGTCTCTGGAGCTCAGAGACCAAACCCTCCTGGGGTGCCCTGCGGGGCTGGATACGTGTCAAGAGGCGTGGCCTGCCCGCGCTGCCCTCATAGACAAGCCAAGGGCTGAGGAGGCCCACGGGACTCTGCCTCAGAGCTGTCTGAGCCAGCACACCCCTGCCTGCTACCTGGAGGGGACTCTGGGGACACAGCTGTGCTTACGGGGCCCCCGCTTCCAAGGCTGGTTCCTTTTACACTGAATTCTTACCGCTGGAGATACTCATCTCTCATGAGGGTCTGGAGACCGCTGTCAAGAGGTCTTAGCCCCGAGTATGTCTGGGTGGAGCTGAGTGGCCACGAGGAGAGAGGGACAGTGCTCTCAGCTCCACGAAGGGTCAGCAGGGACAGTCCTCCAGGCGAGGTCCCTGATGGCCAGCCAAGATCAGGATCCTGGCTGTGAGTCGTGTGGACATGGTCAGGCAGGCAGGGGTCAGCATGGCCTAAAGCAGGTTACGGCAGGGGCCCGCTGGTAGGTCCGGGCTTTCTAGGCTCCTGTGTCCTGGGGAGCAGGGTGTCCTTCCTTGTGCATTTCAGCAGGCCTGGGGCTAGGGTGAGGTGAGCCAGGCGTGGAGGGTGCCGGGTTCAAGGTCATTCACTGTCTGTGCTTTTTTGACCCCGAGAGGGAGCTCTCCTTTCCACTTTGTGCCCTGGTTACCTCCCTCTCCCGACCCTGGACCCAGCCCTGCACTGGAGTCTCAGCCCAGATGTCCTCACCATGTGGCCAGAGGTAGAAGGAAGTGCTGGGGTGAGTGGGGCAGGGCCCCACTTCTTCGTGCGTGGCCCTTGGGGGTCCTGAGCCCTCCTGCGTCCGCCGTCCCACCCTCCACGTGCGGCCGATACCCCCATTTGCCAGGCGTGGGGCGTGTGCCCAGCCAGCGCCAGGAAGGCGCAGCAGGTGCGAACAGGTTCCTGAGATGGGGTGACCAGAGCCGGAAGCAGGGCCTGCCGTGTGGGGAAGGGGGCTCCCACCCCGCTCCCCAGGTGAGGAAGCGGAGGTCCAGAGAGGTCGGCTGTCGGGGGGAGGGTTGGTGACCCTCTCAGCAGACAGTGACTGCCGGTGAGGACGAGGGGGAGTCAGATCCAACCAGAATCTCTAGAAATCAGTGGAGACGCGGGCCAGGCCTTCTGAGGACACTCAGGATGTGGCCTTGGGCCGGTTTTCATGTTCTCTGAGACTGACTTTCTTGGGGAGCTGTGAAGAGCCCACCCCAGCCCTGGGGACACCCTGTTCCCAGACTAAGCCTCTTGCCTCGCCTGTGGCTGCCTGAGACGGGAGGCGGGGGCTCGGCAGGTCACGACCTTCGCTACACTCCGGCGGGAGAGCCCGGATTCTGGGGACCGTGCTGTCCTCCGCAGGACCGTGGTGACCACGTTCGCTCAGCTCCTCCGACAGCCCCAAAAAGCGAGGGCTTAATCTCAGGACGCAGTCCCGGGAAAGTCTGCAAACTGACCCCTGCCTCCTCGAGAGGGGGCCAGGCCTCGAACCCAGGTCTCCCTGGCTCCAGAGCTGTCCTGAGGTCTGTGGCCTGGCAGTCAGCAGGACCGTCCAGGGCCTGATAGGAGGGCACTGTTCCAGAACAAGGGGGCTCATAAGTGCCACCTGCTGCCTCAGAGCATCAGAGACAGAGTCTTAGAGATGTGTCTCTTCAGTGCCCCCTGTTCTCAGCAGCGCCCCAGGCTGTGTCCCCAGGCCCCGGCCCCATTTCTGCGGAGACCCCCCCCGCCCCCGCCAGCTGGCCCGGCACCGGGGAGTTCGCTTTGTGCGAGGTTGCCAGACGGGTTTGGGGCTCAGGTGTGAGCAGATGTGACGTTGGCCAAGCCAGAGATTCAGCAAACCCAATGCAATGCTTGTCTTGAAGGTTTGAAGAACACAGAGGGAGCGAAAAGCGTCCCCAAGCCCCAGAGAACTGGGGACACTTCCCAGCGGAAGGCGGGTCAATACGGCACAAAGTGTGGGAAATTGGGCTCTGCCGTTTTATCTGTGTCATCTTGGGTGAGCCACGTAACCAGGTGCGCTCTGTTCTGAGCCGTCACATGGAAATCCTGCCTCTGCGCTGGTCTGAATTAGAAGCAAGGTCTCAAGGAGCTCACACAGACTGGCCCCGATATTGATATTTTTCCATAATAACAGCGATAACACTAGATTACTTTATTATTTTATTCAGTGCTCACAGCTCCTTGTGAGGAGCTTGACCGCGCCCACTTTGCAGACGAGAACACCGAGGCACAGAGGAGAGAGCGTAGACGGAGCTGGCCTCTGGCAGGGGCTGCATGGGCCCCTGGAGTCCCCGGGTCCTGGTGCTGCCTCTCTCCTCCAGGGAGCATCGTGCCTAACCTGTCCTGGGACAGCCCCGTCGTGGGGCCCTGAGCTCTTGTAGGCAGAGAAGAGAAGAAGAGAAGAGAGAAGAAGAGAGACTGGAGAGAAGGCCGGTCCGAGGACCCAGGAGACGGCGTCGTGGTCTCAGCCATGCACACAGGAAGAGTCCTAAAGGGGGACCAGGAAGTGTTTTGTCTCCGCTGCCCGATTTGGTCTGGTTCTGCTCGGACTTGTTGGTTGGTTCGGGGCAGGTGCGGGGGCTCCTGGGGAAACAGCCAGATGCGGCATCTGGCTTGACACGAGCCAAGGCAGGGCCGGCAGGAGAAACCTCTCTTCCTGGGCGGTCAGATATGCACATGGGGCTGAGTCCGTCCTTAAGAGGGAAGCTCCGGGCCGGGCTGATCGACTTCCCGCCAGTTGCTGTCACGTAGAGGGGGGAAGCGAGCTGTGGCCGGGCTGGCGGGGAGGCAGGAACCTGGCCGCAGGGGAGAGTTTGGAGGGGCAGGCGTACTCTCTCCCCTCGGCACCAGCCCGCGAGTCTGATTTATTTCTGCAGAAACGCATTCCAGGGACGAGACGTACCAAATGAGCAGCAGTGAGAAGGCGAAGACTCCGGGCCGCCCCAGACTCGCCAACGGCCCGTGCTCTGAATAGACCTTCTGTTCGGCGCGGCCGGAACCGAGGAGGGGAGTGGGCGATAGACCCCCACTGAGGGCTGTGACTAAGTGTCTCTTCTAAGTGCAGCACTTGAATCAAAAATCCGTGTAACTTACTTGAATAAAAACGTGCGTTCGTTCACAACTCTCCCCAGCCTTCCATGTTAATAGGTCATCAATACTCCACGAATGGGTGATCATCTTCGTGGAAAACAGATGCCAAGGGCACGAAAGGAAAATTGTGGTTGTTTAAACTTAAAAAAAAAGAAAAGGTCGTTGGGAAGGGAGGGCTGTGCTCACACAAACAGCCTTCCCTGGTGGTCCCCAGCTCTGGGACCGGGGAGGTTGGCAGGACCACGTGGGGGCGGCTCCTGGGGGGCCCCAGAGCCCGCCTGAGACCCCGACGTCGCCCTCGCTCGGCCTGACCAGCAGAGGGCGCTCCGGAGCCCAGGGTGTGGGGTCGCCCCCGGGGACTGGGGCTGCTGAGCCGTCAGCCACCCCCACAGGGCCTGGCAGTGTGGGTCCAGGCGGGCAGGCTCCCCAGGAGGGGGTGGGGCAGGCTCACGTCCGCCTTCTTGGCTTCCTGTGTTTCGCTGCCCCTGCGTCCTGCTCCGTGCGCCGACGGTCAGGTGACCAGAGACTCGCTGGATCCCAACTCGCGTGAAAAATTCCCTGTGAGTCTGTGACTGCCACGTCCGGGCCTCTGTTTCCTGGTCTGTGGACGAAGCTGGTGGGACTGGATGATGCATGCATGCATCCGTTCATTCACTCATTCATGGTCCCTCAGTCAAACGAGCTCCAAGCTAGGCAGCAGGGTGGCTCTCGTGTGACGTCTCAGCCCCCGTGACGTGGCGAGCGGACACAACATGGGCGGGGCAAGAAGGACGGGTTTCTTTTTTTTGTTTTTTAATTTTTTTACTTATTTTTGAGACAGAGAGAGACAGAGCATGAGCAGGGGAGGGGCAGAGAGAGGGGGAGACACAGAATCCGAAGCAGGCTCCAGGCTCTGAGCCGTCAGCACAGAGCCCGACGTGGGGCTCGAACCCACGGACCGTGAGATCGTGACCTGAGCCGAAGTCGGACGCTCAGCCGACTGAGCCGCCCAGGCGCCCCAAGAAGGACAAGCTTCAAAGCCACTTGCTGGTTTCTCATTAGCCTCGTGTCGGTCAGCCTGGCTACTCACTTTGAACCAAGATGCACCTGCTCAGCCGTGCAGTCCTTTGACGGCTACCCGGAGCGCCAGGTGCTGGCTGTTCCACGAGCGTCCTTCAGCTCTGCAGGTGGAGCCGGAAGAGGGTTTCTTGGGCCTTCGTTCCCACCGGCTCGCAGCTCTGAGCCTTGGCTGTGCGGTGCAGGGAGCATCCAGTGGTTTGGCATGAGGACGCTTTGCCTGCTGCGCCGGACTCGTTTCCCCGAGCGTTCCTGGGCCATCTGCGTGGGCTGGGGGGTGGGGGGCAGAACCGAAGCTCCAGGCTCCAGGGCCGGGGTCTGTGTGCTAAGCTCCTGGAACAGTGCCTGGTGCCCAGGGGTTGCCTAGTAAACACTGTGAGTGAATCCGTGAATGAATGAGTGAATGAATGAAAAGACCTGTCCCTGCCTTCCAGACCTGCCAGCACAGAGGAGGGGCCTTGGTACAGTGTGATGCAGAGGCTGGGGCTCAAAGCCCATGTGGTGCTCCCATGTGGTGCTCCCATGCCACGCGCTGGGGCTGATAGCAGCATTTCAGGCCCTGCGAGCCTTTCTCGGGGTTGAGTGCAGGATGGTTCTGAGCAAGCTGCCGTCTCCCGACGTATTGGGATTTATTGGTGGTGAAATTTATGTAGTCTGGATACACAAATTAACTAGGTTCTGGTCCCTGCTGCTAAGGCATCAATTATGGACTGGCCCCTTCTTGTTTGAAACAGCGTGTCAACAGCGTTTTCTCCATCCGTGCCGATCTCCGCGGTGAAGGCTGCACAAGTGGGTCCGGGCCGGCCGAGGCCTCGGCACCCTGCTTCCCATTCGGGCCCCGTGTTAGCCCCCCGCGGACAGCGGAGTCCGCGTTTGCAGGAGAGAAACCGAGGCACAGGGGGCACATCGGTGGCCGGAAGGAGCAGGGCCAGGGGTCACCACCGAGCCGCCCAGATGAAGGCCAGCCATCTTCCCCTAGCAGCAGAGCCCACGGGGTGGGGGCTGGAGGTGACACCTGGCTCAGCCACCTGCCGGGTGGACGGTCCCCGGTGACTCAGTGTCTCATCTATACAATGGAGAGACAGCGCTTCCTTTAGGGTTGTTGTGAGGGTCCAGTTTGCTTAAAATAAGTCTGGCAGGTCAGTGATCGTGGGGGCCGACCTCCACCAGCGACCCTCTGCGGACGGAGGGGTAAGCGGTGATGATGGGCTGAGGGCAGTCGCGGGGCACTGGGCTCCAGGCCATTTGTGTTACACTGTCTTTAGTTGAAAACACCCCAGCCCTCCTGTGAAGTATTAGCCCCCCTTTGCAGGGGGGAAAACTGAGGCTCAGGGCTAGCTGGGAAGCAGTAAAAATGAAGATTTAAGCAAATGTCTTGTTTTAAGACATTATCTGGGTGGCTCAGTTGGTTGAGTCTCTGACTCTCGATCTTGGCTCAGGTCGTGATCTCACCGTTCGTGATTTCGAGTCCTGTGTTGTGCTCTCTGCTGGCAGTGTGGAACCTGCTTGGGATTCTCTCTCCCTGTCTCTCTGCCTCTCTCATGCTCTCTCTCTTTCTCTCATTAAAGAAATAAACTTAAGAAGTTATAATCTGGTGTCTCTTAGCAGAAATACGGCTGCTGTGTCCTCAGCTATAAAGGCTGCTGTCATCTAGTCTGGGAGCCAATACACAATATTTCAGAGCAGAAACGAATTTCAAGCCAAGTTTTGGAGGGAGTGATCAGTTTTCCGGGGCAACGTCTGGGTTACGTCCCCAAGGAGGGCTGTGACGATGCTCCCTCGTGCCTGTCCCCCCTCACTTCTACATGCTGGGACCCCATCTTCTGGAAGCTTCCCTGGGGGCAGGGCCCTTCTCCCCCATCACCCGCCACGCCCTCTCAGCAGTAAGGTTCTTCTTTCTTTTCTGATCCGAGGGGGGGCCATCTCAGGGTGACACTTTGGAGCCTCCTTCTGAGGGGAGGAGACGTCGAATGAGTGGTTTCTGGGAGGACTCCTTCGCCCAGAGCATCTGGGGGAGGCTGGTCCTGTGGCCCCTGTGAAGGGGCGGAGCCTGGCTAGCCTCAGCCAGCGGCGGCTCTGACCTGGTGCCGTTCACTCGACTCTGTGACCTCTGCCGGCTGTTTATTTATTTTTGAGAGAGACAGAGCGCGAGTGGGGAAGGGACAGAGGGAGAGGGAGACACAGAATCTGAAGCAGCTCCAGGCTCCGAGCTGTCAGCCCAGAGCCCGACGTGGGACTCAAACCCCCACACTGTGAGATCGTGACCTGAGCCCAAGTTGGACACTTAACCGACAGAGCCCCCCAGACTTTCCGTCTTTCAAATGAAGAATTCCCATCCCAAGCTGCATTACAGCACGGGTCTGGTAGACACCGTGTGGGCTCCTAGATGACAGGCCTCTAGACCCCACCTGCTTGGTCACCGACATGGGCTCCCCAGCGGGGGCAGCACGTGGGGCCCCGTCTGTGCTCCGCAGCGGCCACACTCCCTGCAGCGGGCTTTCCTTGAAGGGACCGTCAACGTGTCAGCTCCACTGGCAGAATTTGGAATCGACCAAATTATTCCATTTTTTAATGTCATTTTTACCAGATGCTTCAAAGAGAAAATCAGTTAATTTCAACGATAGTTTGATCATTTTCATCTAATTTATGGCCTCGAAGTAAAGCTTTTGAAGTTCCTTCTGTTGCCAGTAAAGCGACGTGATTTGGGGGAAGCTAATGTCCTGGTAAAGACGATGTTCTTTGTGTGTCAAACGCAGAAACGTACTGTCCCCAATGAAGCCGAATCGTCTACCGACGGAGATGAGCCGTAGCCGTTGAGATTTGCGAGGGTCGAGTGTGTACCCGGCATAACTTGAAATAAACACTTTGTGTGATGAGGTCAACATCAACTAGGAAAGAACCTACAGCTTAATTATTTTCGGCACAGTAGTGCTGATTTTCCATCTCGTTTTTGTCATCGATCAGATTTAAGACATGTTGGAGCCTCTGCTCAATTACTTGGTAAATGAACTCAAGGGTCCCATAACGGTGCTAAACTTTGTATGAACAAATCCTCTAAATTTGGGGCGTGGTTGTATAATATCAGCTGGAAATGTACAGTTGTAGCATTTAGTGGATGAAAGCTGCAGAATGTCTGTTATTGACATTTTTTTCCCCCTGCAAATTGTGATCACTGGGTCCAAAGTTTGCAAGCAGGAAGAAAGACCTCGAAATCTATCCCTACAAACACAAGGGAGAAGAAGCATGTTGTCTGGTGAAGTGCAGGATTCCAGGTCGTAAAGTGAAATTCTTACTTAAACTTGGGCACCTCTGGACACATGGGAAGAATCTTTAAATGAAGCATCTTTGCTTAACTGGGTGGATTCCTGATGTGGGTGGAAATGGAACCCGGTGGGGAGGGGTGGCAGGGTTCACAGCATCTAATTTGGTAAAACATTCAAAAGGGTCACAAATAGGGGCGCCTGGGTGGCTCAGTCGGTTAAGCCTCCGACTTCGGCTCAGGTCACGATCTTGCAGTCCGTGGGTTTGAGCCCCGAGTCAGGCTCTGTCGGGCTCTGTGCTGACAGCTCAGAGCCTGGAGCCGGCTTCGGATTCTGTGTCTCCCTCTCTCTCTCTGCCCCTCCCCTGCTCGCACTGTCTCTGTCTCTCAAAAATAAATAAACATTTAATAAAATAAAATAAAATAAAATTAAATTAAATTAAAATAAAAAAGAATCAAGACTAGAGATGATGTATTTGACATATTTTATCATGAAAGACTGTGTCGAAAAGTGCCCTGAACGGAGGCAAAAGACGGTGTCTATGACGATGTTTCTGAAATCTTTACACATTTCGATGCAAAAATATTAGGATTGGAAATACTCTCTATTTAACAGAACTTATTCTGAGATTACCAGTATTTCTATTCCTGTGGAGGTAATATTTTTTAAATTAAAAATATCATGGCCTATTGAGAGCGGCCAGTTGGCATGTTAAGAATTTAGAAATGCAATTTGAAGACGATTCCATGCAATTTTAGGAAAAACGTAAAATAATGTAATCCTGTTGAAACACATTCTCCTGACAAATTCCACTGACGCAGAATGAAGACGTACATACAGAAGAACTGACTGTAGCTTGTAAACATGTATGAAGAACTTGATTTTCCTGTTTTAATGTCAGTGAAAGCTTGGTGTCATCGGACCCTTATTTGGAGTGAGATGACATATGGTTGCTTTACTTATAGTCTCCTTGTTTTTAGTGAAGCCAATTTCTCTTCAAATGGCCACTGTCCATTCTTTCGAGTATAGCTCTGCTCATGTCGGCTCCTCCCTGGTCCTCCCCCAGAGGCTCCTCCCCGGCCTCCCCCAGAGGCCTCAGCAGCTCCCCAGCTGCTTAAACAATTCATATCCAGGGGCGCCTGGGTGGCTCAGTCGGTTAAGCGTCCGACTTCGGCTCAGGTCATGATCTCACGGTTCGTGGGTTCGAGCCCCATGTCGGGCTCTGTGCTGACAGCTTGGAGCCTGGAGCCTGCTTTGGATTCTGTGTCTCCCTCCCTCTCTGCCCCTCCTCGCTCGCACTCTGTCTCTCTCTCTCAAAAATGAATAAAGATTAAAAAAATTAAAAAGTCACAGGGGCGCCTGGGTGGCTCAGTCGGTTAAGCAACTGACTTCAGCTCAGGTCATGATCTCACGGTTCGTGGGTTTGAGCCCCACGTCGGGCTCTGTGCTGACAGATTCTGCTTCGGATTCTGTGTCTCCCTCTCTCTTCCCCTTCCCCACTCATGCCGTGACTTCCTCGCTCAAAAAATAAATGTTAAAAAAATTTGAAAATTCATATCCAGCATTAGGGGACACCTTGTGTTCAGACTGGTCTCTCACTCCCCTCTTTAACTCACGCGCCAGGAAATGGCCATTCCCCCTGTTCCACGTTCTCTCTTCCTGCTCCAGCCCTTTGCCTGTGTTGTTTGCTCGTCCGGAAACCCCCTTCCTGAGTGCGTCCCTCAAGTCTCGGTCCGGGGCCCACTTCCTCCAGGAAGCCTCCCTCGAGTCCTCCCTTGGTTGTCCTCTCTGGCTGCCATTCCCTTTGTCTGCTCAGGCCACGGGAGGTTGCAGTCCAGGGGCTTTAAACAGCAGACACCTCTTTCTCACGGTTCTGGGCGTGGAAGTCCCAGACCAAGTCCAGCCGACTGTGTCTCTGCTGGGAGCTCTCCTCCTGGCTTCGTGCTGCCTCTGCACAGGGCGAGGAGGGAGGGAGAAAGCTCCGGGTCTCCTCTTACAGGGACAGGGATCCCATCAGGGGCCTCACCCTCACAACCTCACTTAACCCGAATCACCCCCCGAGAGACAGACCCCTTCTCCGCAGGCAGCCACACCGGGGTGAGGGCGTCACCCTATGGACTTGAGGGGACGGGAGAATGTATCCCCACGGCCGGCTGTGCGTGTTGCAGGTGGCGCTGGCCCACGCCCCGCCCCTCTGGACTCCGCTCACCGGGGGGCAGGGCCTGTCTGAAGCATCCTGGATCCTGGCCCCCAGTGTTTCTCCGCAGGTGTGCTCGAGCCGTTTTTCCCATCTCGAGGCCACTCTGCGGTTTGGTCAAGGTTGGCTCTGAGGCTCTCACTCCCACTGGCCCTTATCTCATCCATGTGGCAGACAGGATGGCACCTTGGGCCAGTGACCTCCAGCGGCAGGTGTATCAGCCGGGGCGGTGGACCCGCTGAGCTCCTGGATATCTCATCACCCTGATTCCCGGGTTCCCGACAGGCTTTGGCGGCCGTGTCCACCTTTCCTCTGTGCATCACCAACGCTTCCAGACGCCCCCATTTTCCCGGCTTGGGCCATCCCTGCTGGGCTCCCACGAGGACAGAAGCCATGTTAGTCTTGTTCACGGTTGTCTGCGGATGCCCACCCAGCACTAGGGACACAGGGGCTCAAATAGCGCCTGCGGGGAGCTTCACAGGAGCCCCCTTGGTCTTGGCGATTGAGAGCCCAGTTGCATGCACTTGCCCCGCCCACCTTCACTGGAGCCAGTGACCTCACACCCAGCTGGCCCTGGCAGAGGGGCTGACCTTGACAGACCTTGAGGGAAGCCCTGGGAGCGGAGCCACGTCGCAGCGCCCTGTGGCGGAGGAGCAGTGCACGCAGGATGCCGGGTCCTCCGGCCCCTCCTCAGCCGCTGGGAGGTTTGCCTGAACTGGACAACAGGTGCCTCCGCAGGCAGGGCGAGAGTTGGGGGGCGCCCAGGCTCACCTCCTCCTCACCCCCAGAGCTGGGGCCCCGCCCGCAGGCAGCCCACCGGAGAGGGCACGAGACTCGCACAACCCCGGAGCTGGGGAGAAGAGACGTTTCATCAGGCCCCTTCCTTCCCTGCAGGCTCACATCCTGTTGGAAAATCCTAGTCGCCTCAGAAGGCTCACTGCCATTCGTGGTGCAAATGGAGCCTGTCCTCCAGGGGATGGACGGGCGGACAGAGGCACAGACAAGATGTTTCACAGGCCGGTGACAGAACGGCACGGGCGTCTGGCCTTGATGTGGTGCGGGGCCTCCTGGCGGGAGCATGAGCTTTGAGTCTGGCGGAGCGGCCCCCCAGGGCTGCACCGGCGAGTGACAAGGACGGAGCCCTGAGGCGGCCGGCGAGCAGAGGGTGCATCCCGGCCGCCGGCTCAGGCGATGGGCACGCGGTCCTGCCGCGTAGGGAGAGGAGCCGGCGGGCACTCCCCCCTCCCCCCCGCCCTGGTGGCTCAGCCGGAAGTGTGGCCAGTCGTCCAGCCTGCGGGAGCCTCGGCCTGGCCGAGCATCACAGTCACCGGAATGCCTGACCAGGATGCGGCTTCCCGGGGCCCCGGGTCTGAGTCTGATCCCCGGGCTGGGGCAGGGCCAGCGTCCTGGCTCCTCTCGCCTCCCTGAGCCGGGAGCCCTTCAGGGCCAGCCCATGCGTCCTCTCCACTGCCGGGCTCTCCTCACCCCCAGGAAGGAGCTGTCCCTCTCCTGGGTCCCCCCCCCGGCCCCCGCCCCCACCCTGTGGAGCCCTTGTTGTAGGGGTGCGTGCATGTGCGTGTGTGCACGTGCACCTCTCAAGGGCACGGGCGTGTCTAAGTGTTCCTGCTTGGTCCCTCCGAGGCTAGCAGGGGTCCGTGGCTTTATTGTGCGTGATGTGTGTGTGTGTGTATGTGTGTGTACCTGCGTGTGGTGTGTGAATATGTGTGGGTACATGCATGTGTGTGTGTGTGTGTGTGTGCGTGTCCTGGGTTGTGATACAAGACTGTGAAGGTGACTGTGTTAGTCTCCTGCGGCCTCTGTGACGGGAGCACAACTGGCGACCCAACGCAGTGCACATCCGTTGTCCCAGAGCCCCTGTAGGTCAGAAGTCGGAAACGCGTCTCGGAGGACTGAAGCCACGGTGGGGCTGGGGTGACCCTAGGCACCTGCAGCTCAGCCCCGGCCCAGCCCCGCTGTGGGTGCCGGGAACCTGTGCCCACTGTTCTCGGTCTGCTGGGTGTGGGGGGGCGTGTTCCCTGAGGCCCCAGCTCCACATCCCCAGGCCTGTTTGTGTCCATTTCCTCCCACAGAGAACATACTCTATCCTACGATATTTCAGAGCCGCTGTGAAAGCCCTTTCCCGCCACTGCTGACAGCTCGCGGCTCGCCGTCCGTGTCGCTGCCGGGTTAGGTTGGGGACCCTGGTGGCTGGGCTCCCCCGTCTCCACGCCCTGGGCATGCCGTGCGGATCGCTAAGTGGCTGCTCGAGGCAGTGAGCCGCGGGCCCGAGCAACTCATTTTCACCTCTAATTTAATTATTGATCAACTCTGCCTTGATGGCAAAAGGGTCTTGTGAAGAGTGATTACCTCCTTGTACCCAAGCATTTGGAGTGTCTAATGACCGCCTCCAACGTGGGCAAACATCCATCCTGCTTTTAATTAACCTAACCTGTTAGAGATGAGCCAGCCTGCTCCCAGCCTGGGAGAGGCACTGATGGGGGAGACGGGCTGCGGGGACCGAGACCCTGGGAGGCACCGATGAGCCCTGATAACACCCTGGGGCCGAGATCCCAAGCTAGCCGGACAGCTTGATGGCCCTGCCCCCGTCCCTGTGAAAATCGAGCACATTTGTCACCTTTACAAATGTGCGGTGCTCACAGAGCTCTTGAGGCTCTCGAGACAGGGGACCCATCGTGTGGCATTAAGAATCGGGGCCGAGGGCACGAAGCTGCCCCGGGTCGAGAGCGCAGGCTTGGGCTCAGAGGCAAATGTCTTGCTTTGAGGTTCAGCAACCCTGGCCCCCACGTCTTCATCTGTAACGCGGGTGACAATGCGGGCCTCAGGTTCCCCCGCCCAAGCTCTCCAGCCAGGTAGGGTTCACAGTTCAGATTCTTTCCTCTGGAGTTTGGAAAGGTGGGACAGCACGTGTTACAAATTACTAACCTCACGAGCAGGGTCCAGGGCAAATCCCCCCCCAAATCAGATTTTTTTGTTTTGGTAGCAAAATGTGACCCACTCAAATGAAGGTGGCCAAGAAAGGTGATGATGCTACCAAACGATTTATGAAAAGTCTGTCATATTTTTGGGCTCTTTGGATGTTGAAATTTGGGGGTTCCCCTTGGCCCCTCGATCACCCCCGATTACCCCGGATTATCCAGGTGGGTCTAACGTAATCACACGGACCCTCGTTAGAAGGAGGCAGGAGGGTCAGAAGCCTAGGGAGGCGTGACCATGGAGCAGAGGTCAGAATTATGTGGGGTCTCAAGCCGAGGGATGGGGGTGACCCCAGGAGCTTGAAAAGGCAAGGGCACGGTCTCCCCTGAGCTTCTGGAAGGAAACTACTGGCCCACTTTGGACTTGGGGCCCCAGAGCTGTAGGACAATGAATCCACGTTTGTGGGCACGGCCACGGGAGCCTGGTGAAGGAAGGTCCGGCCGGAGCCAGTCCAGGCGAGGCGGGGTGGGCTGGATCCTAGCAGAACAGGGGCCGGGCCGGACAGTCTGGGGCGGTGGGCAAATCACCTGCCCTCCCAGCCTGCGTTCTCACCTGTGATGGGATGGTGGCTCTGTCCATCCACCGCTCTTGGCTGCTACAAGGCTACCAGGGCTCATGAATGTTACGGTAGCTTTCCAAGGACGGGGCCCTGTCACCTCCTGGTGCTGGCTGGGACGAGGGCTAGGTCCAGCTTGGCTGGGGCCAGAAGGGCCAGGCTGTTCCAGCACCTTCTGCGGCTGCTGGGCCTCAGCCCTGCTTACCGGAAGGAGACTCAGCACCTCCTCCCAGCTGGAGCTCTGTTCTGTCCAGTCCCGGTCAGTCCGCGGGAGGACTGGGTTTCTTGGCTCCCTCCCCATGTAACTCCCCCTTAGACTCAGTCAGGCCTC
The DNA here is from genome assembly GCF_022837055.1 of Prionailurus viverrinus. Taxonomy (NCBI): domain Eukaryota; kingdom Metazoa; phylum Chordata; class Mammalia; order Carnivora; family Felidae; genus Prionailurus; species Prionailurus viverrinus. The sequence continues at coordinate 136,729,835 of NC_062567.1, forward strand.
TGTGGGGTGGGCGAGGCCTGTTGCCCAAGGGTCCTGCCTGCTGTCACCCCTCTTAAACCAGAGGATGTGCCGTCCAGTGTGCTGTGCCATCGGCCTGTCCCGTCAGGGTTTTGCCTGGAGCCAGAGTCCCTAGACCCTTCCTCGTTCATCATCATGGTTGTCAACTAGGGCGACTCATCCTGTGGGGGTCTGTCTTCCTAGGCCATCAGGACCTCGGTGACCCGGCTCAGACACCTTAGGTCATGCTCACAAAGCAGGTGCTCCAGGAGTGTCTGTGGGGCGAACGAAGGAGCACTTTCCTGGACTCCCCTTTCCCACTTTTTAAAATCCCCTCGAGTGCCCGAGGGCTGCCGGAGAGGCTCCCCTGGCCCCCCCCCCCTGCACCCACACCCCCCCTTGGCATAGAGCACTTGCCTGGAGGGTTTTCACTGCTTTGTTCGATGTCGGTGTGTCCCCAGGCCGAGGGCGGGGCCAGCATGTAGTAGGTGCGATGGGTACATGTGTCGGCTAAGTCATTGCTCATTTGAGACGTGCTTGGCAGGCGCTTGCTCTGGGCCCGTGACCGTTGTACGCACCTGGGACACAGCCGTGACCCAAACAAAGACACTGTCCAATCGGTGGACAGAGTGCGGCCGCCTGCCTGGAAACAGTGAGGCCCCCGCGGGCGTGTGGCATCGGCAGATGCTGCCCAAATACAGATATAACTTCTGTTTTATCACTTTGGTTGTAAAAAGCTACATTTTGATATATTTCCACTGGCTAAAGATTTAAGATAAAATTAATCTGCCAGCTCCGAGTTCTGAGTGACTGTCGGGTTTAAATAATGCCATTTAACAGACAGCAGCAAGTGGCTGTGTCTGCGTTTGCCGGGGGCGGACGGGCTCTCCTGCGGCCCCCACTCCGACGTCCGGAAGCCCTGCCCCCAGGGCCACCATCACAGCCCCCTGTGGTTCCAGGACACGAACCCAGCTTTCCCCACAAGCCATAGCCTGCCTGCCCCCCTCCGTCCGCACTGGACCAGCCCCGCAGGGCCCACGGTGGCCTGCAGGAGCCCGGCCTATCGTCCCGTCCACTTTTCTCCCCCCACCATTTCTTTCTGTTTTTAAACTTAGCACGGTTTTGAATTAGACTTTGAGACGCTGCCACGGAATGGGCGAAACAGGCGAATTTCAGCATCCCCGTTTACCGTTTTTCAGACGAACCCCTTACAGGGGATGCTAACTTTAGTTACCCTCACCGGAAGGGGTCACCTTCGGGAGAATCGGGATCTTGCGGGAACTTTGGACGAAAGGAAGGAAAAGGGCTTGGAGGTGGGCCCGGGGGGAGCAGGATTCGCTCTCTGGAAGTGAGCCTGGGGTTGGAAGGCCGGAGCCACCGGGCCCCGGTTTCCCTGTCTGTCGAAGGTGGTGTTGGAGGGCCAGAAAATACGGAAGGCCCTTCCTTCCGCACCTTTTACGGTCTGTGGCTGCAGGCAAGGCGTGGCCGGGCCGAGCTGAGTTTGCATGTGATGTGTCTGGGCGGCAGGGCTGTCCAGGAACCGTCCTGCCCTCGAGGGGGAGGAAGCGAGCACTGTCGCTTCCTGCTGCCTGGAGTTCCTTCTGCTCTGACCCAGTGCGCCTGCAGGGAGTGACCTTGGAAGGCCCAGGCGGGCTGGAGCCCAGTGGGCCCGGGAGTGCCCTTTGTGCTTTGCCTCCAAACCGACCTGAGGCACAGGGCGTGGTACCCACCCCTCCTTGCTGGCCGTGGACATGTAAGTGGGGCTCAGGGCTCCCGTGCCCGTCCGGACAGGTGGTGGGGGGATGGGGACCCAGGTGGGAGCCTCCCAGAGGCCCATATTTCTGTGCCGGGGGCATGATTGGAGAGAGATGCGTCTACGTGTGTGGGCCCTCGGGGTCCTGTCCCCACCCAGCATCAGGATCATCAGGGACTTCTAGAAAAACCGGTGCCTAAGATTTATAAGTGCACATGTTCTGGATGAAAACGCCTGCATTCGGGCCCGGAGGTCCGAGCCTTTCAGGTCCTCTGTGCGGAGCTCGGAGCCATGGCGTCCTGGCCCGGCTTGTCTCCTTGTCCATCGCTGGGGCCCCGGCGTGCCCTCTGTCACGCCCTGTCCCGGCACCAGGGACATAGAGAGAGAAGCCCCGCACTTGGGCATCTGACAGTGTTCCAGGGGTGACAGGTAAGCCCTGAAACAGCTGTGATGCAGGCTGATGTGGCCCCGACAGAGGAGGACAATGGCGAGACGGACATCTGGGGGTCGGCAGATACTCTTGCCCACCAAACTCGGGCTCCTCGGCGCCCCGCTCTTGACGAGGCCTGGACGTCGACCTGCAAGGACTGCAGACTCTCAGCATAAATGAGTCTGTCTCCCTGGAGAGACGTGAAAGCCGGCCGCCGCCGGGAGGATCCACGGCTTGTTCCGGCCAACAGCCGAGGGGGCAGCCCGTCTCCCGGACTGTGCGGGCAGGTAGGAGCCCGACTCGGATAAGAGCGAGTTAGCAAACCCCAATGGGCTCCACATGGGCCACCCTTCCTGCTTTATGTACGCGTCCACTCATCTGCCTCTGCTGGAGCCTGGCTCGTTCCGCCTCGCTCCGCCTCCCCTCCCTCCATCCCCCTTTGAAACGCCAGTCACCTCTGTACAGACGGAGGGCGGGCTCGGTCCATGCTGAGCTCTCCTTCCTGCTGTGGCAGATGGAATGAAGTCTGCTTTCATTGCCTTCGACTGGTGCCTGGTGCCCTTTGCCCGTGACGGGGCCCAGGCGCCTCTTAGAGGAGGGGTCCGAGGTTGTGGGTCCGGGCGGTGCACGCACGTCCTCACAGCGGAAGCTCCGTCCACGGCTTCCTCGTGGGGCCTTGGTTTTCCGAGGCGGTGAAGTCATGATTCCCGGTTCTTACAGCTCAGGCACGGCCAGCCCCAGGCCACCTCCTCTCTCAGGATGGGCAAGAGACCCTACGCCAGCCAACCAGAGTCCACGGTGATTGGCTCAGAGAAGGGCACACGGCTTTAGGTCGGCCAATCAGAGTCTGCCCTTGGACCGTTTTCTGGAATAGTTAGAAAAGATGCACATACAAAAATTTTAGTGTTAGTCACCATTTATTGAGCACCTCCTGTGTGCTGGGCTGCCTGCATTGTTTGTAAGTCTTAGGAGTACTGTGGTCCCTTGACTCAATTCTGTCTTCATTATAGATGAGAAACTGAGGCTCAGGGAGGTCGTGACCGTCCTGAGACCCTCCGACATTGGCAAAGCTGGGATGCGATTCAAGCCTGCCTGCCTCCACATGGCTTTTAGACCCACTTAGTCACTAATGCCACACCCCGGGGTGCCAGCCGGTCACCAAAGGAGAAAGGTCAGCGACACGTGTACCCAAAATAAATGTCTTCAATAGCCATATCCGGAATCTTAAGAACTCCCAAGGCCATTTCTAGGCATTGATCCTGAGAAGAGAACTGAACTGCACAGAGAGACGCAGGGGAGTCTGTGTGAGCGAGGAATTAGAATCTCCCTACGTGTCCTATAATGAGGACGTGATTACGCAATTCATGCAGCCAAAGGTGCTTACAATGAGTTTGTAATAACACGGGGAAGCTGCCGGCATATGAAATGAGAAGAACAATAAGGGAAAAGAGGAAATTTGAGGCTGATCTCAACCATACGAAATTACAGATCGAAAGATAGACGGTCTTTTTCCTAAACACTGAAATATGCCAATGTTTCTGCAGTGGTTTTGTCTCGGGGTTTTGTCCCTGCTTTTTATTCTCAGATTCCACATTCTCTAAAACGGGCAGGTCTCGGGTCTAGAGTCCGTACAGAGGAGAGCGTGTTATTAAAAATTCTGGTAAGGAAAATGTCAACAGGATTTTCATTCTCAACTGAGCCGATAGCGTTCAGCCCCCCGGGCCAGAGCCAGATAGACAATAAAGACGGTTTGCACTCAAGCAAGGCTTTCGACTTACAACGTTCCCTCCTATATATGACCTTGTCTGGTGAACAGATGACCTCTGTGTGCTAAACAGGCCAAGCTCTTTTTCCCTACTTCATTTTCATTTTATTTTATTTGTTACTGCCATTTATGTCACACATTAAAGACAATGCATAAAATATAAATACGGTTTACAAAAACCTAATACGATCAACACCCACACATCCATCCCTTGGATGAGACCTAGAATATTCCGGTACGTTGGAGCCTCTGTGTGCCCCTTCCCAATTCTGTCTTCCCCCTTCCCTGCCTCACCATGGCCCACCCTGAACATTTGTGGAGCTCAGAGCAATGATAAAAACACAGCCCCGCGTACCATATGTCAAAATATTTATAAATTATAAATCAAGTTAACGAACTGTTAAATAAAAAATGTTCCAGCCTCCTGCTTTGACAAATATACCTTCATAATAACAAAATTGAAAAAAAATGTATAAAATTATGGGTTATTTTTTGCTAACTGAAATCTGGCAAAATGTCAAAGAGAAGTGAATTTAATTATTATTGCATATGCCTGGGCGTTCTGTTGATGGGCCAATAATGCTTGGATGAGTAATAAAACAAAAACATGCATAATTTATAAATTATCGTATGTTTATTCTATACAATTTATTTTCCTGCGTTCATTTCAGCAATATCACTAATTACGTTGTTATAATTAAGACTTTCACGTAATTTGCATTTTATTGACGGTAATGACGAATTGGACGCTCTTTCTTGGGTTCCTGTAGTTCTTAGATAGTTTCTAAAAATTAATTTCAGTTGGAAGAAACTTTGATCCGCCAAGGCACCACCAGCAGCTGGGGTTGTCGATAGAATTCTTAAAGGAATAGATTGATTTGGAAATTCACCAGATTTCTGTGAAATTGTGCTTATAGCGTTTTGCCATTGTATCGGGGGTGCGTATATTACACGTTATCGGGCACACAGTGTTTCATTTCATTGGGGACAGTCCCTACTGGGGACATCAGTGGGTGAGATCTGTCTGGGGAGCCCAGGGCTCCCCACGTTCCCGGCATCCGGAACTGCTGCGGGGCGGCCCCGTGTTGTGCCACGGTTCAGAACCCTGCGGCGGAGTGTGAGGAGTATTGAGGGGAAGCAGGGTTCTTCCGAAGGCGGCCAAGCCCACCTTGGATCACCATGGGGCCGGTGTCGCCAGGACTCCTGTCCTCAGATCACGGGGTGCTGTGATGGCGAGCACCTTGGTGCTGTCATCCCAGTGCGTCCGTCTCTTGGGTCACACGTACCATTCCAGCCTGGACTGTCCCCCCCAGGCCCACCTCCCCCCTCCTTTGACGCCCCTCCTGGGGGGGTTCTCTGTGTGGATCCCCTGTTTCCCCTTCTTCCCTCCTTTTATGCTTTTGTTTTGGCTTCATCTCCTGGGAGCTGCTTGAGGAACAGTGCGAGGAAGTTAAAATGTTGACACCCTGTGTATCTAAAAATGTCGTATTTTACCCTCGTGCTGGACTGATAGCTCTCCTGGGTAAGGGATTCCAGCTGGGAGTGATTTCTCCGGAGGATCTGGAAGCTTGGCTTTGCTATATTCTGGATTTCAGACTTCTACGGGGCGGGCGGGTTGGCGGGGGGCGGGGGTCTGGACCCATGTTGCTTTCTGGTTCTTTGTATGTGACCCGTTCCTTCCCCTTCCTGGAAGGGGGGCTGAAGGCATCTCAGGTACTGCCATTACCCCGGGGACACACGTCGCCGTGGACCCGTGTTCTGCCGTTGCGTGGGGCACTAGGTGGCTTTTGCAATTTGTCAGTGATTTTCCTTCCTGGGAAATTTTCATGCCTTTCCAATGATATCCTCACCTCCGTTTTCTTTGGAACTCCCCATCTTGTTTCACGGATGTCATGTTTTCTTTCTCTGAGTGTGTGAAGGGCAAATTTCGGAAGCCCCTCTCCCTCTGCCGTCCTCCCTTGCTCCCTGCGGATCTTTTCTGTGTTTGGATCGCTGTCTGTATTCTGTACTGGAGACAGATGTCTGCTAGTCCACGACCCTCGGCTCAGAGTTAGGAGTGGGGGCCTAAGGGGCTTCAGGCAGCTGGTACAGGTGGGGCTGGTCAGTGCTGAGCCTCCAGAAGTGCCTGGTTCTCTCGGTGTCTAGCTGTAAGCGGCGAGGTTCTGGACTTTGAGCTGCAGGTTTGGCATTTGCCTTTTTCTCGGGGCAACTCAGCCGCTCACCAGCCATGGTCTCTTCTGCAGCTTCCAGTTGCTGTGCTGCCCCCTTTCCTGTTCTCTGCACCTCAGCGCTTCTCTGGGGGGCGCCTGGGGGGCTCAGTCGATGGAGCGTCTGACTCTCGATTTTGAGTCAGGTCATGATCCCAGGGCTGTGGGATCGAGTCCCATGTATGGCTCTACACTGAGTATGGAGCCTGCCTGGGATTCTCATTCTCTCTCTCTCTGTCTCTCTCTCCTTTGCCCCTTCCCTGCTCTCTAAGTAAAAACTTAAAAAATTATCCCCCCCCCCACTTCTTTTATTGACATTTTGGGAGAGTGGGGGAGGGAGAGAAATGTTTCCTTGGACTTCTAACTTCCGTTGGTTGCCAGGAGTCGACTTGTTCTCGCTGAAAATACTGGTGAGGATGAGGCGGGCCGGGGCTTTGGTGGCCGACATCGCTGGGACGCAAAGACAGTCTGATGCACAGTGCAGAGTGGAGCCAAGAGCTAGAGAAAGGAGACAGAGTTCTTACAAGCTGCTGGGTCCAGCCACTCCTGAAGCCATACCACCCTGTCAGTGTCTCAGAGAAGTGAGCCCGTGAATCCTGGGTTTGTGGTGGTGGTTGTTTGTTTAATCTAGTCTCGCCTGAAATTCTGCCACGTCCAACAGAAAGAGCTTGGACGAATACTTGAAGTCTTCTCTAAATTTTATCTGCCTGCTATGCCCTTTCACTCCCCCTTCCTACCAAGCCACTTCAAACAGCACCTTCTCAGAGAGGCCTGTGTACTTAGGTAGCACCCTGGTTGTGTCTCCTGGCCCTCTCCTGACCCTGCTTTATTTTTCAACTCCCCCCTCCCCCACCACTACTAAGCCAGAACCCCTGCAGAGAGGCCACGCACATTCAGAGACCTGCAAATGGTGTGATGAAAGGGTAGGTCAGGGGCTGACCATTGACTGCCCACGGTCCACTTTTGTTAATCAAGTTTTATTGGAACGCACTCAACTCCCCCCCCAGGCCCACCTCCCCCCTCCCTTGACACAAAAGTATGAAATATTTACTACCTGGCCTTTAGGGAACAGGTTGGCCGGTCCCTGGAGTATATTGTCTAGGTGCACGGCCGTCAAACAGGCCTGAGTTCACATCTCTGCACGACCACCTATGCTGTGTGGCCTTGGGAAGGAATTTAACCTCTCTGTGCTGTGGTCTCATTTGCTTGCTCATTTATAAGCAGGTGCCTTAATTGTGTGAGCCGAGGCGACCCAGTCTTCTGGTAACAGGTGGGGGACCTGCTCTCAGCCCGAGGCACCAACCTCAGCCCGACCCGAGGCACCAACTTCCTTTTGTGCCTGAGTGCAGTGTCCCAGGACACTTGCCCCTGGCGGGCGACATCTCTGCCTCGTTCACGTTGGTGTCCTCAGTGTCTGTGACTTGTTTTCCGAGTTAATCGATGGACATGACCGGCTGCCCAGGACTCCCGTGTCCCTTGCGGCAGGTTCTAGGCCCCCAGTGGGGACGAGATCCCGTCCTCCCCTGTGGCACGCAGGCCCAGGCACATGTTTCCCTCCAGCCACTCACACCATCAGCACCTTGGGGTGAGACCCGCCCGGGGACAGACCTGGATGGGGCTGTTTGTGGCCTGTGGAGGGGTGGGAGCGGGGCTCTGTGGACTGGGGACCGCCGGCCAGCGTCGCATTCACGGCTGGCTCTGAGCGGCACTCACTCCAGACGGCCCTCCCCAGACAGTCAATTAGTGAAGACCGCACCTGCCTGGATCCCCACCTCGCTCCGTTTTCCAGAGCACCCTGAGCTCTGAGCATCCCTCCCACCTTGACTGCTGGGAGAACATGCCCGTGTGGCTCTGCCTTGGTGACAGTGGCCCTTCCGGGAGACCAGATGGTGGCTAACGGGAGCTTAGGGTTCCCACAGCCTTCCCACCAGCCACGGAAGGTTCTATCTAGATGCCTGATGCCGTGACTCAGGGGCTCGGCCTCTAGGCGTCCGGCCTGCACAGGGTCCTCGGTGGCGTCCCTGTTCCAGCCCTGACCTCCCCCCTTTATCAGCGCCAGCCTCCTGGGGCCCGTAGTGTGTGTTCCTGTTTATTAGCGTTGCTCCCAGGCAGATGCTGTTCTTTCTGGCTGCAGCCCTCCCCAGCCTTTCCAGAGTGCAGAACGGGTCCCTGATTGCATATGTAAATACGCTTTAGTTATTCTTTGCTGTGTTATCTTCCTGCAGCTTTAATTTTCTTATTCTTTTCCCCCAAATAAGACTGAAACCGGTTTAAGTGAAGAAATTATTCATTAAGGGAACGGTGTCACTGTTTGGTATTGGAACCACCTGAAGTCAATTAGGGACCAACAGAATCAATTATTCTCTCTGGGCTGAAATCAGGAAGTAGGAACGGAGAGAAACAGGTCTCCTTAAGTCACAGCAGGGAAGAGACAGGATTTTAATAGACCCCAGTGGCCCCAGCCTGGGGAACAGTGTGTTATCAGCTCATGCTAAGTGGCTGCGGTAAATTTCAAGCCAATCTGCTGGCCGGTTGGGGCTGCTGGAGGCTGGTGGTCTTTACCACCAGCCCCGCAGGGAATCGAGTCTCAGCTAGGAGTGTGCTCGGAAGGGGAAACAGCATCCGTGCAGCCTGGGGTTTCTGCGCCCCACCGGGAGCCCAGGACTCACACATCACGCGGCCGGAAGGGTCATGAGCTGCTCCAGGACCCTGGGCTGGGATGCGAGAGAAGGGGGGCATGCACCTTAGGCACAAACTGTAAGAGGGTTGTAAAACCCAGTCGTCAAGGTGACTAGTATCCCAGTGCCTGATTTTCATAGGTGTTGGTGAGGCTGTGGAGACATTGGAACCCTTGTTCGAACCTTTGCGCTGCGTTGGTGGGAAGGCAAAATAGCGCGGCCACTGGGGAAACCAGTTTGGAGCTTCCTTAAAAAATTAAACACAGAACCACCCTATGACCCAGCAGTCTCATTATAGGTATTTCTCCATAAGCATCAAAATCAGGAGCCCCAAGAGATGTCTGCCCGGCCTGTTCACCGCAGCGTTGTTCATAACGCCCACGAGGTGGAGACACCCGACGTCCAGCGACGGACGGATGCGTGAGGAGGGCGTGGTCGGCCCCTGCGGAGGAACAGCAGCCCCAGAGAGAGAGAGAGGACGCAGTGGGAGGGGGACGCGGTGCGGGGCTGGCTCCGCGCAGATACTGCGTGATTCCAGCTGCGCAACGTGTCCAAGTACGTCGCACCTGCAGAAGCAGGAAATAGAACGATAGTCGCCCGGGGCTGGGGAGGGAAGGAGCGGGGGTGTCGTTCAGGGGGTGCAAACTTGCAGCTTCGCGAAGTGGGTGATCCCAGGGCGCGGCCGCACGCCACGTGACCGTGAGCTTCCAAAGGCGTCAGACGGCAGATCTCATGTTAAGTGTTCTTACCACAAAAGAACTCCGAACAGGGGCGCCTGGGGGGGCTCAGGGGGTTAAGCGTCGGACTGGCTCGGGTCCTGATCTCGCGGTTCGTGGGTTCGAGCCCTGCGTCGGGCTCTGTGCTGACAGCTCGGAGCCTGGAGCCTGCTTCGGATTCCGTGTCTCCCTCTCTCTCTCTGCCCCTCCCCCGCTCTCTCTCTCTCAAAAACAAATAAATATTAAAATGAAACAAAACCAAAAACCTCCGAAGAAACAAAAATCAAAGAAGCAAAGGGACATGAGGGCGACGCTCCCGGCAGTGAGGACGTACCTCGGTGGCGGTGGCCGCGTCGCGGGTGTGTGCCCGGGTCCACACTGTATCCGGTAGATCTGTGCAGAGTTTTGTGTGTCCCGCCCGCCTCAATAAAGCCAGAAAAACATGCTAAGAACCAAAACTAACGCAAAATAATCCACAATGAACAAAACACCAACACGTTAAATAAAGACGAGCCTAGAGTTGTCAGTTTCGCGGCCCCCGTGTGGGGCAACAGGACACCGGTTTCCACGCAGCCTGGTGGCCGTTGTGTCCAGTGTCACCTGGTTTATCAGGGTGGACGATGGCACGTGAAGAGGTTGGACACCGTAGGGCTCTTCCTATGGTCACGTTCTTTGATTGGGGGCCTTGTGTTTCCCTTTCCCACTTGGTCCCAAATAGGAGAGGGTATTTTGGTAAGTGCACGCATTTCCTTTTGCCTCAGGCTGGGGTGCAGCAGGCCTGGCACTGGCGGGCGGGGGGGGGGGGGGGGGTGAGGGACGTGGGGGGGGGGAGGGGCTCCCGCATCTGGGTCACCCCTGGGCTGGCCCCGGGGCAGGAGGGGGCGGTCTCTGCCTTGCTGGCGGAGCAATCTCCGGCCTGCTCACGTGGGCGTGGTCAGGGGTCCTGGGACCAAGTGTCACTGACGCCGGGGATGAAATGACACGGCAGTGGGGGCTCAGCGCAGGACAGTGGCCCTTCCAGCTCCTCTGCTCTCACCGGGCAGGCGAGGATGATATCGCTAGACCTTGGGACCAAGGCGCCTGGTCCTGGCTCGGACGAGGGGCGGATCCTGGCACGGGGGATGCTCGGGAGGGCCTGCAGCCTGAGCTTGGGGGTGTTGCTGGCTTCTCCTGGCCGTCCTGTCCTGTCGCCTCTCACAGAGGTAGACATCTGGCCACACCCCTGCGGCCTGGGCGGCTGGGATTGATGTGACCTCCGTGAAGCCCTCTGGGGTTGAGTACAGAGGTGCCTGATCTCTGCGCCGGCTCCAAGTTCGAGTTCGCTCTAGGAGGCTGCGGGTTCTTGGAGAAGTCGCCACTGGAGACGGAGGCTGTGGGAGGGGCTGAGGAGTTCATCCCTCCCTGCCCCCTCCCTCCTTGCCTCCCTCTCCCTCCCCTCAGCCCTCCTCTCCTCCTTCCTTCCTCCTGTCTGCTTCACTCCCTCTCTCCCTCCCCCAAACCTCTCTCCCTCCTTCCCTCCTTCCTTTGGTGGCTTCTGCCTTGTGTTAGGTCCCACCAGTCTCCCAGCCCCGGTCTGTCTGGGATGTGTCCTGGGGAGGCCACGGGGAGAGCTCATCTGCACACCCTGGATTGTCGTGGAGGGCACGCTCTTACTGGCCACAGAAATGGACCCTTCTGGAATAATGGGCAGCCTCAGTGAAGGTCTGACCACCCCCCTCCCTGACCCCAGGACTCCCAGGCCTTTGGGGCAGGGGTAGCCTGGGGGGGGCATCTGCAGTGTGATGTGGAAACCACATTCCCCTCTGAGCAAGGCTTTGGAGGACTTAGCTTTTCAGGACTTTCTTTTGTGACCTATTTGGGGCTCGGGGAATTCTCGCTTGTGGAGGATCTTGTCTGTTTGACTCTTATCAAGTAATATTGGAAGGGGCGCCTGGGGGCTCAGTCGGTTAAGCGTTCGATTCTTGGTCTCGGCTCAGGTCACCGTCTCATGGTTTGTGAGTTTGAGCCCCACGTCGGGCTCTGCGCTGACAGTGAGGAGACTGCTCGGGATTCTCTCTCTCCCCTTCTCTCTGCCTCTCCCCTGCTCATGCTCTCTCTTCCTTTCTCTCTCAAAATAAATAAATCGACCGAAGAAAATACTGGACGACAGGAAGGATTCTGAGTGACCGTCACTGTCTTTCTGCAATTGCCTGGGTTTCTGTAGCCACTGTCACTTGGAGGCTTTCTCTAAAGGACAAATGTCCATGTCCTCTAAAGGGACAGATGTCTGGAACACAGACACCCACTGGAAGCTGTTAGAAACATGTTTGTTCCATGAACAGACCAGGCTCCGGATAAGAAATAGGATTTGGATGAGCTAGTGGAATTTGCACGCTTGGGGTCTGGACTCCAAACCTGATCAAAACTGACTTGGGCCACTTTCGCCTGCTCTCCGGGCGGGTGGGGGCGGCCTCTCTGAACCTTTGTCCCCAGCAGCCGATTATGGAGAGCACGCTGTCTGCCCAACACTGTGCCCAGTACGTTGCACAAAATACCGAGCCTTTGTCATCGTTCTAGGTGTGGGGACCGAGGCTCAGGGGTGGGACGTGACTTGTCCGAGACACGGAGACGGTAGGTTCAGTCCAGGTCTCGAGCCCATTTCTGTCTGACCACAAAGCTCAAGTTCATAGACAACTGTTTTCTTTAGGACGCTGAAGATACTTAGGGCCTTTAGGTGTTTGAAGGAGGTGTCTTGGGAACAAATGAAACCCCAAACGTGTTCATTTCTGTTGAAGTCACGGCCATTCATGCATCCATTTAAAAACGTTCAAGGATATTCTGGAACATTCTAGGCGGTCGTGGTCCAGGTCTGCCACCTCCAGATGATAGGTCAGCTCCGTGACCTCTTCGTGCCTCAGTTTCTCCTCTGCCGGCAGGGCCGGGATGGGCAGGTTCTATCTCATAGGAGGCTGTGACGGTTAGATCACTTAGGACAGCCCGTGGTTACTCCTGGGCTGGCAAGTGCTTGGCAAGGGTGACACTATGAATGTTGCTCACCAAGGGTGTGCCTTGCACGCAGACTCGAGCGATAAATCCCTCTCACGAATCAGAACCGGGAGGCTCGCTGATCCTGAAATAACAGCCAGCTTCCTTGTTACTCCAAATACAAATTAAATACAACAAGTATTTTCCTTTTGGCCCTGGCTGCCAGTAAGCTCGGCTCTAGATCTCGGCAACCTCCAGGTGAGCTGAAGTTTTTCCAGTTTTCATCTCTTTACTCATCGAAGGATTCTGAAGGTTTCAAAAGGCCTCAGTGACGATGGTTCCCTATGAGACTCAGCCTCGAGGCCTTGTCAGAAATCCTTGATTGTGCAGATCCTTCTGACGTAGGACCGAGTAAACAACGTGCAGTTCTTCAAATTCGGGTGGTTTGCGGACACGGCGGGATGTGCTGACGGCCCGTGTCCAGAACCACTGGAGCCTGCTGGAAACGGAGGGTTACGGCCCAGCTCACAGCCCCAGACTCGCCTCTGGTTTATTTGCCTCTAAATCAACTTTAGAAGTATGTGAACTACCAGGAGGAAAGAAAAGACTTAAAAAGACAAAGTATATTACAGGAAAGCAATGATTTCTCGGGCTATTTGTCACTTCAAGTGCAACGCATTAACAAAGTGCTGTAATAAGGGAGCTACTAAAAAATGATTTATTGATACTTTAGACCTGTTAAAACAGGTTAATGTCAATACAATTAGCTCCTGGATCAAGGCAATCCCCTGCAGAGGGAAAGTTGATAAAACAGCATTAAAGGCCACTCCATCAAAGGCGGGGGAGGGGCCGGGAGGGCTCTAACCGCAGAGAAGGGAAGAGACATGGTCCTTTCCGCCCTCTGACCCCGACCCCTCCGTGGTCCCCACGGGCCTGCGCCCCACAGGACCCCACGGGCTGGAGCGGAGACCTTGGGGCGGCTCTGAGAAGTGGTGGGTTTATCTGGAAGGCACGCCTGCTCGGCTGTTTCATGGGTGGATAACTCCCGAGCAACTTGGGAGAATACTGAGCAGTCGCTGTGCCGGGAAGTGGGCAGGAGAGACAGGCAAGTCGCCAGGAGCCTTCTCAGCAACGAGCAGAGCCCAGGTAGCCGCGCTGGGCACGTGGGTCAGGGCCTGGCTTCTCCTCGGGCTGGCTGTGTGGCCGCAAGGGCTAGGCAGGCGGCCGCCTGGCACGGGGTGGGCCCTCGGGACCTGCTGAGCCCTTCAGCGCACGCCTTGGGTCCCCGGGGCCGCTGACTCGGGAAGCCTGACCGAGTCTGAGCAGCCTTCGGTTGTCCTCTGGCTGGTCACCGGGGTCTCCCCACCACTGTGTGAGCTGGGACAACCTCCCTGTCACCGTCCCCTGTCCTCAGAGAGGTGTTTAAGATGGTGGCTTGTCCTCACGAGATAGGAACGCAGACGGCGCTTTGGGGAAGTGTGCAGAAATTTCCATGTGCCTCCCCGGCCTGCCCCGGGCCCTGCTCCTGCCGCAGAGGCTGTCGCTGTTACCAGCTGGGGTCACGCGTGTGGTTCTGCACATTGTGCCCCTGGCTTTGTTCACTGGACGCACCGGCCCGCCGATGCCTGGATCTCAGTGGCTTTCCAGATTGAAGGCTGGGTTCCTGCTTGCTGGGATCTGGTCCCACCCAGGTGCACCTGTCTCCTGGTGGGGGCGGGGCTACGTGGCGGCTCTTGGAGCCGCTGCTCAGATGTGACCCAGGGTGCCCCTGCTCACTCGTCATCGGCCACAGGGTCACATGGCCAGGTCTGATGTCACCGGGTGGGGGTGTGTCCTGTCTCCTGTGAGAAGACAGACAACAGGCGGGGCTGGTAATTCTCTCAGGGAAGGGAAGCGAACAATTAGAAAGGATAGAGCATTCCAGGCAACTGTGAACCAGGAGATCTTTCAGATCCGGAGTTGTGACGTGTTTGTCCCGGGACTGCGTGGTGTCCCTCACACAGCTGTGAAAGGGTTTCTTCGGGCTTTTGATCATTTAAGGCACTTTGGATTCTCAGCAGCCAGATCCCGAGCCCAGAGCTCTGAGCACCAGGCCACCGGCCTCCTAGAGTCCCCGTTACATTCCAGAGGGAGAGTTTTGATATTGCTACACCCACCGGCTCTGGAGTTGGTTCTGGCCGGGCTCTCTGAGTCGGGGTCTCCCAGCCTCTCGGAGCCTCTGTTCTGAATTTCATGAGCCTGCATCACGAGGCGTTGATTCTGAGCGCACCACCAGGGTCCTGAGCCTGAGGGGCCGTGACTCTGACAATCGCAAAGAAGGCACGCCAGCGGGCCTGCGCGGGGTGGGGGCGCCCGTGGGGCAGGCAGAGGGCAGCTTGCTCCTGCTTCCCCTGCCCGATGTGCCCGCCGCGGAGGTGGGTGGGTCTCCGGGTTCTGGTGCTGTCCTCTGTGAGAAACGGGTCCACAGGAGGGGCTCCAGGTTGTCACAGCCAGAATTCAGGTCTGGATGTGCAGTGACAGGTGATAGGCTTGGCCCAGCCCTGCCGTCATCCCGGGACATATGCAGTGGGCACAATAATGGTCCCTAAAGATGTTGATGCCTTAATTCCTGGACTCTAGGAATGTGTCACCTTACAGGACTTTCCAGATGTGGTTAAGGGTCTCGAGATGAAGAGATAACACAGGAGCATCTGGCTGGGCCCAGTGTCATCACAAGAATGCGTATACGTGAAAGAGGGAGGCAGGGGTATCAGGGTCCAGGAGACGTGATGTGTGAGCGACAACTGGTCACTGCTGGTTTGAAGACCGAGAAAGGGGCCAGGAGCCCAGGAATTCAAGATCTTCTTCAGTGCCGACATTTTGAGTGACCATGGTTCTCTGTCCCTCTCTGTATGTGTATGTGTGTGTGTCAGGAGAGCGGGCATACAGGAAAGGGAACGTTTCCTCAGTGACCTCCTGGTGCCACCCTTAGTGAGCAGCCCTGCTCCATTACATCTTTACGTGAGCTACATGATCAGGGTGTCAGATCCATACCTGGAATCTGGGCTGAGTCCATCCAGGGGCCAAGCACCTTCATTTACTCACCCAGCCACTCTCCCATCCATGCATCCATTCATCCAACTGACCAGCTTTCTGCCCATCTGTCCATTTATCTGTTCCTTCAAGCATCTCGTCGTCCATCCATCCACCCATCTGCCCATCCACCTGTCCATCTACCCACCCATTCATATACTCACCCACCCATCCATCCATCCATCCATCCACCCATCCATCCACCCATCCATCCATCCATCCATCTATCCATCATCCATCCATCTGTCCGTCCACCTGTCTGTCCACCTGTCCATTCATCCATCCGTCCATCCAACCACCCATCCATCTACTCGCCCACCCACCAATCCATCCATCCATCCATCCATCCATCATCCATCCATCCGTCTGTCCACTTGTCTGTCCACCAATCCATCCATTCATCCATCCATCCATCCATCCATCTGTTCGTCCATCCATCCACCCACCACCCATCCATCCCTCCATCCATCCATCCACCCATCTACCTGTCCATCTATCCATCCATCCATCCATCCATCCACCCATCACCCATCCATCCACCTGTCCATCCATCCATCCATCATCCATCCATCCATCCGTCTGTCCACTTGTCTGTCCACAAATCCATCCATTCATCCATCCATCCATCCATCCATCCATCCATCTGTTCGTCCATCCATCCATCCACCCACCACCCATCCATCCCTCCATCCATCCATCCACCCATCTACCTGTCCATCTATCCATCCCTCCATCCATCCATCCACCCATCACCCATCCATCCACCTGTCCATCCATCCATCCACCCACCCACTCATCCATCTGCCACAGTACATGCATGAAAAGAACATGATTCTAGGGTTCAGAACAACAGGACTTAGAATTCCATTAATTGTGATGATTGTTGTTTTTGTCTGTAAGATCATCTTCCTGGCAAACCCTTGCCCTTCCAGGATGCACTTTCCTGACCAAAGGGGTGGCAAGTCTAGTGAGCCCGACTCTCTCTTCTGTGAGTCTTGGGTGAGGGAGGGGTGGTGTGGGGCTGTCTGGAGGTAGTGGGGTGGGATGGGGGTGAGGTCCCTGAGTCCTTGCTGCCCTGGCCCCAGAGCTTCCCTGGGATTCTGGGACTCCTCTCCTCTAGTGTCCTCGAATAAGCTCCCCTCTCTGCCCAATTCTGCACTGGTTTCTGTTGCTTATGTCCTCACTGACCAAGTCATTGCAGGGGACTGTCCCACGGAGCCCCCCTCTACTCGAGGGATGGAGACAAGACACCAGAGGCGGGGTGGGTGCCCAGGAACACCCCACAGGGGCCAAGGGCCGCGCAGGTGGTGGGGGCGGTGTCTCAGATCAGGTGGAGGGGAGGTTGGTGGTGCAGAAGAATTTGTAGGAGTGGCTCAGAAGCTAGTTGGGAAAACATGATTCGGAGGCACAGACTGATCCCGATGTTGACCTACCCTCAGGGAACTTGTAGGTGCATGTTCACGAAGGCAGCTGCCAGGGTGGGCTCATTATCCAGCTGCCCCTGACAGCGCTGTGAGGGATGCAAGGTGTGCGGAGGGGCTGGCAGGGGACCCCCAGCCCGCAGGTGTCCGGGCCTTGCCTCACTGTAAGCAGAGACGGGTCTGAGGCCACGAGAGCCGCTCTGCATGTGCTTGCTGGTGGCGCTGACACTCTCCCTGGGCCTGGGGGGTGGCTCAGGACTGGGAGGGACAGGGCCTTCAGCCCCATAGGAGCCTCGGGGGTGGCTCAGGACTGGGAGGGACAGGGCCTTCAGCCCCATAGGAGCCTCGGGGGTGGCTCAGGACTGGGAGGGACAGGGCCTTCAGCCCCATAGGAGCCTCGGGGATGGCTCAGGACTGGGAGGGACAGGGCCTTCAGCCCCATAGGAGCCTTTTGTCGGCTCAGCACTTGGAGGGACAGGGGTTCAGCCCCATAGGAGCCTGGGGGAGCAGCCACCGTGGCCCCCACTCTCCTGTTCCCTGTGTCCCCAGCTTCCGGGGTGGGAATGGCAGCAGGGATGTGGCTGAGTGGCCCTGACACCCCCAGGCTGCAGGGTATTTCCTCTTATTCCTAATGAATAACAGCTGATCTGTACCCTTGTTCTGTCCAGACTCCACCAGAAAGCTTTCTTCCTTGAATACTTATGACCTTAAGATGCGCTCCTCATAGAAAAGTTTGTGTGGTGGGAAGGACAGCAGTGTTGGCTCACAAACCACGGGGTGTCTGTGTCAAACCCCATCACGCTAAGTGCCGCGTGGGCCTCAAACTGCTTTTCATAAAAGCCGCAAGGAGCGTATCACTGTTGCCCCAGTTTTCAGATGAGAAAAGTAAGGCTCAGAGGACTTAAACCACCTGCCCGAGGTGGCAGATCCAATCCCAGGTGGGGCCAGCTTGCAAAATCAGGCATCGCCACGAAAAGTCGCCACTGCTGTGTGCACCGGGAGGGAAATCCGTCACCTGCCACACCGACTTGGGAGAACGCACGCGGAAGCCAGTGGATTCCTGCTCGCCCAGAGCCTGAGCGGGGGACCTGTTATCATCTCAGCTCCGGGCCGTGATGACCTCGTGTCCGCGTGGCCAAGTGCTGGGCCGGCCTGCGGGGTTCCTCATGGATCACGCTAGAATAAGCATGAGTGCACAGCCTGGAGCCCGGCCCGGAGCCACGCTCCACACGCGTTAGCTTTCGTTGTGACCCTGCATGTCTCTATTCCTCTAGATTTGAGATCATGCTGAGTGAACAGTTTTTAGCATGCTCTTTCTTTTTTTCCTGAAACGGAAGTTGGAGGCTGCCTGCTCCTGTCCCTGCCGCCTCCCCTGTGGCTCTGGGATGGGGTGCACCTTGCCCAGGATGCTTCCAGGCAGGCAGAGGGGCCGGGCACAGCCCCCTGCCGGGAGCACCATCTGGGTCCTGAGGGGGGATCAGGGCCCCTGTGGGAGGAATTCGGGAGGCTGGGTCCTCTCCTCCTGGCACAGGGACTGCGTACCATGCGTGGTGGGCACTTGGAGAACCAGGTGACCAGGAAAACTTCCTGGAGACAATAGCATCTGTGCTGGGGGGCAGGAACCTGGGGCGACTTCAGCAGGGACCCAGGGTGCTGTAGAGAAGTTCCCCTCAGAGGGGTTCTGGATGCATCCAAGGCACAGAGCGCTGTTTGGCCTGCGTCTGATGACTGAAGGTGACAGGTGGGGGCCTAGGGAAAGGTGGCTGTGTTCCCACCTCGGAGGGCCTTGAATGCCATGGATGGGGGATTCCTTTCAAATCCCTTTGGCCAGTTGCCATTCTGGCTCCGATTGGACAACCTGGAGTGACCGAGAGGTTTGGTTGGAAGACCAGCTCTTCAGATGGACGACTTGGCCACAGGTGAGGACAGAGAGCCAGGAGAACCTGGGGCACCAGAACCCATTGGGAGACCCCGTCGGCAGCACCTGGGGGAGGGGAGGCTGGGGCGGGGTGGGGGGCAGAAGCCTGGGATCTCTCCTAGGAAGGGCACCCAGAGGTGGGGGCATGGCCACAGCTGCAAGTGTGCCCTTGTCTGTGGAGTGGAGCCATTTCAGCTTTAAGTGCCCTCCACCACTTGGAATGTGGGTTTAGCTCTGGAGAACTCATCTGAAATAGATATTTCTCTCCACTGCTGGAGGGATTTATTGGCAAAACTAGCCATCTATTAACATTATCTGGGGACTCTGCACTGGTGAGAATAGATACTATAAATCTCAGTTGTATAAAAACCCAGGAGCTAGAAGGCTTTAGTGGACGGCAAATGGAAAACTCCAATGAGTTCAGACCTGTTTATTCTACTTAGAGGGAAAGAACATTCTGTACCCAGCCAGGCAGGAAATGGGTTTTGGGGACGGCCACTTAGCCCAGCTGTTGGCCCTGAAACTGTGGGAGTAATCGCTGTCTGCAATTAGAGCAGGCAGCTCAAAGGACCACATTTTGTAGCCAGTGATGGAGGTTTCTGGAAAAGGCTCGAAGGCTTGAAACTCTGGGCAGGTGGCCGTGGGGGCTGTCGGGAAGGAAGATCCCAGCGGCAGGCCATTTGTTGAGGCTCTAGGCCCCAGGGGTGGGTCTGATTAGGGCGACCCTTCGGTCCCGGTCTCCCCGGCCTGCGTCTGGGGTGAGCAGGAGCCCACAGCTTGGCCCGTCGGGTCCTCTCTGCCGGCTCGCTGCATCTTGAGTGTTGGCGAGCAAACGTGGAAGAATGAGTGAGCTTTGTCCTTGACTTCGTTACCTGCTGCGCCCCCCATGCCCAGCACCAGGCAGGGACACCGAATAAGCTAGTGGTTCATCTCGGGGTCCTGGGGAGGCAGTCGAGCGGCCCCAGCTGCCGGTGTCCTCGTCCCCGGGGGCCGTTCTGCCCCAGCCCTGCCCCTCCCGCCTTGTTCCGTGCCGCGATGCCCACGTCGCCCTGTGAGTGCTCTCTTTCCCCAGTTCAGCGTCAGTTTCTGGGCTCTGTGACCAGCCCCTCAGCGGATCTGCAGGAGCGAGGCCCCACGCGCCCAGCGGCTGGACACGGGGTGCTCGAGCAGCGTGGTACAGACGTGTAAAGGGCCCACACAAGGGGAGGAGTCTGCACCCCCTCATCGGGCACCAAGCCCGTGGCGCCAGGACCAGTGCTGGCCGAGCCTGGAGGTGTGCTAACGTGGGTGCCTTGTGACCACCTGCCCGCCTTCCGGTCGCTGCTGGGGACGGTGTGTTTGCGTGCTGGGCAGCAGCAGGGAATGCTGATTCCGCTTAGAAGCTCGTGGTGCCCGCCCCGGGCCGGAGGGTCCTGGCAGTGCTCCCGCTGATGAGTCCTGGGAAGTCGCGGCTCAGATCCCGAGACCCCTGCCCAGACCTGGCCTCAGGACTTGTGGTCATTTCAGTGTCCTCCCCCGAAAGAGCAATGTGCCAGGCCAGGCCAGGCGCCCTCCGTGGTGACTGAGTTACTGTCCTTCAGAAACGGCAAGAAGGGATCCTTCTGAACTCCTGTGCCTCCCTCCTCTGCCGGGCCTCCACCGTTTCTATGGGCTCCTTTCCCCATCAAATGCAGGCGTGAGCACGGCCACTTGGAGGCTGCGAGACCCTGGCGCTACCTCTGTGGGCCTCAGTCTCCCCGGGCCAGTAGCCAGGGCCGGCCTTGCAGACACAGAATCTCCGAGATCGGTCTCGGCCACAGCGCTCCGCCGATCTGTCCCCCTGTCTTTGAGGGATGGGCCTGCCCTTTCCTGGGAGAGAGGGTTCTCGGAGAGAGGCAGCGATAATTAATATTGATGTGGCTTCAAATGTGAAAAGTTAGACTTAAATAGGAAACAAAAGGAGGGGGGGGTCACACGCAACCAATTAAACGGAGACTTCTCCTCGGCCTCTCGCCCACTTTGGGGGCAGAACGGACCTCGTTTGGCTCCACCAATTAATCTCCCCTCACCTCCCTTCGCCGGCGAGCCAGGGCCTCCTGCAGATTGAAGGGAGAGGCGAGATCAGCAGTCGCAGACACACAGACCGTCTCCCGTGGTGCAAATGCCAGGGCGGAGGAGGCCCGATCCACCTGTGAGCCGGGGCCGCGGCGGCCCTGGGCGGGAGGGAGGCGGATGGCGCCCCGGCTCGGGTGCGGGAACACCTCCGAGTTGAAAGAGCAGGGGCATTTGAAATGCAGGCCAGCAGGCTTCCAGAGTTCAGCGTGAATTTCAAAGGCAGGGACGGCAGGGTCATGGATTAATTACCTTGCAAGGAGGGAGGTCGAGGGTGCATCGCGGCTCCAAAACGTTCAGGTGCAAAGTGAGGCGGGCAGCCCACGGGGGCGGGTCGCGGGGGCCGAGCGGGTGGTGGCCCAGACCCTCTCATCTTCCCAAATCCAGTCCTTTTGTGGAAGGCCAGCCTCGGACACTCCTTCCCTTGGGTCCCTAGTGTAGACCGTGGGTTTGCGAGGGGCCCCAAAGCCGAGTAAGACTGGCCCAGAGGGCGAGCGGGGGTGAGGCTCCGACAGGCAGGTGCGCTGTCCTTCAAATGTACCACCGACCTCACATGACAACACGGCGGGGGAGGTTCCAAAATCATGTCCATGCTAGAGATGGGGAAACTGAGGTACAGAGAGGCTCAGCGAGGGCCCTGAGGTCACCAGGCCAGTCAGCGGCAGAGGCAGTGTTCTGCCAGAGCGGGCTAACCTGCACCCAGACCACCGAGCAGCACCGCCGTGCCCTGGGGACAGAGTGGGGGCCAACTGTGGCCGAGGGCCATCGGGCGAGGTGGTTCCTGGGGCTGGGGCAGGTGTGTGTCGGGAGCTGGGGGTTGGCAGGAGAATGTTCCAGGCAGAGGGAAGAGCGTGAGGGTGAGCTCCGGTGCGCGTGGGGTCGGGTGGTGTGGATGGGTCAGGGCCGATCAGAAAAGGCCCAGCGTCCTGCATGACAGGCGGGACCTCATCTGGGGCCTGAGGTGCCGGGGGCTCACGGAAGGCTTGTGTGGGGTCCGGGCCGGCCGTGTGCTTGGGGAAGCTCTCCCTGTGTCCTCTCAGGAGGGGGGTGAGGCCAGCCTCGGCTGGAGACAGCTCACTAAAAGCTGTGGCCCCGGATGGACTTGGGAGGGTTTCAGTGACTGACGCACGAACCCTCGACTGTCCGGGGCCGGGGTGGACATCCGTATCTGCATTTCACAGCTGAGGAAGCAGGCTTTCGACTTCCGCATCGGTGAGCTCCCAGCGGGGAGCAAGCTACCTTCGCTTTTAATAACTGGAAACGACAATCACTTCTTGGTGCCTACAGGTCTTCGGGGCCGCCTGGGCTCATTCATGTGCTGGGGGTCAGAGGGAAGGCTGCCTGGGGTCGGGCCCCCCAGGGCATCTGGCTTCTGGTCCATCCGATCCCTCATCCCCTGGCGGGCTGTCCGCACACCGCTGTTCAGGGAGTGGAGACGTGCAAGGGTCCCCGAGGCCAGACTGAGAGTGTGGTGCTGTCACTTTGGCGGGATTTTGTTGGCCAAAGCACAGCGCCCGCCCGTATTGGAGGGGAAGGCCAGAGTCCACGTCTGCTGGGAGACGCTGCTAGGTCAAGGGGTGGGGGCCCAGGGAGGGCGGGACACCGGGCCAGGGATGTAAGCAGTAGGTTCTCTCGACGCCCAGAGAAGGGACACGCGGATGGGCTTGAGCAGGGAAGACTTCCTGGAGGAGGTGGGACTCTCCTGTCTCTGAGAAATAGTGTGTTTTATAAAGTTCACTCCTTTGCTGAAACCCAAGGCTCATTAGGAACAAACGAGGTGCGGCAGGAGGCAAGCGTCCTCATATCTCAGGCAAATTGCAGATTCATAATTAAAGGAATTTGATGAGAATCAAGGAAGACTGGTTTCCACCGGGGGTTTAGGGAGTCAATCGCTGGTTTGTACGCGGCCGTGATGGCTCAGGTGGGGAGGGCTGGGATCGGCTGCGAAGAGGCAGTGAGAATGCGTGTGCCAATACTGATTTTGTCAGCGGAGGGCCACCCGCCAGACATCCAAGAGACAGAGATCGGAGAGGGCCACCCGCCAGACATCCGGCCTCATGCAGGGCTTGTCATGTGCTCGGAAGCCTTACTTTCCCCGAGACCTTGTAGCGTTGCCGTGGAGACTGGGGCTCAAAGAGTGACCCCCAGCCCCTCAGGCCCCACAGCCGCCCCTCTGGGACAGAGCAGGGTGCTGACGGTGCCTTGGGTCAGCTAAAGATGGCCCCGGGGCCCCGGATTCACACACAGAGGTCTTTCCACCGGACTCCGCTTCTCCGTTTCAGTCTGATGGCTTCCCTGGTCTTGGGAGAGAGGCCAAGTGCTAGGACATGGCATCGGGGTGGGGGGTCTGCTTCCTCCTGACCTCTCGGGGCCCCTCTCTCATACTCTAGAATCCACCCATTTCTGTGCTTTCTACTCTTGCTCGTTCTGCTGCCTGGAGCAATCTGGAACATTCTTTCTAGTCCCTCCCCCTTCTCCCACCCCAGGGACGGCGGGCCAGCAGACCTGACCTGTATCCGTGTGCGTGTGCGTGCTCTGGGCTTGCGGCCCCATAGCCGGGCACCCGGAGGAACAGTCCTCGACCCGCCTGCGTCGTGGAGCCCAGCCGACCGCATGAGGGCCCCCCCCACCGCGGCCCAGCCTGGTCAGCCATCTGCAGGTGACCTATAGATCCAGGAGCGTGAGACTTAGAGCCTCTGGTGAGAAGCGGCGGAGTTTTGGGGCCATTTGTTGCCCAGCAAAAGCTGACCGATACACCCGGCTGCATCTGTTTTCTGTTTCTTTAAAACTTTTAAAAAATGAGTTTATTTTTTGAGAGGGAGAGAGAGAGAGAGGGAGAGAGGAAGCAGGGAAGAGGCAGAGAGAGAGAATCCTGAGCGGGCTCTATGCCGTCGGTGCAGAGTCCAACACGGGGCTTGAACTCATGAGCCGTGAGACCATGACCTGAGCTGAAACCAAGAGTCAGATGCTTAACTGACTGAGCCAGGCAGGCGCCCCTGCTTTCTTCTACCTGACATGACGTTCGCTTCCTCGAGGAAGCCTTCCCTCATGCCCCCGGGCCGGGGTTGGGTGTCTCCTGGTGTGCTCCCCAGCCTGGCCCTCGCCATGTCACGTGGCCATCATTTTCCCCTGTGTCCCTGTCCAGCTAATCTGCAGGCTCAGTGACGGCTGGGACAGCCTCCCTCCCCTCGTGCTTGTGTGCGGTGCTGCCTCCTTGTGCCTCCACCTGCTCGCGGGGTCTGGGCAAGTCCGCCCCCCTCTGTGACCCGTGGGTTTCCCACATGGAAATGAGCACAGCCGTGCCAGGTGACGAGGCACGAAGGCCGAGACCCTTGACCACGACGCTCCCCCCTCCGCTGCCCCCCCACCCCCGTAGGCATAAGCCCATCCGCACTGTGGGCCCACGCCTGTCTGCTGCCGCTCTGAGCCTCAGTTTCCCCATCTGCAAGGTGTGGGGCGACTC
Organism: Prionailurus viverrinus; assembly: GCF_022837055.1. Taxonomy (NCBI): domain Eukaryota; kingdom Metazoa; phylum Chordata; class Mammalia; order Carnivora; family Felidae; genus Prionailurus; species Prionailurus viverrinus. Next base: position 136,754,310 of record NC_062567.1, read on the forward strand.
CCCGTGGTGGGGAGGGTGCTGTGGGGTCTCTCTGCTCCCAGGGACCCCACCTGGACGTCCTGGCCTCTGCCGTCCCCCCTCTGGCCGACCTCCGTGTCCCAGCTGCTTCTCGCTGCCACAGACTGGGCTGTCTGCCCCGGCCCCCTCTGGCCCGGGCGTCTCCCCCTCCTGCCCCGCGTGGCCACCCCTGGGCTCTCCTGACTCCCACCTGTGCGAGGCTGAGGGTCACCCCGTGTGCTGGCAGGCCCTGCCTGGCTTCCCGTCTTCAGAGGCTGTAGGTGCACGTGAGGCTGAGAACACGGTCTGTGCAGGAATGTTCTAAGCCACGAGCACCACATGGCAGGGGGGTGGCTGCTTCTCACCAGGCAGGGCCTCACGTCCGTTGCCTATGGATCTGCCAGATGCCCCGGCCTGGCCCGTTGTGTGTGAGTCAGTCACCCGGCCCCTTCCCTGCAGGGTCCTCTGTGTTCTCTGCCCGGCCCCGAACCCTGGGGGAAATTGGGGGGGGGGGGGGGACGAAGGTCACTGCTGCCACTGGGGCCAGCGCCTCCACATGGCCTGGGGTACTTCTTATCCGGACCATGAGGAAAGGGGGCCCGGCAGCTTGCATGTCTGTGCCTCAGGCCACACATCTGCAAAATGGGGGCATGAGGGCCCCTCCTCCAGGCGGTGCCGGGAGAAGTGAAGTCCCGCGTTCACGGTGCTGAGAACCGTGTAGATCAGAGGGGCGTGACGTGTGCTGTTATCTATGCTGTTGAGTGTGTGTGTGTGTGTGTGTGTGCGCACACGGAGGCGCGCACGCCCCCTGCACTGAGGGCCTGCCGGTCCCACGCACCTGAGAATAAGTTGTGCTGGGGGGCACGCACCAGATCCTGCTGCCTGTGAGTCAGGAGACCTGATGGAGAGGCCACTGCTGCCCGTGGTCCCCTCCCCCTGAGCAGCTGGGCCCCGCTGTATCTCAAGAACCCACGGGAGCCACGATGCCACCCAGAGTCCCTTGCTGTGCTGGGGGCTCCCAGATGAGAGGGACCCTTCCCTCAGGGGAGGCCACCACAGGGGAGGCCAGTGGGCCCCGAGTGTCCCCAGAGCAGAGCAGCGTGTAGAGGGTGAGCGAGCCTCCTGGTGGTGGACCGGGGGCTGGACTTGGGGTCTCAGCCAGCTCTGCCCGAGGCTCCACCCAGGGCCCAGTCACCCAAGGTGCTGCTCCCGCTAGCGGCCTGGGTCTGCCTTTGGGGCCTGCTGGCCCTCCTTCTGCAAAGTGGTTTCAGACAGACTGGATGGTCATTTTGGGTCAGGACTTTCCTGTTTACTGTTGATGAAATCCTCTTGGGCTATTTGTCCCATGTCACAGATGAGGAAACTGAAGCCTGGGGGCGGCCAGGCGCTTGTGGTCGGCCTGCGGCCGGAGTGTGGTTCACGCCCAGGCCCCGTGTGTCTGCAGCCCACCTTTCTGACCCCAGGCCCATGACAGAGGATTCTGAGCCCCAGTCCCCTCCTGGCAGACACAGAAGACGCGTCTGCACGCCACATTGGGGCAGACCGCCAGGGACTCGGGGCCGTCAACGTGGAGCTGTGTGAAAACGTCGGTATGTTTTCGTATCATATAATTTTCAGAAAAAAAAATAAAAAAACAAAGTAGCAGGAAAGATATTGACTGTTGAGTTTATGTAAAACTTCAAAACAAAATGCTTTCAAAAATTAAAAATCAGAGACTGAGCTTGCCCCACGACCGTCTTACCGTCAGGTTCGTCTCTGAATCGGGCTCACGCAGCTCCTGGGCTGACGTCCTCGGCCGCTGAGAGCTGGCGTCCTGGTGACAGGACCCCAGGCAGCAGTGGCTGCGCACATGGCCCAAGGTCACCCCTCCCCTGCCAGCGGGGCGCCCCTGCCTCCCCAGCCTGAACCCAAGAAGTGCCCATTCCTTCCATCCAACCACACGCCTTCTCCCTGGCAAGCACAACATTGGAATCGTTTTGTGATCATGCAAATGGCTTTCGAATTCAGTTGAACTTTTTCTATCAGATATTTCAAAATCACGACGACGCTTTCCTCGGCATCCACAGAGGGATGGCCTCCCTCGTTCTTCTTTAGGATTCATATCCTCACCCCCACCGGTGAACATCGCGGGTGAGCCGTTTCTCACTTCCCTTCTCCAAAGTTGACGCTTTTGCTCTGAATCCATAAACGTTATCGTTAAACGTTACCGGATTTTCATGTGGTTCCTGCAGTGTTCAGATCAGTTCATTTCGGTGCTCAGGACGTCAGTGAAATAAGCTGTGTTTGAAGCCCGTGACTTGGCTTCAGTAAGTCGGCGACGTGAGAACTCGGAGCGTCGGCGTCTGTGCTCCAGACCGAGCCCCCCGTCTGCTGGGAAGGAGAGGTGCTGGGGTCTGAGCCCACTGCGTCCCAGGGAGCTGAAAACGGCCGGTAACCACCAGGTTCCCCAGTTTCATCGTTTCAGATCTGCTCGCAGACTTTGCCTCTGGGACCTTGAGTTCTGGGGTTTTCGAGAGCAGGCTCCTTCCAGTCACCGCAGCCACGCTGCCTGAGGAGATGTGCTCAGCGTTTCTGTGATGTTTTCTATGTGATCACTGTCCCCTTGGAGGAATTCATCAGCCTCGCTGGGTCCCTTCTTCCCCCCAACACAGGTGATGCTGTTTGACGTGTGTCCGTTCAGGGAATGATCTCTGCAGTTTTACGTGAGACTCTAGCTCCTGGCTTGGACTCGATGAGCAGCGTGGGTGTTAGGTGCCTCGGTGTCCTACCCTTTCTCCGTGGGGACCCCTACAGTTCCTGATCAGACGCTGAGCCATTAGGACCTCAGCAGATGGGGATCGGAGGACCCGCTTGACCTGCTCTCCGGAGAAGGAACCAGACAGGAGATCCTTTCTATCAGCCTCGTGTCCTGGACCCCCGTTCTGTTGGATGAGCTGCCCAGGCACCTGAGTCCACCCCTCCCTGTGCGCAGGCTCCAGCCCTCATGTTCCCTCCAGGGTCTCCTCCAGCCCCCCCCCCCACCCCTCCTTCTCAGGCCCTGTCCTCCCCGAAGACAACCAGCGTCCTGACCTTCAATGCCTGTTCTTGCCTTGTCCTATCACTTCCCCATCGTCAAATAGGGAAGTGGTTATCCCCAAATGATACGGTTTAGTTTTGCATTTCCTCCGTATTTATGCCAACAAAATGTAGAGTACGCAGTTTCATGTGGACTTACATTTTCAAGATTATCCACAGTGCTGTGCGCAGCTGTGATACATGCATTCTCGTTGCTGGATACCAAGATTCACGCATCTGTTTTGCTCTTGAAGCACGTCTGGGTCTTGGTGCATTAGTGCACATTTTCCTGTTGTGTGTGTGCCTGGGAGTGAAGTCCCCGGTCATATAGAGTATGTGCATCTTTAAACTTCCTAGAAAATCCTGTCACTTGCCCGTTTATTGAGGTCGAGTGGTGTTGTGTGAGATGTGGAGCATTTCTGTCTTCCTTGTGATCGTAGCTCCATTGGTGGGTTTTTAGTAATTGCTCATTGGGGTTTTATTTTCTTGTTTCAATGTTTATGTTTGAGACAGAGAGAGCACAAGCAGGGTAGAGGCAGGGAGAGGGAGACCCAGAATCCAAAGCAGGTTCCAGGTTCTGAGCTGTCAGCACAGAGCCTGATGTGGGGCCTGAACTCCCAAACCATGAGATCGTGACCTGAGCTGACGTCGGATGCTCAACCGACCGAGCCACCCAGGCACCCCCCCCCGCCCCCCCGCTCATTGGGATTTTAAATGTGCATTTCCCTGGTGACTCACAGGGTCCATTTTCTATATTAACTGGCCAGGTGGAGATGTGCTCTGGTGATGTGCTTTTTCAGGTGTCCGGTCCGTTCTGTTTTCTGGATTAATGATCTTTTGCATTTGTGATCTTTGTATATTTTGGATTCGAGACATTGGTAGTTATGTGTGTTGCAAACATTTTCTGCCACTGCTTCTCTTGCCTTTTCATTCTCTTACTGGTATTTTTGGGTGGGCAGAAATACTTACTTTTTATGTGGCCAAATCTATCCAACTTTTCCTTTATGGTTAGTGCATTTTGAATCCTGCTCAAAAATCTCTCCCCATCCGAAGACCATGAAGATGTTCTCCAATCCTGTCTTTTAAAAGCTTTGACATTCACATTGGGACCTCCATCTGCCTGGAATTAACGTTTGTGTATCCTGGGCGGTGGAGGAGTCAGGCTTCTTCCCATCATGCTCTTCAGAACCACCTTTGCTCTAAATCGAGTGTCCACATACCCGTGGCCTGTTTCTGGCTCGGTTACGGGGGCTTTAAAATTAAGTCTTGCTCTGGTAGAGCAAATGTGCTCACATTTTGCTCGTCAACAGGGTCTTGGCTGTTCTTTCGCTCTTTGAATTTCCACGTAAGCTTTAGAACCAGCGCAGCAAGGTCCCCAGAAGGATTTCTGGGGATCTGGGGACGTGGCTGGTATTACACGGGCTCTGTTTGTGGGCAGCATTAACGCGTGTCCTCCAATCAATGCCAATTCCAGCTTCTCCATTTTTCCAACGTTTTTTTTTTTAATTTTTTTTTTCAAAGTTTTATTTATTTTTGGGACAGAGAGAGACAGAGCATGAACGGGCGAGGGGCAGAGAGAGAGGGAGACACAGAATCGGAAACAGGCTCCAGGCTCCGAGCCATCAGCCCAGAGCCTGACGCGGGGCTCGAACTCACGGACCGTGAGATCGCGACCTGGCTGAAGTCAGACGCTTAACCGACTGTGCCACCCAGGCGCCCCCAGCTTCTCCATTTTTAAGGGCTTCTTTAAAATGGCTCAATGATGTTTCATAGTTTCCTAAATAAAGACCGTTTACATCTTTGTTAGGTTTACTCCTTCATATTTTTAAGTGCTATTGTACATTTTTTCTTTCCCTGAGCTTTTCTCGTTGTGGTATAATTTGTGTACAATAAATGACACAGGAGATAGAGTAGAGTTCAAGGAGTTTTGACATACGCGTACGCTCAAGGAACAAGATCTCAATCAGGAAAGTTCCCTCGTGCCTCTTTCCAGGCAATTGTCCTATCCCTCTTGCTGAAGCAACTACTATTTGGATTTCTGTCACCGTAGATTAGATCTGCTTGTTTTAGAGCTCTGGGTAAATGGAATTAGTCAGTATTTACCCTTTGGTGCCTGGTTTCTTTCATTCAGTATAAAGTTTGTGAGATTCAGACATGCTGTTTTGTGTATCAATTTGTGGTGTATCCAACTTCTACGAAAAGTGATCATTCCATTATTGATGGGTATTCGGGTTGCTTTTAGTTTTTGGCCGTTGCAAGCAAAGCTGCTATCCACATTCTGGAAAAAGTCTTCGTGTGGATGCGTACTTTCGTTTTCTGCGTACGTAGCTAGCGGTGGGAAACCCAGTTCGTTGGATGGAGGTATGTTTCACTTGGTGAGAAAACATAAAAGAGTGTTCCAAGCAGTTGTACCGTTTTACACCCTCACCAGCCAGAGTCTGAGAACCCCCCCTCACTCCCCAGCCTCACAATTTGTTATCAGCCATGCCCATTTTAGCTTTTGTGAGTGTCCAGTGCTATTCATTATCATTTAAATATGCCTTTCTCTGATGACTAAGGATGCTGAGCATATGTTCATATGCTAATTGGCCACCATATACCTTCTGTAGCGATGAGTCTGGTGAAGTCTTTCATCCATCTTGAAAGCAACTTCGCTAAGTCGGGCACGCAATAAAATACAGTCACTGTAAGAAGAAAGCTTGATGAATTTTGGCAAATGTACGCACGAGTGTAACCACCACCACAATCAAGATACAGAATATTTCCATCACCCCAGACCCCTTCCTGCTTGTTTTCAGTCAACTCCCACCCTCGTCCCCAGCCCTACACGACCGCTGATCTGCTTTGTGTCCCTGATGACTGGAGTGTATATAGAGGGAGTCATACCATAGGCACTCTTCCCTGGGCTCTTTCACCCCGCCTGACAATCTTAGATTCACCAGGTCACTGTGTGCGTGTTGTACGATCATTCAGTTTTGTGGGTTCTTTTTGTGGTTTTGTGGTGTGTGCTTCTATAGTATCTCGTGGTGTGTTTCAATCACAACTTGCTTACCTGTTCACCTGTTGATGGTCATTTGGGTTGTATTCAGTGTTTGGCTCTTATGAATGGAACTGTTTTGAGTATTTATGTATCTTTTATGTATGTTTTTTATGTATTTATGTATGTTATCCTTTATCTTAGGTAAATAATAGGAATAAAGTTTGTGATAGGGAAGGTATATGATTAAGATATTTCAGCGTGATTTCATGCTACCCCCAGCATTGTGTGAGAGGCCAGTTGCATCATTCGGTATTATATTTTTGCCATTGGTATTTGATTGCACCTTTAATTTGTGTTTACTTGATGACTAGTAATGTTAAGCATCTGTTCGTGCTCTTATTGACTATTTTTTACTTCTTTTACGAAGGGTCTTTTCAAATCTTTCTCCCATTTTTACTTCTCTTCTTACAATTGAGTTGTAGGAGTTCCTTACATGTTCTGGATGTCAGTTCTTTGTGAAGATATATGGTAACAAATATCATCTTATAGTCTGTGGCTTGTGTTTTCATTTTCTCTGTAATGTTTTTGAAGAATAGAAATTTTGAATTTTATGAAGTCCAATTTATCGACATCTCCTGTGATGTGTGTGCACTTTATGTCATATCCAAGAAATCTTTACTATCTCAAGGTTGCAAAGATATTTTTTCTCGAACTTCTATAGCTTTAGCACTAAGTGTAACTCTATGATACATTTCACTTAAGGATATCAGATATGAATCTGTTGTCTATTAGTGAAAATACCACGTTTCTTCTTTTCTAATCTGGATGCTTCCTATTTCTATTTCTTGCCTCATGGCATTGGCGCGGACCTCCAGGACAACGCTGGGCAAAAATGATGCAAACAGTCATCCTCACCTTATTCTCTGTCTTAGGGGGAAAGGAATCAGTCTTTCATGATTAAATATTATGTTAGCTGTAGGTTTTGGTAGGTGCTTTTTATTATTTTGAGGAAGTTCCTTTTTGTTCCTGATTCGTGGAGAATTTTTAACACAACTTACGCTCTCACAACTTTTATATGTTGGTGGATTTGATTTGCTAAGATTTAAAAAAATTTTTTGTATCTATATCCATGGGAAATAATGGTCAAGAAACATTGGTTTTCTTTTCTTGTAATGTTTTTGTCAGGCTTTAGTAATTGGTAATGTTGGCTTTAGAAAATGAGTTGTGAGGCATTCCCTCTTCCTCCATTTTTTGAAAGTAATTGTGTAGAATTGGTTTTACTTTTTCTTAATGTGTAATATAATTCATGAGTGAAGCCACACGGACTTGGAATTATTTTTGTGGATAGATTTTTGTGAATTTAATTTCTTTAGTAGTGATAAGGCTATTCAAGTTTTCCATTTCTTTTTGAGTCAGTTTGGTAATTTGAGTCTTTCAAGAAATTTGTCTCTTTCATCCAAGCTTTTGAATTTACTGACATAGAAATTTTTCATACTATCTTCATACTATCCTTTTAATGACTGTATGATCTATAGTGATGTCACATCTTTCCTTCCCAATGGCAAATCTCTCTTCTAGCTTATGGTCTTCATCAACTATACTAGATGTTTATCAACTTAGTTGATTGTTGCTAAGAACCAGATTCTGGCTTCATTGATTTTCTCTATTTTTCTTTCCCCCCCATTTTATTTCTGCTATTAACTTGATATTTTCCTTCCTTCTAGTAACTTTGCATCTTAAACTCTTTCTCTAGCCTCTTAGAGTGAAAAATAGGATAATTAATTTTAGACCTTTCTAATTTTCTAACGTAAACATTTAAAGCCCTTTATTTCCCTCCATATACTGCATTAGCTCTACCCCACAAATTTTGATCATGTCCTTTTTATTTTTATTCATCATAAATTATTTTCCAGCTTCCCCTGGGATTTCTTCTTTGACCCAGAGATTATTTGGATGTGTATAATTTAATTTCAAATGCCTGGGGATTTTAAGATGCTTAAAACTACCTTTTGCTGTTATTGGTTTCTAATGTAATTGGCTTTATAAAATTTCTGTTTTGATATAATTTCCATTCTTTTAAGCATATTGAGACTTATTTTTTAGTCCAGTTTATGGTACACCTTGATGAGTGTGTTATGTGCATTTGAATAGAATGTATACCGTTTTCACTGGGTGGAGTGTTATCTAAGTGCCAACTTAGTCCAGTTGGTTGATAACATTGTTTATGTCTTTGACATCCTTGCTGATGTTCTGGTTATTCTGTCTTCATGTTCTATTAATTACTGGGAGAAGGGTGTCTGAAGTTCCAATTATGATGCGGTTTGTCCGTTTCTCCTTTCAGCCCTCTCTGTTTTTGCTTTATGTCTTTTGAAGTTCTGTTATTAGGCGCATTCACATTTTGGGTCATTATGCCCTGTTAAGGAATTGGTTCACTCGTTATCATGAAATGTCTTTCTTTGTCACTGGTAATATCCATCCACCTTACTTATGCTTAGTGTTTTGCATGGCACGTAGTTCCCTCCTTTTACCTTTAACCTTTTGCTGTGCCTTTATAGCTCAGTAGGTGGGTGCAGACAGAATATTGTTGAATTTTACTTATGCATCCAGAGTGACAATTACATGCGATATATTGTCCATGTGGTTGGCTTCAAACTACCACCTTCCTGTTTGTTTTGACTCACCCCACTGATCCTTTCTTCTTTTTTACTCTTTTCCTGCCTTCTTTTGGATCAATTGATATTTGTGATTGCATTGTATACGCATCATACGTCGTGTGAGGACCTCACACCAATGTACTTCCACTTGCTCCTTCTGTCATTTTTACAATAGTTGCCCTGCAGATTTTACTTCTATTTGTTTTAAGTCTCTAAATATGTGTCTTTCCTTGAAACTGTCCATTTTATTAATTTTTAAAAAATTAGTAAAAAAGTTTTTATTTTTACCACATATTTACCATTTCCACCACTCTATATTCCTCAGTGTGGGTGCACGTCTCCACCTGAGATCATTACTTCACCTAAAGAGGTTTATGCAATCTTTTAAAATTTTAAGTGCAGGTCTTCTGGGCACAGATGAAAAGCAGGTGTGGCAGACCGGCTGTGATGCCCAGTCGCTGGCCTTTCCCCTGCCTTGTTATTTTATTAGCCCCATGTAAACCAGAATTATCCTACTCACTGATCTCTTCTGGTTTTGTTTTCTGGCTTTCACGTCTGGACATTTGCTCCTAGAGAGTTCTCGTCTTCCCTGCTCACCTGGCCGCCTAGGACGGTGTGAGCCTGAGAGTTGGTGTTCCACAACAACTTGTTGAATAAATAAGCAAAAGGTTTACTGGGAGCCTGGAGGGGATCGGGGCAAAGTGAAAAGAAAAAGTCTAAGTAACAGGCGGGGAGACAGGAGGTGTAGGCGGGACGGTGAAGAGCCAACCCCCGGCTGAGCTAAGGCGGCTCAGGGTGAAGCCGTGAGCCAGGGACTGGAGGCCCCTCATAATTGGGGACTGAGTGGATCTCTGAGGTCAGAGATGGGCCCCAAACTTGATGATCATTATAGAAAAGCTGAGCTATTTTCTTTGCTATCAAGTCAAAGTGCAGAATTCTTTTACTTCATCGCCATAGAGGAGAGGCAGAGACAAATCTGGTAGGGAAAATTTCATTCAAAATGAGCACTGGGTGTTGTATGGAAACCAATTTGACAATAAATTTCATATTTAAAAAAAATAAGCTTCATATAAATATTAAAAAAATTGTCATAATAATTAAAATCCCCTCTAGATGAAGGGCTCTGCCTCTGATGTCCACACAGGGAGCCAGATTGGAGCCAGAGGCCCCACGGAGAAGGGGATCTACAGATGTGTGACAATGCCTGGTTGGTGGGCGAGAGGCTTAAAAATGCACGTGGTCAAGGCAAAGTTCAGGTGCTTTTGGTCCTGAGCTGTTGTGACTGGCACAGTAGAAAGGTACTTAGTCAATTTGAGGAAGCACTCGCTTCTGATTTACGGCTTCGAAGAGCCTTCTAGAAGCTATCCTTGATGGTAACATAAATACCTTTTTTTGTACATTCTAGAAGTTGGTATTCGGCCTGCGTCACAAGGGACTTGGTACGTGCAGTGAGCATCAGCCATCAGCCTCGGGAGCTCTTTTCGTGGGAGGGGATCCTGACTCCCCCGCCCCAGCTCACCGAGGGGCAAAGCCAATCCACATGGCTTCGGCCATGTTTCACTAGCGACTCAAAGGGACGTTTTTGAATTTATTCTTCCTATTCACTCTAGTTAATCAAGTCAGTTTTTTTTTTTTTTTGGAGCAGTTATAATGTCATGTGGAGAGATGATGGGGCCTTGGCTCAAATTCCAGCCCCTTCACTTTCAAGCTACGTGACCTTGTGCAAGTCCCTCAGTTCTCCCATCTGTGAAATGGGACAGGAGATGAGCTCCCCCAGTTACGCTGTGGGATTGAATGAGTCGTACAGGTAAGTCTTTTAGGACAGTGCCCGGTGTGCCATAAACATTGCATTACATATCCATATGTACATATCCGTATGTACATATCTGTATGTATCTTCTATCATGCCCTGTGGGTTGGGCCACGGGATCAAGTTCTCTCTGACGGGATGTCAGGAACAGTCGCTGGTTGGGGCTTTCAGGAGGCTTTTCTAAGGGAAGGCAGACTCAGGGAGCAGGCAGATGGCTTTCACCTTTGCTCTCCCCTTCTTCACGCCCCAGGAGCAGATGCCATGCGGGGGCGGGGGGGGGGGGGAGCAGCCTTGTGACCAGTGGGCAAGCACCTGCTAGGTGTGGGGTTCCCTGGCCGCCCTGATGGAGCGCACGCACTGAATGCCAGGGGAGCACGCACTGAGCGCTTAGAGGGCACACGCTGGCTCCAGCCATCCGGGGCTGCTATCCAAGGTCGAGGTGCTGGCAGGGCCGTGCTCCCTCTCTGTACCCGGGCTTCCCTCTGAGCCGGGGCACCTGCGGTCGGCGCGGGCGGGCAGCTGCCAGCTTCTGGGGTCCCCCAGTCTAAGGAAGGGGCCCCACGGGACGCCCGTGTCCTCTGCTGTCATCCAGACAGGATTTGTCAACCTGAAGCCCAGGCCCCTCCTGGGTCAGGAGCCCCGGCTGCGCGATGACTCTAGGTCTAGAGCCTTCTGTGATGTGTGTGTGTAGTGTGTGTGTGTGTGTGTGTGCACGTGCATGGTGTAGGTGTCTGTCTGTGATGTGTGTGTGTGTGTGTGTGTGTGTGTGTGTGGTGTCTTTGTGGTTTCTGTGTATGTATATGTCTGTCTGTGGTGTGTGTGATGTTTATGTGAATATCTGGTATGTGGTGTGTGTGCACGAGTGTGTATATGTGGGGTGTGCACATGTATGTATATATGTGGTGCATGTGCACGTGTGTATATGTGGTGTGTGCATATGTGTGTGTATGTGGGGTGTGTGCACGTGTATGTATATGTGGGGTCTGCGCACATGTGTGTGTATATGTGGTGTGTGTGCATGTTTGTGTAAGTGTGGTGTGTGCACACGTGTGTATATGTGGCGTGTGAGCATGTGTGTGTATGTGTGGTGTGTGCACGTGTACTATATGTGGGGTGTGCACACATGTGTGTGTATGTGGGGTGTGCACACATGTATGTATATCTGGGGTGTGCGCACGTGTGTGCATGTTTGGGGTGTGCACACGTGTGTGTATGGGGTGTGCGCACATGTGTGTGGTGTGTGCACATGTGTGTATATGTGGGTGTGTGTGCACGTGTGTGTATATGTGGTGTGTGTGCACGTTTGTGTAAGTGTGGTGTGTGTACACGTGTGTATATGTGGGGTGTGAGCATGTGTGTGTATGTGTGGTGTGTGCACGTGTATGTATATGTGGGGTGTGCACATGTGTGTGCATGTTTGGGGTGTGCACATGTGTGTATATGTGGGTGTGCATGCACGTGTGTGTACATGTGGGGTGTGCGCACATATGTGTATATGTGGGGTGTGCGCACGTGTGTGTATGTGGGATGCGTGCACATGTATGTATATGTGGGGTGTGCACACGTGTATGTATATCGGGTGTGCGCACGTGTGTGTATGTTTGGGGTGTGCACACATGTGTGTATATGTGGGATGTGAGCATGTGTGTGTATGTGGGGTGTGTGCACGTGTGTATATGTGGGTTGTGCACACATGCGTGTATGTTTGGGGTGTGCACACGTGTGTATATGTGGGGTGTGAGCATGTGTGTGTGTGTGTGGTAGGTGCACGTGTATATAAATGGGGTGTGTGCACGTGTGTGTGGGGTGTGTGTGCATGTGTCTGTATATGTGGGGTGTGTGCACATGTGTGTATGTGTGGGGTGTGCACATGTGTATATGTGGGAGGTGTGTGTGAGACGAGGTGTTGGCCCACCAGGGAGCACCGACAGAGCTGGAGGGAGGCCCCAGGGGCCCAGCTGACACACGGGCACACGCAGAGGGACCTTGCCCCACACACGGCGCTCCCGTCCTCCCATCCGACACATCTGCCTTGGTTTCCCCTTCCTCCACCGGCCTCGCTCTCCCTCTCGCCCACACCAGGGGGCTGGGCAGGGACCGGTAAGGATAGACCCCCCTGGAGCGCGGCCGTCCCCGACGTGGGCGAAGGCTGAGCCCCTGTGTGCGTGGGGAGGGGGCCCGGGGCCGTGTGGAACCCCCAGCCCCGCGCGGCTTGCAGATGCTGTACTTTCCCGAACTTCAGTGTTGAAACTCTCCCTCCTCCGAGAAGCTAAATAAACCCTGACCTGACTGACTTAGCTGGTTAATCTATGTTAAAGCCATCAGAAGCGATTTATTGATTGGTTTAAAAGAGAAATCCCAGAAGGAAGATACTATCAATTTTTCCCAGCAAATCTCAAATGCTGTCTGATAATGAAAACTTTTTCAAGGTAGGACTTGAAAATCAGAATTTCAAACTGAGGTGGACCTGCTTTCCACCATCCTTGTGTTTGAGGAATAAAATTATTTGATGATTAAAAATCTCCAGCAGCAGCGGCGGCCACTGCCGCCAGCCCTGTACTTTTCTTCTGTGTCCCCGCCCGCGTCCCAGGGGCCCTGCGGGGACCGGCTCGGGCCCAGACGTGGCTTCGGCAGGTGGGGGCCAGGCGTGGTGACCGTGGGGGCCGCTGAGGACAGAGCAGAGTCGTGGCCCGGGTGACGGGGCGGAAGGTGGTGCTGGCTCAGGGGGGCCCGGCTCCCGGGGTGCAGTGAATCTGGGGGGCCAGCGTGTGAGCCACGGAGACCAGGGCGTGGTGGTCAGGGGGAGCTCGGGCTGAGGAGGGGACTCAGCAGCTTGGCGTCCAGGCGGCTGTGACCGGCGATGGGCCCCCCAGGCCAGGGCGCTGCCGCTGAGAAGCTGCGTGGGTTCCGTCACCCTGTGCTCCTCCTCGTCCGAAACGGGATACTTCTCTCTGTCCCTACAGCTGGCACGGGCCCCACTTAGTCCTCAGGGCTGGTGTCCCCCCGGGTCATTAGGCCTGGTGTCCACGGCCCCTCAGGAGTCTCCCTGGAGGAAGTGCCAGAGGGGAAACCTAAGGCCTGAGTGTGGGGCCCTGGGAGCCACGGTGCTGGCGTGTCCGAGATGTTCGACACGTTCACACGGGCAGAGGACCCTGTCTGAGAGGTGGAGGACTGCCATGAGGGAGGATCGTTCCACGGGAAGCCTGCCACAAGGGAGGACTGCCAAGAGGGATGACCGCTCCATGGGAGGATCGACAGGGGAGGACTGCTCCACAGGAGGATCGCTCTATGGGAGGACTGCTACCTGGGAGGATCAACAGGGGAGGATTGCTCCACAGAAGGACTGCCACAAGGGAGGACCGCTCCATGGGAGGATTGCCACGAGGGAGGGCCGCTCCACAGGAGGACTGCCTCGAGGCCGCTCCACGGGAGGACTGCCATGAGGGAGGACTGCTCCATGGGAGGACCGCTCTATGGGAGGACTGCTCCACAGGAGGACTGCCAAGAGGGAGGACTGCTTCATGGGAGGATCAACAGGGGAGGACTGCTCCATGGGAGGACTGCCACGAGGGAGGATCATTCCACGGGAAGACTGCCACAAGGGAGGACTGCCACGAGGGATGACCACTTCATGGGAGGATCGACAGGGGAGGACTGCTCCACAGGAGGACCACTCTATGGGAGGACTACTACCTGGGAGGATCAACAGGGGAGGACTGCTCCACGGGAGGACTGCCACGAGGGAGGACCACTTCACAGGAGGACCACGTGGGCAGCAGGGGCCGTTTGGCAGCAGATCCTGCAAAGTGAGCCCAGAGAACTGCCCGGGATGTGGCAACAGCAGCCTGCTGTGCCCTTGGAGTGCGTCCTGGGGAGGGGCTGATGGCAGGGTTGGGATGGTGCATCTATCGGGGCTCCCTAGGGCACCAGGACCAATGGGAGACATGTGTGCATATCTACACACACACAGATGCACACACACATATATGTACACATACAGACACATACACATTTATGTATACCTACACACATGCGTATACCTGTACACACACGTACATATCTCCACACGCACATATACCCACATATATATACCTACACACATATATAGTTCCACACATGCATAAATACCTATACAGACACACACACACACACACATACACACACACACAGATCAAGGTTGATTGTCGGGAACTGGCTCAGGTGGTGGTGGGGGCTGGCCCGTCTGTAACCTGCAGGGCAGGCTGTGGGCGGACAGAGCCCCTTCCTCCTCGAGGGACCTCATCTGTTTGCTCTTTAAGCTTTCAAGTCGCTTTACTCAAAGTCAGCTAATTTCAAATGTCAATGACATCTACAAATACCTTCACAGACACACCCGGACAGGTGTTTGAGCAGACCTGGTGCCTTAGCCTGGCCAGACAGACACCCAAAATGAGCCATCCCGATGGTGAGTGGGAAGGCCGGCTGGGAGGGTAAGGGCCATGTGAGTGCATCTGTGGGTAAAGGGGACGGAGCGGAGGAGAGCACGGAGGAGTGGGGGCTCTGGTGGAGAAGAGGGAAGCTGGGCAGGTCTGCAGAGACTAGGGAGGGGGCCACGGTGACAGGCACTGACGTCGTGCTCCAAGGACAACGGGGTGGGGAAGCACACAGGACGGTGTGTGCGCTCCGGGGCAGGTGGAGGGTTCACGGGCTGGAGGAGCAGGTGGGAGGCCGAGAGATGGGACAGCAGACCCACCCCCTCTGAGCGGCCCCACACCCATCCCTCGTCTGGGACCCTTCCCAGGCTCTGCCTCTGAGGCTCGGCCGCTCCTGGACTCAGCTCCCCAGCGGGAGCCTGGCGCACAAAGGGGGTTGGGACCCATGTGTAACAGGATGAGTGGCAGTGCACGGGCTCCCCTGTCCGTGGATCGGGCCGCAGGGCTCGTGTGGCTGATGACCGAGCGCAGGGGTGGGTAACCTCCTGCAGGCGGCCGCTATCATCCTTGGACGCCCCTTGGTTTCCTAGCAACCGGCCCGTTTTCTTCTTGCGCGGTGATAAGTCTGCAGGGAACCCCCTCCAATAATCATCTTGATGCCCTTCCCCAATTATTCCCTTAAAACAGAATCCCAGACGCATGTGAATGGGACGGAATGTTTTCTAAGGGCTTTGACAGTGTTTAGTGGCATCAGTGCTGGGGACCCAGGAGCGCTCACCTCCTGTCCCATCCATCAGGCTCAGCTCTGAGGCTTGGCAGAGCCGGCCAGACGGGCGTGATGAGTGTGGGCGGCCACAGACACCCCAGGGCCGGCTCTCTGCTGTGGCTGGTTGGAGCACAGAGCCTAGGCTCGTGCTTCGCAGGGATCCCCGTCTCCCCTCAGCCACGGGCTGAGTCTCGGGGTCTTCTAACCCACCATCTGGCCGCCGGGGATAGGTGAGTGGGGGACAGCGGCCTGGCAGCTTGGGTGTGTGTTGGGGGCGTGGCCTCGGCTGTGCCTGTCCCGGAGACAAAGGGACGTCCCTCGGCTCGCTCACCGCAGCCCTGGAGGGAAGGGGCGGAAGAGGCAGAGGAAGAGTGGGTGACGCTCTGGACCCCGCCCGTTAGCGAACCCGCCCGTTAGCTCACCGTAGCCCGGTGTTTCAGTCTGCGCCCCAACACTTAGCTCAGGGTTGCATGGGCCGGCCCCGGGCACCGGGCTCAGCTGGGAGGTTCTCCCGGCCTTGATGGGCTCCCTGGTGCGCTTGCGGTCAGCCTCAGGTCCGCTGGGTGGCCCTGCAGCCGGGGTCTGGCACGCCGTCGGCTGGTGCCGTCACATCCTCCCCTGTCCCCGGTCCAGGCCCCCGTGAGTCCAGCCCAGATGAGGAAACGGGAGAGCGGCCGCACCACGTGGCAAAGGAGCATGGATGTCGGGAGGGAGCTACACGGCCGGTCTGGGAGACCGGCGGCCCCACAGCCCGGCCTGCAGCACAGAGTTTGACCCACCAGACTGGCCACTGGCTCTTTGCTGTGGGCCGAGGGAGAGGGACAGGGCAGGCGGTGGCCGTGGGACGCTTCCTCGTGCGATGTTCCGGCCGTCGTCTCCACGGCGGGCGGAACGCTGCGCCGTGCTCCTGGTGCTGGACGGCCAGTCCTCCGGTTCTGGAGTGCCCCGTCTCCACAGGCTCCACGGAAGCTTCTTTCCCGTCATCAGTTCTGTTCTCAAATAAATCGAATCACTCAGGAGCCAAGCTGGAGGCAGGGCCGACCCGCCGGGACCCAGCCCCCGGAGTAAGGCTCTTGAATCACTTCGGAAGCCGTTTCCGAGTAATACAAATGGACGTGCTAGGGGAACAGAAATCCCCGCCAAACCCCTGCCTGGAGTGGGATGAAAAGTGAGATTAATCTGAAGAAAGCGGTCAGCACACATCTGCTTGCCCTGTTTCCGATATCCAGGAGGACCGGGGCGAGGGGGGATTGTGCGGGGCCGTGAGCAAGGCCGCGGCTCGGCCACTGAGGGTCCTGACGCTTCGGCTGGTGGCTTCAATGGGCCGAGCCTCAGTTTCCTCAGGGCTGACCATGCCAACGCTCGCCTTGCTGGGCTGCTGGGGGCACCATCCCTAACATGCGGAGGGCAGTTCATGTGGAGCAGGGACCGGTGAAAACAGCCACAGGCACCTTTTTCTTTTTTCTTTTTTTCTTACTTGTTTATTTGGGCACCTTCTTTCTTCTTTCTTTCTTTCTTTTTAAGTATTTATCTGGAGAAAGAGAGAGAGAGAGAGAGAGAGCAGGGGAGGGGCAGAGAGAGAGGGAGAGACAGAATCCCAAGCAGGTCTTCACTGTCTGCTCAGAGCCTGACGTGGGGCTCGAACTCACGAGCCGTGGATCATGACCTGAGCCGAAACCAACAGTCAGATGCTTAACCACCTGAGCCACCCGGGCCGCCAGGCACCTTCTTTCTGGACAAGGTCTGATGTTTGAGGGACTGTCGGGGCCGTTGGCCGGATTTCGCAGAGGGTTTGGCGTCTCCTTGGGTCTCACGTAACTCATTTTACTGCACAGATACGAGCTCTTATTTCATTAATACTGCAAGCGTTTTTCATGTCGCCAGCGCTTGCAAAGTTAAAACACGTAGTAGCTGTGAACACTAAGACTCTACGCACCAGGTGACGTTTTTGATACTGAGTTGCTTTTCATTGTTTGTGGCGAGAGATGATGTTACAGCGAGCCTCCCCCTGCACCTTGCCTGGTTTGGGCGGTGACGGCTCCTTGGCCAGTTCCCAGAAGGTACGAGGGCTTCCGCGATTCTCCGCGACTCTCCACTCTAAGCCCGCACCCGTTCATGCTGTCACCAGTAACATGTGACTGCATCGATGTTCTTGAGCCCTTGCCAGGATTAAGACTCATTTCTCAGTATTTTTAAGTGGATATAAAATGCCACCACGTTATTCTTTCTCAAAGTGTGGCGGTTTCGTGATGTGTCACCTTGGCCAGGTGACCTCCACTTCCTGGAAGTGCTTTCCCTGCAGTTTCCGGTCAGAGCTGCCCCCGGAGGGGTCTTACGTGAGCCCCAAGGAGACCTGACGAGCAGACTTGGTGGCTCCCGTGCATTGTCCCTTACTGGCTGGCCTGTCTCAGGCCCAGGATTGCACCTGTTCCCTCCGACTCCTGGGCTGTGTGCGTTCACGTCCATGATGAAGGGCGCGGCTTCTGAGGACATCCACGCCGCCAAGGTCAGAGGCAACCAGATGTGCGTGGGTTCTGTCCATCCTCCAGAGCTCCAGATCACCGCCCTCTCCCCCAGCTGCCTCCCTTCCGCCGAGCCTGCCTCGTGGCGTGAGCTCCCTCGGGGGCTGCCGACGTGGGTCCCATGGGTGTGTGAGCTCATATCCCTGCAGTGGATCTACCTCCGCTGTCCTGACGCCTCTGTGTCCCCGTCGCTGTTGCTCTCTGTGTCTCCTCCTCTGAGTTACAGTTTACTGTGTGTTACGACACAGAGGAGCAGACGGCACGGGCGGAGCAGGGGGTGCTCCTGGCCAGCCCCGTCCCCTGCGCCCTCTCCGCCCTCTCCACATGTGACTGTACTGGCCGCTGCTTAGCGGTCTCGGAAAGTCGATGGCGCACAAGCAGGCTTGTTTACACGTGGTTGTTTCACATGTTTATGCGACGGTACGTTTTCACGCAGGTGGTAGCACATTGCACGCCCCCCCTCTTGCTTCCTCCCCTCGCCAGTATGTCTGGGAGGTGGAACCACACCGTTAGGTGCAGACGCCTCGTTGTTCCAGCGGCCGCGAGAATGCGACGTGACCGTTACCAGTGGGCTTGGCCGGTATTTCCTGTCTTGGCCTCGAGACAGTGCTGGGGGGGGGGGTACGTGTCACTTTATACATGTGCTCATTCTGGGTGGTGCGGTTACTGCTCGAAGGGTGAATGTGACACTGCTCTTGGGGAGATTTTGCAAATTAGCACACTTTCCTGGACAATCTGCGGCTTTCTCGTCTGTGTCCCCTCCTGGGCTGCAGCGGGGGGGGGGGGGGCTGGAATCTACTTGCCCCAGACCCTCTGCCAGCAAGGCTGTTGTCCAGCTTCTGCCAACGAGGCCGCTGGCGTGGAAATCAGAGGCCCAGCAGGAGGGGTCGACGTTTCGAGGGTGTGAGATACGAGCGTCTGCAAAGGCAGGGGCAGGTTCCGGCAGACGTCACGTTCCTGGATTCCAGAACACTCCGGAAGCTTCCCTGACCTCCACGCTTCCTGCCGGTTCTGTAAGCCCGTAATTGCTGGTATTGCTGTGTGGAGTGCACCTGCACAGAAGCGTGCCCACGGCTCTGGCTCCTCACCACGGTGCTTGCCGCGGACGGTGTCACTGAACGTGGCCGTGTCCCGCTGGAGAGGGGCTCTCCCTGTACTTGTTTATTTCAGAAGTGCGTGTGTGAGTACATGTGTGTGCATGTGCGTGTAAGGTTCAACCCTCTTTGTATGCTTATTTCCTTCTCTGTAAACTGGGTTCGTACCCTTGGATTATCTGTTGGTCTTTAAAATTTTTTTTTAATGTTTTTATTCACGTTTGACGACAGAGAGAGACAGAGTGTGAGCCAGGGGAGGGGCAGAGGGTGGGGACACAGAATCCGGAGCGGCTCCAGGCTCTGAGCTGTCAGCGCGGAGCCTGACGTGGGGCTTGAACCCACGGACTATGACATCGTGACCCCAGCCGCAGTCGGACGCTTACCCGACTGAGACGCCCAGGCGCCCCTGTCTGTTGGTCTCCTTTTTGCTCAAAGGGACTCTTTTTCTTTGAAAAGAAATAGTACTTGGTCTGTGACACATGTTGCAAACCCTTTCGCCAGTGTGCAGCTTGCCTCTCGATTTAGTGTCTGCGTATTTCTCGGAGACGAAAGTAATGTTTTACGTACTCAGATTTGTTCTCTTTTATGGAGTCTGGGTTTTGCGCTGCACTCGCCGTGGCCACCACGGCAGTCGGCCGTCAACAGGGACTCTGTGCGACTTCCTACGTCTCCCCGCTCCCTGGAAGCCTGCAGGCTGCACGGATTGGCTCGTTTTCCCACTGCGAGCTGGGAGGGACGGGGAGGTGTGCATGACGGTCCCCTAGCCTAGTGTAGCCCTGCTTCCGGGGGCCTCCTCCGAGCTTCTGACCGCACGCTGGGATGCACCGATATC
This sequence comes from Prionailurus viverrinus, assembly GCF_022837055.1. Taxonomy (NCBI): domain Eukaryota; kingdom Metazoa; phylum Chordata; class Mammalia; order Carnivora; family Felidae; genus Prionailurus; species Prionailurus viverrinus. Next base: position 136,774,431 of record NC_062567.1, read on the forward strand.
CACAGCCGAACCACACCCTCGTGTGCTGCGCCCTTTCGCACTGTGGAGCGCTGTTCTGTTCTGTGCAATACCTTTCACCCCCAAATAAGTGCTGCCCGCTGTTGATTGCCGTCCCTGCCTGTTTTTAAAATGCCCTTGCCTTATACATTTCTATTTTTAACCTGTCTGCGTCACTTTGTTGTCGAAGAGTCTTGGGAGTCGGCCCCTAGCTGGGCATCCTCCGGGTTTCGCCCTGCGGTGACGTGCGGATGCGTTGGAGGCTTCTCCTTGTTGTATTTTCCGGTTTTGATTGTGCCCTAAGGACATGCTTCCCTACAGCTTCTCCGTGTCCTTCCTCTGTTTGCTCTGTTTATTTTTATTATCTGGAAGGACAGGAAGTTTGTTTTGTGGCTGTCTTACGCCTGTGGATTCCTGTGTCCCACCCAACCCTTTATTGACCCCACACGATGAAACGAGTGTAGAGCAAGTATGTGTCGACTTCCTCCGCTCCTAATTTTATTTGGTTTACTTTTTACAGTCTCAGTGCTTATCTTCTTATCTTTATACTTTTACGTATTCAGGTAGCAAGCGACTTACCAGGTCTACACATATTCGTCTCTGGCTGAGACAGAGGAGGTACCGCTCCTGCCACGCCCTTGTCCTTCCTGTCCCGGTCTCTGACCTGGTAAAACCCTTCTAAAGGGTTCCCGTAGTTAGCATTTCCATTTTCTTTGCTAACGAAAACACATATTTGTTTTCGTCTTCCTTTTAGAGTTAAACGCGGTAACGTGCCTGCCGCCAGTTCGTACGCCATCTGCCTCCCCGTTGGCCAAAGTTGTGTTCCGGTGGTTTCTTCGGGATGGGCTCGTTTTAGAGACGTTCCTTTAGATTTTGAATTTCCAAAACATATTTGTCTTTCGTCTTTGTGTTTGAAAGACAGATTGGCTGGCTGTGAAGCTCTCGGGTTGCCGTTTCCTTTTTGAGGACTTTGTAGGCATTAATCTCTGGATCCCAGCATTGAGCGTCGTCATGGTAACTTCGGAGGCCGGCCTCACGGTTTCCCCTTCCCCACGACTTGATATTTTTTTTTTCCCTTTGGATGCCAAAAGAATTCTCTGTGTATCTTTAAAACCTAGCAATTATACCACCACCTTTTGCCAGTGTTTTTTTTCTTTCCCTGAGACACGTACCTTTCGATTTGTAGACACAAGTCCCTTTTACTTGTGAAAATTGCTCTTGGGCAATTTGAGGGTATTTCTTCTGTTTTCGTTACTCTGATTCTCGTCTGCAGAGACGCTGTGTCCGTGTATCCCGGATGTCTCTGGTCCGTTTCCCCTTTCCCCACCATTTAAAAACTGCTTTAATTGTTATTTAAATTTGCACTGTGCTGATTAGTAGTGAGACTGAATATTGAAAATGCATTCTAAGTCAGGAATTTTTGGAACATCCAGGATAAGGCACAGTGTGGGGCGCGTGGGTGGCTCAGTCGGTTAAGTGTCCAATTTCGGTTCACGATGTCACTCACGGTTTATGGGTTCGAGCCCCGCGTCGGGCTCTGTGCTGACAGCTCAGAGCCTGGAGCCTGCTTCCGATTCCGTGTCTCCCTCTCTCTGTTTTTGGCACGTGCACTCTCTGTCTTCAAAATAAATAAATAAACATTTAAAAAGGCACAGCATGGCTGCAGGAATTGGCCCCTACTTACCGTCCATTCTGCAGTTCCCGAAACTCTCAACTCCCTCGCCAGGAACCGGGATTTGTGGTTCCTCTCAGACCATGTGAGCACTTAGAGCAGTAAATAGGGTTCATCGGCTGCGGTCTTTATAAAGACAACCGCGAAAGGGTTTGCCAAACCACACTTGAACAAATTAAATGTAGTTTTCTAGCAGCAAGTTGACATCATGGGACGCACGACAGCCTCCACAGCATTCAAAGTGCTGCTCTCTCTCCTCGCCAAGGAGCATTTCCACATCTCGGTCCTCGTTCCCGCTCCCCACCTTGACTCTGAATCCCTTGCCGGGCCTCCCGTGCCGCCTGCTCTCGCGAGCTCGGGGACACACGGAGGATCTGCCGCGTCCTGCCTCTGGGTAGTTGCCCAGAGCCTTGATGCTAATTGTGGAAACTCCCAACTCCTCTGCAGGGGCCCAAGGTCACACGCTGGCCCCAGGTTTTCAGCGGACCCCCACATTTTGCCCCCGCCCGGTTCCTGTGCAGTAAAGGGCCCGCCCCTCTCCACTGCCTGCTCCGTGGACGTCTGGGCAGACACCCGCTTCTTGGGCTCGCCTGTCCGGAGCTCACGTGTGCATCCCGGGCCCACGGCAGCCGCGGGAGGGTTCCGCCTGCTCGTGTGGCTTTGGCAGGTAAATCCGCGCCTTTCCCCACAGCTCCCAGTGAGCCGCCGTGTGGGGGGGACTGCCGCCTGAGGTGTTTCGTGAGTCCCTGCGTCCCCACCGCCCCTGGTGGCAACCCAGGGTTTATCATTGATGGGTGAGACGTGAGCCCCCCACCCCCACCCTACTCACCGGCTGCTGCATCTGGTGTCGGCTGCCAGCTTCCAACGACTGCCCTCAAGACGCTTGGGCAGAGTGAGGAGGTGCTGTCCTGCCCACCCCGCACGGAAGCGTCTAGAATCCCCATCCTTACAAGCCCCGGAGCGTGATGTTTCGGGATGCTGGATCCTGACTGTGCCCAGGGCGGGCTCATGCTGGGAGGCGGGACAGAGGGGCACGGGCCCCGTGTGCGACGGGTCCCCGCTTGGGGAGATCGCCGTCCGGCAGGCAGACAGGTCCCCGGCTTACACGACGCGGTGTGTGGCCTTACCAGGGCTCTGGGGTTTCAGGCCAAGGACGGCTGCTGGGGCCGCTCGTGCGGGGGTGACTGGCTCAGGCTGGCAGAAGGGTGGACCGGGGCCAGGAGTGGGTGAGGGACGCCCGTTTCCCACAGTGTTTGCAGGAAGCCTGAGGAGGGTGGGGGCGGGCAGGGGTGGGGGTCCTCCTACTCAGCTGAACGGGGGGCACACACTCCCCGAGTTCCTTCTTTCCCCCCACGCCCGGCTGTGGGTGAGAGACACAAGTGGGGGCGGAGTCAGGCAGTGAGAATCTCTGGATGTTTTCAACCAAGACCACGGGGACGGGGCGCTCGGAGAAATCCCGCTAACTTGGCACGGCCGGGTGGGATGAGCCCGCCGCGTGGCCTCCACCCGATGGAGCAGCCCCCCAAACCCCGAAGCATCTCTGGCCTGTGCTGCAAGCATCACGGACACGCCTGTCCACAGATATGCAGGAAACGGGTGGGGGGGAAAGGAGATGCCCCCTCTGTGCTGACCCCTTGTCCGGACCCCTCCCCAGATACTGAGGTGCAGGAGAGACTCGAGAGAGGTCACCAAAGGGGGGTCAGGAGCACATCAGCTGGGCTCCTCGAGGGAGAGAACATTTCTGCACCACGACAGACCTTTCACATTAACTTATTAGACGGAAGACACTGAGTCTTGTACACGCGTGACTTCAGCCTTGGCAGAGGGGGGGCTGCTAAGCAGGAACTGGGGACTGAGGTAGCTGCCCCCCGACCCTGTCCGTGAGCCGCTGCCCCTCCAGCCAACACCCCCCTGCTCTCTTTCCCTTCCCCCCACCCCTACCTCCTCCCCACAGCCCCCTCCTCCCAGCCCCTCTCTATGATCGATCCCCTTCCCACTCCCCCACACCCTGCCCCCTCCCCACCACCCCGTCCCTACCCCCCCAACTGCCCCCCATATACCTCCTCCCCCCATGCCCTGCTCCCTCCCCACCACCCCCTCCCTATCCCCCCACTGCCCCCATACACTTCCTCCCCTCGCCCTGTCTCCAACGCCTCCTCCCTGCAGCCCCCTCCTTCCGCCCTGCTAGCTCATCCCTGCCGGTAGCCACACCTGCAGAGGCATCAGCCCTCCATCCTCGGGCCTGGCTCCAATCTCACCACCTCAGGCCGGCAGATCAGGACACAGACAACTGGATTCTGGTTCTGGTGCTTCAGCTGAGCCCCTGTGGTTGTGCCCAGGGCATGCATCCTCCGGGCCTGGGTGTCCCTGTCAGTATGGCACGTCACCTGGACCAGATTTCCCGCCTTGCTTATTTGCCCCGGATGTCTGCACTACAGAAAAGACTTAGAGAAAAAGAACTTCCCTGTGGCCTGAACCCTGGTGCTGGCCGTGTGCCGGTGCCTTCCTAGGGAACAGGTGCCGTGACGTGATTATGGCCAAGGTTGAGCCACCTTCTTGTTAGAGCCCTGTGCTCGGATTCCTGCTGTGAGCTCCTTTTGACGTGAGTGTGTCCCTTTGAGTCCCAAATGGTTTATCCTTGGGTTTCTCTACAGAGGGAGGCTGGGGCTGCATATCTCCTCCCCTGGTTCACTTGCTAATATGCAGCGAGGTGGAGCTCGCCAGGCATCAGGAAACCGTGTTGCTGCCTCCATCACCAGGGAGGAAAACCAGTCTCAGGAATCTGAAATTCTGCCTTCAAGCAGACGAGTGTTCCAGGCCAAAGGCATAGTGTGTGCAAAGGCCCTGTGGCTGGAGGTGGGACAGGGGCATTGTGCACTGAAATGCGGTTGGAATGGCTTGTTGCAAACAGAAAGGGGGAGCATGGGCAGGTAAGGCTGGAGGGGCTTGACCGTGTGGGGCTGGCTGCCAGGTAAAGGTTTACATGTTCGGGGTGCCTGGGTGCTTCAGTTGGTTGTGTCCTCCTTCGGCTCGGGTCATGATCTCACGGTTCGTGGGTTCGAGCCCCGCGTCGGGCTCTGTGCTGACAGCTTGGAGCCTGGGGCCTGCTTTGGATTCTGTGTTTCTCTCTCTCTCTGCCCCTCCCCCACTCATGCTCTTCTCTGTCTCTCAAAAAAGGAATAAACGTTAAAAAAAAAAAAAAAGTTTATGTGTTTACCCTGAGAGCCCCAGGAGGCTTCAGATGGGTGCTGGGGGAAGGTCCTACGATGGGATTTGCATGCCTCAGAAAGAACCATCTGGAGGGGTCCACGCCGGTCTGAGGAGGGGCTGTGGCCAGGAGAGGAGGAGGGGAGGCAGGACTGGCCTCCGGGAGAGCGTGTCGTTCCATCGGGTGCCTGACAGGTAGGGGGCCTACAAGCGGAGCACGATGACGTCGTGTCGGGTAAGCTGGCTCTGCACTGATCCACAGATCCACAGGCCACCGTCCGCCTTCAGAACCTAAGTGGCCCTTTGGGAGGAAATTCGTGGAATCGGTGGCTGTCTAGAGACTCACTTGTAACTTAAGGTCACAGGAGGCCAGAGGCTCACCTGCAGCCTCTGGGGAAACGGAGCCACGTGGCGGCAAGGGGCGCGCCCAGAGCCACGCAGTGAGATGTGGTGCAGCAGGTGTGAGCAGCGGTTCCCGGGACCCAGCTCCTTGCTGGTCCCGCCGTCCCAGCCTGCCGGGCGTGCGCCGGCACGGGGCAGGGGTGGGGGTGGCGCCCTTGTCCTAGGAGGGACCCATGTGGGGACGCAGAGGGGCTTTGCTGGAGGAAAGAGGTGACGTTCCCCTGGCCCTCAAGCAATCACCAAATCTTCCTAAGGGATGTTCCCGCTGGGCACCGAGCCCCGAGGGATGAGGGTCACGACCTTTGCCACCAGTGCCAGTGGGGGATTGGGGTGCTAGGGGCTGGCGGGGCGCCCCGCGGTCAGCTGGCCATGCCCGGGGCTGCAGGGACGTGGAGGGAGCTGAGCCGGGGCCACGGGGAGCCCTCCAGGGGCAGCTCTCCTCTCCCTTGGCAGACGGCCAGGTCTGCAAACAGCTGGGAGACCCCTGCCTCGAGGGCTGCCTGCTGGAGGGGGGCGTGCACACTTTCTTTTTTTTTTTTTTTTTTTTTCAACGTTTATTTATTTTTGGGACAGAGAGAGACAGAGCATGAACGGGGGAGGGGCAGAGAGAGAGGGAAACACAGAATCGGAAACAGGCTCCAGGCTCTGAGCCATCAGCCCAGAGCCCGACGCGGGGCTCGAACTCCCGGACCGCGAGATCGTGACCTGAGCTGAAGTCGGACGCTTAACCGAATGCGCCACCCAGGCGCCCCGTGTGCACTTTCCAAAGCGGCCGTGGCCGGGTCCGCAGGGGACTCAGAGGAGCAGGTGGACTCTCTCCAGGCCGGGAGCCAGGAGTCTGAAATCTCGCGTGGACAGGGCCCCGCCCCCTCTGAGCCTCCCGGGGAGAGTCCGTCCCGCCTCTTCCGGCTCCTGGTGGCTCCTGGGTTTGTGGCCGGGTCGTCCCTCCCCTACTTTGCTGCCCTCTTCCCCCGGCCTCTCCCCGGGTGAGGGTCCCTCCTCCGTCTCTCGTCAGGACACCGGTCTCTGAGTTAGGGCCCGTCCTAATCCAGGCGGCTCTTCTCTGGACACCCTTTATTATATCCGAAAAATCCCGTTCCCCAGTCAAATCGCATTCTGAGCCTGTGGGGGGACACAAACTGGGGGCGCGCATTCAATCCCCTCCAGGACCCTTCTACCTCTGAGCTTTGCAGCCACGTGTCCCCTCATGTGAACAACGGAAACGTTCCCGCTGTCCCTGGTCGGTCTGGGCCCTGGGCCCGTCACCCCTGCTGTGTGACCGTAGCCAGCTCACTGATCTCCTGGCCTCCAGCCTCCTGCCCTCAAGTCAGCCTCCTCGCAGCGGCCACCTACTTTGGCAAATCACGGGGAGGGCCCGCTGTCCAGGTAGGGGGGCCCATGGTCTGGGTAGGGGGGCCCACTATCTGGGAAGGGGGAAGCCCCACTATCCGGATAGGGGGGCCCACTGTCCGGGTAGGGGATCCACTGTCTGGGTAGGGGGCCTACTGTCTGGGTAGGGGACCCACTGTCTGGGTAGGGGGCCTACTGTCTGGGTAGGGGGCCCACTGTCTGGGTAGGGGGATCCACTGTCTGGGTAGGGGGCCTACTGTCTGGGTAGGGGGCCCACTGTCTGGGTAGGGGACCCACTGTCTGGGTAGGGGGACCCACTGTCTGGGTAGGGGGATCCACTGTCTGGGTAGGGGGCCTACTGTCTGGGTAGGGGACCCACTGGGCAGGGGACCCACTGTCTGGGTAGGAGGGACCCCACTGTCCAGGTAGGGGGGCCCTCTGTCTAGGTAGGGGGTCCAGGTCAGGGAGGCCCCACTGTCCAGGTAGGGGGGTCCTACTGTCTGGGTAGGGGAAGGTCACTGTCTGGGTAGGGGGATCCACTGTCTGGGTAGGGGGCCCACTGTCTGGGTAGGGGACCTACTATCTGGGTAGGGGGCCTACTGTCTGGGTAGGAGGGACCCCACTGTCCGGGTAGGGGGGCCCACTATCTGGGAAGGGGGAAGCACCACTGTCCGGGTAGGGGGACCCCACTGTCCGGGTAGGGGGGCCCACTGTCTGGGTAGGGGGCCTACTGTCTGGGTAGGGGGCCTACTGTCTGGGTAGGGGACCCACTGTCTGGGTAGGGGGCCTACTGTCTGGGTAGGGGACCCACTGTCTGGGTAGGGGGCCTACTGTCTGGGTAGGGGGCCCACTGTCTGGGTAGGGGGATCCACTGTCTGGGTAGGGGGCCTACTGTCTGGGTAGGAGGGACCCCACTGTCCGGGTAGGGGGGCCCACTATCTGGGAAGGGGGAAGCACCACTGTCCGGGTAGGGGGACCCCACTGTCCGGGTAGGGGGGCCCACTGTCTGGGTAGGGGGCCTACTGTCTGGGTAGGGGGCCTACTGTCTGGGTAGGGGACCCACTGTCTGGGTAGGGGGCCTACTGTCTGGGTAGGGGACCCACTGTCTGGGTAGGGGGCCTACTGTCTGGGTAGGGGGCCCACTGTCTGGGTAGGGGGATCCACTGTCTGGGTAGGGGGCCTACTGTCTGGGTAGGGGGCCCACTGTCTGGGTAGGGGACCCACTGTCTGGGTAGGGGGACCCACTGTCTGGGTAGGGGGATCCACTGTCTGGGTAGGGGGCCTACTGTCTGGGTAGGGGACCCACTGGGCAGGGGACCCACTGTCTGGGTAGGAGGGACCCCACTGTCCAGGTAGGGGGGCCCTCTGTCTAGGTAGGGGGTCCAGGTCAGGGAGGCCCCACTGTCCAGGTAGGGGGGTCCTACTGTCTGGGTAGGGGAAGGTCACTGTCTGGGTAGGGGGATCCACTGTCTGGGTAGGGGGCCCACTGTCTGGGTAGGGGACCTACTATCTGGGTAGGGGGCCTACTGTCTGGGTAGGAGGGACCCCACTGTCCGGGTAGGGGGGCCCACTATCTGGGAAGGGGGAAGCACCACTGTCCGGGTAGGGGGACCCCACTGTCCGGGTAGGGGGGCCCACTGTCTGGGTAGGGGGCCTACTGTCTGGGTAGGGGGCCTACTGTCTGGGTAGGAGGGACCCCACTGTCCGGGTAGGGGGGCCCACTATCTGGGAAGGGGGAAGCACCACTGTCCGGGTAGGGGGACCCCACTGTCCGGGTAGGGGGGCCCACTGTCTGGGTAGGGGGCCTACTGTCTGGGTAGGGGGCCTACTGTCTGGGTAGGAGGGACCCCACTGTCCGGGTAGGGGGGCCCACTATCTGGGAAGGGGGAAGCACCACTGTCCGGGTAGGGGGACCCCACTGTCCGGGTAGGGGGGCCCACTGTCTGGGTAGGGGGCCTACTGTCTGGGTAGGGGACCCACTGTCTGGGTAGGAGGGACCCCACTGTCCAGGTATGGGGGCCAACTGTCTGGGTGGGGGAAGGTCACTGTCCAGGTAGGGGAGGCCCCACTGTCCAGGTCGGGGGGCCCACTGTCCGGGTAGGCAGGACCAGAGCCCTTGCTCCTCGCTGCGGTGCACCTGCCCCTCTGTGTTGGTCCCGTCGATGGCCCCCACAGCGCCTCCCCTGCCCTGTGTCCCTGTGTCCCTGCCGACACCAGGTGCATGAGCTGCTTGGAGGTGGCCCTTCCTCGGGCCTCAGGCTTTGGAAAAGTCTCTCCTCTGTCTGGGAGGCTTCTCCTTTGTGTGCTCACATGGTGCCCACACATCCTGCAGCCTCAGTTCAGGTCAGCTCTGCCAGGACCGCTTCCCGGCCCCAGGCTCGCCATCCCACTGAGTGGGGTCCGGCCCCGGCCTCCGTGTGCCCAGCGAGCACTGTGTGCACCTGTCCAGGGGCGGCGTCTCCTGGCCAAACCCCGGGGATGGCTTCCGGTGTCCCATCTGCAGCCCCTGCAGCAGGACCCCGGAACAGATGAGGGAATGAGTAAGCGAGCGCCCCCATGGGGCCTCGAACCCTCTGAGCACGTAAATCCCAGGCGCTCTGCCCCGCGGAGCCTGGCGGGGGCCCCCTCAATCACTCCCTTCCCTGACAGGGGCGCCCCGGGCAGCCTAGTCCCTCCACCGCACAGTAGTTAAATCCTCCCCAAATGTTACTTGCAAAATGATGAAGAACTCGAGAGGAGGGTCTCGGGGAACACGGACCGCAGCCTTGCCATTATCTTTGACGATAAGTCTTTCTTTCTGATGGCAAACAACGTCTGCAGTATTTCATAATTGGTGAAATGAAGAACCCCGTTTTGCCGAGATGTTCGGGAATAACTCAGTTTTAAAGACCACGTCCTAACAACTGGAATGGGCCGACTATTCCAGGGGAATCCGCTGAGAATCGTTGCCACGCGAGGTAGGAAAATGTGCCTGAATTATTGCTGAAACTCTGCTAAGAGATTCACGTCTTCCGTTGCCAGGAGAGACGTTAACGCCCATTTATTAAAAATGTTTTTGAGGTTTTACTTGCTATAGGAGGATTTGTTTTATTTAAGTATGTCCTCTGCAGCACTTTCCGAGACAGGACCATCCATCTGCCGTCCCCTGACTCAGCAGGGGCTGGGCGGCCACGTGCTGATGGAGGGCGGTGGGGAGGGAGGATCCTGGGGCACGTGGCAAGGGAGACGGGCACGGGGGGGGGGGTGTCAGCAGCATATTTGGGTGAGAGGAGGCACCACTGTGCTCCTGTCATCCGTGGGGCGGAGTGTTCGGTGCGTCTGGGATGGGTCCGTAGGAGTCATGCCCCTCACAGAGGCCGAGATGAGTTGGCACCATAGGAATGTGAGACCCTCAAGGGGCCTCCAGAGCCATCGAGCGCTGTCCTGGGCTCTCGAGAGATGAGCTGTTCAGGAGGCTCCCCAAGAGGGCACAGCACACTGATGATGTGGCCAGGCTGTGCACCCACCCGTGTCCTTCCCACCACGGGGACCCCTTGCTGAGTTGTTTGTGCCCCGGGCTTGGGGGTGTTGGCCAGAACGGCCTGAGCTGGGCGCTCTCCCCGCTGAGCACCAGAGGGTCCTCTGCTGGCAAGCCCCTCCCCAGCCTAAGCTGCATGACACCCTGTGTCCAAGGACCCTCCACCCTGGGCAGACCAAGGTGACCCCCGCAGCGCCCCAGGCTGGGGCCCCTGTAGCGCCCTGGGCTGCTGTTTTATAACAGTTGTCTGTCCAGCAGGTAAAGGGGCTGCATTTTTCCTCTGGGGACCCCTGACCTCAGCACAGTCTGGACCTCGGGCACGCACCGGGTGTTGGGAAAGTCAGGGGTCATACCCCGTGTCTCCCTGTGACAGTGTCCAGCCCCTGGGCTGCTGCCTGCTCACTTCTCCCTGCACGGATTATGAGATGACCCTGGGGTGCAGGGAGGACGCGGGAGCGTGCAGAAGCCTCCCAGGCAGTGGACTTGGTGGCCTGGCGGGCATGGCTCCTCCCAGAGGCAGCAGGAGGCCCAGAGCGAGAAGCCACCTGTCCAGGGACACCCAAGCTGAGTTGCTGGGCGGGAAGGTGCATATCACATCATGGCAAGAAGGTGTGCTTGTGTCCTGTGCCAAATTCTGGGTAGCACAGACTGGGGAGACTTAAAACGACAGACCTTGATTCCCTCCCGGCTCTGGAGGCCAGAAGTCTGACATCATAGTGTCAGCAGGGCCTTGCTTCCTGAGGTTCTCTGGGGCGGTGGGGGTGGGGAACCCTTCCTGCCTGTGTGGTCACGTACCTCTCCTCTGCGTCTCTGTCTTCTGTGTCTTAGGGGCTCACCTGGACAGTCCAGGACCTGATTACGTTTGCAAACTCTTGTTTCCCAAATAAGGTCACGTTCCCGGGTTCCGGGGATGAGGGTGTGGACACAACTTTCTGGGGGCCGCCATTGGGCCCGTTCCGGATGGGGTGCTCAGGAAGGGAGGTGTTTGGTGAGGCTGGAGTGCTCTCTGGCTCTGGACAACAAGGCTCGTGGCTCTTGGAGGCACAGTCAGGTCCCTTCTGAGTCTGACGGCCCTGGATCATCAGACCTAGGAGTGGGGGCTCAGGATTCTGGGGCGAGGCTTTGTCCAGGAGCACAGGTGGGGGTGTAGGCCGAGTATTTCAGAGAACGGCATCTGCAGGGCAGGGCAGGGGAGGAGGGAAGTGCTTGGGAAGCACACAGACCCGGCCCCACCCCGTGTCCACTGTTCACACAAGTCATTTAGCGTCTTGAGTCTCCATCTCTGTCTCCGAGCTGGGGCCGGGTGGCGGTGTCACTTACGCCCTGCTGTTTGTGGGGAGGTGGTGAGGTCCAGGCTCTAAAATGGCCAGCCACCAATGCACAGCAGGTGCACACACACACAGCAGGTGCACACAGGCTCACAGCAGGTGCACACAGATACACAGAAGGTACAGGGCACAGCAGGTTCACTCAGACTCACAGCAGGTGCACACAGACACATATGGGGCACACGTGTGTTCTCCCTTCTCCTTCATCAAGTCTCCACTGCCCTCCTCGCAGGTACGTCAGGACATTTTCCTCTCTGCTGCCGCATAGTTCCCTCCAGCAGGGTGGGACCCTCCTCTTTGCTGGTTTCCGTATCACCCGTGGCCTCCAGCTGCTGGGGGGCAGGGGCGGGCACTGTGGTCTGGACACCGCTGAGTAAAGGGGTAGAGGTGGGGTGACAGGGCACGGGCACGGTGGTGGCCGGGACACTGATGGGTGAGCTGTATGGGGAGGGTGTCATCAGGGAACGTGGGTAAAGGTGAGGTGTCGCGGCTCTCAAGAGACACTGAGGTCTGGAGAAAGCCTTCCAGGGGGGGCTCTGGGAGGGCAGGTGGGAGCTTCGGGGTGGTGTGCAGGATGGGGGCATCAGGTGACCCCGGATCCACACAGAACTCTCCACAGAAGCCCCATGCGGCTGTTTTCCTGACTCCATCCTCATGGCCATGGTTCTGCAGGGTAGGCAGGGACATGGCCCTTGTGCCATTGGGGAACAGGGGCTCAGGATGCAACTCAGCAGGGGGCATGGGCTGTCTCCCGCCAAGCGGGGGCCCGTCCGCCACTCCTTGTAGGGGCCACTGTGACCGGGGCAGGGGGCCCTGCTGGGCAGACGTCTTTCCCTTCTCCAGACCACGCTTTAACCGTCAGTACAGCACCTAGGAACTTGCTAGAAATGCAGCCTCTCAGGCCACCCAGACGCTGAACCAGAGCTCTGTGATGGGTCTGGGGCCTATTCCCGCTGTCTGGGTGATGCCAACGTGGGCTGCAGCGTGAAAACCCCGACCCTAAGCTGCCTGTCTCTGCCAGTGTCCCAGGGCCTCCTGCCAAACCTGCTGAGCGGAGGGCCTCCGCCAGCTCCACGGCCAGCTCGGCAGAGGCTCCGCGGCAATTAACAGCTTTATCTGGAAGAGCCATTCTCTCCCTATCCAAACCAGGAGTGCTTCTAAGGTAGTCTTCTCCAGAAAACAAGAGCTTTGCGCTTCATGTTGAAAGTGATGCTGGAAAGGAGGTTGGAGGCCCGGGAAAAGATTTCCTAGAAAACATACAGGGGAAGGAAAGTCCAGGTGTGAGGGGTCACTCACTGGCCAACATTCACTGAGCCCCTGTGCTGCGAGGCTCACATGTTCACAGCGCACAGTAGAGATTTCAGTGCATCCAAAGGCGTCCCTATACTTGAGAACACACGTTAGGGTCCACCTTATACACAGGCCTGCCTGGACACTGCCTGCCTCTCTGCCTTTCCTTGGTGAAGCATCTTGAGAGCAAACACCTTCAGGTACGGCTTGCTCAGGCAAGGCCACCATTCTACACATTGTTGGCCGACAGCCCCGTTCACAGTGGAGGCCACCTGGGCTGCTCTCCACCTGCAAAGAGGCCTTGCTCAGTGTTTTAACAAAATCTCAAACCAATTTCTAAACCCTGAGAGGATCCCTCCAAACTGTATCTCTGTTTTTTGTTTTTGTTTTCTTTGAAAAACCAAAACTTTCGGCCATATTTGACCTGGACGTCCATGGGGCAACATGCCACTGAAAATAAGTAGGCTGCGCTCTTGAAAGGGGCCCGTGGTGTCGGGGTCATCGTGGTCCTGTTATCTACGGAGCAGTATTGATGGGACTGAGCTGCGGCCAGGATTAGAAGGGGTGATGTGTTGAAGCCCCAAACTTGGTTCCTCAGACACTGTGCGTGCTCAGGAAGACACTTCTCTGTCCTCTTCATCTTCCCTGGAACTCGTCTCTGGGTCCGGCCAGTCCGCAGGGCAGACGTGGCCGTGGGTTGGCCCAGGAGCTTCCTGCCCTGGCCCCTGTGTCCCTGTGGTGCGATGTCACAGCTGTAAACCTCCAGGCAGTGCCCCACTTTCTCCTCAAAACAACCCACACCCTCTCCATGCCACAGGGAGGTCCCCTGCCGGTCCAGCCGGGCCCTGAACACAAACCGTACAGGTCCTTTCTGGGCTCCTGTTTGAACCAGCGTGTTGGAGGTATGGCCGCCCCGTGAGCCTGGGCTGGGTAGCATGTGCTCGTGACCCTGGACCTGAGGGGCCCGCCTCCCCCCCCCGCTCCCCACATACCAGGCCCCGGGCTGCCGTTTGCCCACACGTGTGGCACCATTCAGAGATGGACTGGACCCAAAGCCAGAGCACAGAGCAAGTAAATATTTGTTCCAGAAACTCTTGTGATATCAAGTTTTATTGTAAGTACATTTGGTGACTGACAGGCCGATAAATCTTGCCGGTGCTGAGATTCTCCGTGCTGGGCGTCCTCACCCTGGCCTGCTTGTCATTCCGCAGTTGTGTGGCTCTGTCTTCGAGACACAGCCTCCCTCCCCTGTCTCAGCTCCGAGCCCAGCAGGAATCTTCAGACCTGGGAGCTGCCTCCGCAGGGACCCCACCCTTCCTGCTCAGGAGTGAGGCTGCTGTGAATACAAGGGCACCAAGATCCGTTGCTTCTGGGCCCCTCCCTGTCTAAGGCGGAGCCAGGGGCCGGACGCCCTCGCACAGCTTTCACGGTCCTCTGGGAAAGGCTGTGCCTCCCGCCTTCCCCTCTCCCGGGGTTCCTGGCCCCCCTGCAGCCAGCAGCACTGGGCTTCATGCCAAACCCCGAAAGGTTGACCGGGCTGCAGCCATGCCTGGGATTCAGGACACAGCAGCTGCCCGTGACTCTTAGGTTTCTTCCTTCTCTGGGTCTCTCGTTCTCTGGCTTCAGGCTTGCATTTGCTCTGGAAACACTTTGTGGGAACCTATGGGGTTCTAGGCCTGTGACATGTAAGCTTTCACGAGCACAGCTGACCCATCAGCACAGCGAAGGTTCACTGCGATCCTGCCGTGTGGATGGCAGGCTGCGTGATCAGGCCCAAGTCTGCTCTCCCGGACCCGACGGCTTTGCTGGGGGAGGGGAGGGCTCCTGGGGTCTGCTTGGGGCCATCCGGATGCTGGGTGGGTGAGCGGGGTCTGGTGGCCAGTGGGCACCACGGGCGGTCCCTCTGGTGAGGAGCAAGCTGGGTCTGCAGCCTGGGGATGAAATGGCGGCCCAGAAATTGGCGGTTCTCTGTCTCTAAGACCTGGAGCTAACTTTCCAACCTTTGCATTGAGGACTCGGTGGGAGGAAACAAAGAAAGCTCGATCATGCTCAAAGTGAAGATGTTCGAACACTGCAGGTCTGGGCCAGACGTATGGGAGCGGAGAATGCCTGAGAGCCGAGTGGGAAGCCCTGGAGGAAGTGGGTCTGGCCGCCGATGGGGACGACAGCCACTGGAGCCACTGGTGTGTCGGCGGCCCCGTTCTCTGCTGTGTGTGTGTCCACAGCACATGGTGTCCTGGGGTGGGTACTGGCCTCCTTCACCTGGCCCGTCTGTCACTGTGGTTTGCCTCGGAGCAAAGAACAGGCTGAAGGGAGTTTAAAAAACATCGAAAGCTTCCAGGCATCTGGACCAGGGGTTGGCCAATCTGGCTGGTTGGCTGCTTTTGTAAGTGAAGTTTTATCAGAACACAGCCACACCCACTAGCTCAGGCATTTATAGGAAAAGCCGGCCAACCCCAATCGAGGCAGGTAGGGAAAATTTACTAAACATCTATCTATTCTTCCATAAGATTCAAAGCTTTTAACATTTTGCAGTACTGGCCTCAGGGGCTCTGTTTTTTTTTTTTTTTTAACGTTTATTTATTTTTGAGACAGAGAGAGACAGAGCATGAATGGGGGGGAGGGGCAGAGAGAGCGAGGGAGACACAGAATCGGAAGCAGGCTCCAGGCTCCGAGCTGTCAGCACAGAGCCCGACGCGGGGCTCGAACTCACGAACCATGAGATCATGACCTGAGCCGAAGTCGGACGCCCAACCGACTGAGCCACCCAGGCGCCCCAGGGGCTCTGTTTTTGAAAGAATGCACATCACCGTGACACTTGAAGCCCTCTGCTCGCTCCAGAAGCCCCTTCCCCTCCCCCTGTCTGCAGAGGCGTCTACTAACCTGAGCTTGGCAGGCATTACTCAGTCTCTTACCACGTGTGTTTTTGTACCCACGCGATACGCAGTATTGTCCGTTTGCTTGAAATTCCGTGCGGACGGAATCTCCGTATCCTGTGATTTTTTCACACTCTGCCCGGCAGCCCGTTGATTTCCGCTGCTCCGTGGCCCTGAGCGGGCCTTACTCCTCCGTTTCTGCTCTGCCGGGTTTTTGGCCGTTTCAGCGACGGCCTCCTCTGGGTGAATTTCCGGGGCGGAGTGCGGTGGCGGGAAGCATCTAGAAATGCAGCGGCTGCGTCGTAAGGTATGTGCCCGCGTGCTGGCCACTGTTAAGCAGTCCACGCTCGCGGGAACAGGGCCCCTCACGTGGATTACACGTGTCGGCCCACCAGTCTGCACAGCAGCCCTGCGTCGCACAGGCTGTGTTATCCCCGTGTTACAGGTGGGGCAGTCGAGGCCCACAGAAGCTAAGAGCCTCACCTGAGGCCACCGGCCGAGAAGGGCCAGAGCCAAGATGCAAATCCTAGCGATTCTGCTCCAGGGCCAAAGGGGTAAACCACAGCATCCCCCCACTCTGGAGCTGTCCAAGGCCTCGGACCTATTTTCGAGGGTGCTGCCACCACGAACACAAGGCCTGATCCCTCCACACCCTCAACAACGTGTGGTGTGGTCAGACCGGCCTCTGCCACACGGACAGGATGTCGTGCTGGGA
Source organism: Prionailurus viverrinus (assembly GCF_022837055.1). Classification (NCBI taxonomy): domain Eukaryota; kingdom Metazoa; phylum Chordata; class Mammalia; order Carnivora; family Felidae; genus Prionailurus; species Prionailurus viverrinus. Next base: position 136,790,785 of record NC_062567.1, read on the forward strand.
ATGACGTGCGCTTACCTCCCTGATAGCCACTGCAGACGTCTTATCACGTTCAAGGGCTGTGATGGTTAGTTTGCGGATATCAACTTGGCTAGGTTCTAGCAACCAGTTACCGAATCAAACCCCAGCCTCGGTGTTGCTCTCATGGTATTCGGTAGACGTGGTTGACGCCTGCAATCAGTGACTTTGAGTAAAGGCGACTGACCGCGACACCCACACCCAATCAGCTGAAGGATTTATGAGCGAACACTGAAGTTTCCCAGAAAAGAGGAAACTCTGTCCTAAGATTGCAACATCAGCCCCTGCCTCAGTTTCTAGTCTGCTGGCGTGGCCCAGTGGACTTCAGACCTTCCAGCCCCCGTACGTGTGTGGGCTAATTCCTTAAAACAAATGCTATTTATATATCGCCCAGTAGCTCTGTTTCCCTGGAGAAGTCGGATTCACGTTTTCTCCTCCGTGACGTGTCTGTGTATATCTTTGTCTATTCCAGGTTCTGACGGCCGGTCAGTTATTGTAGCTGAAATTGCCTCGCCACGCCCCAGGCTGTGACTTACCTTCCTACTGTCCTTCTGATGAACAGAAGTCTCTTTTTTTATACTTTGTGGGCTAGCGTGCATGCGTGTCGGTGTTAAGAAACCTCATCTGCTCCCAAATTTTCTTTTAAAGGTTCTGGCATTTTCTTTTTACCCCATAGGTCTTTTGTCCGATAGAAGTGGGTTTGTGTGTGTTGGGCGAGGGGGGGGCTGCGATGGGTGCAGCCCCTCCTGGGTGTCGTCCACCATTCGCTGCACGTGTCAGGGTGTCACTGAGTGCACACTGTGAGCCTTGGATTTCTGGTCCGTATTCTACGATATTGGGAGAATGCAGCCCAGGGCGGAGGGACCGGTGATACGGTAAAACACTGCCCAGAAGAGGATTTCGATTCGGGAATGTGGCTTCTTAAAGGAGATTTTCTTCGACCACATGAAGTATTTATGCTGGAGTTTCCATGTGACATGATCGGAGATCTTAGGGGCCTTTACAGAGACACCGACGCCAGGGCGGCTCTTACCTGGGGACACAGCAATGCAGTCTGCCACCATCACCGCTGGCCCCAGCAAGTCCCCCGTGCAGGAGCTGACGTCCCGAGAGTCATCCTCAGCACACAGTTTCCAGCTGTACTTGCCAGCTGGATCCGCTGAGAATATGTAATTTGAACGTACAGAAACAGCCTATTACTCCTGTAAAATATTTTAGCCAAGCCTCCGGCCTCGTACTCTGTGGGACTACGTCAGGGTTCAGATTTTGTTTTCTGTACATGAACACTTGTTCCAGCGACATTCACAGAATAATTCATTTGTTCCCTACCGATTTCTGCTTTGCCTTGCTGTGTGCTTGTCTGATATTGATTGGAATGATGTGGGGGCGTTGTATATGGAAAATGGTAGAAGTAGTTTTAAGCCTAGGGTCTTACTGTCTTCCTCTAGAGGAGGGTTCCAGAATCTCTGGCTAGAAGCGGGGGCACTCAGAAGCAGGGCACCTCACTCCCCACTCAGAGACTGAGCTTTGGAGCTGGACGTTCGTCCCTGGGAGGGCTCAGCTCTTTCCCCACTCCCAGGTATGGGGATAAGGGAGGGGCCCCCGCCTACTGATTTTAAGGACCCTCTGTTAACACCAGGGTTTCACTGGTACCTGGGTCTGTTTGCATGGGTCCTGTTTATTTCACTGGCTCATTTTTCTGTCCCTGTGCTAGTATCTGCCCCCTTTAATGGCTCCGCTCTTTGATGGGACAAATCCCATCCCTTGTTTCGTACGTTCATGTTTTCTCAGCCAGTTCTGAGCTTCTGCTCTGCTGGATGAATTATAAGGTGAGCCTCTCAGGTTCCACAAAGCATGCTGTAGAGGTTTGATTGGGATTGTGATAAAAGTATGCATTGACTTTGCAGAAATGACACCTTCCTGATGACAACCCTTCCCTTGGAAGAGCAGAGCACACTCCCCAACTTAATTGCATTTTCTTGAATGTCCTGTGTATATTTTTGTCTTTTGTTTTTAATTAATAGAGTTTAGATTATAGAACAGTTTTAGCCTTACAGGAAAGTTGAGCAGACAGCACAGAGTTTCCATATACCTCTCCTCCATTTTTTCCGTTTTTATCATCTTGCATTAGGGGATACATTTTTCACAATTGATGAACCATTTTCCATGTAGTATCGTTAACTGAAGCCCATGGTTTAGACAAAGCTTCACTCTATACTGTCCATTCCATGGGTTTTGGCAGATGTATGATGTCATGAAGCCACTGCTATGGACTCATAGAGACTGGCTCCCCTGCCCTAAAAACCCTCTGTGCTTCTCCAGTTCCCAATCCCTGGCAACAACTGATTTTTTGTTTTGTTTTGTTTTTGTTTTTAAAGATTTTTTTTTAACGTTTATTTATTTTTGAGACAGAGAGAGACAGAGCATGAACGGGGGAGGGGCAGAGAGAGAGGGAGACACAGAATTGGAAACAGGCTCCAGGCTCTGAGCCATCAGCCCAGAGCCCGACGCGGGGCTCGAACTCACGGACCGCGAGATCGTGACCTGAGCTGAAGTCGGACGCTTAACTGACTGAGCCACCCAGGCGCCCCTGTTTTTGTTTTTTAACTGTCGGTATAGTTTGCCTTTTACAGAATGTCCCATCGTTGGAATTATGCAGTATGCAGCCTTGTCAGATTGGTTTATTTCTTGTCTTATTGCATTAGCTAGTACTTCTAGCACAGTGCATTAATAGGACTGTGGTGAGAGGCAACACACTCGGCCCCTAATCATAGGGCGAGCATCCAGTTTCTCAACATTAAGTATGAACATTAAGTAAGTTTTTTGCAGACGTTGTCGATCAGGTTGAGAAAATGCCTTTCTACACTGAGTCTGTCAAGAGTTTTTATCATCAGTGATATTTTGAATTTTGTCAGAAGCATCTTCTGTACCTATTGGTGTGACCATGTGATCTTTCTTCTTTAGCCACTTGATGTGATAGTGTGCATTAATCGAATGTGTATCTGGAATGAGTCCTACTTGATGGATGGAGGCTTAGAGTTCTTTTTGCACATGGTTGGACTCCATTTGCTAATATTTTGATGAGGATTTTTGCATCTTTGTTCATGATGAATATCGGTGTGTAGCTTTCCTTTTTTTGCAGTGCCTTTACCTGGTTTCAGCATTAGTGCAAAGGTAGCCTCAAGGAGTGATTTAGGAAATTGTCCTTCTGCTCCTATTTTCTGGAAGAAGTTGGAGGGGGATGGTATTATTCCTTGATAATATGTTTGGTAGAATTCACCGATGAAACCATGTGTGTCTGGTGCCTTCTTTTTGGAAGATTTAAATTATTGGTTCAACTTATTTAATAGATTTAGATTCAGATGGTATGTTTTCCTTTGTGTCAGTTTAGGTTGTTGTTTTCCTTCAAGGAATTGGTCCATTTCACCGGTGTTATTACATTGGTGGGTGTAGAGTTATTCATAATATTGCTTTACTCTCCTGGCATGTCCATGGATCAGTAGTTATGACCCCTCTTTCGTTATTGATGTTAGTTATTTGTATCTTGTCTTTTTCACTTTGTTAGGCTGGCCAAAGGTTTATCAACTTTAATGATCTTTTCAGAGAAGCAGCTTTTGATTTCATTGACTTTTTCGATTGATTTCCTATTTCCAATGTCAGCAATACCTGCTCTAAATTTTATTTGTTATTTTCTTTTTCTTGCTGTAGGTTTATGTTGCTCTTCATTCTTTAGCTGCCTTAGGTGGAAGTGTCATTCTTGAGTTTAGATTTTTCTACTTTTTTTAAATACACACATCCAAAAATTCCCCTCAAAGTAAGCACCGCTGTCATTGTATCCCACACATTTTGATAAGTTGTATTGTTATTTTCATTTGGTTCAAAATATTTTTAAATTTCTCTTGAGACTTCTTCTATGAAGATGACCCAGGCATGCATGACATAAAAGTTACTTAATCTTGATGTAAAAAAAAAAAAAAAAAAAAAAAAAAAGAGTGCCTGGGTGGCTCAATTGGTTGAGCTACCGACTTCGGCTCAGGTCATGATCTCACAGTTTGTGAATTCGAGCCCCGCATCGGGCTCTGTGCTGACAGCTCGGAGCCTGGAGCCTGTTTCAGATTCTGTGTCTCCCTCTCTCTCTGCCCCTCCCCCACTTGTGCTCTGTCTCTCTGTCTCTCAAAAATAAATAGATGTAAAAAAAAATTAAAAATAAAAAGTTATTTAATCTCCAAATATTTTGAGATTTTTCAGGTCTCTTTCTGTTGTTGGCTTCTTATTTGATTCTGTTACACTTGCAAGCATAATTTATATGATTTCCATTCTTTTAAATGTCTTCAGGTATGTTTTATGGCCCAGCATGGGATCTGTCTTGGTGAATGCTTCACGTGAGGTTGAACAGAACGTACATTCTGCTGTTATCGGATGACCTATTCTATAAATGTCAGTTAGATCCAGTTGATTGATGGAGCTGGTCAGTTCAGCCATATCGTTACTGACTTCCTGCTTGCTGGATCTTTCCATTACTTGACAGAGGGGTGTTGAGGTGCCCAACTATAACAATTGATTTGTCTTTTCTTGTATCAGTTCTATCTGTTTTTGCTTCACATATTTTGAAGCTTTGTTGTTAGATGCCTACACGTTAATTCTTATGTCTTTTGGGGATGACCCTTTATCACTATGTAGTTCCCCTTTTTAATCCCTGATATTTTCCTTGCTCTGAAGTCTGCTTTGTCTGAAATTAATATAGTGTCTCCAGTTTTCTTTTGATTAGTGTACATACTGGATCTCTTTTTCCTTCTCTTTACTTATTATTTACCTGTGTCTTTATATTTAAAGTCACTTTCTTATGGATAGCATACAGTTAGCTGGTCTTTTAAAATAGATACCCTGAAAGTCTCTATCTTTTTTAAAATGCTTATTTGTTTATTTTGAGAGAGAGAGAGAGAAAGAGAGAGACAGAGAGAGAGAGAGCAGGGAGGGGAAGAGAGAGAATCCCAAGCAAGTTTCACACTGTCAGTGTAGAGCCCAACGTGGGGCTCGAAGCCACGAACCTTGAGATCATGACCTGAGCTGAAAACAAGAGTTGGACGCTTAATCAGTTGAGCCACCCAGGCGCCCCTGAAAGTTTCTCTTTTAAATTTTTTTTAAATGCTTATTTATTTTTGAGAGAGACAGAGCATGATTGGGGGAGGGGCAGAGAGAGAGGAAGACACAGAGTCTGAAGCAGGCTCCAGGCTCCGAGCTGTCAGCACAGAGCCCGACGCGGGGCTCGAACTCACAAGTGGTGAGATCATGACCTGAGCCAAAGTCCGAAGCTCAACCAACTGAGCCACCCAGGTGCCCCTGAAAGTGTCTCTTTTAATTGGTGTATTTGGATCACTTACAGTTTAAGTGATTAGTGATATAGCTGGATTCATATCAACCATGTTAGTAACTGCGACGATTAGTCACACTTGTGCATTGCCACCTGTCCCCTCTCTCTTTCATTGCTTTCTGTGGTTCTAATTGAGCATTTTGTATGATTCCATTTTCTCTCCTCTCTTGGTGTGGCAATTTTGCTTCTTTTTCACGCTTTGATGTGGTTGCCCTAGAGTTCGTGATATACGTCTGCAACTAGTCTCAGTCTGTTTCTAATAACACTAAACTGCTTCATGGCCAATTCGGGTAACTTTCAGCAGAATATTCCCAGCTGTTCCCTCCCATCCTTCAACAAATCATTTTCCTTATTTTATTCATCCTTGTGCAGTGACCACCCAGTATGTTGTTATGATTATTGCTTTGAACAAGTAGGTATTTTCTACTTATTTCTACTTCTTATTTCAGAGCTTTTTCTCCTCATTTTGATCAAATGATAACAGCCTGCGTCATTTGATTTCTCTGCAAGGAGCTCCTTTCAGTACTTCGTGCAGGGCAGGTCCACTGTCAGCCAGTTCTCTGGGTTTTCTGTTTGTCTTTGATCTTCCTCATGGTTGAAGGATAATCTCTCTGTGTACAGGATTCCAGGCTCATGTCTCGTCTCTCCACAGTTTAAATACTTCACCCCACTCTCTTCTTGTTTGCGTGGTTTTGTTTTCCCCGAAGAAGACCTCCAGATGGCCAACGGGCACATGAAAAGATGCTCCACATCACTCCCTAGCAGGGGAACGCAAATCAAGTGGAACTCCACTTCTCGGCATTTATGTGTCGAAAAGGAAAACGCTAATTCAAGAAGACACGAGCACTGTAGCTGTTGCAGCATTCTAGACAATTTCCAAGAGCTGGAAACCGCTTGAATGGCCATCTCTACACGCACGGGCAAGGAAGATGTCGTACGTGTACCCAGGGGAATATCAGTCAGCCCCAAAAAAGGAACGAAATCTTGCGGTCTGCCATGCCATGGATGGATCTAGAGGCTATTGTGCTAAGCGAATCACTCATAGAGAGAAAGACAAATACCATGCGACTTCACTTATAGGTGGCATCTAAAACACAAACCAAATGAACAAAGAAAACAGAAGCAGACTCATAGATACAGAAAACAAACTGCTGGTTGCCGGACGGGGGTGGGGGATGGACAACACAGGCGAAGGGGATTGAGAAGCACAGTCTTCCAGTTATAAAACAGAGAAGACGTGGGATGTAACGTACAACATAGGGAATAAGCCAATAACCCTGTGACAACTTTCCTGGTGACGGGTGGTGACTACCCTAACTGTGATGCCTAGTTCACAGGGTCTGTAAGCAGTGCCTCCCGTGTTGTACAGCTGTAGTGAAGGTAATGCTGTATGTCGATCATTCTTTAATTAAAAAAGAAAATAAAAAAGGAAGGTAAGTACTGGCCAGGGCTCCATGGTGAGCCTTGAAAACGTGATGCAAAGTGAAAGAAGCCAGGCACAAAAGACGGCACATTTTTGTGATTCTCTGGCGACGTAATGTCCAGGATGGGCGGGTCTATGGAGACAGCGAGTAGGTTAGCGTGTTTGCCAGGGACAAGGGCGGGGCGAGGGAGGGGTGGAGCTGACTGCCAGCGGGTACTGGGTTTCTTCTCGTCACGATGGAAATGTCCTAAAAGGGACTGTGGCAAGGTTGTCCAGTCCCAAATATGTCCCCAGTCACGGAATCGTTCCCTTTACCGAGTGAATCGTGTCCCGACAAAGCTCTTCTATGAACAAGAAACGATATGGTTTTCAAATGATGAAGATTTTTGTCCGTTCCTTCCTAATCTATCGTTTACACTTTGTGAGTTTTCCTTGGCATTTCTTGTTTGTTTGTTTGTTTTGTTTTGTTTTCTTGCTTTTCAAGACTTCTAGAACAAGATAAAACAGAAACAGTGGAAAACGGTACCCGTGTCTGGTTACTAACTATAAGGAAATGGCTCCTCACGTGGGCTCTCGGTTCCGGAATGTCTTGACTCCCTTCAGGAAATTGCAGCCTTCTCTTCTTTGCTAAGCACTTTCGTCCTGCATGGGTATGAATTTTGTCACATGCTATTTTTGTATTTATTTAGATGATCGTATGTATGCTTTTTTATTCTGTTATCCTTGTGGATCATAATAATAGGTTTCCTTATGTTGAGATGTTTTAGAAGTCCCGTGAGAACCCCAACTCAGTAATCATGTATTATAGAGCGCTACATGTGAATTGTTGGCACTTTTTTTTGGGGGGGGGTATTTGTCTCCATTTTTATGTAAGAATGCTCTATAATTTTTTCCCTTTATACTGTCTTGTCCAGCTTGGGTGCCTGAGTTGGATATATTTCTTTTTTTTTTCAAATAAAGAAAATTACCTATGCTACGATGAATTTCTTTTTGCACATGACGGTGAGTTTTGGCAAATGCATCATCATTTAAACCTTGCAGTGAGGACAGAGAAAAGTTGTGATATCCCCCAAACTCCTTTGTTCTGCTCTGTTGTGATCAGCCCCTCTCCCTCCTCGCACGCCCTGACCACAGCTGGCCTGTTCTCTACCCTTGGTCATTTGCTTTTTTTGGAATGTTGTAGAAATGGGATGATGTGTGTCTTGAGTCGGGCATTGGTCAGTTAACAGAATGTACCTGAGAGTCACCCATTTGTTGGTGTGAATCAAGAACTCATTTTTTTTCTTAAAATTTTTTTTAATGTTTATTTATTTTTGACAGAGAGGGAGAGAGAGAGAGAGAACGAGAGAGAGAGAGAGGCGGAGAGAGAAGGAGACACAGAATCTGAAACAGGCTCCAGGCTCTGAGCTGTCAGCACAGAGCCTGACGCGGGGCTCGAGCTCAGGAACCGTGAGATCACGACCTGAGTCAAAGTCGGACGCTTAGCCGACCGGCCCCCTCGGGCGCCCCTATTATTTTTATTTCTGAGTAGTATTCCATCGTGCAGGTAGTGGCCGACTCCGGGAAAGTGGCTTCTCGAATTTGCTGCGAGTTTCCCAGACTCTGGATCTGGTTGGAGAAGCCGCCTTATGTGTTTCTTGATCTGCTCGCTCCTGGGAGGACCTTGGGTTGTTTCCATGTTGGGGCTGCCCTACGTACTTACATCCGGATTTCTGTGTGACTGTGCATTGTCGTTTCTCGTTACACCAACAGATGAGACTGCTGGGTCATTTGGTAACTGTTATTGAACTCTATAAGAAATTGCCTTTTTTTATAAGAAGCCGCCTCTTTTCCACATCGGTTGTACCACTTTGCATGCCCACCAGCAGTGAAGGAGGAATCTAGTTGCTTGGTCTACGTCCCGACCGCCACTTGGTGTTGTTGTGTTGTTGCTGTTTTAGCTTTAGCGACTCTGGCGGGTGTGATGTGGCGTCTGGTGAGGCTCCCATTCACGTTTTCCTGCCGACGATGATGCTGAATGCTTTCCGTGTGCCCAGGGGCCATCGAGCTCTCTTCTTTGGTGAAATGTCCGCTCAGTGTTCTGCCTGTTTGTCAGTTGGGGTTTTCTTCTTTCTGAGTCTTCAGGCTCTTGCTGGCATACGGCAGACGCAAGTCTTCTGCGGGACGTGTGCTTTGCAAAGACTGGCTCCATATCTGCGGCCTTGCCTTGGCATTTTTAAAATATTTTTAAAGTTTATTTATCTTATTTTGAGAGAGAGAAGGAGAGAGTGAGCAGGGGAAGGGCAGAGAGAGAGAGAGGGGGAGAGAGAATCTCAAGCAGATCCCGCAGTGTCAGCACACAGCCCGACCCGGGGCTCAAACTCACCAACAGTGAGATCGTGACCTGAGTTGAAACCAAGAGTCGGACACTTAACCGACTGAGCCACCCTGGTGCCCTTTGCCTTTTCATTCTAACCGTCTCTTGCCCAGAGCAAAAGTTTTTCATTTTTGCGAAGTCTGATTTACGTATTTTTTTTCTGTTATGGGTCATGCACTTGGAATTATATCTCAAAATTCTTTGCCCAACCCAAGGTCGCAAAGATTTCCTTCTCTACTTTCCTCGGGAGGTTTTATAGTTGACGTTTTACATTTAACTCGATCATCCATTTCTAGTTAAATTTTGTAAAAGATGCAAAGTGAAATCCAGCGCCCCCCACCCTGGCCGTCTGCCTGTCTGCCTTCTGGCCTGTCTGTCTGTCTCTCCTCTGGCATAGGGATGTACAGGTGTTGGAAAGCTTATCCTTCACCCATTGAGTCGCCGTTGCCTGCCTTCTGGACACCAGTCCACCGTATTCCTGTGGGTCTGTTCCTGGACTCCGTTCCATCCTAGCAATCAGTGAGATTCTCTCGACTTTGTCCTTTCCGCCCCCGTCCCCCCCACAACCGCTTTGGTTGTGGTTCTTATGCTATTTCAAGTGAATTTCATTCTTATGCTTTGGTCTGGTTCTTATGCTATTTCAAGTGAATTTCAAATTCTTCGTAGCTTTTATTCGTTTGATACATTCATTTCTTACAAATAACAAAAAAACTCCTAATAATCATGGATTTGGAAAATTCTACAAGTTCATGGTTTTGATTATTTTTGGTTTCTTCTGTTTTTCTATGTGCTATTCCTTTTTAGTCCCTAGTAAAGCTTTTGCCTTAAATTATATTCCCTCTGTCTTGCTACCTACCCTCCTTTTATTTAATATTTTACTTGTTAATATTTTTCCATTCCTTTATTTTCCACTTCTCTGTGTGATTTGCATTTAGTTACATTTCTTGAAATCAGGAATTAGCTGCATTTAAAAATCCAGTGTAATATTTTGGGACTTTTTTTCCATGATTTTACTCCTTCTGCATTTACTATGACCACTAACATATTTAGACTTGTGTCCAGATTATTCCATGGTTGTTGTTTTTCATCATTTTCCTTCCTTTCTTTCTTTCTTTCTTTCTTTCTTCCTTCCTTCCTTCCTTCCCTCCCTCCCCCCACCCCCTTCCTCCCTCCCTTCCTCCCTCCCTTCCTTCCCTCCCTCCCTTCCTCCCTTCCTTCCTCCCTCCCTTCCTCCCTTCCTCCCTTCCTCCCTTCCTCCCTCACTCCCTCCCTTCCTTTCCTCCCTCCCTCCCTCCCTCCCTTCCTTTCCTCCCTCCCTCCCTCCCTCCCTCCCTTTCCTTCCTCCCTCCCTTCCTCCCTCCCTTCCTCCCTCCCTCCCTTCCTTCCCTCCCTCCCTTCCTCCCTTCCTTCCTCCCTCCCTTCCTCCCTTCCTCCCTTCCTCCCTTCCTTCCTCCCTCCCTTCCTCCCTCCCTTCCTCCCTCCCTCCCTTCCTTCCCTCCCTCCCTTCCTCCCTTCCTTCCTCCCTCCCTTCCTCCCTTCCTTCCTCCCTCCCTTCCTCCCTTCCTTCCTCCCTCCCTCCCTCCCTTTCCTTCCTCCCTTCCTCCCTCCCTCCCTCCCTCCCTCCCTCCCTCCCTTCCTCCCTTCCTTTCCTTCCTCCCTTCCTTCCTCCCTCCCTTCCTCCCTTCCTCCCTCCCTCCCTCCCTTCCTCCCTCCCTTCCTTCCTCCCTCCCTTCCTCCCTTCCTCCCTCCCTCCCTCCCTCCCTTTCCTTCCTCCCTTCCTTCCTCCCTCCCTTCCTCCCTTCCTCCCTCCCTCCCTTCCTTCCCTCCCTCCCTTCCTCCCTTCCTTCCTCCCTTCCTTTCCTCCCTCCCTCCCTCCCTCCCTCCCTTCCTCCCTCCCTCCCTCCCTTTCCTTCCTCCCTCCCTTCCTCCCTCCCTTCCTTCCTCCCTCCCTTCCTCCCTTCCTTCCTCCCTCCCTTCCTCCCTTCCTCCCTTCCTCCCTTCCTCCCTTCCTCCTTCCTCCCTCCCTTCCTCCCTCCCTTCCTCCCTTCCTTTCCTCCCTCCCTCCCTCCCTCCCTCCCTTTCCTTCCTTCCTTCCTTCTTCCCTTCCTTCCTTCCTTCCTTCCTTCCTTCCTTCTTTCTCTCACCTTCTATTGATTAGTATTTCCTAAATTTTTCCCCCTTTGTTGGTTTGGAGGTTATATATTGCGATGATAAGACTTTAGTGTTTTTTCTGTACATTTTTACATTTTAAACATTTTGAGTGTGCATTTTCCCGGTGTAACACACGTGCTCGAGTCCAGGGTCTCCGTTCCGGCCGGTCATCCATGAACCCCTGGAAACCGGTTCTATGCAAACGTGCAGACCAGATGGTTCCCACTGTTCACTCGAAAGGAAAAAATTTATTATGCCTTGCACGCCAACCCCAGACTCTCGGCCGATTTCCTGCAGTGTATCTAAAACACAGAACAGGGCCTAAATAAAACAGAAAACCCTGCATCCTGGGGCATGAAGTGGTTTGGGCGTCACTTCCAGACCGCCAGCACTCGTTATGGTTGCTGACAGGTCACTGCTCTGCAGGAAGTAATATGCCTAGTTTATATGCCATTCTGCAAACATTATGTTTGCCATATAGCACAGCAAATGACACACAGAAATAAACACACTCGTAAGAAAAATGCAGACTAACTTGAGGCAAATCCCTGAGGCTCCAAGAATCCCTGAGGCAAATCTCTGAGGCCGAGAATAAGACGTGTGGCAGGCGGTCATGGGCACAGGGCCGGGTGGAGAGGCAGACTCAGGAGGCCCGCGACGACTCTCCCTGGGGGCTGCTGCGAGACCCCCGAGGAGGGGGCTGGGCACATCTTCAGCGGGGCTGGTGGACTCTTGTGCGGGGAAGAACTGCAAAACATAGTCGGGCCTCTGGCCTTGCTGGTTACTTTCATCAGTGTGTTGACACGGGCCTGCAGGAGACATCAGGCTACTTTCTCCTCCCATCACTTTGCCCTGAAATCCAAGGTGAGTATTTAGCGCTGTCTCCGCACGGCCCTCAGGGAGTCGTGCCTTTCTCGGGACAGCAGCCGCCCGGGTGTCTCTCCCCGCCCTGGGCACTTGGTGGGCTTTGAAAACCTTTATGCATGTGCTTCCGACCTTCTGCCATTTGTGTCTGGATCATACTCCTGGAGACTGTTTTGTTTAAAATGCTGAATTGAGCTTCGAGGGGGATAAACATAAAGAGTTCTGTATAAATAATAGCCGAAAACATTGCCTTGAGAGCTATCTTAGGTCCATGACATTGATGTATTAAACCCGAGTAGCGGTCCCCCTGGGAGAGCGCCATGGGGATGGCTGGCTGCAGGGTGGGGGGCAGGTGCCCGTGTTATTCCCCCCCCACCACGTGACATGCATCGCAGTACACTCGGCCTGCCCATGGGCCTCTCCGCGATCACCCTTTCTGTTACTGTTACTGGCGATATAATTTTGCCTTTAAAACCCCCAAACCTGCTGTCATGTGTGACGAGTCGAAATTTAGGTCAAGTCATCCATCTGTCTGTGTATCATTAGCGTCTAAGCTCGCCTTTCGCCCTGCTGTGCTGTGAGCTCCCTCGGGGGCCCTTCTCCCCTTGAAAGGTTCTTCTCTGAAGGGTCTTGTCGTGCGAGTCTCTGGTGGCAAATCCTTTTCGTCCTTGCAAGGTTTCACTTTCCCTTCTTCCTGAATGATGGTTTGTCTTGGCACGAGATGTAGATTGGTGATGATTTTCGCCTTTTGGAGACACTGGTGGATCTTCTTCTGATCTCTGTTGTGGTTGATAAACTCACTGTCCGTCTACTTCGTGGTCCTTCGTAAGTATCTGCCCCGTTTCTCTGCTAGCTTGGAAGATTCTCTTTTTATCTCGCTGCTGTGGGGTTTCGTGGCCGCGTGTCCGCATGTGGACGGCTGTCTGTTTATCCGGCTTTGTACTTACACTGCAAGTTTGAAGTGAGGACCCCTGTCTTTTCCCTAAATCTGTCTCTCTTCTCCTTCTGAAATGGTGAGCAGACAGCTGTGAGATCACCACTGACTGTGTGTGTGTGTGTGTGTGTGTGTGTGTGTGTAGGTATGTACAGGAACATACCTCGGCCAACCTCGGATTCCGCTGACGGAAGGAGAACCATTCTTTTTCACGTGCCTGTAAGGCACACGCCACGGGTGGGGAGTCTGATCGGAGACCCCAGCTAAGGCTGGGACCCCAAAGGGTTGTAGGAGGAAGTGATGAATGAACCCACGAGACAGAAAACACGCCCCTGAGATTTCAAAGCCCACGGGTGTATGCGCTCAGGTTTACAGTTTGGATTCGGGTCTTGACCACAGATTTTAACTCCGAGTGGTGGTGGGTCGGTAGTACTTTTAGGAGCCTGGTGGGGCCAATGCCAGTTCCCTCTGGGAGGCGTCTCCAATCTAGACTCAGTGTGGTTGTAGGTGACCTTCAGCTGTAACAGGTATTCCTATTTCGGACATGTTGAAGTGTGAAAAAGTGCGTGTGGAACCGGTAACATGCGGTGTGTGCGTGTGCGTGCATGTGTGTGCGTGCCCATATCTGCCCATCTGTGTAAATCGTTTGCCTGTCTGAGCCGTAGTCCAGCTGAATTCCTCAACACTCTCCCCAACTCACTAATTCTCCCTTTAACCCTCTTCTGCCTAAAATGTGTTCTTCTTAACCACATGTTTTATTTCAAGAACTTTCTAATTTTTAAAAACTAAAAAAAATTTATTTTGAGAGAGAAAGAGAGAGAGGAGAGAGCAAGGGTGTGAGCGGGGTATGTGCAGAGAGAGAGAGAGAGAGAGAGAGAGAGAGGGAGAGAGGGTTCCAAGCGGGAGCCACGCTGTCAGCACAGAGCCTGGACTTGGGGCTTGAACCCCCAACCCTGGGATCATGACCTGAGCCAAAATCAAGAGTTGGACACTCAGCCCACTGAGCCGTCCGGGCGCCCTTTGCTTTCCTCATTTTTAAAAAAATAAACGTTTACCATTATTGCCCGTTCTGTTTTTCTGTAGTTTCTGGTGCTTTTAAAAGTATATTCTCTCTCATTCGCCTCTGTTACTTCTTCAAGCTTCCTGAACATAATTATTTCAGTCTTAGACAAATTGTCCCACGCAACGAGTTTCATCTGGAGTCAGTTCATCTTCTGGTTGTTGGATTTGTTCTCTATCTTCCAGGGGCGTTAGAACATCCTGTGCTGTGGGTGAGGAGTTTGGGCTTCTCTTCCCCACCCCGTTTTTCTTCTTTTCATTTTCAGCTGCCCTCGGCGGTCCCCGGGGCTGCCCATCCCACGCCCGCTCCCGCGTGGCTCTGTCCGTGGAACGGCACATGGATTTCTCTGCTTCTTCTTGTTTCCCAGCCACGGCTCCTTGTCGGGCACACTGATCCCCCCCTCCCCATGTCTCTTTGCTCATCTACTCATACAGTTTCGAGCACCTGCTCTGTACCAAGCTCTGTCCTATCTTCCTTCTTTAGTGAAATGGACCACGTCTTGTTATTTATTTGACATCAAGTAGTTTTATGAGTTCTGTTTTCGTTTATGAGAAAGCTAGTGGAGTAGCGTGCATCCCCCTGAAGAACCCTTCTCGCCCCTCTGGTCCCTGATGGAACACTGCTTTCTGTAAGTCGCTGTCCTTCTGTGATCATTCAGCGCCTCATTCTTGTTCAGCACTTCACAGCCTCAAAATGCTTTCTTATTTATCGCCTCCGTTGTCACTTCTGCCAGGCACAGAGCCGACATTCGTCCTGTTTTACGAAGGGTAACCGGAGGCTCAGCGAGGTCAGGGTGTCCCAGGGCCACCCCGCCAGCACCGAGCAGAGCAGAACCACACCTCGGATCATCTCATGATTCAAACCCCTGCATCAGGCTCTTCAGATGGGACTTGGAATGTTGCCTGGGCAGAAGCCGCATCTTCTCTCCTGCTGTCCCTCGCTGGACCTGGAACATGCCTGCGTGTGATGTATTCGCCTAAGCGGGATGTGGAGCGCTAATGTTGGGCGTCTCGGGCACTGGCTGTGGTTGGACTCATCCTGCAGGGCTCTGGACCCTGGCCCTGCGGGAGAACAGGTGCCTACAGAAGTGGGTGGGGAGGAATGGGCCGCTGCCAGGCCCTCATTATCGATGATGGAGGATTTATGCCCCAGCCAGAGTAATGGGGCTTCAAGGACCTCTTACATGTTCACGTTTGAAAAATCAGTAGGCATCGATCCCCATTACCGAGATGACTGAAGGCAGAGGTGGTGTTTATTTGGAGTTGTGCTCCTCACACAATAGCACTTAGATCACGGGATTTTCTGTAATTACTTAAAAATGACAATGCATATTGAGTTAGCGATAAATCAGAGACCATTTAAATAATGTCGTCAAGGATCGAGGAGCGTGAATTCTTTGGGTTTCGTCCTAGCTGAGGAGCCATTGCTTCAAGGGGCACAGTGTGTGCCATCTACCCCGGGCTCTGACCTCAGCCTGTGGTGCCCTGTCGTCTTGACCTGGCTGATGTGGGCGCAGTGGACAAGCACCGGCCAGAGCCTGGAGCACGGAGGGTGCCGGGGGCAGAGAGGAGGCAGGGCTGGTGCCGAGGGACGTCCCCGACCCTGGGTGGCAGCAGGTGAGGGACAAGGAGTTCCACTAGGTGACCCGGGTCGTGAAGGCTCCAGCCACCTGAGCCTCCTGCCTGGGGCCCAGGATCGCCCCTCCCTTCTCACTCCTGCTCAGGCTGCTGGTTCGCTTGGGGTGATCTGCACAATCTACCAGGAGTGGGGGCCCTGCTCTAACAAGGATCCAGGTTCACCACCGCTCGGCAGAGCACTGCGTGGGTTCCAGACAGAGCCCCTTTGGGGCTGAGGGCTCCTTGCTGAATGGGTCTGATTCCAGGGGATGGTGGGGAAGGAGGAGGGAAGAGAGGAGAGCTCCGCAGGCCCCCTCTTTAACGGCAGTGATTAAAATCATTTGCCCGTAGGGAACAGAAGTGGTAGGAAGTAGGCGCTGGTTATGGGGGCTCCCGAGCGTGTCACGTGACTTGGGGCTGGGATGTGGACGGGACCTGTTTGGGAACTGGCCTGGATCAGATTGGAAGAAATGTCCGGAGTCTCTCGGCACCTTCTTCTGGCTCTTCTTCTGGCTGTGGCCTCCTGTCTCTGTGGCCTCCTGTGGCTCCTCACCCTGATGGCACAAGTCCCCATGGAAGACACGAATTACCCTCGGGCTCAATCCCATATTCCTGGGAATGGGTCAGGGGCCCACCCTCCCGTCCGATCAGGACAGTGTTGCGTTTACAAAAGGACTGGCTTTGTCCCGTTGCTGTGGACCAGTCATCTAAGGGGGGTCCTCGGGAGCTGGCACACATTTTCAAGGGTGCCACCTCACTGCATTACCCAGAGTCCGTAAGGTGGCCTTCGTATGAGTGTTACCAGCGGGGGCCAGAGAACTAATTGCCATTCCCAAGGTGAGACGGTAACGCCCCAGCGGGATTTGAACCCACAGCTCCTGGATCCAAGGAGCATGAACCACGTGTCACGGCTCTCCGCCTCCCACCGTGCTGCCCTGTGTTCTAACTGGGGGACGTGGTGCATGCAAAGGGCCAGCGGCAGGCAGGCAGGCAGGCACCGCAGGCCGGGCTGGGCATCCCCAGGGTGGCTCTACGGAGCGCTTCACCTGCAGGCTGGTTAGGTAGGCACGGCCCTCTGTGCTGCAGGTGGGGCCATGAGAGTCCATAAGACAGGCCCATCAGCAGAGATGCTCCGCACAGGGGTCGGGACGGGCGGGGGATGTGAGTGCCCACGCGGCCCAGACCGGAGAATGAGGTAGAAAATGCAGGCAGGCATCCGGAGTGAGAAAGGGCATAAAACTCAGTAACGAGCAAGGTAGGGATTTGTTTGTTCGTTTGTTTGCTTATAAACCAAAGAGCCCAGATTGGCTTCCTCTGTCCATCCTCCTGATGAAGCCGCTGGGCTGCTTGCCACAGAAATGCTCCCAGGATTCAGATTTCTCACCCCAAAGAATTCAAGACCGAGTGTGCAAGAAGCCAAGAACATTCACATCCCCTCGGTCCCCCAGACGAGTGTTTTCCTTTCCCTGCCGTGACGCCCGGTGTCCGGCAGACACATGGCACTTACACGCAGCTGTCCGCTTCCCTCGAGGCACCTGGGCTCCCATAGGCGTGGCGAAGAGCACTATTAAAAGGGAGCAACTGCAGGAAGGTTTAATGGCCCTAAAAATCAAGGTTAATTCTCTCTTTTTGAAGTAACTTGGCTAGATATATATATTTTGCCTCCAGGGTTCAATTTTCTGAGCTCCTCAAGACTTTTTTTTTAAGAGAAAGAGTGAGCAGGGGAGAGGGACGGGGGAGGGAGGGGAGAGAGAGAGAAAGAGAGAGAGAGAGAACGTTAAGCAGATTCCATGCCCAGCATGGAGCCTGACACGGGCTCAGTCCCATAACCCTGGGATCATGACCTGAGCCGAAATCAAGAGTCAGACGGTCAACTGACCGCCTGAGCCACCCAGGTGCCCCTCCTCTCTATCCTTCAAGTATTAAAATGACTCTGATTTTGAATCAAGCTTGTTGGTCTTGAAAAGAAAATAACCGTGTGGCACACGGAGAACGAATCCCATCTGGGACTAAGTGTGAGGACGTCTTTCTCAGGCGACCCCTTCGTTTCTCCTGGCACCGAGGCCCTATCTCCCCTCACGGCTCACCCTGCGCGTATGGAGTCAGAAAGACCAGGTTCCGGAGGGGAGCTCTGTCTGGCACTGTGTGTTCTTTGGTGAATGACTTTGCATTCTGGATCTTGGTTTTCTCATTATGTGATAAAAAAAAGGCCTATATTCAGGTCCGCATCAGAGGGTGGTTGGGATGAAATGAAATTGCATTTTGCGCGTTTTGGGGAATCCTCTATAAATGTCCTCTCTTTACTAATGACGCTAATAATTACTATCGCTACTCAGTGCTCTCTCAACCATCTATTGGGAGCCTACTGTGTGCACGCTCCCTGCTCCAGCAGCTGGAGGAAGGAATGGGGTTGAAGTCGTCTACTTGCAAAATTTATGGTGTTTTTCGTGCAGGTTTGTGCTCCCGGAAACAAAATCACTACTCAGTACCTGGGACATTGCAATTATACATTTTAATGAAAACTTAATTAATTCGAAATGATTGCTTTGTTGTAAGTAGAAGGAGAGAAAAATCATTAAAAATTGGCAAATGGGAGAAAAAAACGCTGTTATATAAGCACATAGGAGAGACATATAGAGGTAATGAATATTTCTAAAATAAGAAAATGTTAACACTTTGTAAAGTTATTTCCTTAATTTGGAGGGCTGTTTCAACTTGTTCCCCAATAAAAATGAAAGAATTGAGTTTTGCGGTTTGTGCAGATGAACGGGGAAATCTATGTAGGCTTTTCTCCCCCCTTTTAAAACCGTTTTCCAGTGGGGTTTAGAGATGTGGGTTCATGCGGGGCTTCAAGTGTTTGTTTAGTTGGCTTGGTTCATGTGGGAAAACACAGATCTCAGGACCAGAAGATGAGCTAAGTCGCCTCTGAGTCCCAGGCGCACTACTAACCGGGTCATTGTTCAGACGTCGTAGGGGCCTCTTGGTTGATGTCTGGGTCCCGTGTGAGCTGCCCAGAGGGGCGCCTCGATGAGCGAAAGAGGCAGGCCACGGGGTCAGAGGTGATGAGCTCCGCCGGTTGAAAGTCCCTCGTCCTGAGCGGGTCCCGGGCCCCATGGGAGCCGCGGCCCTCCCGTGTCTAAAACAGGATTGTCCAAACCCAGCAGCTCTGCCTCTACGGCCCACGCCCGGTCCTTCCATTGTGTGGATCTGCCACGTTTGCGGGGGGGGGGGGGGGGGGGGGGATGAATGACTTTTGAAGGTCACGGGGTCTGACCCATCTGCCAGTTCTTCCTGTGACTGGTCCTGCATCATGGGTCGTGACTGATTCTAAATCATTCCCATTCTTCTGGCTTCTGTTGGGTCCAGAGATGTGCTGGTCCATGTTTTTTTAAAAAAAAAATTTTTTTTTCAACGTTTATTTATTTTTGGGACAGAGAGAGACAGAGCATGAACAGGGGAGGGGCAGAGAGAGAGGGAGACACAGAATCGGAAACAGGCTCCGGGCTCCGAGCCATCAGCCCAGAGCCTGACGCGGGGCTCGAACTCCCGGACGGCAAGATCGTGACCTGGCTGAAGTCGGACGCTCAACCGACTGCGCCACCCGGGCGCCCCATGTGCTGGTCCATGTTTAACAAGCCAGTCTATTGGCGGGGGGGGGGGGGGGGGGAAGGAAAGGCTTGATGTATGGTGTTTGCCTGTTTCTGCGGTATAAGTGCCCCCACCCTGGCCGACTGCAAGCCACCCGCCTGATGTCACGGGATGCTGAGGAGCAAGGAGGTGCCCCAGTCCACCACCGGTCGGGTGTCTCCGGGGGAAGGGAACTCACTCACTGCTGGCTGAGCATGTGATTGGGCCGGAGAATGTCCGCTAACAGTCATTGCATGATGTGAGCCGGGCTCTGTGCTCACTGTTGTACCTACACGGTCTCGTGCCAACATCAGCACGGTCCTGGGATTCGGTTCCTTGGCACAGATCGTTGTGTGACCTGCCCGAGGTCGTGCGGCCGGGAGGAGGCGGACTTCAGTCAGGATGGCCGACTTCAGGGCCCGGGCTTTTCTGGAAGGAGGCCACCGCAGATCTCAGCCTGGGTGTTTTCTGTTCCCGGTAATTTTTCCAGCCTGCAGAAAAGTGCCTTGAAACATTAAGCACGTCCTGTTACGTTTGGTTCTTTATTTTGAAGTCAATTTATCAAATTTCCCGATGATTATTGTGCAGCTCGCAGATTAGTAAACATATTTGTAAACACTCTTTGATGGTGTTTTCTTCACTCTAAGGACTGCAGATATGTGCTGTTTATGTTTTCTTTCTGCTTTGTTTTGGGGTTGGTCCCATTAACAGGCGAGAGTGCAGACATATGGGTCTTAAATAAAAAAAAAGGGACTTTCTAACAGCTTTTCTGTGATTAGGGGAAGAAACAGCCCTAAGTGAAGGGAGCTATTTGGAGCAGAGAGGTTTTTAATTAGGGCGATATTCCAGCGCTGAGTGACAGAGCGGTTCTTGATTAACAGAAGCCAGGATAGCTTTCCCTTGGAAGGGCATTGACACACACCGGCACGCCAAGCCGATTTTTCACGGAATTAAGCCCTTTACCCAAACTGGCAGAGGCATGAAGCATTTGTCCAACTGAGCACGGTACAAAGTGGTTTGGAACACGAGCAGTCATCTGGAGAATCAGGCCACGTGGATTGCCAAACCGGGCCATTTGTCGTCATCAGCGGCAGCGGTAGGTATCTAGAGGGTCTGAGTCTGTGGGTTACGCTCCTCAGCCCCGCACAGACTGCCCCCGAGGAGACGGCAATCTCATGCCCCCAGGCCAGGTTTGAGATCAACCCAGCCTCCGGAAACACAGATCTGCAGAGACATCCCTTCAGGTGGAATCCGCCGTCTCCTGGCCCGCAAAATGTCGCAGAAAGGGCATCTCCAATAAGCAGTGACATTGTTGTTTTCATAAAAGCAAGAGCCATTCGTTAAAAGGATTCAAGTGATGTATAAGGAAGCAAGCAACAAATGGCCTGAAATCCTACCGCTCATAAATAATCACACAGTTGGCGGCTTCCCCGGTTACAGACGGCCCCACACACGGCGGCGTAAACCCACGACCATCTGGTTGTGCTCACAGATTCTGTGGGTCAGGGACTTGGACCGGGGGTATGTGTCTCTCCCCCATGACGTCTGGGTTCCCTCGCTTGGGAAGACCCTGTCGCCTGGCGGTGGCTTGATGGGCTAGACGCCGGAATCTTCTGGAGGTGACTTCGCTGGGCTGTGCGGCTCCTGGGCGGTGGGTGAGGCCTCAGCAGAGACCGCCTGCCACATCACCTGCCCGTGGGGCTGAGTTACTGTGGTCGTCCTTCAAAAGCACACTCTGCCCCAAGTGACCCTCTTCCCAGACAGCCCTCTAGGCACGTATACGGGCGACTGATAGAGAGCAGCATCTACAATGAACGGAGAATCTGCAGATTTACAGATGAAAACACTTTTGTAAGAATGGAAGTATCTCATCATGCTTTTGAAAGTACAAATTAATAAATTCAACTGCACAGAAGAAAAAGAAAGTGATGTAAAACGCAAAGACCTTTAACTCCAGTTTTTGAAGGGCCAGGCATATTCTCTCCTAAATGATCTAAGAAGAAGGAAATAAATTACAAAACCACTGAAAGCATAGAGTCATTATTTTTTTTAAATACTTCCCCCCCCCCCCCAACTTCAGACAGTGAGGACTGACTCCCGTGAGGAGACGCGGCGATTCTGGCTTTTATCCACTCCTCCTGCCCTGACCCCTGCCAAGCTCTGTTGCTTACATTGCTTTTCCTGTGGTGGTTTGTGATGCTGACATTCTAGGGCAACCAGTCCCTCCTCAAAGAGTTTAAAAGTCTTAGCTCTATGTTAATATGGATTCAGAGCCTGGTTGTTTCATGGGTGCATGTATGCATGCGTGTATGTATATAGGTATACGTGTATGCATATGTTTGTATGCATGTGCATATATATGTATACATGTCTGCATGCACCTGTTGTGGTTTCTTTGTCTAGTATTTTTCTTTTTTGCTTCATCTCTTGGTAGGATGCATTTTTTGCAAGATTTTTATCAAGAAGAGCGCATAGGTGTTTTAGTTCTCAAATTCTTTTTTTTTTTTAACGTTTATTTGTTTTGAGAGAGAGAGAGAGAGAGCACACACGTATGAGTGGGGAAGGGACAGAGAGAGTGAGAGAGTCCTAAGCAGGCTCCACGCTATCAGCATAGAGCCCGACACAGGGCTGAAACTCACGACCAGGAGACCGTGACCTGAGCCAAAATCAAGAGTTGGACACTTAACCGACCGAGCCACCCAGACACCCCATTTGTTCTCAAATTCTTTAATGTTGGAACGTGTGTGTGTTGCTGGAGCAGTCACCCTCTGTCGGGGCGGGCCACCTGGGTACACCAGCTCTGTCAGGAGCGTGCAAAGCCCTCAGGTGTGGGGAGTTGCCGTGAAGCATTCTGGGGCTGGCGCACTTTGCAGGGGCCCACTTGCCTGCCTTCTCTCCAGGCTGCACTGTGAGGACGGTGGTGCTTTCAAACGGGGCCCTGTGGCCTGAGCCCACGGGGGCAGTGAAGGGGCGGTCGCTGCCTGGAGGGCTGGCCTTGGGCTCCCTCCTGTGTGGGGGCTTCAGCTCCAGGTGTCCTTGGCCAGGCCCTCCTGGCCGAGAGCTGCTGTCCAAGGTGCTCACTCTTACTCTCTCCTGTCTGTCCTAGCTGCCGCTCCTGGGGCCGGGTGTGGAGAGGACAGGCTAGAGGGGTCGGGAGCTGAGAGCCAAGCTGCAGCCATCGGGCAGTCTGTCCCCTGCTGGCAAAGGACAAGCCCCACATCCGATCGTGTGGCATCTGGGACCGTGGCCACCAGCTCTGCCGCGTGTGACATTGTGGATGGCATGGTCTCCGTGGGTTCCTCAGGGTGGTGTAGACGCCGAGGCAGGGCAGGATTTAGAGGCTCAACATCCTCTTTAACATGGCCTTGGGGGGGATCAAAAGTTCACCTTCCTGCTTCTGTGTGGCCCGGTTCCCCCCCTCTGTGTGACAGAGATCTTTGTAATCCTCACCTCAAAGGGCGACGGTGGGCGTGAGTGGGCAGTCATGTGTGGGATGCTCACGGCAGGGCCTGGTGCAGAGGAAGGCTTAGACCCCCACCCCAGGGCGGCTTCTGTGCCTCACTTGGTGGCTTCCCATCGAGGCCTGGCTCTTCTGCTGGGTTCACAGAGAGAACAGATGTTCACGACGCACGACTCCGTCCCGTGATCGGCCACTCTGGCCTTATTGCTATTTTAAATGATTTTTACTAAGTGTCTCTTACCAGTTACTCATAAAATAATGGAAGGAAAAGGATTCTCATTAAAGAGGAGTTTATTTGGGTTGTAAAGGCAGGGTCTGCTAATTGCACCCTGGATGACACAGAACGAGGCTGTTGGCGAGCACTGATGGAGACAGCGGCCATGGGTCGCACTCTGGCCGCATCTAAGGCTGGCCACCGGGCTGCCCCAGCACGGGCTTTGAGGGGGGACACCGGGGGCCCTGTCTGCTTGCTCTAGAAGCAGCCCCCGGCGTGGCTGAGTACCAGGGAAAGCCCAGACCCAGGATGGGGGAGCCTGGGGCCTGGGGGGCGGGCAGCGCTGCCCGAGGCACCTCCCCTGTCCAGGGCGTGGGGCCCAGGGATCGTCCCGGCTGAAGTCTGAGCAGCCCCGTGGGATGGTCATGACCCTGGTTTCTCTCTGGAGGCAGTGAAGCCGGGGTATCCTGAAGGAAGGCCTCCCAAGTAAGGGGGGTCGGGGGCCGGGCTCAGTTCTTCACACGGTCACACCCTTCATCCGTAAGGTCGGGGAGGAATCTCTCTCTCAGGGGGCCGAGCCTAGAGCTTGCGTGCAGTAGGCACTTAATAAAACGGTCCTTTGCTGTCATCAGTAGTAACGCGTCCCTGTCCTTCATCCAACAGGTGAGCTCCGAGCTTGCCCTAGGTGCCGGCTGTTGCTTACTTCAGGAGAAGTCCCTGCCCTGTGTCCTCAGAGGCCACGACAGTCAGGAAATGACAGGTAAATGGCCAGATCACGTCGTGTCGTTGTAAGGACGCTAGTGATCTGGGTGAGGGGACAGATGGCGGTTTCAAAGGGGCCTCCGAGGAGAAGGCACTTAAACCGAGACCCAGAGAATCTGGGGGGGGGCACCTGTCCCCTTGGCCCTCTGCCTGGGTCACCCGGCTGCCTGGCCACCAGCGAAGGCCTTCCGAGCCCCCTGCCCCTGCAGCCCCTCTGGCCCGGTGCCCAGGCTCTGCCGGGAATCTGTGACTCATCTTAGGACAGAGGGACTTGTTCTGCTCGGGTGGCTTGAAACTTCGCTTTGTGCTGGGGCAGGACCCCTGCCAAGTGGTTCCTCGGGCCCCTCCAGCAGGTGGGTGTTCCCCATGCTCTTGAGGGTGGGAAGAGGCTGCTGATTCTTGAGCTGGTTCTGTGTGGCTGCAGATCACCTCCGGCCCTGCTGTGTGTCACGGGAGATTCTCCCGGCCCCACCCTTCCTGTGCACACGGTGGAGCAGGACTCAAGAGTGAGCTCAGACCCCCTTGTGCCCCCCAGCCCCACGCAGCTCTGAGCTGACTTCCTCTTGCTGTCCCCAGCACCTGTCAGAGGAGAAGCTCGCGGTGGGTCCCTGAGATGGACCAGATACCTTTGCATCCCTTGAGGCTTGTGGGGATGTGCTTGAGAAGGGTTCATTCTGCCTTTGCTGGGTACAGCGTTCCACACGGATCCCCCGGATCGACTTTGTTGTGCGTTTCTTCACGTTTTCTCTGTCTTTGCTGCTGTTTCTTGCTTCTCCTCTTAGTTTTTGAGCCATGTATTGAAATACCCCAGGTGAGTGTGGGTTCATCTGTCTGTCCTTGTAGTTTTGTTCACTGTTGTTTCTTGAAGTTGCATTACTATGTATGTGCCCATAAATTTAGAGTTGTTTTTTAACCTTCCTGGCACACTGACAATTTTATTATGAAGTGTTTCTCTTTGTCTCCAAATTCCTTTCACTTAAAGTCTACTTTAGTATTAATATAGTTTCACAGCTTTGGTAAGATTTGGTGGGATGCATATATGCGTCCATATGGAATACATGGATATAGATATACACATACACATATGTACAGATGTACATTTAGACTATGTATATATACATAAGTTACATATGTATACGTGTGTGTTTTTACCCTTGAATAAGTAAATATGCGATAGATATGTGTGTTTCAACACTACATGGGTACGGTTGGGTCTTGATTATTTTTTTATCCAGCACACCATCTTTACTTAACTGGAAGCTTGGTGCAATTGCATTTTTTGCTGTGACGTGGATGAACCTTGACGGTATTACACAGAATGAAACAAGAGAGCCACAGAAGGACAAATACTACACGATTCCACCTATATCATGTCCCTAAAATAGTCAAACTCATAGAAGCAGAGGCTGGAGGGAGGGGGGACATGGGCAGACATTGTTCGGTGGGCATAAGGTTTCAGTTGTGCTGGATGAATTAGTTCTGGAGGTCTGCTGCACAGCACAGGGTCCGTAGTTGGCAATACTGTGTTGTGCACTTAAATATTTAACTTTAATTTTCAACGAGTATTATCACTGAATGTGGCATTCTTGGTTGGCATTATTTCCTGTTTCACACTCTAAGGCTATCAGTCATTTTATCATAGTTTTCATTGTTTCTGTTGAGATGTTGGCTGTCATTTTAGTAGCTTCTCTTTAAAAAAATGTTTACTCTTATTTAAAAAAAACTCTTCTTTGTTTAAGGGTAAATAGTTTTGCTGTAATATGTTTTGGTGGTGATTTTGCTTTATTTTTTCCTGGTTGGGACTTGTAGGGTTTCTTGCTTCTGTGTCTCGATGCCTTTCTTTCACTTTGGAAAATCCTCAGCCAGTATCTTTTCACTTTTTCATTCTCATTAATTCAATCTCTTACCTTCTTTTGGGACTCTATGTGTATATGAACCTTATTCCTGTGTTCTTTCTAATTTTTGCCTGTTTTTCTGTATTTTATATCCTTTGTACCTCTATTGTTTATTCTGGACACTTTGGACATCTATCTTCTATTTTACTAAACCTCTCTTCGGCTGTATCTAATTTTCTCATAAGCCCATTCACTTAAATTCACTTTTGTAGTTGGACTTTTCAGACTTAGAGTTTCCATGTTTTACGAAAGAAGTTTCCACTTCCAAACTGAATTTTTCAGTGTATCCTTTGTCTCCTTGATCATTATGAGCATAGTCACTTTAAAGTGTACATGTGACACTGATAAATTATGTGTCTGGCCTCTGTGTTACGTCTTTTGGTTCTGTTCATGTCTTGACTCCTGTCCATGGTTATCGTGTGTCAGATGTTGTGTTTTTATTGGTATTTATTTTTTGTTTGTTTGTTTATTTATTTATTTACTTATTTGAGAGAGAGAAGAGAGAGAGAGAGAGAGAGAGAGAGAGAGAGAGCAAGCAGGGGAGGGGCAAAGGGAGAGAGGAAGAATCCCAAGCAGGCTCAACACACAGCACAGAGCCTGACGGGGGGCTTGATCCCATGACCCTGGGATCATGACCTGAGCTAAACTCAAGAGTCAGATGCTCAACCCACTGAGCCACCCAGGTGCCCCAGATGCTGTGTTTTTAAAGTTTGAAGAAATCAGATACCTTCTTTCAGAGGTAATTTTACATCTCTGTCAGTGCTTCAGCACTGGAGATCTGGGGATCTCTTCAGTTCACCTCCGGGTGCTGAGTGATAACACGGAACCCATATCCCCCCAGAATGTCCGTCTACTTCCAGTTCACCAAGACTAGTGTGTTCGGCCCTTTGGTGTTCCAGCCAAAGCCAGAAGGGTCACCAGGATGCACTTCTGGTGTCCCAGACCTGCAAGGGTGTGAAAGCACAGCTCAGTTGGCCTCTCTGTTGCTCCCTCTGGTTTCAACAAAGTGTCCCCAGGGCTAAGGAAACTACAAACATAGGCTTGACTCCATTTTCTTGTAGATCCTGGCCTGCCAGTTTTCACTATCTTGTGAGTTCTTGAATGATTTTTTGTTTGCTTGTGTGTTTTTTTAAGAAAAAAATTGTAAAATACATGTAATATGAAATTTGCCATAACTCTTTAAAACATTTTCAATGTTTATTTCTGAGAGAGAGCAAGAGAGAGCGAGCTTGTAGAGTGTGAGCAGGGGAGGGATACAGAGAGAGGGAGACACAGAATCCGAAGCAGGCTCCAGGCTCTGAGCTGTCAGCACAGAGCCCAATGTGAGGCTTGAACCCACGAACTGATCTCTCATGACCTGAGCCAAAGTCAGATGCTTAACCAACTGAGCCACCCAGGTGCCCTCGTTTTTAATTTTTAAATATATTGAGGTGTGTTTTATGGCCGAGCACCTGGTTTGTCATGGAGAGTGTCCCATGTGCATTTGAGAGTGTCACTGGTTCAGGTTTGGTGGGGGTGCTGTCTAGATGCCTGTTGGACCTTCTGTTTCTTCCTCCCTCCCTCCCTCCCTCCCTCCCTTCTTTCCTTCCTTCCTTGTTTATTTTTGAGAAAGAGAGACAGAGTCAGAGCATGAGCAGGGGAGAAGCAGAGAGAGGGAGACACAGAATCCGAAGCAGGCTCCAGGCTGTGTGCTAACAGCTTAGAGAACTACAGGGCCCCAACTCATGAACTACGACATCATTACCTGAGCCAAAGTCAGACGCTTAACCTACTGAACCATCCAGGCGCCCCATCCTATCTTAAAATGTTCGGTTTGGTGGTACTAAACGTACTGATAACGTCACACAAGCACCAACCCATCCTTCTCTCTAGACCTCCTTTCATCTTGAAAAACTGAAAATCCGTACCCATGAAATGATGACGCCTCATTCCCCCAAGTCCCCAGCTCCTGGAAACTGCCATTCCACTTTCCGTCTCTCTGGTTTGGATGACTCTCAGTCCCTCACCTAAGTGGAATCATGCAATATTCGTCTTTTTGTGATTGGCTTATTTCCCTGAGCATCATGTTCTCAAGGTTCGCCCAATGGCGTAGCATGTGTCTGAGTTTCCTTCTTGTACAGTATTCCGTTGTATGTAGATGCCACGTTTTGTTTATGCATTTATCCATCCATGAACTTGGGTTGCTCACATATTTGAGTTCTTGTGAGTCATGCTGCTATGAACATGGGTGTACAAATATCTCTTTAAGATCCCACTTTCAATTCTTTTGGATATATAGCCCTGAGTGGCATTGCTGGATCATATAGTAACTCTATTTTTACTTTTATGAGGAACTGTCACTTTTCTGCAGTGGCTGCACCATTTTGTATTTCCATCAATGGTGCATGAGGATTCCAGTTTCAACACATCCTGTCAAATACCTGTTATTTTCTGTTTTCTTGATGGTGGTCATCCTAATGGGTGTGAGGTCATATCTCACTGTAATTATGATTTGCATTTCCTTAATGATCATTGATGTTGAGCACCTTTTCATGTGTTATGACCACTTACATGTCTTTGGAGAAATATCTATTCAAACCCTTTGATCATTTTTTTTTAATAGATTTTGTTGTTGTTGAGCTTTAGGAGTTCTCTACATATTCTGGATGTCAGTCCCTTATCGCATATACAATTTGCATATATTTTCTTCCATTTTGTGGGTTGCCTTTTGACTCTGTGGAGGGTGTCTTTTGACACCCTTTTAGAATTTTCATGGTCTAGTTCTTTTTCTGTGCTTTTGATGTCATATCCAAGAAATCATTGTCAGATCCAATGTCATGAAGCTTTTGCCCTATGTTTTCTTCTAAGGATATTATTGTCTTAGGGGGTACATTTTTTAAATTTGTTTGTTTGTTTTGGTTGGTTGGAGTCTGCCCCTTGGGATTCCATTTGAATTTTAGGATGCGTTTTTCTATTTCTGCCAAACATCATTGGGATTTTGATAGGGACCGCATCAAGTCTGTGGTTGCTTTAAAGAGTATTAACAACTTAAAAATATAAGTCTTCCAATTTGTGAACAGGGCGATTTGGGGGGGGGGTTAAGATAATTTATTTTTTCTTTTTATATTTTTCTTTTTAATTATTTTATTTTAGAATTTATTGCTGTTTAAAAAAACATTTTAATTCCGTATAGCTCACATACAGTGTTATATTAGTTTCAGGTATACAGTACAGTGATTCAACAATTCTGTATATGACTCAGTGCTAATCAAGATAAGTGTGCTCTTAACCCCCTTCACTGGTTTCACCCATCAACATGGCATTTTTTATGCCATCTTTAATTTTTTCAGCTGTGTTTGTACAAGTCTTTCACCTCCATGGTTAAATTAATCCCTAAATATTTTACTCTTGTTGATGCTATTGTAAATAGAATTATTTTTGTATTTGCTTTTTTAGATTGTTCATTGTTAGTGTATAGAAATGCAACTGAATTCTGTGGGTTGACTTTCTGTCCTGCTACTTTACTGAATTGATTTATTTGTCCCAAGCGTTCTTTGTATGCGATCTTTAGGGTTTTCTACGCATGAGATTGTATCAGCTGCAGACAGAGAAAATTTTACTTCTTCCTTTCCAATTTAACTATCTTTTACTTATGTTTTCTTGCCTCAGTGTTCTGGCTAGAACTTCTAGTACTTTGTGAAATGTATTCTGGACGTGGGCATCCTTGCCTTGTAAATCATCTTAGCCTTTTGCCATTGAGTATAAAATTGGCTGTGGGTTTTTCACATACGGCTTTTATTATGTTGAGTGGAGGTGATTTCCCTGTGTTTCTAATTTTTGGAATTTTTTTTATTAGAAAAGGGCACTGAGTTTTGTCAAAAGATTTTTCTGTATCGTATGAGATGAGATGATCATGTTTTGTTTTTTTTTCCCTTTATTTGGTTAATGATGTGAATTACATTGATTGATTTTCACATGTTGAGCCATCTTTGGATTCCGGCAGTGAGCCTGAGTCTCATCGGCAGACCCCCCGGACATCCCCAGAACATTTCTATAGGGTCCACCCGTTGAGGTGTTATTTGCATTCTTTGCGGTCCTGCATTTGGGTCAAAGTACAAAAACACCTCAATGCCCTTGAATGAACCCTGGTAGTACATAAAATCCAACTGTAGTTGTTGTGTTCTGTGCAGTAAAAGGAAGCTGTCCGTTTCACTCAAGAACGTCCTTCGTGAGGCAGGAGAAACTGCTCGTTTAATGTGGTCTCGATCCTTGCGTACACATCGTGTGAATACTCCGTGTGACCCATCGGGAAGTGTGCACCGTGGACGCTCTTACTGCTCACTGAACACAACGGTGCTTGGCTTGCGAGCCAAACTGGTCCCTGTTTTCGCCGAGCACCGTCTTTCCTTGAAAGAACAGCTACCAGACAAATTATGATTCATTGAAACTTGGGTGCTCGGCAGACACGTTCTCGAAAATGAAATCACTTCAAGGAAAACAACTGACAATACGAATTGTAATCATATTGATAAACTTGGAACTTTCAGATGAAAGTTAGACTCTTGTCACACTCGCACCCGCTACCAGGAGCTTGCCCGTGCGCGGGCGCTGGAAGACGTCCCTGGTGACGTGAATGGTGACACTAACACACGTGACTTCCTGAAACCTGTCGACGTGAGGAAGATCTGCCTGGCTCAGCGAAGTGACATTTCCAAACGGTGAGTGTGTGACGTCGTAAACCCGCGTGTGACCAGAGGGTCCGTTCAGAGCGCCGGATTCAAGAGACTTCGATTTGGTTCTGGTCAGGACGAGGTTTCCGGTTCCTTGGAGCTTCTCAGTTGATGTGAATGTGCAGCCAGGGTGATAGCCGGGGGAGAAGGGTTCCCCAGAGCTTGTGCACTGAGCAAGGGCAGGGCTGGGAAGACTCGGGGTCCCAGGCTCCCCATCAGTAATTCTGGGGACCAAAGACAAGGGCAGAC
Organism: Prionailurus viverrinus; assembly: GCF_022837055.1. NCBI lineage: Eukaryota > Metazoa > Chordata > Mammalia > Carnivora > Felidae > Prionailurus > Prionailurus viverrinus. The sequence continues at coordinate 136,821,491 of NC_062567.1, forward strand.
ACGGCTTCCTGTGGAGCCTCACGGGGAGGCTCTGATGGGTCTCAGGGCTGCAGCAGGTGGGGCTGAGCTGGGCAGTGACACTGGGGGACAGGCAGGGCTGGTGGGCCTGGGTGGGGGACGGACCCCAACTCCCTCGGCGGGAGTGGATTCTCTGGCTGGTCTTACGGGGTGGGTGGGACTTGGTACCCATGGGACGGGGAGCGTTCAAGGAAGATTGCCCACAGAGCTGAGCCCGGAGTTGAAGCCTGAAGCCGGTCTTGGGGTCGGCGCTGTGGACAGGATGGGGCACGTGAGAGAAAAGGGGCGTCTGGTCCAGGGCTGGCAGGTCCTTCCTGAAGCCGGCAGGGCTGGTCTTCAAGATGAAGTGATGTCCCAGAGAGCCCAGTCTCTCTCCCCTGACACAGAGCAGCTCTTGCCAGAAGCTTTAAGCGGCCAGGCCTTGAACGTGGTCTTGAATATTTCATTTGATCGTCTCTTTACAAACCCCGTAAAGTGTTGCTGGGCCCTTACTTGGCGGATGAGGAGAACGGGGCTCAAAGCGGCCAGGGATTTCCAGGCAAGCAGCTGAACCTGGACGTGAACGCGGGTTCACCTGGGCCCCCAAACTGTCCCACAGCCTCTTCCCTTTGGGCTGGCCCTCAGAAGGTGGCGGCTGGATTGGAAACCGCGCACTGAGTACTTCCCGAAGTGGCTGCTGTTGGTTATTTTGGGGACGTGGGGATGTGGCTGGGATTTAGGTGTCCAAAATATCTCCTGTGACACCCAGCCGGAGCCTGAGGCTCTGAGCCCTGGATCTGCTCTGAGCCCAGCCGGGATGAGGGCTCCAGGCGTCCTCAGGCAGAGCTACCCCCACCCCTTGGAGCCCGGCTGGGGGGGCTCTCATCCCCTGGCTGGCAGTCGGTGGCTTAACTGCCTCTTGTGGGCGCATTAAGGTATTAATCGCATCATGGTCTGGCTGTGCCTTTCATCTCCTGCAAATAAGTGCAGTGGGATTCGATTTCACGGACAAAGCCCTTAGCGGTGCAGCTGACAGGGGACGAGGAATGCAGGGACCGCTAAGAACATCGATTCTGTCTGTGGTGCGCGTGCCTCCCGATGAAACGTGAATGTGAATGGTGGGACCCAGCACCTCCACACGGGGCCACCTCCTCACCCAGAAAGGGCTCCTGCTGGCTCAGGGGAAGCCTGCTTTTGCATCCAAGTCTCCACGAACCGGCCATGTGGCCTTGGGCAATGACTTAACCTCTGAGCCTCCTCGGGTCCGGGGAGGATGAACCGGGTGCATGGCCTGTGCCTGGTGGCCAGGGTGCCACGGTGGGGGGGCTGCCTTTCCTTGTCCTGTGGCCCTGAGATCTCGTGGCCTCTGAGATCCCAGAAACCAGGAGAAACACAAAGCAGAGACAGTCTGAAAATCAAGGGCTCCTGTGGTTTCTTATTCAATAACATTAAATAATAATTATTCATCAGAAGAAAAGCTTTTCATGGAGAGTGAACTTGACGAAGACCATAATCACGGGGGCACCAGGTCCCAATGTTTAGAATCTTTTCTCAAAGGCTTTCCTTACATTGCCTTACTGTAGGGCCTGGTCGTGACCCAGCAGAGCCCTCTCGAGGGGCACCCGGGGCCACGTAGCCACACTGTTGTGGATCTGGGGGTCCCGGAATCGAGGCGGGGGGGCGGAGATGGCCCGTGGACTGCCGCCCTCAGGGCCCAGGACTCCCAAGCAGGCCTTGGCCGGGGCGGGGCCACAGCCAGGCTTGTCTGCATTTTCTTGGTCAGACCCGAGAGCTGGCCCCCTGCAGAAGCCACATCCGCTGCCCCAGTGCCCTTGGTGGCCACGGCATTCGGAGCCAGCCTGCAGAACCAGTCTTTGCTTCAGGAACCCTCCGCCAGCAAGGATAGGCTGCCAGGTGCCGAGGGGCCCGGGAGCTCCCTGGGGGTGGGGGTGGGGGGCGGGAGAGGGCCGGGCTTCGTCCTGGTGAATGAGGAGGGTGGAGGGGCATACTTCCTGACAGGGGGACCGTGGGGACCACTCGGGGCCCGTGGGCATCTCCCCACGACTAGAGAAGGGGGTCCCCACACTCATGTGGTCCTGTGTCTCATCCATGCACGGCAGTGCCTTCCGTCCTAGCTCTGGATGGTGGGGAGGGGCAGTGGTCGGTGACGCTGGGCCCGCAGGGCCTGAGGGCTGGAGTGGGGACACACGGGGCCGCAGTCTGGTGGCTCCTGCCAGGGCCTGCCCTTGGTGCTCCCTGCGAGTTCTCAGCCTCAGTGCCAGGGAAAGAGGTGATGTGGGGGGAAAGGAAGATGCACATTGCTGTCCTAAGGTCTTCCACCTGGAGAAGGGAATCCAGGCATGTTCCTGGGGTTGGGAGCCGTGGTCCCGGAGACCTTGAGTGTCTCTTTGTGGCCCTCAGTACAAAGGAGAGCCTCCTTGCATGGCCTCCAGACCCTGCTGGGTGCAGCCCGATCCCCCCTTCTGGCCTCACCCCCCACCTCACCTGGTGTTCTCTCCTCTCCAGCAGCAATGGCTTTCCCTGGTGGGTTGTGGTGCCTCCGACCACAGGACGTTTGCACATATTGTTTGTATTCCCTTTCCTCTTGGTCTCAGGACTCCTCCCCACTCCTTGGGCCTCCACTCAAACGGTCCTTCCTTAGGAACACTTTTTTACCTTCCTGACATGGCCACCCGCTCAGACCTCCTTCCCAGAGCCCTGTCTCTGTTACAACTTGACATCTGTTTGCATGATGATCTAACTGGTGAAGTTCCATGCGAAAGGGACCTGGCTTGCTCAGTTGTTTCACTCTGTGTGTCTGGGGGAAAGGGCAGCCATCACGATTACAGCACCTACCTTACAGCCCCCAGGTGCCACACCAGTTCTGAGAGCCTTACATAAATTTCCTCACCAACTTTGCAAAGCAACCCCCGGGCAGGTGCCATTATAATCTCCTTTCTAAAGAAGAGAAAAAGGACCATTTGGCTAACCAGGATCCCTGAGGTCAAACCCAGTAAACTGAGGCAAAGCAGGGCTAACCAGGATATCTGAGGGCTTCGACGTGGGGCTTGGATGCACGAAGCCACGAGATCATGACCTGAGCTGAAACCAAGAGAAGAAAGCTTAACCGACTGAGCCCCCAGACGCCCCTCAAATGTCATTTCTGTGGCTATAGGTGACACTGACGTGTCTCTGCTGCTTGCCATTCATCACTTGTGATTTTGACAGAGAACGTTGGTTCTTGTGGGGACAATGGCCGTCCACCCCAGTGGTCAGGATCAAGTTGGCCCACGGAGCCTTCGAAGCTGGGAGCCTTCCCAGCGCTCACGTCCCTGGTGACGTCCCAGGAGCTCGGCGGGACCCCGCGTGCCCTGCCAAGGACAGCCCGTTCCCCTCCAGCCGTGACAACGCCCTTACCCATAAACCCCTGCTGTGTGCTGACTGGTGCACTCTGTGTTCTTGGCCCTGTTTCCTCCCCAACAAAGGGACCCTGATACCCAAGCACCTGCAGGCGTGGCTGCGATGTCATGCTGTGTGCGATGCACCCGCACCCGTGTCCAGTGTTCCCCTCACGCGTCTTCAGCCACCTTTGGCCAATGCGTCTCCACAACCATCTGTCCCACAAGAACCACCTGCTGCCCGCTCGCCTCTCTTCACCGCCGTCCCCTGGGGGAGCCGAGGGCAGGTGCCCAGAACCGGGAAAGGCTCAGACTTTCGGGGGGATGGGAGGCTCGTGACCTGGATGGCAGGCTTCCATGGACGCCGGGCAGGCCACCCGCTATGATGTCATGGCTAAGGCCACAGGCTCTGCGGGCAGACAGAGGTCACATTGGAGCTCATCTGTCCCCTCACTTGCCGTGGCCTTTGGGCCAGACAGTCACCGCTCTAATCTCCTTCGTGAGACGAAGATGGTTACAGCATCTGTGTCGGGGGGATGCAAAGGGGCTCGATCAGTCGCTGACACAGCAGGCGGCTTCCTGCCCTCGATTTTCCCACGGCCCGTTCTGCCCAGGACTGTCCCACCCGACACCCTATCTGGTGCCGACACCCAGGCTGGTGTGTACCAGCTGCGAACCCTGCTCTAGGCCAGGCTGTGGCAGCCACCTGGGGCCAGCGTGTCCCTCCGCCCCTTCCCGCCCGAGTGACTCCACAGGACACTGGGCTCTTCTGACCAGTTCGTTTCCCGACCAGTGGGATTTTGGGTAACACGGTTCACTTAGTGGTAGCCTCACCAGCACGAAGGACAAGGTCACCACAGAGTCTGGGGCTTGGAAAAGGCTGTCTTTCACCCGGCGGGGTCACCCCTTGCTCCCGGCGGCCTCCAGCCAGCTCTGCGAGCTCCATTAGCAGGTGATCTGGGGACACAGAGGAAGCGTAGCCGCTCCCCAGAGAGGAGAAAGTGTCAGATGATAATGCACTTTTTCATTTTTGCTTTGAGTTTTTAAAAGACACGTTTGTCTGCTTTGATCTCCAGCACCAGGGAAGAGTGCGCATGGAGTGAGCCCAATCTGGGAGGGCACCTTGGGGGCCCGGCGCTCCGTTTCCAGGCCTGTCTGCTTCCGGAAGGTTCTGGAGAGGCTGAGGAAACAGCCTGTGGCACAAAGTGACTCTGGCTCCCACTCAGCCTTCAGCGCGTGGGTGACCCAGAGGCACTGGGGACAGACACTGCCTGGTGACTCAGGCCTCTCTACCCACCCTGCCTTGCTCATGGGGCCCTTTGTTTCCGAATATAGCCTGAAGACAGCAGATTTTAACACTGTTGTCGCTGTAGAGACGGACTGGAGTCGGCCACTCCCCCTCGTCACAGACATTTCCCTATTCCCTGGTGTCTGAGGGGACTTCTAGCCCACTGCAGCCTCATGTGCCCGGTGTGCCCACCAGGGCCCCGACCGCACTGTGCGTCTGTCCCACAGGTGAGCTGGCGGCTCCTGCCGGGCAGAGACACTTCCCCGCTGGGAGCACGGGTGCTGGCCGGGGGTCACCGGTGTCCCCGTGGGCCTCTCATCTGTGACCCTGGATGGACACCTTCTTCCACAGAGCTGCTCTCCCCATGGTGTCCCCGGTCGTCGCTCGGCCTGCGGTCCCAACACTGTGGATCGGGAGGCTCGGGCCGCGGACATTTAGCCCAGAGCTCTGGAGGCTGGAAGCTGACGCCGGCTCTCTGATTCGCAGACGCCCGTCTTCCCCGTGTCTTCACGTGGCCGAGACTCTCTTCCTCTCCTTACAGGCCACTAATCCCATGGTGGGGGTCCCACTGTCATCTCACCTGACCCAGTTGCCCCAAAGGCCCCCCACATCCTAATACCGTCCCCCTGTGGGTTAGGATTTCAGCATATGAATGCGGGGGACTCTCACCGTAACCCTCTCCATTCCTGTCTCTTTACACGGGCGAGGACGAGCCGTTAGCCTTCGCCGGCTTTGGTTTCTAGCGGCCTGAGATGGTTCTGGGCAGGACGTCACCATCCGCTCTCCCCCAAGCCTGTGTAGCCGCGTGATGGCCCTGCTCTCATCTCCGCCGGCTGCTGCCTCCCTTCTTAGCCCCCATCCTGCACTTCGTGACCTGAGCATGAGGACTGTATCTCCCTACCGCTGGTCGTCCTGCAGGTGCTGGGTTCCAGAAGCTTCTCCATTGTTCTCCACGGAACAGAGCAACCCCAGTTTTTCCTTTTTAAAAAAGCAGCAAAGTGTGAATTTCGAGTTCCGGTTTTACTCAATGAACCTCGATTTCTTGTCTATGAAAGCAAGTGAGAACACGTCCCCTGCAGAATGCTTGTGAGGACCACACTCCCCGGCCTCCAGGAAAGGAGCAGCCGTGATCATGACGCGCGCATCTAACCGGGCATCGCGGCTTCTGCTGGTGCTGTCACCATGCCGTATGCACTGCGTATATTTCTTCTGACTTGTAGTCAATAAGGGAAAATGAATTGACATGGGACACCTCCCTTTGCTTCAGCCATGCAGAAATGATGGACAAAATAGAACGAAAATTGCAAATCTGTGCAGAACCTGAAAGCAGGGAAAACATCGATGCCAGAAGTAGATGGGGCTCAAAACCACAACGGAGAATGTGAGTTCCACGCTGCAAGGAGGGTGGGGACAGCTGGCACAGAGTTCCCACGGCGTCGGGCTCTGAGGAAGGCTGTCACTTCCGTGAGTGGATCAACCAAGTGGGTCCCTGTGCCAGGCTGTGGGTTCCTGATTTTGGAATGACGACCAGGTGATGCATGGAGCCCGTATTTCTACCGCAGAAGCTCTGGGCTGGGAAGTCTCGGTTGGGTCTGGGAAAAACGTGTCCGGAGCGGGCAGAAGCCGCTCGTGTCCACCAGACACGAATGCCAAACCACCGCGCAGGGGCACCTCCACCGTCTGGGATGCTCAGGACGCCCACGGAAAACAGTTCTCAGGGAAGATGTACTTAGAATAAAAATACAGGGGACACACAGCACAGCAGCGAATTTGCATTCCAGAACCACCGATGATAGAGCAGTCTGAGGATTTAAAAATAAGCATGCTTGGGTTTTTCAGCAAGCTTAGTAGAGCATTGCAAAGAGAGGGGACAGGTAGTGTTAGAAAAAGCAGCAGAGGGAAGTTCTAACAGGTAAAATATAATCATCGAAAGAAAAACAGAGGTTTTTATAGCCTCCGTTCCCATTGCTAAGGCCATTGTCTCAGGCATACCCACAGTTTGCTGTTTCCAGACTTTGGAAATAGAAGGAGGAAAAGGCAGGGCAGAGCTTGCACCTGTTATCTCTATCGTGAGACTGTAATCTGTTTCAGGGAGATGGGTCTTAGAAGTGAAAACAACACGGAGCCTTTCTGCAGAGCTCGGTCCAGCCAGGCGCGGGGCTGAGACTTTGACGAGCGTCGGCTCGTTTAGTTCTGCCGACGGTCCTTCCGAGGTCAGCTCTTGCCTGGGCGACGGGTGCGGAAACCGAGACTCGGGGAGGAGACTGCGTGGGTCCGTCACTTGGGACTGGCAGAGCGGGGCTGCAGCCTGGGTCAGAGGAGTGCGGGGCGGGTCATGGGACCCCCGCACCGTCAGCCCTGCCGAGAGACCTCCTGCTTGGGAAGCACAAAGGCGCCAGCCACACAGGCGGCTCGCGCTCTGACCGTGACTGCGTCTCGCGTCCCCAGCTGGGTCAGTCTGCCGACAGTGAGAAGATCAGTTCCCTCGATGACTGACTCGGTAACATTAAACTGTTTCATGCACGTTTAGTTATTTATTTATTGGCGTACTTTCGTTTTGCTAAGTCTTTGGCCGTGTACCTGCCTCCGCCTGTGAGCCCTTGGGCTCGACAAAGCCAACCCTCTCCACGCATCCCTTTTGGGTGGTATCACTTACTTTCAGTGAAAAGCTCGGGTCCCTAAGGGCGGACGCTGGGACACAGTTCACGCCTGGCAACAGCTGCTGGTGGTCACCTGATGCTCCAAGGACCCCCTGACTTGTTTGCCGGAGGACCCAGTGACATGCCTATGAGGTGGCATCCATTATGCAGATTGATTATACTTCAGGGAGTGGATCAGGGATTCAGGAGGCATAACAATTGATTGAGCTAATTGTAATTAATGACTCAGGAGCTCTTTAAGAATTCAAGATTAATTTAAAAAGACACCTATAAGGATACAAAACAGGTCCAACCATCTTTAAATGCTTCTCGTTTAATACATATTTATCAGAGGTCGTGTTTTTGGACGTGCTTTTGGAAAGGTAAGTGAAAGAATGTTCCTCAAGTATCTCTAAGGACGCTCCCCTCCCCACCAAAGGGAAAAGATGGGGGTAGGCTTGCGGATACGCACGGAATGTTACGAAGGATGTCGTAGCTTAGGCGAGCTGGGAATCGGGTGACTGGTCATCCGACAAATTGCTTTGAGTTGGGCGGCTTTAGGTAGAGTGGTGGCTTCTCTCCCTGGGCACGCTGGACATCTTATTTCAACAAAGGAAAGAGGTCATTCAAGTCCAGAGGAAGGTGGAGGAAGCCTAGACATTTCTAGTGAGAAGCGTGCTAAAAATCTTAGGTGAGAGGTCTCTACCACTGTGGCCACGGGGGTTCCAAGGCAGCCGAAAACCATCCGGAGACGCGTCCGCGTCCCGCCCTCGAGTCTGCACAGGCTCTGTGACACTCGCTGGGAGAATAAGGCAGTCCTTGAAGCCTGCTACCCTCCGTTCCTCTCTGCAAGCGTCGCCTTTTACGCCAGGCGCCAGGTTGTGAGGAAGCCCGGCCAGCCCCGTGGGGGGCCCCGAGCCCAGGCCTCTCGCTGCACAGACTCACCAGTGGGGCCACAGAGCCGCGTCGGAAGTGCGCCCTCCAGCCTCTACCAAGCTGCCCTGTCTGAGCACGCACAACAGAGCGAAGGCTCATCGCTGGCGGGCGGTGCCCAAATTACGGGTTTGTAAGCAAGGAGAAAGGGTGGTTTCGGCCTCTGAGTCTCACGGTTAAGTAAATAGATAATAGCAACAGGTAGAAGTAAACCGGAAAAGCAGGGAAATGAGGCACGCGGGGAGCTCCTTTCTTGTCCAAACACATACAAACGTGCTAAAATATAAGTAAGTAAATAGTTGCTATTTACTTATTTAATAACTAAAACACCCTTTTTAAAAAGTCTGAGGATGTAACAGCTGCTGATGCTCGGGGAGCTGGGGTTTTCACGCCTCTTTTGGGTCTGGAGTGAAGGCTTCAGGATCTGGCATTTAAAAGGGATCCAGCCTGGGCTCGCTGCAAAAAGCTTAGGGCAGTGGAGGATCTCCTGGTTTAGGAGAGGAAATACAACAACCCGCAGGCGGAAAGACCGGGAACAGCTGCCTTAGGTGGAAACTCGCGTCCCAGGAGTGACGGCCCCTCGCCAGGCTGTGCTGGAGTCTGGATCCACACAGCACCAAGATGCAAAACCTTGCGATGGTGGCTTCGGGTCCAGACCAAAACAATCTGGAACAGCGAACCCATGATGCGCTCCTAAAATACTGTCCAGATTCCAGGAACCAGCAGAACTACAGAGGGTGAGAACCGATGGAAGACAAGCTGCTTGGACAATGTTCAGAGCACAGAGAAAACCACCATGGTGAGGGGCAGCCGGCCGTGACCATGGGAGAATTCACCCCTGAGGAACTGGACATGATAGAACATCCCAACAGGGCTTTCGCATAAGCACGGTCATAAAATGGTCAAAGGATAAAGAGACGAATTCATAGAATGATAAGAGGGCATTACTAAAAACAAAAGGACATCACAAAAGATTTAAAAAAATGGTTGGGATTGTAGCACTGGAAAATCTAGACAAATAATAAACTTTACAAAATCTCTCAATAGGTATCTCACACGAAAGGTGTCCCAGGTCCTTAGAGAGAGAGCGTGGGCGCCGGAAGGTTCGCGTGAGCACAGCAGACCCAGAACGCAGCTCCGAGGGGAGATGGGGACATGAGCTCCACCTCAGCAGCCACGCCTCACGTGTCCTTGACATCCCAGAGCCACGTGGATACATGGGTCCCGCTACCCTTGCCACATGCTAACACTCTCCTCTTGCGTTTTGTGTTGTGGCCTGCGAGGGTTTTCTGTCTTGAGTTTGTCTAACAAAATATTTTTTCTTGTTGGGATTTATTCTTTATATATTTTTGGAGCAGGGAGGGAGTCTTCAGCTCAATTTGTCCCTTTTTGGCCCAGATTCCTAGCAGAAACACTCTGGGCTGCAACTGTCCAATACAGAAGCCATGAATTTAAATGAATCAGAAGGAAACAAAAAACAAAAAAAATCAGCTTCTCAGTTGCTGCCACACTGCAGGTACGCACTGGCCACGCATGGCAAGTGGCTCTCGTCCTGGACAGTGCTGACGCAGGACAGCCCATCGCTGCGGAAATTCTGTTGGGTCCACTGAACATCCAGGAAGACCGAAAAGGGAAATCGCAAGATGGATTGTGGACTTCCCCTGAAGGAAGCTTCTGGAACGGGGCGGTGGACTCCCTGCCACAGTGTGGGAGGTGTGCCCTGCCGGGGGCTGCGGGGAGACCCTTGCTTGGGTCGGAAACACAAGGGAGGTGGGTGGCACGCACTCTTGGAACCTCCAAGTCCCCAGCAGTGGCAGAGGACGGAGGGGGGAGAAGAGAGAGGGAAGTTGGAGCAGCCGTGGGGCCCTCCTCTCCTCCTGGTGAGTGGGAAATTCTGCATCTGCAGGATCTGGGCACTGGGAGCTCCGGGAGCCGTTTCCAGATGTTGCTAAATTACCCCACAACCCACAGTGCCAGACTGCAACAGCACGGAGTCATTTATATGCACACAGATTTCGACATGAACTGCACTTCAAAATTAAGTAGAAACAGGGAGCTACAACGGCTCCTGGGGGTTCGGAGAAAGATCTGGGGCTGAGCACACTGTCAGCCGGGCAGAAGCCACTGGCCAGAGCGGTTTGCCATTACGATGCGGAGACGCAGCGTCTCAGGGAGGCTGTCCCCCCGCCAGGCCAGGCGGTGGCGAGGACGGGGCGCTCCTGGAGGTGGCAGGAGAGCAGAGCAAGGCTGGGGCACAGCGCGTCCTTGCTCAAGGAGGCTCGAAAGTGCAGTCCTCCATTGGTCGAGAAGCGTGGAGAATCAGTCAACGTGGCAAGCAGGGTAGCTGGGCGAATTCCTTTCTCATTTTGAATCACTCGAGTTCCTGGTAAATTGCAGAGCGAGGCCCGAGGGCCCTGTTCATCTAAAGCCGAGTGACAGAGCTCTGGGCAGGGACAGGGGCATTCCGGGAAAGGCCTGGAGGAGCGCGGGGGAGCGTAGAAGGCCACGGGGCGGGGGCACCAACAGGACGCTCCTGCTGGAATCCACGTGGTTCGCTCGTTCACTTCTGCCTGGCGCAGAGTTGTGGGGTTTCAGAGACGTCCAGGACCTCTGGCCTCTCCTCGTGGGGTGCACCTGGTGGGGTGCGCGGGAACTAGAGAGTGGGGGGGAATCCGTGCTGGGACAGCGTGCAGGTGGGCGAGGACCCGGGTTCTCACACGGGGAAGCCCGTGACGTGGGGTGCGCCGCGTGTTTTGGTTGTGTGCGGCCCGGGTGGCAAGAGGTCGTGCTCCCTCTGGAAGCCGAGTTGCAGGGTCCTCCCTGGCCGCTCCCTGCCGCTGGCGTTCGCCGGCTCCTGGGCCCACAGGTCTCCGCCGCCACCGTCCCGCGGCCGTCTCCTCCTGTGCGTGCCCCTCCAGGTCTCCCAGGACGCGGGCTGTGCTAAGAGCTCCCCTGTTGGGGAACAGGCCCCGTCCCCAGTGGTAACATCGCAAAGGCATCGCAAAGGCCCTATTTCCAAATAAGGTCACCTTCGGGGGTCCTGGGGGCTTAGGATTTCAACGTATCTTCTGGGGAGGGACACCAGTGAACCCAGGACAGAGGAACAAGAGGGACTTGAGCAGTCCTAGGTGTTTCCCGAATCTGAAACCGGGGAGTCTGCCTTCGCGAACCACGCTGGACGCCCACAGCCCCTCGGTGCAGCCGGGCCCCCCGGTATCGTCTGCCTGCCCTGCCTTTCCTTGTCTGCACCACTGCGGGCTGCAAACGTGCCTCGTCCCCTCCCTGTCCCGGCCAGGGGAACCTGTCTAGAATGCACAGTTGCGCTGCTCAGAATTCTTAAGGGGCCTTATCGCTAATACCCAGACACCTTCGGTGACACGCAGGGGCTCCGCACAGCTGGCTTCCGGCTGATCCATCCAGCACCACGGTTTTGCAAAAACAGCAGACACTCGTGGCACCCCGTATCTCGCCCCCAGGGCGCACGCGTGATCTCTAGATCCCGAAGACAAGCTCGGCAGGTGCGTGGTCACGCCCACCCCGTACTGCGCCCCAGACGTCCTACAGAGCATGCGTACTCTCACGTTCCGGCAGGACCGGCTTGGCGGGGGCGTGGTTACGCCCACTTGCAGGAGGAAACAGAAGCGGAGAGTTTTATGCAGTGTGTTGAAGGAAAATAAGACTTGTGCGGGACACACGGCTCGTAATCCATGGACTCCGGGTGCAAACCCGGGCGCACGTGCTCTTCACGCCTGGTCTTTGCAAGTTGAGCCCCGAAATCATAACGTCTCCAGATACTAACCATTTGTACTTGCTGCGCGGGCAAGGCTTCCCCGGGTCCGCTTGCGGCTCCTCGGCTCTAGAGCTCGCTGTCCGAGCTTGCCCACCTGCGTACCCTTCGGGGCTCCACTGGGAAGTTCCACTGTCAGGCGGGCAAGACCCAGGCCCCCCCACCTCCTTCGTTTCCTACATGATGTTTCTCTTTCTTTTTCCTTTCTGACCTCAGGTGCAGAGTCACATTTTCTACTTCCTGACATGAAATAGGGGGAATCTTCCTTTCTAGAAAGAAAAGAAAAGAAAAGAAAAGAAAAGAAAAGAAAAGAAAAGAAAAGAAAAGAGAAAAGAAGGAAGAAAAGAAAAAGAAAAAGGAAGAAAGAAAGAAAGGAAGGAAGAAAGAAGAGGAAGAAGGAAGGGAAAGAAAGAAAAAGGAAGGAAGGAAAGAAGAGAGGAAGAAGGAAGGAAGGGAAAGAAAGAAAGAGAATGAAAGAGGAAAGAAAGAAGGAAGGAAGGAAGGAAAGAAAGAAAGAAAGAAAAAGAAAGGAAGAAAGAGAAAGAAACAGAAAGAAAGAAAATTAGGTGTGCCTAGGTGGGTCAGTCAGTTGCGAATCTGACGCTTGATTTTGGGTCAGGTCACAATCCCCATGTCCTGGGATCATGCCCTGTGCTGGGCTCTGCGAGGAGCATGGAACCTGCTTGAGATTCTCTCCCTCCCTCTTCCCCTCTTCACCACTCGTGCATGTTTGCTCTCTCTCTCTTTAAAATAATAAAAAGAATAAAAAATAAAAAGATTTAATAATTTTATCGGGTATTTAAATATATACTCGTTCATGAGACTGTTTAAAAATTTGCAACCAACTGGATTAATTTTCTTAATAACTGTTACCGTACTGAACATAATCATTAAGAAACGTTTTAACCTGGATTTTGTTTTCTGTTTGCTATCTGTAATTGCCACCAAAACGTAACCCCATGTATTGTTTTCACTTCAGCACGGTGGCCATTTAAATCATAGAATTTTTGTTCTGGAATAACCTCGATTATCATCTTAGAATTAGGATTAGTTTTTATTGAATTGAATAATAAATATATACAAGAGACACAGGAAATCTGTGAGGAGCATATGGAAAACAAATGCTACTTGAATAGGTGATCGGGGAGTTCTGATGTCATTTGTCACCTGCTCCCTCTTCCTTTCTCTATAGTGGGTGTAACCATTATTTTGAATTAGGGGTTAGTCATCCCTTTGTTGGTTCTTTACTATATGAATGATGTTTGGTGTCGTCCTGCATGCTTTGGGAAGGTATCAAGTGGACGCGTGCTGTATGGATGGTGTTTTTCCTACTCGACACTGTAGGAGCTGGCGAAGCTTGGTGCCAATGTAGGCTGGGAGGAAGACAGGGGGACCAGCACCCCATCTCTCTTCTACTCACTGACCTCCTGCCGGGACCCCCACTGGCTGAGCCCAGCTGGAGTCCCTCGGGCAGGGAGCCCCAGGGGGACACACCCTGGCAGGCATAGACGTTGCCAGCAGCCACACAGAGCAGGGCACAGATGACTAGAGACGGTCGTGCGAGTGGAAAGGAAACAGGAATCACCAGCACGCAAGTCTTCAGCTCCACCAGACGGAGCCAAATGGTCACTCAGAGTAGTCATGCCCCGTGGATGCGAAGTGGCTCTCAAGAGGCTGTCTGTCGCTCACCATCCTAATTCCTGGAGAGGTGAGCACTGTGCCGTGGTTGTGGGCCACGCGTGCGTCCTCCTCCCTACAGCACCCATCACGCCTGGGCCCACAGTTCTCTCCTTCTGGTCTCTGCATGCTGATGGCTGATCCATTCACCCCAGACTCCGTACTGAGCGCCTTCTAGGTGATTCCAAGTCTAGCTGTAGGTCTGGGAGATGTGGCAATGAGCAGAGGTGACAATAATAACCATGGCCCTGTGGCACTTACGTTCTCCTAGAGGGAGGCAGACAAGGATTCCATACCCAGTATGTGAGGAAATGAAAGGTTGTAATTATATCACAAGTGTTATAATTGTATATTATATAATTGCCTCATAATTATATTAGAAGTGTCATTGAGAAAAACGGAAGGATGGGCACAGGCAGGTGTGGCACTTGCTAGGACTGCTGTCCAGGAAGTGTCACTGAGATCAGACGTTGGGAGCAGGTGCCTCTTCCTGCTGGACAGAGGGGCTCCCCGCACCCGGCCGGCCCCCAGCTTGCTCGGTGTCCCGACTCACATCCCCATGCTGTGTTCTCTCCTTGCTTCCTCTCGCTCCAGTTCTGCCATTGACGAGTGTCGCCCGAGCTTGGCGGATCTCGTCTACTGTGTGTTTACTTTCTCTTCATTAATTTCATGTCTTCTCAAAAATTATTGTCTTTCTCCTATTTTCTTTGATGTCGTCTGTGGTCCTTTTTCTAACTTCAAATGGATGCTCGTCCCATGAATCTCCAGCCTCTCTTCTAACACGAGCGAGTGAGGCTGTGCATTTCCTTTCATGCACTGATTTGGCTGCATCCCACCAGTCTTGAAATTGCGTGTTTTAAAATTTATAATGCCCATTATACTTGTTTCCTCTTGTCCGTGAGTAATTTACAAGTGTGCTTTCAGTAGGTTTTATTTTTTCAAATGTAGGTTGCCTCTCTAATGCTTTTGCTATTTCTAACGTAATGAGTTTTTATCTGAAAGCTTGGTCTGTGTGATCGCAAACCTCTGAAACCTGCTAGGACTGCCTTCTGCTCCGGCACCTGCTCGTTGTTGTGAATGTTCCATGTGTGCCTGGCAGTAGTGTGTGTTCTCCAGTTGTTTTCATTTTTACGTTAGAACAAGCGCATCAGTCGTATTATCCAAATATTTCGTATCTTTACTGGTTTTTATCTGTTTCATCTAGCAACAGCTGCATTAGATACAACAGAATTTCCTTCTCTGACAGAATACACTTCTGTCAATATCGGAATCAGGTCATTAGGTCGATCCCTATTTAGAATTGTTATATAGCCCGGCACATTTAATTTTTGTCATTTTACAGTGATCTCTGTTATCTCTAAACATTTTGCCTTAAATTCTAAATTTTTGAATAATACCCATGTAATATATGTATGTATGTAATACACATATGCATGTAACGCATGCATGCATGTAATACATGTATCTGTAATATACACATGCATGTAATATATGTGTGTATTATACATGCGTGTAATGTATGCTTGCAAGGAATATACGCATGCATATAATGTGTGCATGCATTTAATACATGTATGTATGCATGCAATATATGTATGTAATATATGGACGCATGTAATATGTGTATGTGTAATATACATGTGTATACAATATATATATGCATGTAATATATGTGTGTACCTACATATATAGTCTGTATTCCAGTTTTCTTTTGATTAATATCTAGCTGATACTTTCCCATCCTTTTCTCCGATCTTTTCTGCATTCTGAAGGTTTACGAGGTTTCTGGTACACAGTACATTGGGTATTGATCCATTATTTAAAATCCAGTTCAGCCATCTTTGTCTTCTAGATAATGAGCTTGGACTGTTTATATTTATTGTGATTTCTCATTGATCTTGGTTCTTTTCCATTTTTTTCCCTTTCTGCTTCTCCTCCCTTCTCTGTTTCCCTCCCAACGTATCGATTGCATTGGTTTTATTCAGCCCACTTTTCCCGCTGCTACTTCAGAGGTATTGCACTCTTATTGATCTGTTTTGGTTGTTACCCTAGAAACCTTTACATGTGTATCTGGCGAAGCACAACAGAGGTCACATATCTGCCCTCTTGTCACACAGAGTCTTGAAATACATTAGCTCCAGAATTCTCTTCTCTACTTGAGTGCCGTTTGGTCCATGTTAACAATTTTTAAATGTTACATATTTTTATTTTTATTTTTATTTTTTTATTTAAGAAAAATTTTTTTTTCAACGTTTATTTATTTTTGGGACAGAGAGAGACAGAGCATGAACGGGGGAGGGGCAGAGAGAGAGGGAGACACAGAATCGGAAACAGGCTCCAGGCTCCGAGCCGTCAGCCCAGAGCCCGACGCGGGGCTCGAACTCACGGACCGCGAGATCGTGACCTGGCTGAAGTCCGACGCTTAACCGACTGCGCCACCCAGGCGCCCCTAAATGTTACATATTTTTAAAGCCCCCCGAGTTGGGTCCTCTTGGTGCCTTTTCTGTTTGGGTTTATCTGCATATTTCCGAGTCTGGTCCTCACCCTACCTTCCGGTATCTCCCAGTGTCTTCTGGACGTGTTTTTACTTCTGATGAAAGCAGATTTTTTTTTTTTTTACAATGTTCTGTTGTAAGGTCAACTGATAACAAATCACCCTGAGTTACTTTATATCTGAAAATGCCTTTATTTTGCTTTCATTGTCCAACTAGAAGTTTTCTGAGTACTTGGCTCTTTTCTTTTCCCTGAAACACGCTGAAGACATCATTGCCCTTTTTCTGGGTGTCCTCCTGTTGTTGAGAAATCAGCCCTTCGTGTGATTGTCACTTTGTAGGTAATACTTGTTTTCTTTCTTCCTGCTTTAAATATTTTCTCTTTGTCTGATATTCACCTTGCTGGTTTTGTAGTTCAACTATGCTGTTTGTGATTGTGAATTTCTTTTAAAGGAATGCGTTCTCATGGTGCTCTGTTAGACTGCCTGGTTCTGAGGACTGGTCCTTTTCGTCTGTTTCTGAAGATTCTTCTCCAACATCGCCTGCATCAACTCCTTGTAGAATTCCCATGAACTGTGCCCTGTTCACGCTCTTTCCTTCTTAACCCGTGTTTTACATCTGGCACGCCCGCCTGTGTCCGTGCTACGCCGATCTTCCAGTTCAGTCATTGTTTCGTCAGCTGTGTGTAATCTTCTAGAACCTGTCCACTGAGTTTTTTATTTCAATTACCACATCTTTTATTTTTTTTCATTTCTAGGACTTCTGCTTATTTTCCAAAGCCGCACTGTTCTTTGCCATGGTCTCTTGAACTGTATGCATATTTTAAAGTGTTACTTCTTAAAGCATATTTCACATGCTTGCTTTTTTTATTCCAGCTTATGTAAATATGCCAAGTGGTGTCTTTGCGGCACTGTGATACTATTTCTGCTAGCTCTCATGTATGCCACCTGCCTCTTTGTTTGTTTTGTGATTTTTGACCAAGGCTCATCTTTCTCATCACTTTCTGTGTGGGAATTACGTGAAAGTACATTCTGTTGAAGAGAATTTGTATTCAGTTCTGTTTGGGAGTTTGGGTTGTTACCAGCTCGGGATAGGATATATATATATATATATTTTTTTCTTTTTCACATAGTTAGTGTGAATTAAGGCTGCAGAACCACATGGGGACTTGCTTGGGGTTCCAAATGATCAGGGCAGAATTTTATTTTCCATCCATTCAGCACCATATTTGAGCCAACGCAGGATTTTTACTGTGTTTTTCTGAGGTCTTTCTGGGTCACCGTCATATGGAGGAACAATCCTTGGAAGCCCAGCTTTGTGTGGGGCTCCCTCATGGGACACCCTCCTGAGGGCTGGTCTCCCCTTGTCCCCAGAACGCCACGCCTGTGCAGCCGTCACACTGGGACATCGTGACCTCTGGTGGTTAGCAGACGTCCCTGGGCTCAACGCTGGCTCTGGCAATCCTGTTTCACACGTTGTTTGGTCTCTGAGGGATTCTTCTTTCTTGCCCACTCAGCAAGACATTTCTAAAGCGATTTTTGGAGTAATATCTTATTGGGCGTGTTTAGTTGTTATGAGAACGGTTGTTCACTTTATATATTTGTTATAATTGTGTTTTCCTTCTCTCGTTTTATTGCTGGGCGTCTCGGCCCTTCTCTGTCTCCACCCCCATTCTGGCTCGGAGCCTCACTGGCACGAGTTTGGTGGGTGTCTCGGGGAAATGGGGAAATCTTTGCAAGACGCTTAGTGTGTCAGGATGACTTTAGCTGTGCAGAGGTGGGCACGGTGCTCCCCGGCCACCCCCGCTGACGACGTGCTTTCAAGACTTGTCCGTGCGGACGCACCCCTGGTCCATCTCTTCTCGTTGTTGGATGTGGTTCCACCAGGCACAGGCCCCTCACGCTGCTCATCCACCACTACGGTGGCACTTGTGTGGGACCGTGAAAGGCTCCTGTGGGCATTTCCAGCCCGTGCTTTTCAGGCAGGGTGGAATTTGGGGGGGAGGCGGAGGTCAGGGCTCGGATATGGGGACACTTGACTCGGTTTCATTGAATTAAGTTTGCTAATTGCTGGTTGAGCTTCTGGGTAGCCGAATGAGCCAGCGAGTCTGACGGCGGCTTCCTCTGCTTCCTGAATGCCCACGGGTCGTCTTTGCCTTTCTGCTGCACAGCCACGTGCTCTCTGCTCCCTGCAGTCCTCGCAGGTCCCCCACATGGAGACAGGTGCCCTCCTCCATCCTTCCCCATTTGCATTCGCGGACTGCCGCTCTTGGAGCGCATGGAAGTCACTTCTGTCTACACCGGCAGAACAAAGCCTGATGGGTTGATGGGTCCAGTCGGGCCCACTGTGTGTGTGTGTGGGGGGGGGGGGGTGGGGCCTGCCTTAGCAGCTCCTGTTGGGTTGGGCCACACCCCAAGTCTCGGCTCTCGATAGGAGGGGTTATTTCATGTTATGTGTTGGCTGTGGGTTGTCTGTGGCTCTGCTTCATGTATCCTCGTTATTCTGGGAACCGGTTAGAAGGAGGAGCTATTAACTTGGATTTCCCATTCTTAAAACTGAAGGAAAGAGAGGCAGCGCTGAGGAAAGCACACCGTGCCCTTCCAGCTTCCTGCGCACACTTGATTGGCTGAAGCAAGTCACGTGGTCTGTGGCATGGGGCGGGGGGAGGGGGAAGATCAACCCCACAAGGGATCCACTGAAGGCCACATGGTCGCAGGGAGGGCAGAGAATACTTGGAAAACATGGCGCACCCCCAGGGCCCACAGAGTCTCTGGAAGAGCCATATCCAGGGCAGTTTGGAGCCCAAGCACCCTTGTGGCGGGAGCCTCCCGATGGACCCTCATCCAGAGTAAGGACTTTTCTGCACACGGACGGGAGCTGTATCTCGGTGGAGACCGTTGGGTACGGGCAGCTGGAGGAGATTCTGGGACAGTCCTCCAGATGAACAGAACCGATAGAATGTATGTGTGTCGGTATAGATACACCTAGGTTGCGTGTTCTTGCAGATTTTCTTAGAGGGAGAGCTGGAGGGCAGGGGAGATTTATTCCAAGGATCTGGCGAGCGTGATTACGGAGGCTGGTGGATCCAAATTCTGCAGAGTGTGCAGGCGGGCTGGACGCCCAGGGAAGAGCTAACTGCCGTCCAGGCCCGGAGGCTGCCTCCTGGCAGGCTTCCTTCTTGTTTGGGGGAGGTCATTCTTTGTCGTATGTAGCCCTTCAGCTGATGGGGTGAAGCCCGCCGTGTGATGGGGGGTCACGTGGGTCGTCTGCTCTGCTCTGCGTCCACCAATTCAAATGTTAACTTCAGGCAAACCTACCCTCAGACACCTCTTAATGTTTGATCGAGTACCTGGCTGAGCCCTGATGGCACACACACAATTAACCGTCACACTCATGGATGCCGAGAAGGGTTGCTTGGGGGTGGGAAGCACTCTTTGTGACCGGGGGATGCTCGGAGCCAGCGTGCCGCCCTGACTCCATCCGTGCCTAGCCGGGAGTGCCTGGGGCACATCCGAGTCTCTCGCAGTCACTTGTGTTCTTGGTCTGTCCTCTCTGTGGGCTGAGGTCCCCCAGAGGGCAGAGTCCCCTCCGGAGGACCCCGCACGGGCTTGCGCCAGGTCTGAATTGGCATATTTTATTCAGTGCATTTGCAGGTTTTCTTAGAATAGACTCTGACCTTCCAGCTGCCAAGCGAGCCTGTCACCCCCTCTCCCTGCCCGATGCATCGTCCAGGCCTGTGCTGAGCACACAGCCTGTGCACGATGTCCAGTCGGGCCCTGTGACAGAGGAAGGCGTTCCCGGAAGGGCCCAGGCGCTGGAGAGGATGAAGGCAGAGCCCAGGTCTCCCTGTTGGAGGTGTTCTGGCCCTCACCTGCCTCGGAACAGCCCTGCTCCTCCTCCCTCCCTCCCCTGCACAGGGCCGGCTTTGTGATGCAGCAGGAACTGCCATCCTGGGGGAGCCCGGGTGAGGAGGAAGGAGCCACCCCTCCCTCTCTTTGCCCCTTGGCACCCGTTCCGCTGGATGGGAGACAGGGGGGAGGGAGCATGTGGGTTTCTAATCAGAGTGCCTTTCTTTGCTCAGGGCCACCCCACACCTGCTCCCCACGCTTACAGTGAGGAGTGGAGGAGCCTCCGTGCTCCTGTCGGCATCCAAGGTGCTCCCGGGTCAGCCGTGTGCTGCTCTGGGTCTCTGGCCTGCTGAGCTTTCCTGCTTCACCTGGTCTAGCTCAGACTCTTCCCTGGGCCTGGGAAATCCTATTCACGATTCATGAGTAAATCCAGTCTCCTCCAGGAAGCCTCCTGTGACTGCCCAGGCTGGACCGAGCTTCCTCCTCTGAGCCCCAGGGACAGCCTGTCCTTCCTCAGTGGTAGCTGGCCGTGCCATGTCTCCAGTCTACCTGTGTCCCCCGCTGCAGGGTTCTGGAGGGCGGGAACTGTGTCTGTGTTCATTCCCAGGGCCCGGTGGGGATATCACAGCCTGTTCCCAAGGGCAGGAGGTGAGCCGCCAAAGCCACCGCCTTCCTCACGATGTCGGTCCCTCCGTCTGAAGACCAGCCTCCGGGGGGTGCCAACAGCTCTGGAGTCCCGGGGAGCAGGGCACCTCCCCAGGGCCGTGAGCCCACAGTGAGCACACAGCGTTGCCGGCTGGGCCATCCGCACCGTGGCTGCGGGGCCTTGGGAAGATATTTATTCGTCTCATAACCGCAGAAACGGAGTCCCGTTTTCTCACTTACATTTATGAGTAAAATGTCTTCTTAGGTTGTTCAAAAAAAAGCAAGTTTTAGACCATTAACTTTTTTATTTTACCTTTTATTGGAGTTTAAATAACAAGGTGAGTGTAGAGTGTGGTGCGGGGTGATTATGAAGCCGTAAAGGCGTTTAGAGAGCTCGCGGGGCAAGCAGCAAGACCGAGTGCCAGGAGGAAAAAAATCGGCTGCAGTGACTCAAAGCACAGCGTTTATCGAACCTTTCCCCCTAATGGAGTGACTTGTAAAAACGAGGGGATAGGCGTGAGGAACGTGCATGTTGGCCCGCAGCTGCGGGGCCGGGGGCTGTGAGTGGTTCTGGAGGACGGAGCCGGCATTCCGTGGCAGACGCCCCATTTCTTCCGGAGGGTGCAGGATGGAGATGCTTCCTGGGCAGCCGGCGGGGGGGGGGGGGGGGGGGGGCGCTGGCTGGTGTCGGGAATCTGGGATTTCAGTCCCAGCTTGCCAGCTGCTCACCGGGCCATTTGGGGCAGATCCCCCAACGTCTCCGTGGGATGAGAGTAAGAACCAAAGCCTGTCGCACGGGTGCGTTATGACACGTCAGTGGGACAATGAATGTAAAATTGTCTTGACAGTGAAAAAAAAACTATACAAGCGTCAACTATCCCTTACAATACCTTTCTATCACTTTCCTTATCAATACTAACATCTTTTGAATAAGAAGATGGAAATGCTAGAATCCAGGGCATCTAGATTAAAGATAGAGGATCTTGAGGGTTTCCTGTTTTGTCTGCCTTCCCCCTCGTTTGAGGAAGCCTGCAGCTGGAAATCTTTATGATGATAACACCTGCGCCGATGTCCTGCCACCTGCAATCAGCCTAGGTTCCCCGCGGCCTTGGTGCAGAGCTGTCTTTCCCTCTGCACCGTGTAGGCTCTATTTACCTCTATGGCTCGTCTCCTTTGCACGTGCTGATGACAGTCCTGGGCAGGATGTCACCACTCGAATGGTGAATTTGGTCCGAGATGTTGGAGTGCCTAGATCCATGTGGGACTGTGCAGAGCAGTTGAAGGATTCTGTGTGTCATGCGAGGCCAAGAGCTACTCAAAGGGAGGAAGAGGTCTGGGTGACGTGTCCGAAAAGGAAACATCAAAACTCCAGTGTTCGTTATGTCCGGGGAGGTATTGCGATCACAGGAGGGAGGGCTGTATTGGGGGGGGGTGATGGGGGAGAATAGCCTGGGAGGCGAGACCCCCATGTGCAGGTGCTGAGAAGGGGAGGATGTGCGGGGGTGGGGGTAGGATGACAGCAGGAGGGAAGTGGGTTCTCGACCACACGTTTTACACCAACGTGGAGACACGTCCCTCCATGCCAGAGCTCTGCGCTAAACCCCGAGAAGTACAAGAAATCAACATCTTGGGCACCTGGTCTGTTGTGGTCCATTACATGGAAGTTTTCAGCATCCATTCGTTCGTTTAACAGATATTTGCTGGATCCTTCCTCTGCCTGGTCACCTGGCCAATAGGATGCAAAGATGAATAAATAACACATGGATGATAATAGTCTCGACAGCATAGGATAAATGCTCTAAGCCAGTTATAAGAGGGGGCTAGTGAAGTAGGCACATAGGGAGGAGCTTACTCACTCGACACTTGTTGAGTACCTGCTGTGTGCTAGACATCGGAGCTGGGCAATGGAGAAGACACACATCCCTGCCCTCGTGAGGTTTACAGTCCAGGAAAGGGGTAAAATCTCTAGAAGGAGGTTGAGGTATATTGAGGAGAAGGCTAAAGAGAGGACGCGGGACAGGAGTCGAGTGACTCTTAGGGTGGCTGGGACAGCCTCTCTGCAAAGTGGTCTGTGAGTAAAGACTTCGAGGAAGTAAGAGAGTAAGGCCGGGGGATATCTGGGGGGAGAAGTATTCCAGGCAGAGGGAGCTGCAAGTGCAAAGGTCCTGAGGTGGCAGTGTGCCTGTGGGCTTGGGACACACCAGGGAGGTCAGTGTGACTGGGCCGAGTGAGGGAGGGGGAAAGGAAGAGGAGCTGAGGTTGGAGAGGTGGTGAAGGGCCAGGTCACACAGGGCATTTTGAGGCCAGGCAAGGAGTTCAAGGTTCATACCAAGTGCTTTTGAAGCCATCATTGTCTTTGAGCTTCAGGATGATGTCATATAACCTAACCTTTTTAAAGGAAGACTCTGACTATGGAGAGAAATGAATTAAAGGGTACCTGCCAGCAAGGTATTGCAAAAATCCCACCAAGAGCTAGTTGTGGCTTGGGCCCGAGTGACAGTAGTGGGAGAGTGG
This sequence comes from Prionailurus viverrinus, assembly GCF_022837055.1. Classification (NCBI taxonomy): domain Eukaryota; kingdom Metazoa; phylum Chordata; class Mammalia; order Carnivora; family Felidae; genus Prionailurus; species Prionailurus viverrinus. The sequence goes on from NC_062567.1 coordinate 136,844,709, forward strand.
GGAGCAGTGGAGGGCTTCTTGATGTTTTGTGTTGACGTTAGAGTCAATAGGATTGGGTGATGGATTCAATACGGAGTCTGGAAGGAGAGGAGTAAAGGGTATGCTTACGTGTTTTATCAGGACAGACTGGGAGGATGGAGTGACCACTTATTGAGGTGGGAGAACCCACCAAAGAAGCAGAGTTGGGGGATTTGGACAAGCTACACTGGGCACGCCAAATGATGGTGTTGCAAGTGGGCAGCTGGGCACACAAAGCCACACAAACGAATTCGGACACATGGGCATGTAGACGGGAGGTAAAGCCGCAGGACTAGATGAGATTACCCGAGTACTGAGGGTAGACAGAGAAACAGAAGACAGAAACCTGGGCATCCCAGCACCGAGAGTTCAGAGGGTTGTGGGGGAGCAGAAGAGGAGTCGCGGTGGCTAGAGAGACAGGAGGGAAATGAGGTGATTGTGGACTCTTAGGAGCCAAGGAAGGAAAATGGTTGAAGGAAGCATGAAGGATGGGCAGTGCAGATGTTGTTGGGAAGCAGGTCCACAAGGACTGAAAATTGCCTCTTGGGTGTAGCCACATGGAGCTCGCTGGAGACTTTGATAAAGATCATTGTGTTGCAGTGATGGGAGTAGCCAAAGCCTTGCTGGGAGAGCGTTCAACAGAGAAAGTGGGAGAAGGGAAGGTATAGCAAGAAGAGATGCTCTTCTGAGGTTTTGCTAGAAAGGGGCTGAGCCTGGAGGGACAGGGAGTCAAGAGAAACTTTTCTAAATGGGAGACGTAGTAGCATGTTTGTAAGCTGGTGGAAGTGATCTATCCCCAGGAGGTCAAGGAAAAATGGTGATCCAAGAGTAAGAACAAAGAACTTGGGTAGGGGTGTATGGATTCCAATGGGTGGGTGGAGACATTACCGTAGCCAGGGTCAAGGAGCAGGCATGCACAGGAATAGGAGATATGGGAGAAGTCCAGCCACATGGATAAAGGAAATGTTCATATGTGAGGGCGGGGCTTGTGGCAGATGTTTTCTGAGTGCCTCTGGTTTCTCAGTGAGATACAAGATGCAGCCATCTGATGAGAGGGAGGATGAGGAGCCAGTATTGGGGGTTTGAAGAACCAGGAGCAGTTGTCTAGGAAAGTAGGAGAGCGAGTGAACGAGACAATGTGGTAGAAATCTGTGGGCAGTGTTAAGAGCCCACCTGAAGTTAGGGTCCAGAATTTAATGTGAGACCTGTCAACATAGTTATGCATTTTGTTCCAGCCACACCAACTGAGCAGGTGCAGGCATGAGTAGGCACATGGCCAGAGGTGACTGGAGATGTGGTTCAGCCCAACTGACTATGATAAAGTGGAAAAAGAACATGGGAGTTGAGGGTATAGATGCAAGTGGATGGTTATGGGTGAATCGTGAAATATCAGCTGTGTGGACAATGAGACAGGAGCCAAGGTCTTTGAGGAGGAAGGGGCAGTGATTGGGGGACAAGTAGATAACTTGAACAAGGAGAGGTGGCAGGCAGAGAGTCTGATGCATGAAATCCACTGGTATTTAATGGAGAAGGGAGGGAGGGTGGCCTGGAAGCAGGAATGACAAACAAGGACAGTATCTGCCTCACCTCTAGGCCCAGTGGCACAGAAGGTTATAAACTCTTCCCTGTGTGAACGGGTAGGGTAACTGACGGGAGCTCTGTACTGGAAGAGGAGTCAGAGAGAATCAAATGGACGTACGGAATGGCCAGCTTGCTGGGGAAGCCTGGATCAGCTGGAACATTCTGGGAAGATTCTGGGCTTTGGACTCAGTCAGTTTGGGTCTAAAACCCAGATCCATCAGTTACTATGGATAAATCTGGTTGAGTTACTTAGTATCTCTGACCTTCTGGTTTCTCATCTGAAGTAGGTAAATAATTTCTCCTGCCTAGAATTGTTACAGATGTTAAAGAACAATAGACACTCATTTGGTGACCAGTAACTAGTTTTTGTAATCCTTTGCTTGCTTCTCTGGGACCAAATTTCCTTATCTGTCAATGTATGATAATATGTATTTGGGTTGTGATATGAATTACATGAGGCAATATACTACAGATTTTCCAGTGCAGAGGATGCAGTCAATAATTTTTGAAGTTAGCCTTAACCTCTCTGAAATAAATCCTTGTTTGTAAAATAGGATGAACACACGTTCCCCTGGAATGTTCTCCAAAGAAATATTGTTTGCCTCAGTATAGTCTCACTTAACTTTGCTTTTTTAACCAGCAGGTAGGAAGGAGGAAAAAAAACTCACAAGGCAATTTTGAAATCTACTATGATAGTTGTGCTCAATCTAATTGCAATGAAATTGGAGTTGATTTAATTATCAGAATTTAGAAAGCGAAATTTTGCTCTATACATGTGTGTTACATGGAGATCCAAAAGAACTCCAAATTCCAGTAAGTGATTAGTTCATTATGTAGACTAATTGCTTTTACAGTTATAAATAAATTCAAAATATCGCAGATCTAAAGTACACACCTGTGCACTAATTGCTTTTCTGAGAGCTGTTTCCATGGCTGCAGAGCAGACATTCTGCCACCCACAGATAGGATGGTGCAGGTGGATCCCAAAGACGCACTTCAGAGAGGGCGCCTTTCTGCCAGGGCTTTGCCAACAATGAACTTCAGCACCACCAGTCTCTGGACAGCGCCGCCCGGAAGATTCTGCACCAACTCAGAATTCCAGAACATTAGTTAGGTCTGCAAAGGGTTTAAAAAACAAAAAAACAAAACAAAACAAAAACACAACTGGTGAGGACACTGGGCTCAGAGACTTTAAGTAGCATCCTCAATGCCCACAGTAGATAAAGCAACAATATGGAGCTGGTGCCCTGGTTCATTTGATTCCAAATCTTTAGCTCTCCGTACAATGGCAATTGGTGGAAACAATGCTTTCCTGGGAACATTTTTAAAAGAAACTAATGACCAAAACTCTGAATGCTTTAGTTAAATATGTGCATTTTAAAAAGCTTGCTTCTGCCTGAATTTGCATAATGGTCCTTTCCCACAGGCCAAAGTTACCTTTTACTCTGTTTAATAGACTCAATGTTGCATTATTAACAACCATATGCAAAATGATGACCTCAGGAGGCTCCTTTTCCCCCAAATACCTTCTTCCCTGATTACTCACCTGTGACCTCTGTGGCCGAGTCAGCTTCCTAATGGGGCTATAGCATTTCCTTGGTCCAGGTGTCTAAATGGAGCCTCGTTGCCAGATGAATCCCCAGGGCTGGGAGAAGAAAGCCTGAGTGAAGTGGAAATGACCTTCTTTTCCAAGCCTTGTGCACACAAGCCCTTTCATCAGAATTTAGCACAAGGAAGGCCATTTCTTTTCTTTTTTCTTTTGAAACAATTCCAGAATTACCAAAAAAGTTGCAAAAATAGTCCCCTTCTCTTGCAGACTCTATTCAAGTTTCTGCAATTGTCTGAGTGATGTCCTTCAATGGCAAAAGAATCCAATCCAGGACCATGCACGCCAGGCTCTTGTCACATCTCTTTAGTACATTTTTGGGGCAGTTCCTCAGTTTTTACTTGACGTTCATGACCTTGATGTTTTTTCGGATTACAAGCCGGTCACTTTACAGAATGTTGATTTGGGATTGTCTGATATTTCCTCATGATTGGATCTCAGTTGAGTCTCTTCGGCCAGGTATCACATATGTGATGTTTTGCGTCTCTCACTCCATGCCATCAAGTGCCATGTGAGGGGGATTGCTACCATTATTTCTCTCATCGCCATCCCAGTTAGCTATTGCTGTGTAACAAACCACCGGTGCTTAGCATCATAAAACAACCATTTAATAAACTTTCTGTATATTAGGAATTCAGAAAAGGCTCACTGGCAGTTCAGATCCACAGTCTTTTATGTGGTGGCGGCAGAGGTGGTGGCTGGGGATTTTTATTTCTCTTTGTAGTCTTAGGACCTCTCCATGCAGGCCAGTTTGGGCTTTCCCAGAACATGCCATTCCAAGGTTGTTGGACTCTTGACATGGTAGCTGACGTCCCCAGAGTGCATGTTCTAAGAAAACAAGGTGGAAATGCGTGACATTTTTATGACCTTGTCTCAGGTGTCACTTCCATCATACTCTGTTGGTCAAGGTAGTCACATAGACCCATCCATGTTCAAAGGGAGGGGATAGATCTCATCACTTAATGAGAGAAGATTCAAAGTCACGCAAAAAGAGCATGTGGCATGGGTGTATTGTTGGAGGCATCTTTGGAAAATATAATGTCACATTTTTTTTTTATTAAGACAGGGTCTTCCAGGTTTCTTTTCTGTAAGGTCACTGTTTGTTTGTTTTTGCAATTCTTAAGCATTCTTTGAGGAGATACTATTATACTATACGGGGTACAATTTCCCCATTCCACTTTCACCATTACTTTAGCATTGCATCGATGTGTCTTGCTTGAATTACTTATTACCATGTAAGCTGTTAAAAGGCAATTTTCTAATTTTATCACTCTACATTTATTATTTGGCAACTTCCTGTAAGAAAGTTCAGGCAACTTCCTGAAAGAAAGAAATTTCTCTGTTCCCTGTTAGTTAATTCATTAATTCATATCATTATAATAGATATGGCATATACTGATTATGCAGGCTCAGAAGTTTCAGTGCTGTTCAAAAGATTATAATATGTCACTATTACAATTGGCTTTTGATGTTGATATTGTTCCAGTGTTGGTCAGTGGGAGCCACTTCAAGCTGGTCTTTGTGATTTATTTTAGCAGCTTGATTGAAGTATAATTGAATGTTACAAAATACTGTAATTCACAAAATTCTGTGACTATTCACATACATATCTTTGCATAGACACATGCTTACATTACCTCTTGGGCAAATACGTAGGGATGGGATGATGGGATCATTTGGCCAGTATGAGTCCAACATTTTCAGAAATGGCCAAACTGTTTTCATTCCAGTTTCAATTCCAGTTTCTAGAGGTTCCCATTCCTCCACAGCATCCTCAGCACTTGGGAAAGTTAGTCTTCTTAGTTTTGGCCATTCTAGTATTTGTGTAGTCGTGTCTCATTGTGGTTTTTAATTTGCATTTCCCTGATGACAGTGATGCTGAGCATCCTTTCATGTGTTTAGTTGCCATGTGTTATGTTTTTTTTTCCATGAAGTATTTGTTGTTGACAGCTTTCGCATTTTTTACATTAGGTTCTTCATTTTCTTGCATTTTGAGAATTCTTTACATGTTGTGGATGCATGTCTTTTGTCTAATCTATGAATTGCAAATAGCAAATATTTTCTCTGACTCTGTGGCTTGCCTTTCATTCTCTCAAGAGTGATTTTCAAGGGCACTCGGGTGGCTCAGTTGGTTAAGCATCCAACTCTTGATTTTGGCTCAGCTCATGATCTCATGGTTTGTAAGTTTGAGCCCCATGTCAGGCTCTGCACTAATGGTGTGGAGCTTGCTTGTGCTTTTTCTCTTTCCCTCTCTCTCTCTGCCTCTCCTCCAAGCCCTCTCCTCTGTCTCTCTCAAAATAAATGAAATAAACATTTTAAAAAGAGTGATTTTCAAACAGCAGAAATTTTAATTTCACTTTTCTTATGTTTACTTATTTTGAGAGAGAGAGAGATTGAGAGAGAGCGAGAGAGAGCGAGCATGCGAGCAGAGGAGGGGCAGAGAGAGACAAAGAGAGAATCCCAAGCAGGTTCTGTATTGTGAGCACAGAGCCCTCTGTGGGGCTCAATCCCATGAACTGTGAGATCATGACCTGAGCTGAAATCAAGAGTTGGATGCTTATGGGGCGCCTGGGTGGCGCAGTCGGTTAAGCGTCCGACTTCAGCCAGGTCACGATCTCGCGGTCCGTGAGTTCGAGCCCCGCATCGGGCTCTGGGCTGATGGCTCAGAGCCTGGAGCCTGTTTCCGATTCTGTGTCTCCCTCTCTCTCTGCCCCTCCCCCGTTCATGCTCTGTCTCTCTCTGTCTCAAAAATAAATAAACGTTAAAAAAAAAATTTAAGAGTTGGATGCTTAACCAACTGAGCCACCCAGGAGCCCCCATTTTTTCTTTTTAAGATTTTGCTTTTGATGTTATAGCTAAGAAAATTTAGCCTAATTCAAAGTCACAAAGGATTTTTCCTTCAAGAAGTTTTATAGTTTTCAGTTGTACATTGAGTTGATGTTTGCATGTGGTGACAGGTATGGACTTAAGTATATTTCTTTTCACCTGCATATCCGTTTTTCTACACTTATGAAAAAGATGGTCCCTTCTTCACTGAATTGTCTTTATATATTTATAAAAAAATCAGTTGTCCACATGGGGATGGGTCCATTGGATTTATTTCTAGACTATTCCATTCCATTGATCTATTTGTCAAACTTGTTTTCAGTACCGTAGTGTCTTGGTTACTGTAGCTTTGTCGTAAGTCTTGAAATCAGGAATTTTTAGCTGTCCTACATTCTTCTTGTTTTTCAAATTTTTTTAGTTCTAGATCTTTTGAATTTCTGTAGAAATTTTAAATCAGTTTGTCAATTTCTAGCAAAAAAAGGTTGTTTCTTAAAAACAATGGCTATTGTGTTGAATATATAGTTCAATTTCGGAAAGACTGACATCTTAACAATGTCGAGTCAGTGAATGAGCATGATATATCTCTCTGTATCAGTCTTCTTTATTGGCAATGATTTATACTTTTCTACTTGTAGATATTTCAATTTGTTGTCATTTATTCCTAAGTATTTCATATTTTTATACTACTATAAATGTTATTTTTTAAAATTCCACAATGTGATTGTTACTAATATACAGATACACAATTGATTTTCTCATGTTGATCTTGTGTCTTGTAATCTTGCTAAACTTACTCATTAATACTAGTAGATATTTTGGGGGTAGATTTCATACAATTTTCTACATTAGACAATTATATCTGTGAAGGAAGACAGTTTACATCTTCTTTTCTAATCTGAGATGCTTTTATTTCTTTTGCTTGCCTTATTTCACTAGCTAGTATCTCTAGTAAAATGTTGAATGCAAGCAGTGAGAACAGAAATCCTTTTGTTAACCATATACTGGATGAGTACAGAATTCTGGATTGGCAGTTTTTTCTTTCAGTACTTTAAAGATGTTGTTTTGTGTCTTTTTGTCTCATTTTTGATGGGAAATGCTTGCCTGAATTTTTTGTGAAGAGAAATTTGCTATCATATTAATCTCTGCTCCTTTGTATGCTGCATGTCTTTGGTCTCTGGGTACATTTAAGAATTTTCTCCATTGTCCTTGTGCTTGAGGCTCACGGAGCTCCCTGGAAGTGTGGGTTTTTAATTTTCAGCAAATTTGAACTATTTTTTTTCAAATATATTTTTTTTTTAGTTCTCCCTCCCCCAACAGTCTTCTTCCTCAGGACCTTAAATAACACGTATGTTAGGCTGCTTGAAGCTGTCTCAGAACTCACTCATGCTGTGTTCATTTCTCAAATACTCTTTCTTGCCTCTGTGTTTTATTTTACATAGTTTCTACTGCTGTGTCTTCAAGTTTCCTAACCTTTCCTTTTGCCTCCAATTAGATCCAGTGTATTTTCATCCCACGCTTTGTGATTTCACCTCTAAATGTTCAATTTGGGACATTTTGTTTCCCATCTTTCATGAACATATGGAATTACCTTCTTGAACATATGGAATGTAGTCATAATAACTGCTTAATGTCCTTCTCTGCTAATTCTAATATCTGTGTCAGTTTTGGGTTAGTTTCAATTGATTATTTCCTCATCCTGGGTCATATTTTCCTATTCCTTTGCACACCTGGTAATTTTTGGTTGGATGCCAAGCATTATGAATTTTACCTTGTTTGATGCTGGATATTTTGTGTTCCTAGAAATATTCTTGAGCTTTTCTTTCTGGGATGCCGTTAACTTGCTTGAAACAGTTTGATCCTTTCCAGTCTTGCTTTTTTAAGGTCTGTCAGGTGGGAATTAGAACAATGTTCCATCCAGGGCTGATTATTCTCCACCACCGAGGCAAGACTTCTGAGTATCAACCCGACGTCTGGAGAATAATGAGATTTTTGTCTGGCAGCAGGTGTGGTGGTGGGGGCCAGGCACTGTTCCAAGTCATGTGTGTGTGTACTAGATGCTGTTATCTTTAATCCTCTCTCTCCCTGGCCTTGGACTGTTTTCTTATATTCATGTGATTAATTGAGGGGATCCTCTGCGGATCTCTGGAATGCCCTCTCCATGCAGCTCTCTCCTTTGCTTCTCTGTCAAACTGAACTCTGGCCACCTTGGTTTCTGCTGACTCCCTGCTCTGTCTCTTGCTCTCAGGGAGTCCTCAGGCTCTGCCTGTCTGCCTTCTAGAATCGTGGCCTGGAAACTCCCTCAAAGAGTAAACTGGGGAAGTCATGGGGCTCTTTATTGTTTCCTGTCTCTCAGGATCATTTTCTTTTGTTGCCTGATGTCTAGTGTCTTTCAAACCACTGTTTCATGCATTTTGACGATTGTAGGGATTGGTTTTTGAGGAGGGAGTATATAAATTCAGTCCCTCGTAGCACAAGTAGTTTCTGGGTCTTTCTGACCCGTCCCCATCCTTCTTTGAGCCCTTCCTTACATTATAGCCCATGAAGACATTTCATCTTGGACTTGGACTTTCCTTGTCCCTGCCCTGAAATCAGCCACTTCTCGTAGGAGTCACATTAGTGGAGAATGATGTTTAGACAATTCTGGGCATGAAGTGTGCTCATGGTTCCCGAGATGTCAGAGCTGCCATATCCTCTCCCTGGGAAAAAGCTTAGAGAGTGTGTATATTTATGCATTTACATTTGTTTTTATTTGCTTGTCTCTGTACACTGGAAACCTTGAGTCCACAATATGTCCATTACCTACCAGCACCAGCAGGCTCATCCAGAATCCTTCCTTTCTGAATCTGTATTCCCTTCTGGATGCCATGTGTATTTTAGAGCACCCTCTCAGACAAAATGGAAGATATCCAGTTACCCTCAGTGGTATCTGAATCTTTTGGTGATGGCCGGTGTGTAGGAAAGGGGGCACAAGCCAGCAGACCCAGGTCTGAGTTGAGCCAGGAAGGCCAGTGATTTGACCAAACTTCAGGCTTCTTCTGTGTAAAACAGAGACAGTAATACTTCCACCCTATCAAGGATTCCTCTGTGAGAACAGAGGGCTGCTATGGAGATTAGAGAAGCTAATGTCACTGCGATGGGGGACCAGCCTTAAGTGAGGGCTCATGGAGTCACCAGCTCGTCTGGGGCCAACTGAGAAAGGAAGGGGGGTTGCCATGGCTCCAAATAGTGCAGGGAGAGGAAGACCATGAAAAGACACTCTGTCCCTTCATTTACTTTTCTGTGGACACCCCCTCCCCGTGTGCTGTGGCCCTGAGGATATCTGGCACTCTTTGTCCGGTGCCTTTCCTTTCTAGGGGTTGGGTGTCTGCGTTGGCAGGTGACGGGTAGGTTGGTGGGTGGGGATACATGGGAAGCTTTCTTATACAGGCTGAAGGGAATCCTCCCCTCTGTGGGATGGCAAAACTGAGGCTGGCATTGGGAGTGTCACTGGGGGGGTGGAGAAAATAGAGTCCAAGAGGGCAGGGTTCTGTGCCTGCCTTGCCACGACCAGCCACATGACCTGCCCAGATAGTCACATGCTCCTGTGAGCCTCACTTTACTTATCTGTAAAACGCTGGCCATGGGGGAGTGTAGAGACTCAGCTTGGGGAAAAGGATGCTAGAGTGCTTGGGACACTAGTGCCCCATGTCTAGCAAAATGCCCAAAATACTTGGTGAATAAGTGAATGAGCGAGTGAACGAATTTTAAAGTCCAAGGCCCCAATCCTAGCCAGTCGTCTGATTGGTCATGGGGGTCCTGGCACCTTCTTTAGGGGATTCCTGGCGCAAGATCCCCGCCTCTCCCGCCTCCCTCCACCTCAGTTCTGTATCAGAGGGAGGCCTCCAGTCCAATGGGACGGTCTGCCCTTCTCCATCCTTGACTGCGGTGTTCCCTGCTGACATTCATCAAGAAGCACCATGTCAGATCCTCGTCTGAGCCCTTCTGCTCAGAACCACAACAGTCTTGGGGGATGGCCCTCATGTCATTCCCACTTGGATCACAGGGGAAGAGAGTCATACAGGCTATTTAGCTCACCTGGGATCAGCAGGCCACCTGGCTGGTGAGGGTCAGCTTGAGGTGGGTCTTTAAGGGTCCCTGTCTCCCTGGGCCCAGAGGACTTCCCTGCCTGGGGGAATGATGGGCACAGGTGAATGGGAGCAGAGGTGGGTATTAACTGGGCTGATAATCAGCATTCAAGCCCTTGGAGGGAAGCATTTTGGGGAGCTGGGGGGATGAGCAGAAACTCAGAGGCGATCATGAACCCTTTAGAAATGTAAAGGGCTGTAAATACTAACAACAGACCCGTTTTCATAATCTCCCATTTTCCATTGTGTTGCAAATTCTTGTACATTTTCTTGCTCTGGGAAAGATGAAGGCAGACTGTTTAATAACCATACTATTAGCAAGTTATCAAGTATTTGATTGCATTTTCCAGAAAGCACCTCAGTGGCTGGGGGATCATTTCACATCTGCCTTTCCCACTCACACTCAGCATTTCCAGCCTCACAGCCGGGACTCCTCAGAGTAAAATTGTCTGTGTATCGTGGTTGAGGGAAATTATTTTTTAAAGGGAGGAAAAGAGTATCCAATTTACAGATGTCTTGTGTAATGCACGAAGCAAGAATGACTCTTCCCGGCCCCGAGTGTGGACAGATTTAGCAGACGTCAACAGAAAGCTGGAATGGGTGTCAGATGGATGCAAGTTCATAAAAGTTCTTTAAAAACTCACGCAGTTAAATTTCTGTTGCACCGGATTCAGGGCACTGTGCCCTCCTCCCCGCTTCTTGCCGCTGTAGGGCTTCTCAACTCTTTCTGGAACAATCTGGGGTTGGGAGGGTCGGCGCTGGCCTGTCCGATCCCAGGTGCCGTGTCTCAGTGCTGTTTGGTGCAGGGTCTCTGTCTCATCCTGTTTTCCTGGCGTAGCGTGTGGAATTGTGTCTCGTAAAAATGCGTGTCCACCAGAACCCTCAGAATGTGCCCTTACTTGAAACTAGGGTCTTTGCAGATGTAATTAGCTAAGGATCTTGAGATAAGGAGATCATCCTGGATTAAGGTGGGCCCTAAATCCAATGGATGTGTCCTTATAAGATGAAGAGAGGACACAGAGACACACATAGGGAGCAGGCCATGTGACAACGGGGGCAGAGATTGGGGTGACGCTCCTGTAAGCCAAAGAAAGTCAAAGGCCAATGACCAGACCAGGGGCCGGGACACGGGTGTGGATGGATTGCCCCTCAGACTCCAGAAGGAGACAGCCCCACTGACCCCTGCATCTCTGGCTTCTGGCCTCAGGCCGTGAGAGAATAAATATATGTTGTTTAAGCCACCTGTTTGTGACACGTGGTTGGCAGCCCCAGGAAACTGCTACGGCTGGTGACCCCCACCCTACATTCCAAGCATGAGTCCAAAGTCCCTTCCTGGGCCCCTTTCCTGACACCATCATGCCCCAGCAGCCGTCACATGGCTGCATCTCATGACATCATGGAAACTTCACACGAAGGTAGGATCCGTCCCTTACGCTCTGGCCTGGGACCTTGCCAGCTGCTGGGGGCAGGGCCCTCTGAGCCAGGGCGTGTCCTCCGGGCCCCAGTGCCCCAGTCACTCATAGTGCATCAATGCATCTTTGGAGACCGACCTCGCCCGGGCTTCGAGAGCCAGCGTAGCGGGCTCTGGGAGGGCACGTTGCTTCCCTGCTCACACCTCCTGGGCCCCTGCAGAACAAATACATTCCCTGCCTGGGCCACAACGTGCTGGTCTTTGTGTGTCCCATCTACTAGCAAATGTGTGTCGAGCCTGTCCTCTGAGCCAGGACCTGGGGCAGCAGGGACTGTGGTCGGATGGGGTATGGACGAGCAGGTAGATGGCCAGACACACAGGTGGGGAGAGGTGGGGGGGAGGAGGCCACGGCCGGTGACTCTGGAGGGCCCAGAAGAAGTGGGTCCTCAGGCTTGGGGACTTCACCTGCCTGTCTGCTGCCAGGCTGGCCAGGGCAATCCTCTGAAATGTAAGCACAGGGACATCAGCTTCTAGGCCTCTCCAGTGTGTGCCCTGAATCTGCACAGGCTGTTGAAGAGCCATGCCCCCTAAAACTCTTCCCAAGCCCCTACTTGTGTAAGGTGTGCCTGGTGGGTCGGTGGCCTCCTCATGGTGTCCCATCCTGTCCTAATTCCCTGGGCCTGGTGAACACGTCACAGCGGAGATGTGTGGGGAGGTGGCCTGGATGGCCCAGCGGGCCCACGTCATCACAAGGTCCTTCGTAAGAGGGAGGCAAGAGGGTCACAGAGAGGACACGGGAGGACAGGAGCAGCGGTTTGGGGATGCTGGAAGCGAGCATGAGCCAGGGGACACAGGAGGCTTCTAGAAGCCGGCAAAGAGAAGAGTGGGACTCCCCCTAGAACGTCCAGAGGGAACGCGGCCCAGTGGCCATCTGGGCTTCTGAACCTCCAAACTATAAGGTTCCCCGTGTGTGTGGACACTCGGTTTGTGATAATCTGTCACAGCGGCAACAGGAAGTGCCTGCAGGCTCCCACACCTGAGGATGGAGTGGGACCACGGCCCACCCCCCCCTCCAGGTCCGATCTGCTGCTCAGCTCCTGATTAATCTCTACGGCAGGACCACAGAGCCGTCCCTTTGCCCCGCCCACTGTGATAGGACCCCGACATCCCCCGGCTCCTTCACCCACTCCCCCGGTCCAGTCTGCCTTTTGTACTTTCCTCAAAGACAGCAAAGCTGCTGCAAACCCATCAAAGGCGGGGGACCAAGTCTGAGCTCCCTTTCATGGCCGGCTTCCCCTGCACCCCTCCCCCACACGCTGGCCCCAGGGGATCCCGTTCCCCCATCACCAGGTTCTCTCCTCTGCCTGGAACACACTTGTCCCCGCTCTGTGGTGGGATGCCCCATGCACCCCCAATCTCACATTGAATGTCTCACCCTTGGGGAAACCTCCTTGGGGTGATATCTGAAGGGGTAAGAGCCCTAGTGAGGCCCCAAGAGCCCGAGGACCCTACACAGTAGGTCCTCATTTGTAACCACATGTGGTGCCGTGTCTGTGTGTCTGGGTGTCCCCGTCTCTCTTGGTGGACAGCCAGGTCATGAGGACAGGACTCTGCTCATTGGCTTGACCCTGACCCCAGGCCTCACCCCATGCTGGGTACAAGAGGACCATCACGGCGCCTGTCCCTGTGCCCCAGGCACAGGCCTCACCCCATGCTGGGTACAAGAGGACCATCATGGCGCCTGTCCTTGTGCCCCAGGCACAGGCCTCACCCCCCAAACTGGGCACCACCTCCCCACTCGTGTGCAGACACTCCAGGCTCAGAAACAGAAGGACCATCTTCCCCTGACTCCTTGTCTGTGTCCGGAACAGCCCAAGACCCTGAACGTCACCTTGGAAATACACTGTGCCCGATCCCTGAATCAGTGCCGTGTTCTCAGCTAGGGAATGTTTCTCTTAAATTGAATAGATCCTCTTTGCTTGTGGGAGCAAGGACGATGTGCTGTGCATTAATCATATTTTTTTTTTATTTTTACATTTATTTATTGATTTTGAGAGAGAGAGCGAGAGAAGGCACAGAGGAGGGGCAGAGAGAGAATCCCAAGCAAGCTCTGAGCTGCCAGCAAGAGCCTGATGTGGGGCTCGGATCGCAAACCGTAAGATCATGACCTGAGCCAAAACCAAGGGTCGGACGCTTAACCGACTGAACCACCCAGGAGCCCCTTTGAATTATATTTCTTATTTTTTCTATTTTGTGATGCACTGACCTCGTGGGGAGGCTGGCTGTCTGGGGAGAGACTGACCCTCTCCCGCTAGCTAATTCCTAGAGGGAGTCTACAACTTGCTTATGACACGTCCTTCATTGGCAAACCCGAGCGCACCTCCTTACTTGACTCCCACACCGAGCCAGTGTCCCCCGCACCCAACAGCGTGGGGCCACCCCTGTGCCCCAAGGCCTGCTGGGATTACTCAAGTTCACCGGCCTGAGCCTGCTCACCATGCCCCACCTGTGCCTTCCCCCGGAGACCCCAGTCAAGGTGGGGACCCCTTGCTCCTGTCTCCTGATGGACACTTCTCCCCGTGGTCCTGCAGCCACACCTGTCACTTCCAGGGGAGCCGTGAGCGATATCATAGTTTTCTTGCGAAGGCATCAGCCTCTTGTGCTGTGTGGTCACCTTCACAAACGAGGACCAGGCACAGATCGCATTGTTTCCACTATTCGTGACCCCCGTGGTCTGCAGGGAAGACGAAGCAGTGATGAGGGATTAGGGGGGTGAGTTTTTTGGGAAAGATTGGTCTGAGCGTGGGGAGGTCTGGCAGGGCCAGCAGGGTCCTGCACGGAGGACTTGGGGCCTCACACGTCCCTCGGCACGTGCTCCTTGGGTCCGCCTCCACCTGGCTGTGCCGCACGGTCCGGGGAGCCTGAGGACACCCCCCCCCCCCCCCGGTCATGACCTCACGATGTCCACATCGGGACAAGCAGAGAGCCCTTGTGTTCTGGAAAGAAGCCCGTGCCTGGGAGCCGCTAGCTGCTTCATTTTGCGAGTTCGTCTTCCTGCCTTGCGTATGAAATCAGTGTATCTCCTTATGATAATAAGTAATCAAAATTCAATGAATAAAATCGCGAACTCTCCTAATAAAATGCAATGTCTGCATCAGCAGAACCATCAGCCGGGCACAGTGGTATTTGTTCTTGAATCCCCCGGGGACGGGGAAGGAGAGCCAGCCGAGCTCCCGAGCGGGTGTTTCCGCCTGGCCCAGAGGTAGTCCGTCCTGACGGCCTGCTGGCCGCTTTCATTTTGATGGCTTCGGCTTTCACAGGGTAACCCCATAAAGAAGTCTCTTAAGATGCATCCTTGAGATTCTGGCCCTGTCGCCTCCAATAAAAGCCATAGAAGGGAAATTTCAGTAAGATAACTCAAGAACATTTAATTTTCTGCTCCTCTGGATTTGCTATCTTATTACAGCCATTCAGTTAGCTAATAAATGTCCAATCCTGTCCAATCTTCATAGTGAGCGGAGAGGCTGGGATTTAAATAATTGGCTCGAATGTCTAGGGGGTGGCTTTTAGCCGAGACTGCCAACAAACTGGTGGGTGCAGCATCCCGTCCTGGCCCGTCCGCCCCCGGCCCTGCCCTGTTTGCCTGGAATCGGGGAGGGGGCCGTGTGGGAGGGACGGCGGTGGCGGGAGCGGAGAAGACGGGGGCCCCCCGATTTCACCCTCAGATGGGAGGAGGCCTGGGCTGGGAGCTGAGGGGGTCTGCTGACACCGGCCAGACCAGAGAGGCTTTGTTTTGTCATTTTGACACAAAATCTATACCCTGCCGGGCTTGGAGGTGATGGGTCCGGATTGAGCTGTGGCTGGTCACCTGGCACCTGCTCAGCTCGAGGCAGCAGATGGGCTGACGTCTCACTGTGAGCAAAGCCTGTCCCCTTCCGGGGGCCTGAGTCCAGCACGCCTGCCCCCCATCAGCTGGCCGTTTGGGGTCATGGTGGGGTCTGGAATGACTGTTTCCTCTTGCTTCCAGCCGCCCCGCTCAGAGGCCGTTCTGGAGGGTCTTTGGTGAGGCCACCCAGGTCAGGTGTCGGCTGCAGCCGATGGGAGGCTCCCCAGGGGGGGAGCGGGCCCGCCCCTCCCCTGTCACCGGGAGTACCCTCCACAGGGCCCTGCTGGGCGCTGGGGGAGCGCATTTGCAGGGCTGTGCTCGCCGTTCCGTAGTGTCGCTGCAGGGACACAGCAGATGCACCGCGTGTGGGGAGCTCCGCGTCCCAGACCTCTCGCGGGGTGCTCACACTGGGCGTTTTAGCTCCAGATCTCGCCAGGTGCTTTCTGAGGCTGCCAGCCCCGGAGGAAGTTCCCTCCATAGCACCGCGAAGATGCCTGTGGTTTAAGCTGCGCTCAGAGAATGTGGGATCGGGCCCGGGCATGTCGCCAGTGTGGCCGATGCCAGCGGAGTGATGGGAACCGGGGAGCGGGAAAGGGAGGGCTTGGCCTCAGCAGCTCGTGGCCTGGTGACGTGGGACGCAGCAGCCCCACACGTGCGGTGACCACACGAGCGGCGACTGCCGTGGGCTGAGAAGCCCGGGCTCGGCGGGTCCCCTCTGCTGAGCCCGAGTGGCCCAGACTTTGCCCTGGCTGTGTGGTCAGGAGGACTGAGCCCAGCATGGAGGGCAGAGAGTGTGGTAACGGCAAGACGTGGATTTGAACCCGCACCCTCTGTGTCCACGTCCAGGGTGCACTGCACCGGGATGCAGTAACTCAGGACCCGGGACTCGGGAGTGAGGCTCAGGGGGCGCCTGGGTGGCTCAGTGGGTCACGGGTCTGACTTGATTTTGGCTCAGGTCACGATCTCATGGTTTTGTGACTTCGAGCCCAGTATCCGGCTCTGTGCTGACAGCATGGAGCCTGCGTGGGATTCTCCCTCCCTGTCTCCCTGCCCCTCCCCTGCTCACGCTGTCTCTGTCTTTTTCAAAAACACACAAATAAACTTCAAGTGAGACTCCCTTAGAGCTGTCAGGGCACACGGTTCTGGGAAATGGCAGGAGTCGATCTCCTCCCCGTTTGTACAGCAGGAGTGTGGGCACTGCCCTCCCCCCGGACGTGAAGCAGGGGCTGACGTGAGCTGCCAGTGCCCCAGATCTGGGACCCGGGGGTAAGTGAAGCCAAGGCTGAGGCTCCTGAGCCCGACATCCCCGGGTCTCAGGTGTCACAGCAGCTGATGCAGGACACCGCCTCTGTGTGTCGAACGTCGGCAGGACCTGGCGGCCAGGGGCTCAGCCTCACGGGGATGCACACGGGAACCTGGCCGGTAGGACTGAACCAGCTCCTGTCGAGGGTGCCCGTTGTCTTCACCATGTGCTTGTCCCGCTCTGGAGGCGTGGCCGATAGATGGTGACGACAGGGCCACAGGGAAGGGGCAGGCCGGCCACCCCGTGGGCCACCGCTGACCTCAGTGGGCCGTTCCCAAGCTCTTCCAGGTCCTGAGTCTGAGGAGGAATTCAAAGGCAGCCTGTGGGGGCCGTCCTGGTGGGGCGGGCTCTTGGTGGCACAGGACCCCCCAGAGGCTCTGTCTTTGGGACATTTCACAGCATCCGTGTGCCAGGCATCGCCCCCAGGTGGGCACAAAGTGGGGCACCCGGGAGGGGCACGGGCGGGGTCTGATTCTGCAGATCCCGAGTCCAGTGTGCCAACCCCAGGCGTGCGCATGTGCCCCAGCAAGGTGCACGTGATCTTCTCCACGTGCAGATTACTCAAGTTCACCGGCCTGAGCCTGCTCACCATGCCCCACCTGTGCCTTCCCCCGGAGACCCCAGTCAAGGTGGGGACCCCTTGCTCCTGTCTCCTGATGGACACTTCTCCCCGTGGTCCTGCAGCCACACCTGTCACTTCCAGGGGAGCCGTGAGCGATATCATAGTTTTCTTGCGAAGTGGCCCTTGAGGTGGCACGGCCTTGGGTGTCAGGGTTCCTTTTGGAATCCTCAATGCACTCGGCCACCGGCTTCAAGCAGCGGTGGTTTCACAGCTCCCAGCCTGGGCCAGCTCCGGTCTGGAGGCTCGAGGGAAGGGCTGGCCTCTGTGCTGGTTCAGGGGCTCCCTGAGGTGTAGGTGGGAAGCCCCGCCCCCTTGCTGGCTGCCCGTCCTGGGTGCTGGGTGGGGGGACGGGGAGCTCATGCCAGAGGCCACCTGCCCTTCTCGCTTCTCCTCAACCAGATATGGTGCACTGGGTCCTTTCCCCTTATCTCTTTGCTTTCCGCCCTCGTCCAGAGAAAGCTCTCTGCTCTTAAGGGCTCACCTGGTTAGACCAGGCCCACCCAGTGAGCTGTTGATCTCAAGGTCAGTGACGGCAGATAGCATAACAGAATCCCGGGAGTGACACTGTGTCATACTCACAGGCTCTGGGGATTAGAGGGCACCTCTTTGGGGCCACATGTTATAAAGTCTGCCTCCCACACCTTCAATCCACATGCCCACGGGCCTCGACGGGCCAGGCCCTGTGCTGTGTGCCGGGGGCGCCGGAGGAGGGAGACACTGACCTGCCCTCCTGTTGGTGCTCAAGGCTCACAGTCCAGGTGGGAGACAGGCAGAGAAGCAGAACCTTCTTAGAGCAAACGGGTTCTACACTTAAAGATGCTGAGATGAAGTCACAGAAGGAAATCCTTAACCTGGGCCTGAGGGCAGCTCTAGGACTGGGTCTTGAGGGAGGAATAGGAGTCCCCTGAGCTCAGTCAGGAGAGAGGGCACGCTTGTGCAGGGCACGCAGGAGCTCACGGTGAGTGCAGGAGGACCCCAGCTGGGCGCTGGGGCACGGGGTGGGGGCAGGGCTGGGGAAGGGCCCAGAGGCCGGAACGTGCCGCTGGGGCCAGGCCAAGGGAGGGCAGGGGAACCGTGAGGGTTCCAACCATCCTCCACTTAACAAACACCTGAGCAAAGGTGCGTCAGGGATCAGTGATCCAAAGACCCCAGTCCTTCTTCCAGAACCTCTCTGCAGACAGGGGTTCTGGCTCCCCAGCTTTTGGTAGAACCGTGACTGTGGCCATGAACTGGGCTGAATGGTGCCCCCGAAGGTGTGCACAGCACAATCCCTAGAACTTATGGACGGCAGCTTATGTAGCACAGGTCAGGGAGTTCGGGGTCTGCAGACGGGGGATGGTCTTGGCTCATCCGGGTGGTCCTGGGTCAGGACGGGGCCCTATCAGGCAGGGCAGAGGGTGACGGGTCTGAGCAGAGAAGGGGGCCGTGTGCCACAGGTGCAGTGGGAAACGTGGAGGCTGGTGCCCTTGACGGTGGGGCAAGGTAGTGAGCCAAGCACGGCCAGGAGCACTCTCCCCGAGCTGGGAAGGCCGGGAGACCGGGTGTCTCCTAGAAGCTTGGGAGGGGCCGGCTCTGCCCGCACGTCGACTTCAACCCAGAGAGGTGGGTGGTGGACTTCCGGCCACCAGAACCGGAAGAGACTCAGTCTGTGACAGTAAAGCCCCACAGCGGGTGGCACTATGTGTGCTGGCCACGGGAAACTCCCACAGCTCCACCGACCCAGGGCCAGCCCAGTCGTCCTTGTGGCTGGGAATCGATCTGCCCCCCAGCAGACGGATGGCGTGGAGGAGAGAATGTCCGGGTGGGAGGGACCTGCCCCAACAGGCTGCCGGAGGCTCCGGGGCCCCTGCCACCTGCCCGGGGTGGAGGGAGGAGCTGGCCCCCGGGAGCCTGGCGGGTTCGAGATGCTGAGGTAGGTGGTGCAGGAGCCAGAGGCCGGCGGGGAGCAGGGCAGGGCCGGGAGGGGGTGGGGGGGAGCACGTGGAGGCGGGTGGAGAGGGCCGGCTGTGTGGGTGTGTTCGCACACGTGCCCATGCGTGTACACACCTCTGGTTCGGACGCCTGTGTGTTTGTTCAGGAGTGTGTCCGCCCACCCACCCATCAGCCGTTGTGGGCCGGGCCCTGGGCTGCTGGGGGCCCCGCCCCGGGAGAAGGCGGACCCGTGTGGAGCCCCTGGAGAGCCACCAGTGTGGTGGCCTGGGGGGTGGAGAGGTTGTGTCTGCACCCCGATGCACACATGTCCCCCCCCCGTGCCCGGAGGGGCTGGGCTGGGCCGGGTGGGGGGCGCTCCCTCTCCAGCGGCTCTGGCTGGGGTCTGAAGCGCCTCCCGCCAGGTCCGCCAGTCCCTCCGTGTGGATCAGGAGGCCTTTCTCTCAGCTGCGGCCCCCGTGCTCACGTGGGGAAACCGAGGCCGAGGAAGGCGGCACAGGCCAGCCTGCCCGCCGGGTCCCCACAGGCTTTGCCCACCATTCCCGAGGACCAGGGCACGTGCCCAGGAATCCCCCTCTGGGGACTAGTTGCAAAAATGCGGCTACGTCTTTCTGATCAGATTTTCCAAAAACCAACCACGTAAACGGCCTGATGCATTAAACACACATCGACGTGTTTCCTCCGCCCCGTGAGGGATGCTTAATGCCCAGCTGTAACTCGTGCTATCTGTTTGGGCCAGGAGAGAGATGGCTTTATTTCCCCTGTAACTCTCTGTGGCAAGATCCCATTGTTTACTTTGTGACACACACGGGCCGTCATTAATCACCTGGGGAGAGGGCTGGGGGTGGACGGCTGGCTTGCAAAAGGGGCGGGGAGCTCAGGAATGTCCCCACAGCCTCGTGGCTGTGTCGCGCTTATGGGCTGGGGGTCTGGGGGATTTCCTGCGCCTGTGGCCTTGCTGCCCAGGCCGTGGGCCTGTCCCAGGTCTCTGCACTCTGACAGAATTCCACAAAGTTCCAAGGGTCAGCCCAGAGCTGCGTCCCGAAGGCCACTGCCACTCTTGTCCCAGGAAAATAGATAACCATTAATTTTCAGTAGTCTAAAGTGTGGTGGAGGCATTACTGCTAATTGGCAATAAGAAATGCTAAATGAAGCAAAGTTTCATATTAATGAGCCGTTTATCAATACTAAATGGCCGGCTGGCTCCTTCCGTCACTTGATTGGCATTGGCTTTATTTATGTCACAGATGTTTTCCCGCTTATCGAGCGGGTCGGCAGTTCTCCCTGCTCTCTGACGCCCTCAGCGCCTCTCCTCTCCTGTTCTGTTTGAAACCTCTGGGGATCACAGCTGCCCTGATCGGGGCGTCCCCTGCTCCTCAGGCCCCATCCCAGGAGTCAGAGAACCTCAGAGATTCTCTCTGGATCCAGGAGCTCTGCCCCCACCTGCCTTTCCCCAGACCCCGCGCAGGATTCAGGGTGTCCGGAAAGGGCCCCTGTTCTCACACCGAGTTCCCAGAAGGCCCAGCGCAGGCTGTGCTGGTTCCCGGTGGGGGATGGCCCTAACTGCTGCGGTGACCCTGGGACTTATCAGGCGGCATATCAGGTTCCGGGGGCTTAAAGCAACAGACATGTAGCCTTCCGTAGTTCCGGAGCCAGAAGTCCCAAACCAAGGGGTCTGCAGGGCTATGCTCCCTCTGGGGGCTCAAGGGGAGGACCCCTCCTTTCCTCTTCCAGCCTCCGGTGGCCCCAGGCGCTCCTGGGTTTGTGGGTGCATCACCCCACCCCTGCATCCCTCATCATGTGGCCTCTGCTCTTCCCACGGTGTGTCTTCTCCTCTTCTGTCTCTTATAAGGACACTTATTGGATTTAGGGCTTACGCGCATAATCCAGGATGATCTCTTTTTAACATCCTTAACTTGAATACACCTGCAAAGACCATTTCCTTTTTTTTAAAAATTTTTTTAAACATGCATTTATTTTTGAGAGACAGAGAGGGACAGAGAATGAGCAGGGGAGGGGGAGAAAGAGGGAGACACAGAATCTGAAGCAGGCTCCAGGCTCTGAGCTGTTTGTTAGCACAGAGCCCGACGCGGGGCCCGAACTCACGGACTGTGAGACGTGACCAGAGCTGAAGTCGGACGCCCCACTGATTGAGCCACCCAGGCGCCCCAAGACCACTTTCCAAGTAAGGTCACACATGCAGGTTCTGGGGAACGGAGGCAGGCCTCAAAGGCAAGGGGTGCCCCGGGCCCCTTCATGTATCCGTCTGTTCCTGATGCACCCCTCCTCCATCCTGCCGGAGTCCGACTGTGAGGCCCGAGCGAGACAGTGGAGGTGATGTGTGTAGCATTAACCTTAAACATAAAGTTTCCAGCTATTTTGCCAGCAGAAGATGGGTTTTGTTTGGAATAGCAGAGAATTGCAACCCGGGATGGGCAAGCAAAACCGTGGGCAAGTCTGTAGAACAAGGCCGGGAGACTCTTTCACGCAAGAAAGCGGCCCTTGGGAACAACTGATGTAAGCAGAAAACCCATTGGAGTAAACTGGGAGCTGGAAGCGTAGTGGCTTCTCATTGGCTGAGCTGTGACAGTCTCTCATTGATTGGCTGGGCTGTTGCAGGGGGAGAAAGAAACCTTCCTTGCTCTTGCTGGTGCTGGGCCTGAGGCCTCCCGCTGCCTGTTTCCTGACTCCAATCTCCACGAGGTTTCTTTTTATTAATTTGCATGGTGCCGTGCGCCTCACCCAGAGCCTGGTGTACATGCAGCAGGTGCTCCCTAGGTGCTAGGTGACTTCTTCTGGGACAGTGGTGGGGTATGGGTGGCAATCTTATTGCAGGACCAAGGAGCCGCGACCTGGGGCCCCCAGCATGATGGGCAGAGATGAACTGTCCTGCCTGGTCCTGCTCCAGGTCCTGGCCCGGAGCTATGAGCAAATAGAACAGTGTGCTTTGTGCTTTCTGGATTTAGGACTAGAGTCTGGGGTAGCTTATTCTTTAGCGGTGCCGCATCACAGGGTCAGGGCCAACCTGTGAGTAGGACCTGCCTGCCTTTGTCTGTGTCACCGCTGGTCAGTTGGCGTGGTCTCTCCTCCTGGGAGATGTAGTCCTGGCCGACATGGAGCAGCGCACAGCAAGGGCAGCGGTGGTGATGCTGGTTCGAGCGCACCCATATTGCCCCGGCCCCAGGCACCACGATGAGCGCCAGACACGCAGAGCTCGTGGGAGCTTTTGGACGGCCGAGCAGCAGCGGTCTGTGTATGGAGGGGACGAGGAGGGGAGCCCACCCGAGTTCACGGGCTGCCACGCAAAGGGCTCTGTTCCTCCTGTGCCAGAGCCCAAGCTCTGTACTCCATGTGACGCTCACTCCCTCGGCAGGATGGTCTGCCCTGGGGGTCAGGCGCCGCGTCCCTCACCCTGGCCCTGAGCTCCTCTCTACAGGTGCTGCCTTGGTGGGGGTAACAGATCAGAGGCAGGAAGTATGTGTGTGTGTGTGTGTGTGTGTGTGTATGTGTATATGTGCGTGGTATTCGTACGTGGGGGTGGGAGGCTGTGAACATATGTGTGGATGTGCATACGTGTAGTGTGTATACAGTGAAGGTTGCTTCGGGCAGTGGGAAGGCGAGCGGAGGGTGAGGGAGCTGGGCCTGGTCAGTGTGGGTGGAGGCCTGGAGGGTCCCAGCACCACAGCCCCAGGCTGCATGTGGGAGGCATCGGTGCAGGGACCCGGGAGCCCCCCAGGACCCCTGGCAGCAGCACCCTCTCAGGATGGTAGCACAGCATCATCCAAATAGGGAGACTGAGGCCCAGGAAGGGAGCGCCTGCCCGGGGCTATAGGGGACTTGAGGCTGGGGGCGGGGGGCGGGAGCGGGGCGGGGCTGGCCTCCAGGAAGTCAGTGTGTCACACGGCCCAGGGGCTGGCCTCTCTGAAACTCTCACACGCTGAGACTGAGTATTTTACAGGAAATCTGACTTGCAGCTCAAAGATCTGGTGCCTGGCCTGGTGGGGGCTGGGGGCTGGGCATGCTCGTGGCCTATCTGGTGCGGCCTTCTGGGCCGAAGCAGCCAGGAGGGTACAGAGGGTGTGCAGATCACCAGCCGAAGCAAACTGCCATCTTGCTGTGGACAGAACAGGTGCTGGGCAGAAAGAGGAGAAATCTGGAGGCCTTCCTGGAGGAGATGGCAGCGGAGCTGGACCTTGGAAGCCACCTCGAGACAGCGTGTGGGGCAGGTAGAGGGATCAGGAAGGCAAAGGCCCATGGGTGGGAGATGAGGGGCCCGGTTTGGAAAAGGGTTGGGGCCGCAGAGCAGTGAGAGGCTGGCCAGAGTCCGGCCCCTCCGCCCTGGGCGGGCTTGTGCCGAGCTGGCCGTCCCCCAAGAGGTGGCTGTGTCTCAGTGAACAGGACACGTGCATGGAAATCAAGGTCAGAGGGAGTGAACGTATTTGACCGATGGCCGCGTGTGTCCGCAGCAGAGCCCCGAGTACCTTCTGGGTATTTTCCATCTTCGATGTCGGCTGCGTTCTGTTATCTGGAGCTCCAAATGCACTGTCTTAATCGGGTGTTTTTTATGTCTTTGGGCTGTAATTAACGGCATTCTCCATTATCGTTCTGCATATTAAAGAAATATTTTCCCCAGACCGGCAGAGGCAGAGCTCAGTTTATGAAGAATTGGCCTCACAAAACACCTGGTGAGGTTTTTATGCTGTTTGGCAGAGAAAGGAAGGATGGGGGTTGCCACTCTGCCTTCTTTTTTCATGCAAAATACTAATAATCTCAGGATGCCTCCAGCCTGTGGGCAGCAGGGGTGGGGGGAGAGGGCAGGCGGACGCCCGCCTGCAGCCCACGGGGAGGGGCGCGTCTTGTGCGGGTTACAAGCAAAATGGAGCCGGTGGGAGAGAGAAGACACCACAGAAGGTTGGGGGGTGCCCGGGGGCCGGGAGATCCAAACCCCCCAGGACTTACTTCTGTCCCTGGGTCTCCTTGGTTTCTTTTCTTCCGCTCAGGTGCCTAGAAGTTCTCGCTCTCCTCCCCTCGGGACGGTGAAGGCCGGGCCCCCAAAGACGTCCACCCAGTCCCCAGGGCCTGTGACTATGTGACATCCCAGGACAAGAGGGACCTTGCCGGTGAGACTGAGTTAGGGATCCAAGATGG
This sequence comes from Prionailurus viverrinus, assembly GCF_022837055.1. Lineage (NCBI taxonomy): Eukaryota > Metazoa > Chordata > Mammalia > Carnivora > Felidae > Prionailurus > Prionailurus viverrinus. The sequence continues at coordinate 136,869,163 of NC_062567.1, forward strand.
GGACTTGTCCTGCGCTGTGGGCGGGCCCCAGGCCAGCACAGGTCCCGGTAAGAGGGGGGCAGAGGGTCAGACGGAGGGAACATGTGCCTTCTGGCCTTGAGGATGGAGTGAGGCCGGGATCCCCGACCTGCCGCCCCTCCAGGGCCCCGGGCACACGTGGCGGACGACTCACAGACCAGTGGGGAACTTGTGGAGATGAATTCCCAGCTGCGGCCTGGAGGTCCTGAGTCCACAACAGGCTTGGGTCGGGCGTCCCAGAGGGACGCCCATCCGCCCCCACCCCCCTGCCAGGTTCCCAGGACCTGGGAGGCCAGATGGCTGCCTTGAGGAGGGTCACGAGGCCAGCGGGGCCCCGGCATGGGGAGGCACGTGTCAGTGGAGGCCTGCCTTCTGGTCTCACCTGATCCTCGCACAGGTGGGGAGGGTGTCGGCAGTGTTTCTACTAGCTTGTTTTCCGGTTTCCATCAGGCAGGATGGAGGAAGGGAGTGTGTCACTTGCCCAGGTCCCAGGTGGCCTCCCGTCCCCGGCTGACCCGAGGGCTCCGTGGAGGGGACTGCACACCGGTGTTTCTGACTCTGTGGTTCCGAGGGTGGTCCCGCCTCCTGCCCCCACCCCTGCTTCCGCTCAGACTCAGTTTCCATACTGTCACAGAAGCCACGTGCACCTGCTGAAATCTGTGGATGTGATGCGCTAACCAGGGAGGCAGGGAAGGAACTGAAGAAGGAGGCAGCTAGAAGGGAAAGCGGATGTTTGGGAAGAGAGGAAAACAGAAGTAATCAGGGCGTGGTGAGTCACACTCTTAGTAAAACACTGCTGGCGAGGAACGATGGGGAGACCATGTACAGATGCACACCCACGTGCGGTGCACTGTGCAAGCCCCGGGGTGCTCATCTCGGCTCCAAGCAGGAGTGTTCTGGCCGAGTTCTTGACGTTTGAAACTGTTCTTTACGGGGCCTTCAGTCTGCCTTCAGACTGGGAACGGAGCCCCGGTCCCCCAGTCCCAGGCTGTCCCTTCCCGTGCCTCGGCTGTGTCCCAGCAGTCAGCACCTGGGATGGCACACCGGGGCCACTGTGCCCAGCCCAGCCAGCTTCGGCCCCAGGCCAGCCGCTACCCGAGACGACCCCCACCACGTGTCACCCCTCACACTTGCCCCCACCCTGCGACCTGACCCTCATCTCCCGGAGCCTCCCACCTGCAGCGTGGGGCCCGGGGTCCCGCTGGGGGCCCTGCCCCGGCTCTCGGGAAGGGCCAGAAGGAGACACACAGGAGTCTGCGGTCACCCCTGAGCCCCGAGGGGCTGGGGGCGTCAGCGGGCGCTGCCCTGGCAGTTCTGGTGCTTCCCCAGGTGGGAGGGGCCCTGGCTACTCTCTGTCTGCACCCCGCACCCCCAGATCCAGGCTCTGCCCTACCCTGCGCCCTGGAGGTCCTGGCAGGAGATGGGGCAGGAGCAGAACGAGGTGCAGTCCCCTCCGCCCTGCTCCGTCCTGTGGCTCCAGCACCCGCTCCTGCTCCCACTTACCCATTTACCTGGATGTGGCCGTGGCTCCTGCTGCTGTGGGGCTCGGGGCTCCAGTCCCCAGGGCGTCTCCTTGTCCCGCTCGTTTCCACAAATAACTCTCTCATTAATTTCCCCGGTTCAACCTCTGAGTGGAATTCTGGTTTCTGCTGGGAACCTGAGTTTTCCAAAGTGGCATCATGATTAATTTGATGTATTTAATTACTAAAAGGACGTCATCACTCTTCCACTTTGCTCACCGAGCCCTCCTTCCAGCAAAGCCTCTCTCACGGGAGAAAGCCTTTCCTGCCCACACGACCCGCGCAGGGTCAGTCCCCTCCCGGGACCCCTGTGCCCACGACGGAGGTCTGCCTGGGGGTGGCCGAAGGTCCCTGGCCCTGAGGCTCCTCAGCCGATCGGACCGGCTCCTCAGCCAATCCCTGGGCCGATCCAATGTCACCTTCCTTTGGCCATCCTGTCCTCCAGGGTCAACGTGCCCCATTGCTCGTGGCTCTGTTGGGATTGGAGACGTTGGTCCCAAATCCCCGGGACCCCGCGATCGCACTCTGCTGCAGACATAAAGGGACCGCCGCCTTGTAATGCATGAGCTGCTGTGCACCTGTGTGTGCTCAGCCGCGACCCCGCTGTGGGCCTGCGCAGAACAGGGGCTGTTCCACAGAGTGGGGTACACAGCTGGGGAGTTAAAGCCTGCTTCCAAGTCGGAATTAATCTCCCCCTATTCTGGGTTGGCCCAGGATATGGCTTATGGACCTGATCACAGTTTATTCCTCATGGATTATCAGCCGGGTGGTGGTGCTGGTGGTGGAGTGTGTGAGTATGTATGTGTGTGCACCAGCCTGTGTGTGTGTGTGTGTGTGTGTGTGTGTGAGTGTGTGTGCGTGGCTAAGCCCTCCTCCCCCTCCTTCCAGTCTCCAGGCCAAACATCAGCCCAAAGGCAGGGCTCTGTCTCTGGGCTGAGTGGATTTTCAGAGCAAACCTCTGTTCAGTATTCTGTTGGTCTGGGGACGGGGCAAGAGCCAGTGTTTTGCCTGAATATTACAAAAGAAAGACCATTTTGTGAGGTGCGTACAAGAGAGGGCGTCTCTTTTCCCCTATCAGCCCCTTTGAGCAGCGCCCCGTGGGTGCCGGGTTCCCCAGCGGCAACCGGCTGCGATGGCCCCTCTTCCCCAGAGCCCCTGCGGTGTGTGAACCGGTGAGGATCTCCTCCCCGCCCCCCCCGCACCCCCCTCCTGTGCTGCGCAGGCAGTCTGTCCCCTTGGCCAAGCACGCTCGCCTGACGTGCTTCTTGCGTTGACTGATGGTGACGCCTGGAGCCCACGTAGTCCATCCGTGGGTGAAGGGTGGCGAGGTCAACCCGGCCTCCCTCTGCCCACCCGGAGGCATTAATTCCAGCTTGGTCGGGGGGGGCTCTGGCGTCGGGGGCATGGCCGTGCCAACAGGGAGGGCTATTTTGAGTCACACACACCTCGCTCTGATGGCCCCCCAGCCCGAGGTCCGGGGTGAAAGGGTAGTCGTGAGTCGCTCCTTGAGAGGCCTGTGGCAGGCAAGGTCCCCGCCTGGTTCTGGCCCATTTTCCCTTTGGCATCATCAGTCATGTGCCTTCTTTCCAGGCAAACAGGGAGTCTTGCAGAAAGGATAATCAATTTCAATAATAAGTTAAATGGGTTTGCTTTTGTTCCCAGAAAGCCTCCCGCTGGGAGAGGGATTTTTTAAGAGACTCCTGGGTGGAGTTTTACTTCTGAACTTGGGTTTCCAACTGCTCCTGAGCTAATTGAGTATAGAGCATGAATAAACATGGGTGGGAAGCTGCTTCTCGCCCACTGGCCCGTGCCGGGAGAGGAACACTCCGGATCCTGCCGCGGGGTCCATGGAGACAAGCTCTGGCAAGTTCCCCGGTGGTCCCTGTTGTCAAGGACGCGGCACGGCATCGGCCACTCTTCGCCCCGAGTTCCAACGTCACTTCAGAGCCAGACTGCTCCGGCAATACGATGTGTGGCTTCTAAGACACGGGGGTGATGTTTGTCAGACCCACGGGACCTAGCCACCTAGATGGATGTCACACAGCCACACGCAGAATCGTGCTTCAGCCAGGGACTCACCCAGGGTGTGCAGCCATCCGGACTCTTCTGGCGTCTACGTCTGTGAGCACGAGTCCCGCTTTATCCCTTTGCCCTTTAAGGCTTAGAACAGAAGGGGGTACACGGCGTTCGATACGTGTTTGCAGGACGGATGAACGAAATGAGCAATCACGTCCAGATCATTTGGGTCTCTAGTTTGAGGACAGGTTTTTTTTGGAAAAACCAGTAGGACCTCGAGGGGAAGATCAGGCCGGGCACACCTATGCCATCATTGCATTAGCATACTTCGTGTACCATCGCCCACGCTCGCTAAATACCCACAGAAAGAACATCAGTCATGTGCTGCAGTCAAGGAGCTCCTTACATGGGATTTAAATTCTTTGTGGTGACAGAAGTCCTGAATCAGCCAGTTTTCTTTTGATAATTCCTCAAAGCATCCACAACCTCCTCTGCAGTGTGATGGCTCAGGGAGCTCACAGACCTCTCACCGGTGGGTGTCTCTTTGTTTGAGACCCAGACAAAGTCATCGGCTGGCGTTAGGGGCTGCTTTGTATTAAGACACTATCTCAAGGTGCTAAACGCACACATAGCTAATGAGTTGCTCATATTGTAAGGGCTGTGCATGAATGGGAGAAAAGGTGATTTTTATCTCCTGCGTCTTGCTCACTCGTTGAGCAGAAAAGGCAGGAAAAGAAATCACACCATCTGCGTTCTCTCACTTCTTTCTCTTTTGTGCCAAGAAAGTAGAGGTGAAGGGATATGAATGGAATTCATCGATGGCATGTCTCCACTATAAATGGGGAGTTGGGATTCAGATCCACTCATTGGTGTGGGGAGGAAGTTTCCTATTGGAGGCAAGGACCAAAATTCTGTCATTTAGGTAGAAAACCAGCTCATCAACCCATCCGCCCACCCATCCACCTGCCAGCCATCCAACGGAAAACCAAACAACCAAAACCAAAACCTATTAACTCAAAAGCAACCAACCAACCAGTTAACCAACCAGCCAACCAACTAACCAGTCAACCCATCTTGCCTGGATTGGCCACCCAGCAAGGGCATGGCTTATCACGCGGGGCCACGAAAAGGGGCTGCGGTTCTCAGTGGGAAAGTGCTGTGGATGATCTGTGCTAGTAAATGCCCTTTGTAGCAAAGGTTGGTGCTGACCCCCCTTTCCTTTTCTCCATGACAAGAGCCGAGGAAGAGGGGGATGCGGAGGAACGTTGACCCGTCGAGGATCCACGCGTCCTGGTGCCCACGTGGGCGTCCATGCTTGCGGTGCCCGGGGCACTGGGAGTTGGCCATGGTTTGGAATTAGGAGGCACGGGTCTGAGCCCCCGAGGAAGCCGCACGGCCGCTGCGTCTTTCCGTCTCAGCCTCCTCACCTGTAAAAGGGGACAGATGATGCATACGCTGAAGGACCCTATTTGTAGATTCAACCAAAGTTTCCTTTGAAAAGTTCTAGTAAATGGTCAGATGCCTGTGGACGGTCATCGCCGCATGAACCACATTCCTGGAGTGTGCTGCGTGTTAGGGAGATGGGGAAGGAGGGGACACTTCCCTAGGCAGGGGGGCAGACGCAAGTGCAAAGTGCTCAGGCTGCGTGGTAAATGGTGAGCGCCTTGCTCCCCTCCCCCACTGTCTGTAACGTGGCCCCCGCCTTCCTGGCTTCTCTCTGGGCTGCTGCAGTCTGCCACAGAGGAAGAGACCGCTTCTGCCTCGCCAGTCCCCAGTTGACCACGTCTGATGCCTTCCCATCCCATGAAGGGTGCATTTTGGCTTCCTTCCCTGAGCAGGCTCACTCTGAGCCACCTGCTCTCCGCCCCGGGTTCGAGCCTCGCCCTCACTGCCCCACTCCCGCCGTTTAACCACGAGCAGCCTCTCAGCGCTGTTGGCCATTCCCAGAGGTTGTGGATCCACACCCGCGTAAGCTGAGCCCCCTGCCCGCGTTTCGGTTCCCACCACCCATCTCCAGAGGACTTGCCGAGCTCCCACCTCCTTCTAGAAGGTTCTGCGTGGTCATAATCACCGTCCGTCAACGCTCCTGGCTGCTCCCATTCTTTCTCTGTGCCCTGGCTCCAGAACACCCTAAATCGTTCCAGAACGTGGGGATTCTTGCCGGCTCCCAAACCGACAGGCTGCAGCTCCTCAGGGACAGGGACCTCGTTCCGTCCAGCCTTGCAGGGAGTGTGGGAGGCCGGGCGGGCTGGAGCCACAGATGCCGGGGGCTTCCAGCCGAGGCAGGGGCGCCGCTGGGGTCTGTCTTCTCAACCGGCACGAGCCCTTGAGGGGCAGGGAAGTGCTGCTGTGTCTTTCTTGTCCTTGGGAAGCACGAGGCTTGCCCGGCAAGGCTCAGCCACCACCTGCTGCCTGGTGCGTCCATCTGAATGATCCAGCACATGAAGAATGGTCCTGCTGTTAACCGAGGCTGTCCCCAGGATATATGTTTTTTAAATTCAAATGCCCCAACTCTCTTGTCCCTCTTGGGAGGCTGGCGAGGAGCAGATAGGAAACTTCTCTGCGGTGGGAGGAGTTCCTCATCTTCTGCCACACCTGCCACTAGTGTGTGTTGGTGGGATTCTTGGGTTCACCCGGGAGACACAGTCCATCCCTGACCTTCTCCTGGCTGGCAGCCTGGCCCCTCCTCCTGAAAGATTCAGCTGCTCCCATGGCTTCTAGAACCCCGGCTTGCTCCGCTCCTCACCTTGACCGTTCAGGAGCGATATCCCCCAATGGGTGTCCGACAAGTCCCTATGTTATCCAGGGATCTTAGCCGCAGGCTGCCAAGAATCCGCTCAGGCCGCCTTAACGGGAGCGTGTTTAGAATAAGGGACATCTTGGAAGGACAGGGAATCAGGTTGGGGTGTCATTCTCCCAGGAGCCAAGCAGTGAGGAGAAGACCCCAGCCAGCCCGAGAGCCGCGTCAGGGAAATTTCCAGGGGTGGCAATATCCACCATGTGGCAATCACTGAGTGAGCACTGACCGGTGAAGCGGGGCCAGAGGCCACAGCCGAGCCTGGGCCTTCACCACTGGCCATTGTCCCTCTGTGCTGTTTAGGTCCCAAATCAGGCCGGCGTGGCCCCCGGGGTGGAGGTTGCATCTGGCAGGAGAACCCTAGCTCCCTGCCAGGGGCACGAGCAAAGGCCCAGGTCTCTGACCTGGGCCTGCCAGCGGGGTCACCACCTTGGCACTCCTGCCCGTGGTTTAACATGCTCGCCCTCTCTGTGGAAGGGAGGGACACGCTGTCACCCGTGGTGGCATCCACTTCCTGGAGACGGTGTCCTATCACGGTCCGCCTTGGTATCCGCAGCCCGTGAGCCAGGTGAGAAAGCTGCCCGGCACCTACATGCCGTCTGTGAGGCAGGAGGGGTAAAGGAGATGTGACTAGGGGACAGACCTGCCTGGGGCAAGGCCGGGATTGATGGGAAGTTCCTTCATCCGTCACCCATCCTGGATTTGTCCTTAGCCAGCACGCAGTCACATAGGTTCCTCCTCTTGTAGGGTGTGCCCGAACTTCAGTCCTGAGCTGTCCGAGCCCTTGATGGTCCTGGGGGCTGCTGTAGCCTCTGGCTTCTGTCCCTGTCCCCGGCGGTCCCAGAAGTGCCACAGAGGGTGTGTGGTTGCTGACCTACTCTCTGCCGTCACCACTGTGTAGTGACATGCTATGCTCCCTGGATGGCCAGGAAACATTTCTCCAGATGACACAACGGTGTCCGCACCTCCTCCTGTCCAGGGACATGAGGAGCCCAACCTGGCCAGTTGGCTCCCCAACCTTTATGTCAGTGGGACTGTTACTGGGGCTTCTTTGGGGACCAAAATGCCAGAATCGGGAGAACCCGGAGCTTCCCCGACCAGACACACGGGTTCATAAGTGCGCATGTAAGTGACAGAGTGAGAACTGTCACTGTCCCTTCCCCACCTTGGGTCCTGAGCCGGCACCTGCTGGGAGGAGGGACCCTAGGCTGCGTCACAAACTTAGAGGCTTGACAACATCTGTTCATGACGGCACCGTGTCCACGGGTCGGAAGGCTGAGCTTGGCTGAGTTGGGCTCTTCGCTCAGGGTCTCACAGGGCTGAAATCGAGGTGCTGCTTGGCCTGCCTTCCTTCAGAACTTGGGGTTCTCTATCAAACTCATGGGGCCGTTGGGAGAATCCAGTGTTTTGCGATGGCAGGACTGAGGCCCCTGGTTTTTGTTTTTGTTTTGTTTTTTTTGGGTTTTTTTTTTTTTTTTTTTTTTTTTTTTTTTTTTTTTTTTTTGCTGGCTGCTCTCAACTCTTAGCCTTGTCCGTTCCTTGCTCTGTGACCCGCCCAGGCCCTGTCACACCATGTCCTTCAGGAAGCACCCAGTGCTTTTTGAGGACTTCCCTGATTGAGTCAGGCCCACCCAGGATAATCTTCCTTTTGTTCAACTCAAAGTCAACTGATCAGGGGGCTCTAATCACATCCTCGAGTCTTTTCCACCGTATCCGTTGATGTACCCACAGAACCGCTATCCCATCATACAACTAAGTGCTGCCCACACTCAACAGGAGGGGAAGATACAGGCCGTCTACCCCAGGCACTGGAAACCCAGGGAAACCAGCCTCCGGATGCTGCCTACCGCAGTACCGTATTTCAGCCCGTGGCTCAGGGCAGAGAAGCATGTGGGCCTCTGGGTAGAGTCCCGGGCGAGTCCCTAGCAGGCCGTTTCACACTCCTGTGACCCAACGTGCTTTCGCCTGATGGTGTCTGTGACCAGCAAGTGTCATGAGAATCAGCTTCTTGTTTGCCTCTTTTGTCCCCTTCTGCCCAAAACAGCTCCTCGACAGAAGCAAAGTTGAGGCTGATTCTTTCACAGGAACAGAGTATTGGGGAACCACCCCCCCAAGCTGTGGGAAAAGAGAGGTGGGCAGACGAGGCAAATGCTTGTGTGGGCTAAGTGTCTACACTTCTGCGCCCTCCACGTTGGCAGGTGCGATATAATCCACCGGCTGCCAGTGGCTTGTGTTTGCAACCAGGTCAGGGTGTAGAGTTGGCCACTGCTGGTGGTCCCTGGGGCTCCCACAGAGTCAGCTCAGCAGTGTCGTCTTTGCCCCCAACATCACTGTGTCCACAAGCCCACTGAGGACGCACAGGGGTGGTTGGGGAACGAGACAGAGTTCACCCCTACAGACCACGCCCTTGGGAACCAAGTGCTTTTACCTTCTGGGAGTTCTAGCTGCATCCTTCCCCCTGAACGCTCTGTTTCCAACCTTCCCTCTTGTTCCTTGGGGTCCCTGGACACCCAGTCAACTCCACTGGGGATCCCCTGTCTCCACTGCCCACGATGCTCGCCGGGTGGGCTGGTAACGCCTGTGTTTTCTTCTGTGCAGGGCCGTCGGCAGGCCAGACGTGCGTGTTCCCTCAGTTGGCTGACCATACACTTGAACCCAGCAAATCCAAGCCCCCTCAGTGTCCTTACGGGATGTGCATCTCATGTATTCATTTGACGGGTACGTGTGGGTGCCTGCAACACATCACGGGCCCCACTGCTGACTGCTAAGCATAGAGAGGGGATGTCACAGGGCGCCTGGGCCGCTCAGTCTGTTAAGCACTCGACTTTGGCTCGGGTCACGATCCCATGGTTCGTGGGTTCGAGCCCCGCGTAGGGCTCTGTGCTGACGGCTCGGAGGCTGGAGCCTGCTTCATAATCTGTGTCTCCCTCTCTCTCTGCCCCTCCCCTGCTCACTCTCTCTCTCTCTCGAAAATAAATAAACATTTAAAACATTTAAAAAAAGACAGGGGATGTCACAGGTATGGTCCTAGCCCTGGTGGAGCTGGGGAAAGAGCCATTTAAACAAGTAATAAGGAACATCTCTGTCATCAATGACTATTGTGGCGGCTGAGGAAGCAAGGGCACTTGCCGTCCCTGGTGTCCCGTGAGCACTGGACAGGCAAGCTAGGCACCGGGTCCTTTCTCCTCTCCCTGCCCTGTCATCACTCTCCCACTTGGCTGGCCTGTCACCGCCCCTCCTCCAACCGTCCCCGCTGCTGTGGCCGTGGTTTTGACCAAAGCAGAGTTACCCTTTCCGTGCTTGTCTTTACCGGGAAGCCACAAGGGGGGCTTGGAAAATGCAGGTCCGATCGTGCCCTTGCTCGGCCAGAAACGCTCATTTCTCTGTGTGCCTGCCAGAAGCAGTCACAGCTCCGGGGCGTAGGCCTTAAAAGGGTGCTGCTGTCTGTCCTCCTCGCCACCCTGGTCGCATTCTGCGTCCCACACACCCCAGGCCACCTGGAGCCCCCGGCCCCCTCCCTGGGCCGCTTCCAGCCTGTGTTCTGGGAACACTGCCCTCGGCCTGGAACGCTTTCTGCCCCCATGTCAGGACCCAAAGAGCTTCCTTTTCGGTTTGCAGACCCTATTAGCCCTCACCCTCGGTCAAAGTCTCTTTTGAAAACCCCAAACAGAGATAATCATCCCTCTTTCTATTTCCTCCCGTGGCTCTGACGCCCTGTTGCCACCACACACATCACTTTGCACATAATCACCTGTTTACAGCGGAGTCGTGTCTCGTATCGAGTTTGGTTCTCCCGTCACCTGGGAGGTGAAAATTGCTTGTCATCAACATTACTTTTAAAATTCCCTTCAATTGCCCATAAAGAGCAGTGCCCACAGTTCTGTGTCAGTGCCCATAGGCTGGTCAGTGCTTTGCTACGATCCTTGAGGACTTGTTGTTTGTTTGAGGGAGTCTTTACTGGCCCCCCAAACGGGAATGTTTGTCCCCGTCAACGATCGTGGAAAACGTGGGATCCTGCAGTCTCTCCAGAGGGCTCGCTGGCAGGGTTTGGCCAGCCCAGGCTTGTCCGGGCCGTGGTCCGTGGTCCGTGGCCTACACATTCCGTGGCCTACACTCGCTGAGCACCTCAGCGGCTGAGGCCTCCGCCCTCTCTCCCTGGGCGCCCTTCTCCGGTGATTCAGTGAAATGAGCATCTGACGTAAACCCACATATGTGCTTCGTGTCTCCGCTAGATTGTAAGTTCCCCGAGAGCAGCGATGGCGGGTTACTCATTGTCCGTGGCCGCATAGCAAGCCGCCGGGGAAGCGGTGTCTACATCCAGGCCTATGTTCCCCTGGACGCCTGCATTAGGGAGGAGTTCTGGTCTTATTAATTAGTACCCTGAGACACAGCCACACTCCTGCCCACTGAGGGGCCGCGAGCTGTGAGTGATGGTGGCTCAGAAGGGGCAATATTTCTCTCCCGTTCTGTCCCCTCTTTCTTTATGGCCATGTTATGTTACTCTGTGCAGTTGTTACTAGCATTTATTACTCCAAAGTCTAACCTTTCGAAGGCTGAGCAGTGTTCACGGAAGGAACGATAAATTTTACCATAATAATCTCATTTAATTTCCTTATAAGCCAGCATCTCTTGACACAGGCTTATTCACATGCGCTGTAAATAGGCTTTCCGTATGTTTTCAGATCCGATTACTTGAGCTTTTTAGAAAATGACCCTGAACCCGGGGAGGAGCAGGAGGAGGAGGGCTTGCCGAATCGTGAATAACTGGGGTGTTGGCCCCAGAGGTGAGGACTGAGACACTCCATCCACCACCTCTGTCCGGCACCCGGTTTCTGCACAAACAGAAGGCTTCCTGTCTTTAGGTCTGTGAACTGGGACGTGTGGCGTGGAGATTCGCGTTAAACATTTTGAGATTCAAGGGACGGACTGTTGTAAATAGACACTAAGCAATTCAATCCTTACTCAGTCCAGAGGTTTATTTCTGATTATATGGACCTTCCAATCTGAAGAGCCAGTTGCTGGAAATTCTGCTCCATCAGGACCCTCCCCTCCCTCACCGTAGGTCTCTACCCTGGTTAATGTAGCCTTCGGTCCATGACACACTTGTAGATTCAGTGGACTTTTGTGCGGCATTTGTCTTTGGTGGGGACAGTGACAGCGTGCAGGGAGCTCTTCTGTCTTCTGCTACAGTGCTTGAGTCAAAGCTGCTCTGGGAGGCAGCCTACACGTTATTCGGCAGAGCCATCTAGGGATAACGTGTGCTCCCTGTTGTCTCAGAACGCTGGGCACCAGTTTAGAGCCTTCATGGGTTTCGTTTGGTGTAGAATGCTAGACTCAAGGGACCTTCAGGGCTTTTGAAGATGCTACACGCTGTCTTCCAGCCAAAGGCATTGTGGAGGAGAAATTATCAGTCCTCCTTCTCCTCCTCCTCCTCTTCTCCTTTCCCTCCTCCCCCTTTCCCCACTGGTAATCCCCATTGGTAATCTCTTCGGTTGCTTTAACGATGCTTTGTTTGCCTTTTTTGTTCCACATTGCCTGATGTTGGGTCCAGATGTATGTTTATTTTTAATTCTCCTGTTTATGAATCAACGGGCATTTTCAATTCCAGAACTCACGTAGCCAATATCCTCTGGCTCCTTCTCTTTAGGCTTGCCATCTGGATTTTTGCTAGATCTGTATCACGTCAGGATCACATTAGCGTATCCTCAGTTTCCTGTGGCCCCTCAGTCATATTTTTACACCTTTTGCCTCTCCATACTCATTCTAGGTGATTTCCTCATTTCTATCTTCCAGTTTGCAAATTCTCTTTTCAGCTGCTTCGATCTATCATTTGAGTGATTAATGAACTTTTCACTTCAAATGATCATATTTTTCCTTCTGAGAACTCCTCTGCGGCTGAAGCTTTCAAACCTGTTTGTTCTTTTTAGAATTTCATTCTTTCCATGTGATTCCTGGTCCTATGTCATCTCCTTGATTGCTTTAAGCATAATAATTCCATGGTTTCACAGGATCCCAGCTTTTTTTTAGGCCCTTGGGATGTTGTTCCGAATTATTCTCTGGGTTTCGTGAGAGGGTTATACATCCCTGCTGCGGTCATGTGATGTGCACTGCTCCCCTGTGAGAAGAGCTACTTCCCACCCTGCTGACATCAGCTCAGGGATCACTTTGGCCAAATGGATGTGAGCAACAGTGCCACATTTCAGCGGTAAGCTCAGAAACCACTGCAAAGTTTGACCATTTCATAGTTTCCTCTCTTCCAGGAGAACATGTCCCTACTAAATAGGGGCTATTCATTCTGAGTAGAGTTTAGAGTGGAGGAGGCAACGTATGGAAAAGAGCCAAAGCCAACCCATAGCTGCTGCACCTGAGAAGTAACGTGAGAGGCGAGTTATTCCTCTAGCTCATGGGACTTTGGGGCTGTTTCTTACACAGCATAACCTAGCATAAGCTGACTACAACAGGCACTAACTCAACCTTTGTGGCGTCTGCTCACGCTCACTTACGGTGAAGCAATTACTCATGTGGTGTGTAATTTTTTATTGTGAACTTATCTTCATTGTGAGTTGTTCTTGTTTGTAACTGTGGGAGTCCCATGGACGCTGGGTGGTAGGTGTGTCCCTACTGAACATGTTTTCTTGTTCTCCTTGCTTCTGCCCAGGGGCCCCAGGTTTTCATTGGTCTGGGTCCGTGTTTGTTTTCTGAGAACTTTTATTCCATATTGACCCTGTAAATTCAGACCTCACTCCTATATATGGCCAAGGCTTCCATGTTTAATCTTCATAAGATCTCTGTTTCCAACTGGAGTCGGATGCAGACATGGCGTCCCTCTTCCTCTCCATCTTGCGGGCAGCTTCTGTCCACTCTTCAGGGTGGATGGGCCCATCTGGGGCCCCACCCTACGCAGGGGTCTCGGGTTCTGTGTCCTGCTTCAGTTCAAGGCCATGTCCTTCGCTCCAGATGGGTGTGAACACCCTGGCCCCTAGCTGCTGGGCCTTACATCTGGTCAGGTTTTCACTGACCTGCCATGTACCGGCTTTGAGTCTCCACTCTACTTCAGGCACTGGGTCCTTTGCTTTCAGTCTTGACTATGTTTGTAAAACAAAATTAGAAGTTCATTTTGTGGTGGAGGAGCTGGGACGCTGCGTGGGTCAGCCCTTTCTGCTTACCTACTTGTTCACCTGCTCCCTGGGGCTCAAACCCCATGAGGGCTGGGGCCATTCACACCTGGCTGACTGTCATCCTTGGTGCCTAGGACAGTGCCTGGGACATGGAGGTGTTCAGTAGACTGTTATCAATAGATTGAATAAGTGAGAATTTAAAAGAAGGGGGTAGAGGGGGGCCAGCAGAGGGTGGCCAGTGGCTTCTGTCTGTTGTGACCCCGCTCCTCTGCCCTTTGCATCAGCCGGGCTGTGTCACAGAATGGTTTGTGCAGCATTTGGGAAGAAGGGGGTTTTCTTTTCTTCTTTCCAGGAATTGGTCTTCTTGTTCCCGTGGGAGCCAGAGCAAGCCTTAGCCCCTGTAGAGGAGTTCCCACTGTTGTGGACAAGGGGCACACAGATGGGGAATTACAACCCCATGTGGTAAGCGCTATGACAGAGGAGAGAATGGGTGAACGACAGGATGGGAAGGAGGTGCGCTCAGGAAGACCTCCTGGAGGAGGTGACACTTCGACCTGAGTCACGACAGTCAGGGGAGGGAAGGGCAGGGCATCCCTGCTGGGGACATGACACACGGCAAAGGTTGCGGGCGAGGGCATGGGGTGTGTCCTGGGGATTCGTCAGGCTGGGCAGAGTTTTCATATTTTCAGGCCATTCATGCCTCACCTTCCATGTGCAGATATTAATTTCCTTGGATTATTCTTTAAAAAATTTTTTTTAATGTTTTATTTTTGAGAGAAAGAGAGTGTGAGCAGGGTAGGGGCAGAGAGAGAGGGAGACACAGAATCTGAATCAGACTCCAGGCTCTGAGCTGTCAGCCCAGAGCCCGATGCGGGGCTCGAACCCATGAGCTGTGAGATCATGACCTGAGCCGAAGTCGGACGCTTAACCGACTGAGCCACCCAGGCACCCCTGATTTTCTTGGATTATTCTTATTCAATGTCTTTGAAAATACAGATTCTCTTTTCAGAAGTTGCACGTTCCCCCAACAGCCAGCGTGGAAACAAAGGGAGTAACTTATGGACGGAGTTCAAGAGGAGAAGATGGATGGTTTCCAGATGTCCCTAGAGCTTTCTGGGCCAGCTCTGACTCAGGCACCCCCCCAGACATCAGTAGTGGAGGCTTTCGGGCAAGTGGTCCTCGGCTCTGAGGGCGAAGCTGGCTCTGGGCAGGTACAGGCTCCATCTCAACTGGACGCCTTGGGGCTCTCTGGCCAAGAGCGGTGACATCACCTCCTGTCGGCAGGGGGAGGGGCTAAGAGACCTTCTCTTCTATGGGGCTGTTTTATTTTTTTTTTTTAATTTCTTTTTTCAACGTTTATTTATTTTTGGGACAGAGAGAGACAGAGCATGAACGGGGGAGGGGCAGAGAGAGAGGGAGACACAGAATCGGAAACAGGCTCCAGGCTCTGAGCCATCAGCCCAGAGCCTGACACGGGGCTCGAACTCACAGACTGTGAGATCGTGACCTGGCTGAAGTCAGACGCTTAACCGACCGCGCCACCCAGGTGCCCCTCTTTTTTTTTTTTTTTAATTTTTTTTTCAACGTTTATTTATTTTTGGGACAGAGAGAGAGACAGAGCATGATTTTAAAAAAAATTTTTTTTCAACGTTTATTTATTTTTGGGACAGAGAGAGACAGAGCATGATCTATGGGGCTGTTTTGAATGCTATGAAGCACATGAATGCCACCGGCTGAGTCTGAGGGTTATTATTATTATTATTGATACATTTTGAACCAGGTTTCTCTTTTTCTCATTCTTTTTTTTTTTTTAATTTTTCTTTAATTTTTTTTTTTTTTTGAGACAGAGAGAGAGCATGAGCAGGGGAGGGGCAGAGAGAGAGGGAGACACAAAATCCAAGGCAGGCTCCAGGCCCTGTGCTAACAGCTCAGAGAACTACAGGTCTCCAACCCATGAACTACGAGATCATGACCTGAGCCAAAGTCAGATGCTCAACCAACTGAGCCACCCAGGCACCCCTTTTTTCTCATTCTTAAATCAATTTATTTATTTATTTATTTGTTTATTTATTTATTTATTTTACTGAACCCAGCCTTCGAGGATCCAGGTAGTGGCCACTGGTCGGGTCTCCCCTCCAGGCGGCCCCAGGGCAGCGCCTTGAGAGATGGGGAGGCTGTGTTTCCAGAACCCGCTGAGCGCCTGCCCCCGGGGACACGGCCGGCCCGCCGTCCTGCGGGCTGGGAAGGCGGTCACGAGGACCGGGGAGTCATCGAGCGCACGCACAATGTATTAACTTTGACTTGTGAATTAAAACACCCAGTGGTACAATTAGGGAAGAGCAAAGGGAAATGAGAATCAGCCTTTCCTTTTTCCTGCCTGGAATCAGAACCCGACAAGTCTAAATAAAAGCTGAAAAAATTCAATTACTATGCAGATGGGTTTCAGGCGTCTCCCCTTCCTGTCATCTTGCTTCTAAATCCACGGTGAGAAGCCTCCGCTGCTTCTGCGGGAGGAGCTGACGGCCTGTGGGGGGAGGTGAGCCACCCCTCCTCTCGAGGGTGCCCCAACCTGCACCGGAGGGGCAGGGGCACAGGGAGACCCCCGCCCGCCCGGACCCATCTCTGGGACCCACCCCCCCCCCCCCCCCCCGCGTTCCATCTCTGCATCTCAGAGCCCGGCGGCCGGGACCCTCACCAGTGCCCGTCCGCCCTCCCCTCTGCAGTGCACTCTCACTGTGGGCAGCAGACTGCTGAGGCGTTGAAACAAAGAAAAAGGGAGAAGATCCTCTCTTCCAGGAAGCCCTCCAGGCCTCCCAGTGGCGGGTCCCACAAATCTGCCCCCCCCCCCCAGCTCCTCCCTTCACTTCGGTGTCTTTTCCCTGGCATGCCTTCTGCTTTCCTCCACCTGCCCTTCCTGAGACGGGCTGAGCAAAGGGTGGAAGGCCGGGGCCCCAGGACCCTGTCTGAACAGGGAAGGGGTGGATTTGTGATCAGATGTGGGCCTGACCTTCCACTGGCTCGGGCTTCTTATTTACGCTGTGACCAGAAGGTTTGACCTGCAGGGAGCCGGGCCTGGGGCCGCATCAGCAGTTACCAGGAACACGCACCTCCGCCCCCCACGCCCCGCCAGGAGCTCAGACCCTCCATGAGGCCAGCGGTGCTGCTGCCCTCGGGGCTGGGAGAGGACCCGGTGGCCGTCACCGTCCCCCCACGCAAGGACAGTCCTCTGCTGTGGCTGCGCTAGCTTGCGTGGCTCTGAGCTGTGGAGGCCCGAGTCTTGAGTCCTGGTGCAGCCGTACCCTCCCCCCTGCTTTGGTCCAGGTGCGGCCGGGCCACCCCCACAATCCTGCTCCGGCAGGTTCCCTCCAAACGCTGGCTTGCAGGCGTCCTGAGGGGCTTGTGCTCGTTGTGGGTCGTGCCGAGCGCACCCCGGCTCCCGCTTCTTGGACATATGTGGACACTGAAAGTGCAAAGAGGTTAAAAGTGGACCTAATGGCAAGATTAACCGGGGCTGGCCCTGCACGATCCTGGGGACGTGAATAATACGTGCTGGATGGACGGAAAAGGACGCGTCCCTGAAGGTGAATGACAGACGCCGTTCTGGGCGGAGATGGTCTCGGGGGGAGCACACGACATCTAAGGAGAAAACGTGAGGCTGGCGGAGCCGGGTGGGGGGCGGGAGTCTCCCTCGTCACATCCTCTCTGCTGCCGCGCCTCGCCGATCCCGTAAAAATTCGGGCTTATTTCGGAAAATCTGGGCACGTTCCCATCTTCCTCTTGCCTGTTACTACCATGCAGTTACCGCTCAGCCGGTCCCCCGTGCGTCCCTGGGAGTCATGTGTCTGCCCCCGAGTGCCAGGTCCTTGAGGATGAGCCTGGCAGTCGGTGGGGAGGGGGACCTGCAGGTCAGGGGGCAAGCTCACCCACGGTGACACTGGTGGGCGTGTGTGTTGTGAGCACGGCAGGGGGCTCTGGTCTGCAGGATACTGTGGCTCCTCCATCTTCCCAGGCTGGCTCTGGCCCCTGTGAGCTCTGCGGCCCTGGGCTCCTGGGTCTTCCCCAGGGACACACTGGGACGCGCCTCCCTGGACCTCGAGGGCGCATGAGATGATGCGTGTAAACGCGCAGTCCTGAGGGCGGCACCCAGGGGGCATCGGGCAGGCAGTGGCGCCTCGAGCTCTCGTACTCTTGCATTCCTGCCTGCATGTCTGGGTCCGCAGGTGCTCCCGCTGCTGTGCTCTGCCCCCTTGGGGCCTGCCCCCCGCAGTCAGAGAGCTGAGCCCGCATCCCTGGAACGTCTCCCGGCCACCTTCTCAAACCACAAGTTGTGCAATGTTCGCTGCACGCTTTCTTCTGCCCGAACCCTCTGCCGGGAGGGTGCTCCCGGCCTCTGTGGCTTCCAGGGAAGGTGGGGCTCAGTGGAGCGTGTGGCTTTCGGGTCGTGCACAGACCTTGAGCAGATCAGGTGCTCCAGCTGCATTTGATAAACCGAGTGGCTGGGTCGGACCAACGAACTGGGAGCTGCGAGGCTCACAGCTCCCGTGGTCCTGCAGCAAGCAGTGCGATGGCCCTGCCCCGCCCCGCAAGGGACCTGCCGGCCTTGGGGTTTCCATTAAAGCCGCCTGACGCTGGCCTGAGCAGGGGCAGGGTGGCCCGGGAGCCAGCCGGCACTGCCCGGCAGAGCTGGTGGCTCAGTGACCTGGAGTTTTCATGGTCGGGAGAGACCACGTTGGTAGCTTGAAATTGGCCACGGTGGTGGGGCCTCGGCGGGGGCACTGGGGGGGGGGCACTGGGGGGGTGCTGGCGCCACAGCTATTATGAGGACGAGAACACCACCCCGCCCCCAGCACGGAGAGCTGGTTGTGGGACCTTCACCGGCAGGGCTGGCCAGGACCGCGGCTGGTTTCCAGCAGGAAGGGCTTTCTTTGTGTTTCCTCCCAGAATTCTCCAGCGCCTCCTTCCTAATGGCCACCATAAATCAACGTGTCACTCTTCTGCACTTGGTGAGACGCCGGCCTCTCGCGGCCCTGTCCCCTGCCCACCTTGCTCTGCAGTGGCCTTTCCGGGGAACGTTGGGCGGGAGGCGGGCTTGATGTCCAGCAAATGGCCGGCCCTGGGCTCAGCCCCTCAGCAAGACCTTCTTCCCGGTGACGGGGCTGCTTAGGGCTTCCGGCAAAGCTCTCGGGCAGGTGTGATCTCCCCGCGCAGCACCATGTCGTTTCCAGGCAGGACGGTTGGCGTGGTGGTTGGCACGGGCTGCCTGTGCACCTGCTCGCCCAGCACAGGCCCTGCTGCAGCCAGCACGTGTGGGGCCTGCAAGCATGAGCTGGTCTCCCAGCCGGCAGAGTGAGCGTGGGGCCCCCGGAGCCGCCCTCGGAGCACCGGCCCCTCTCTATCCAACACCCGGGTCGCCCCTAACTCGTGTGGCGGTGGGGGAGCGGGGCTCCTCCAGGTGGAACCACGTGGGGTGTGGACTTGGTCTGCTTCACTCTCCATCACATCACCAGACGCGAATGTGTCCACTGGGCAGGTGTGTGTCGATCACATGGTCTGTGGTGCACTATGGTTAGTGTCACTCCATTGTGTGTGTGATCACTCCCGTGGTGTTTCTGTGTGTGATCACTCCCGTGGTGTGTGTGTGTGTGCATGCGTGTGTGTGTGTGATCACTCCCATGGTGTGTGTGTGCGTGTGTGTGTGTGATCACTCCTGTGGTGTGTGTGTGTGTGTGTGCGTGTGTGCGTGTGCGTACACTTCCGTGGTGTTTCTGTGTGTGATCACTCCCGTGGTGTGTGTGTGTGTGTGTGTGTGTGCGTGCGTGTGTGTGATCACTCCCGTGGTGTTTTTGTGTGTGATCACTCCCGTAGTGTGTGTGTGTGCGTGTGTGTATGTGTGATCACTCCCATGGGGTGTGTGTGTGTGCGTGATCACTCCCGTGGTGTGTGTGTGTGTGTGCGCGTGTGTGTGTGTGTGATCACTCCCGTGGTGTTTCTGTGTGTGATCACTCCCGTGGTGTGTGTGTGTGTGTGTGTGCGTGTGTGTGATCACTCCCGTGGGGTGTGTGTGTGTGTGTGTGTGCGTGTGATCACTCCTGTGGTGTTTCTGTGTGTGATCACTCCCGTGGGGTGTGTGTGTGTGTGTGTGATCACTCCTGTGGGATGTGTGTGTGTGTGCGCGTGTGTGTGTGTGTGATCACTCCCGTGGGATGTGTGTGTATGTGTGTGTGCGTGTGTGTGATCACTCCCGTGAGATGTGTGCATGTGTGTGTGTGCATGTGTGTGTGATCACTCCTGTGGTGTGTGTGTGTGTGTGTGTGTGTGTGTGCAGGTGCATGTGTGTGATCACTCCTGTGGGGTGTGTGTGTGCATGTGCACGTGTGTGATCACTCCCGGTTTTGTGTGTGATCACTTCCGTGGGATGTGTGTGTGTGTGTGTGTGTGTGATCACTCCCGTGGTGTTTCTGTGTGTGATCACTCCCATGGTGTGTGTGTGTGTGTGTGTGTGTGTGTGTGTGTGTGTAATCACTCCCGTGGTGTTTCTGTGTGTGATCACTCCCGTGGTGTTTGTGTGTGTGTGCGTGCATGTGTGTGTGATCACTCCTGTGGTGTTCGTGTGTGTGTGTGTGTGCGTGTGTGTGTGATCACTCCCATGGTGTTTTTGTGTGTGATCACTCCCGTGGTGTGTGTGTGTGCGTGCGTGTGTGTGTGATCACTCCCGTGGTGTTTGTGTGTGTGTGTGTGCGTGTGTGTGTGTGTGATCACTCCCGTGGTGTTTCTGTGTGTGATCACTCCCGTGGTGTGTGTGTGTGCGTGTGTGTGTGTATGATCACTCCCACGGTGTGTGTGTGTGTGTGTGTGTGTGCGCGCGCATGCGTGTGTGTGTGATCACTCCTGTGGTGTTTGTGTGTGCGCGTGTGTGTGTGATCACTCCCGTGGTGTTTCTGTGTGTGATCACTCCCGTGGTGTGTGTGTGCGCGCGTGTGTGTGTATGATCACTCCCACGGTGTGTGTGCGTGTGCATGTGCACGTGTGTGATCACTCCCGTGGTGTTTCTGTGTGTGATCACTCCTGTGGTGTGTGTGTGTGCGCGTGTGCGTGTGCGATCACTCCCCTGCTGGATGCCGTCGCCTGCAGTCTGACGGTTGCTGTGTTACAAAGACCATCCCCGCTCAGGTCACACCAGGGCTGGCACTTCTCCATCACGACTGGTTTATATTCTCACCCTGAGGTTTGGAAAAAATATTGAATCAATTGTTTTTAATTATGTCCGTCTTGTACGCTTTCCATTACAGGAGCACTCAATAATACTTTACAATCCAAATAGCCGTAGGAGCCTGCTCGATACCCCAGGATGGAATACTGGAGTTTTCTTTCTGTTTAACTCGTAAACTATTCTTAAAAGTGCCATATCTTCCTGATTCAGTTGTTGCTCTGCCTTTATGGCTGTGTTCACTGCCCTGCGTACGAAGCGAGGCGTAATGGTTGCTAACAGCAGTGTTTAGCT
The DNA here is from genome assembly GCF_022837055.1 of Prionailurus viverrinus. Classification (NCBI taxonomy): domain Eukaryota; kingdom Metazoa; phylum Chordata; class Mammalia; order Carnivora; family Felidae; genus Prionailurus; species Prionailurus viverrinus. The sequence goes on from NC_062567.1 coordinate 136,890,133, forward strand.
GTCCCTGCAGGCCCGCGTGCATGCAGACGGCTGGCCGTGGGAGCTGGAGAGGAAGCCCGGGCGGAGGGCAGGTGGTCGGGGTCCTCTCCCACCGGCCTCCCTGCTGTGGGTCTCCGGGCTCCTGGCGAGCGTCTCTGAGCTCAGGCGGCTGTTTCCTGAAGGGACAGAGTGGGGCTGGGAGAGGCGATGAGTGTGGCTGGGCCAGTGATCCAAGACAAGACACGGCCCAGTGGCCATAGAGCGACCCAGTGGAGACAAACCCCGACTCTTCCCAGAGGGTTGAGCACGGGCCGGCCACCCCCGTTGTCTGGGTTTGGTGCCACCACTTACACAACTGGCAACGTGGACTCGTTTCCTTTTATTATTTTTGGGAGAGCACAAGCAGGAGAGGGGAGAGAGAGGAGGACAGAGGATCCGAGGTGAGCTCTGTGCTGACAGGCCAACAACAGTGAGCCCGATGTGGGACTTGAACTCACGAACCACCTTGAGATCGTGACCTGAGCTGAGGCCCGATGCTCAGCCAGCTGAGCCACCCTGACGTGCATGCACGTCTTAGGGCTGTGGACAGACCACGTAAAAGCACCCATGTGTCCTTTCATGCACCACGTCGACCCTTGGGGGCCCTTACAAGGGACTCACTGTTGCTGTGTTACAGAATCTGGGGCCTGGAAAGACCGTCCATGTCTTCAATTTGTTAGAATTGCTCTGTTTCCCAAATTAACCAGGAGTTCTGGGCCTGTGAATGCAGGCACTGTGCACAGTTCTGGAATCGTGAATGCAGTTCAGGGTGCCTCTGCAGGGGTGAGGGTGCTGGAGGGGGTGCCCTGATGGGGGGGAGCGGCAAGGCCCAGGCCCTCCTGGTCCTACCCGGGAGAGCTCACGCTGTCCTGTGTTCCATGGGTGCGCCCCCCAGTCCTGCAGACACGGAGGGGCCACGTGCTCACCCCAGGCGTCAGGATCCGACCGCGCAGCCCCTGTGGCCCCAGCCAGAGGCACGGGTGCCAGGACGTCCCCAGGAGGGCCGATCTGGCCCGGGAAGCACACTCCGCCCAAGCCTTGGCAGCTGCTGGAGACCTGAAGCCCAGGCTCTCATTTCAGGGATGAAAAATACCTCCGCAGCTTATAAAAAGGCCCAGCAGACCCCTGCCGCGAGAGCCTGGCGTTCAAAGGGAAGAAAGATGCTCCCTGAGAGTGCCAGGCGCACAGACTAGTTTAAAAACCCACCGCTACAGATATATGCTTCTCAATAAGCACAGATACCGGGCACAGGGCAAAGAAAATAATCAATTTCAGCCAGCAGGAGAGCGGCTGCTCTTTATTTATTTATTTACTTCCTTATTTGTTTGCAAAGGAGGCCTTGCAATGAAATCTGAAATTCACCGCCTGCCGGCTCCCTCGCCGGCCGTGGAAACCGATGACGTGCTGGGTTCTTTCCCAGCGGTGCCCCGAGTGGGTGCGACCCCCCAGCTCCTTCCCCGGGCTCTGCAGGGCGTGGGTAGCCCCCGCCGGGTTCACGGAGCTGGGTGCCCGGAGGGAGTAGCAAGCTGGGGGTTCTGGATCGGTGGAAAGGGGGAAGGGGGTGAGGATTATGGAGGCAGTCAGTGCCCCAGCCGCACCCAGTCTCCCCGTGTGGCATCCTGAGGTCCCCAAGGTCCCCGGACGCTGCCAGCCTGGAGTGGTTGCACCTGCCATCACACGTCCCGACCTCTGCCCCTGGCTATTCTGGCTTCCCAGGCTCCCCGACACGCCTCTGCTTCCCTCAGTGTCTGGTTATCTTCCACCACCTCCTCCGTGAGACCTTCCCCTATGCCCTCCTGCTGCACCTTCACACTCCAGCCAGAATTAGCCTGTGTTGATATGTCCTCCCAGCATCCTCTGCGTCTCTCTTGTAGCCTTTATCTACCGACCCTTTGGATCAGGGACCCCGTCTCGTCCCAGCCGACGTTCCCCAGCCTCCCATCATTGAAAATGAAGTATTTGTTGACTTCATAGTGAACCTCCGCGGATCCCTCCAGGAGGGCCTTGCACCCTCACTCAGCACCAGCTCACAGTGAGGGGGATGAAGAGGCCGGGGCGCAGAGCCCCCCAGGCGCGTGCCCACTGCAAACCGCCACTGAGCGTTGGCGTGGCCCTGCCCACAGGGAGAGGCCTGAAGATGCCACTGTGTGCGCCCCGAGCGTGGGGACAGAGCGCGGGTGACTCAAGCCTTCCCGGCCGGGCTCTGCCCCACGGGCCCTGTTGGGTCATGAGGCTCCTTGCCTTCCTTGGCTCCAGGACTAGCGGGGGCCCCGGCATCCAGGCCCCATCCTGTGCGTTGAAGGGAGTGAAGGCAGGTGTGTTTGTGATGCGCTTCCTTCTGGGGATCTCATCTAGAGGCCGCTTGGGCCCTGGAGCCAGAATGCCTGGGTTCACATCCACCTGTGTGGCCTCAGGCGGGTGTCTTGACCCCTCTGGGCCCCGAGGGCACCTCAAGCAGTAGGGTGACGATGGCTCTCGCTCCCAGGGCCGCTGCGACCCCGGACTCCGACTGGCCCGCGCGCCTCCCACCCGGCGTGGTGGCTTCTCTGCGTCCGCACGGCCACCACGGAGCGCCTGACTTTCTGCACCCCGACCCGGCCTGCTCGCGGGCTGTCTCCTTTCCCCAGAACAGGCCCCCTCCGCCCCGCTCCCTTGCAGACCTCGAGTCCTCTTCCTCTCTGGCCCTCGAGTCCTGCCTCCCGCCGGCCAGGGCACAGTGCCGCGGCCCAGCCCTCCTCGCTGCCTCTCGTCCTGCATCCTGCCGGGGAGCCCCGGGCGCCCGCGTGGGTCAGACGGCACCCTCACGCCAGGGCCCTTGCCAGCGGCTGGGCCGTGAGAAGGCAGCGGTGCTTCTGTGTGCCTCCCGGCCGCTGTGCTACAAATCACCCCACGGCTCCGCGGCTTTACCACTGCAGAGACCGGCTCGCAGCCTCTCGCCTTCGGGAGGCCGGGAGCGGCTCAGCTGGCGGACTCTGGCCTGAGGCTCCCCACGAGCGGACGGCCGCGGCGGGCTGGGTGGCATCGCCACAGGCCTTGACTTGGCAGGAGGGTCTGCCTCCTGAAGGACCTTCCCCGGGGTGTTGGCTGGAGGCCTCAGAGTGTCACCGGCTGCCGTGCGGGCCTGTCCCCGGGGCTACGCCAGGGTCCTCAACACATGGCAGCTGGCTTCCCAGAGACAGAGACGTGGAGAGAGACGTCAGAGGAAGACAGAGATGGAGAGTTGAGATTTCACTTGTCTGGAGGGCAGCTCGAATCCCACCGCGGAGGCCTTCCCTGACCGCCTGCCTGGAGACCTCCACCTGCTCCTCTGACTTCTTCCCCGTGTGCTCCGTGGGCAGGCGGAGGGGAGTGCCCGCCGGGCATTCAGGAGCCATCGCCCTCAAATGGCATTTTTGAGACAGAGAGAGAGAGTGCGCTCACGAGCAAATGGGGAAGGGGCAGAGAGAGAGGGAGACACAGGATCCGAAGCAGGCTCCAGGCTCCAAACGGTCAGCACAGAGCCCGACGCCGGGCTCGGACCCACAACCCGAGAGATCATGACCTGAGCCAAACTCGGACGCTCAACCGACTGAGCCACCCAGGCGCCCGCCCCTCTCTCTCATCTGGACTTCGGGATCTTTTAGTCCTGGGAGGTGTACTCAGGACCCAAAAGAGACAAGGAGCCTCGTGACCCGTCTTGGCACACAGCAGGGGTCTCTGCAAATGTGAGCTCCCTTCCAGCTGGCCTACTGTCCAGGTGGGCCCGCGTCGGGGAGCAGTCACCTCTGGGCGAGGAGACTCATGGCCCAGAGGATGAGGGTTCACGGTTCCCCTCGCCTCGGTGCTGGCTTTGCCAGTGGGGAAAAAGAAATGGGAAGATAATTTGAATTTATAAATGCAATTCCAATGGGGTTATTGATGTGCAAAGAAAAGAATACATAAATGTGTGGCAAGGTATACACTCGATTAGCTCCTTGATTATTTATTTATCCCTAAGAAGTGCTTACCCGAGGATGACAAACATTTGTTTTACAGATGGAGCCCAGAGGACTGACCCTGCGGAGAGAAATCGGATTATTAGAGCCCCGACAATTGGGTTTACACAAACTTTACTTCCAGTTATTAAGAAAAGCAGTGAATTTATATTCACACTGCAGCACGGTGCTGTGGCTCAGCCCGCCAGGTCCCGGGATCCAGTCGGGGAACGCTGGGCAAGGGGGGGGGGAAGGGGCCGTGAGGGGGCGCCCATCGCTCACCCCAGTCTGGGTGGCATTCCATCGCTGCCCTTTCTGGAGGTCTGGTTCCTGCGGGGGGATGAGCCGGGAGGCGGGGATGGAACCCCTCCCAGCAGGGAACGGAGGCCCATGACCCTGCAGACTCCTGGCAACCAGCCAGTCTGAGGACCCGAGGACAGAGGTGCCCCCGACGCCTCGTGCCCCCTCCGTCCCCCCGGGGCCGCTGGCCGCCCTCTTCCCCAGGCGGGGACCTTAGCTGACATCACTGAGTCCTTGACCGCGGCCTCACAGCTGTTCCCTTCTCCCCCGATTCCCAGATCACTGTGCCTCAGGCTCAACTGACGCCCACCTTCTGGGCGGCCTCCCGCAGCCTCTGCTGACCCAGACACTCCGGGTTCCCACCCCGGCCGCGGAGCTCGCGAGCTGTGTCTTCTCCTGCGCATCCGTCTGTCCCCTCTAGTGGGCGCTGTTGTTCTCGCCGGTACGTTTCTGGGCACATGGAGGGGAGGCAGCTGCATAGCCACCCACCCCCGAGCCTGGCTCTGTCCCCCGGGGGCAGCCTGGGGATGCTGGCCGGCTGCGGCCCTGGGGCAGGTGGCAGTGACTGGAGGACCAGAGGATGGGTGCCCAGGGCCCCCAGGTGGGACGCCTGGGAGGCCTGCTCTGTGTCGCCTCCAGAGCCAATGGGCGGTGGGTTGAGATTCTAACCAACATCCACATGCACCAGAGTGGGGAGCTCAGGGTTTGGAAGGACGAGCTTCCACAAACACGTCTTGGGTGCTTTGACTTACTTCTGAGCTTCACGGCCGCAGTGCCATTAAAGGGGGAATGCTAGGTTGGATGACCCCGAGGAAGGCGTTCTGAGATTTCACCATTCCTCAGTCACTTCATTAGTCCCTGAGTGTTTGTCATCAGCCGGCGTCCTGAGAAAGGGAGGTTGCCAGTCTGCACAGGGGCCTGGGCTGGGCAGAAAGGGCTGGTCCTCTCCCACAGAGGCCCCCTTTCCCCCCTGCAGCCGGCCTGCCCTTGTTTCTGGAGGCCTCTCTGCCCCCCCCGCCTTCCCCTGCCTGAGCTCATCTCAGCTCTCTCCCACCTTGTAAAATTTGTCATTTGCTTTTAAATGTTGTTTATAGTGTTTTTGCAAAGATAAAATTTTTTATTTTTATGTAGTAAAGTAGTAAAATCTATCAATCTTCCCCTTCATGGTGCTTTCCTTGGATGTTGTGTGTGGGAGGGGCGTCTTGTCCTGAGGTCGGAGAAACCCACATCTCTGTTTCCTCCCAGCTCAGGGTGGTGTCTTCCCCCCTCCCCATATTCCACTTAAATATTTAAATGGCAAGTTGGCGGGGGGGGGGGGGGTGCCTGAGTGGCTCAGTCAGTTAAGCCTCCGACTCTTGGTTTCAGCTCCGGTCATGATCTCATGGTTTGTGGGTTCGAGCCCCGGAGCCTGCTTGGGATTCTCTCTCTCCCTTCCCCGCTGAAGCTCGTGCACACTCTCTCACTGGAAATTAAATAAATAAACATTTTTAAAAAACAAATGGCAGACAGGGTGAGGTAGGAGCCAAGCCAGCGGTCTCCCCGAGAGCTGGACAATGGCACAGCCCTTTACGGCTCTGTCTGCTGCGTGACGGCTGCTGGTTCCATGGCCCTTGTCCTCGTGTGTCCGAGCCTCTGTCTCCAGCTTCCTGCACCTTCCTGGTCCTCTCAGCCTTGTCTCAAAGGGCTGTGGTTGGCAGTGTCGCATAGAACGTTTCCCTTTTTCTCTCGAAAAGAAGGAACAGAGAATAAAGTGTGTGACCGGCACCCATGCACCTGCCGGCTGGAATGAACAGATGTTGACATTCTCCAAGTGTCCCTCAGAGGTCACCATTTCACAAGACAGACAGACCGTTCTGGACAAGCTGACACCCCCAGGGCTTCTTTTCCTTGCCCTACCCGCCTCTGTTTCTCGCTGGAATCTCTCACTGTCTTGAGGTTTGTGTTTATTTCACAATCGACACTTTGTATCTTTGTTACCGATTCATGCAGGCGTGGCGATCCTAATGCTGTTTTGAGGTTTCGAAATGTGCGCATGTATCATCATGTTTTATTTGCTTTTTAATTTTTTTTGCTGGTTATTCTGAGATCTCGGATTCATGGCACCTGCTTCATTGCCTCTCCTCACACAACTGCATCAGATGCATTGATCTATTTCCGTCTTGGTTGACATTTGGGGTGTTTAGGATGTTCCCACAGCCAAACTATGCTGCAGTGGACGTCAGTATGACACGGCCGGCGCAAAGACAGAGGTCCCTTGGCGCCACCTGGGGAGGGGGCGTTGTCGGCCCTGTGAAGATTCCGTCCCGCCCTCCCCCAGCATGGTGGTGACGGTTCATCTGCACAGGAAGTTACTGCTTCACCTCCTGGCCAAATCCTGGTGTTGGTGGAATCGGGGGTGCTATGTGCTGTTCAGTGTGGTTGGATTTTCATTTCCCTGGTCTGTAGAGCAGTGGCCCTCTCTATAATTTTACCGACCCCTGGGGCTTCTGCAAAGTGCCCCGTTGTGCTCTGCGTTCTTGCCATTGGGTGCTTTGCTCTCTTCTTGTTGATTTGTAGACAATCTTTACATATTGTGGACACCAATCGTTTGCTGGTCTCCATGAAAACATCTTTCCCTCAACTATTGCTTTATGTTTTTGCTACATATGTATTCATAAACCATCCGTGGCATGGTCTCCAAATCTCGAAGACTTGTTTTGAGGCTAATTCTGAGATGGATCTGCGCTTCTCTGGTTCATTCATTTTAACTGCCGTGGAGGGGCACCTGGGTGGCGCAGTCGGTTAAGCGTCTGACTTCAGCCAGGTAACGATCTCGAGGTCCGTGAGTTCGAGTCCCGCGTCGGGCTCTGGGCTGATGGCTCAGAGCCTGGAGCCTGTTTCCGATTCTGTGTCTCCCTCTCTCTCTGCCCCTCCCCCGTTCATGCTCTGTCTCTCTCTGTCCCAAAAATAAATAAAACGTTGAAAAAAAAAAATTTAACTGCCGTGGAGTCCCGTCTTGTACTGAGGCCGTGGTTTCGCACTCAGTTTCTTTCTGGGTGAACTTTTAACGTGGGTCCACTTTTCCCCATGTGACCGGTTGTCGTGTTCGCACTTATCTACGCGCGCGAGCCTCAGGTGCGGCCGCTGTCGTGTGTTTATCCAGAGGAGGAACTTCTGTGTCGTAAGACACAGATGTCGGTACCTTCGCTGTCGGTGACTCGGTCTGCAAAGTGGGTGCTGCACTGATGCTGTCCGCGACGGGCTTCTGCCTGTGTGCGCCCCTCCCCCCTCTCCGGACCAGCTGGTAGATTTGTCCGCATCGTCAGGCCGTCCCGGAACCGGCTCTTACTTCTGTCGACCGTTTCTGTGTCAACCTTGCTTTCTGGGTATGAGTCTGAGTTCGTTACCTTCCTTGTTTCCTTTCTTCTATGTCTTGGGTTTGCTTTGGCTTTTCCAGCGGAAACGTGTTCCACAGCGGAAACTTCAGGTGGTTCGTCCTCGAACCGCTTCTCTCCCGCAGCCCTTGAGGCGGTACGTACCCTCCACTCGTCCTCTGGAGCCCTGGGTCCTCCGGCTGACACAGGCACACTCAGCAGACCTTACTCCCTAACGCTGCTCTCCACCACAAGCTCACTGCTGCTGGCATTCCCTTCTTTCTTCTTGGGCTCAGTGGTCCTTTGCTCCCCCCTTAAGTGGAACACGACCTGATGGGTTCACTACTTCCCTGATTTGCTGCAGCCTTGAAGGCCACGCGTTTATTCCGTGGTCACCATTTGGGGCCTGAGCCCGGCCTGCAGTGCAAGTGGGCCCTGCTTGGAGCCCCTCCCTCCCCTCCTTCCCCCTTCTCAGTCCTTCACAAAAGCTCCTGTTAGGCATTTGCCTGCATGTCTCCACCAGGCAGACCTCCGGGAAGACAAGGGCCTCGGCTGTCTGCCCCGCCCCCACGCCCCCTGGCTCAGCTCCTGTCCTGAGGCCTCTCTCCCCCCTCTCTGCCCCTCCCCCCACCCCGCCAGGCCCTTGATGAATCTGGTGAGTGATCGCATCGAAGGGACCCTGCACCCACACACCAGACCGCTGTCTTGCAAATGATAGTAACGTTGATGGTAGTAATTCCTTACTTAAATAAAACCTTTGAAGTGTTTCAATTTTCTTTTGATCGTGGCAAAACAGGACATAAAATGGACCCTTGTTACCAATGTTAATGGATTCGTTAACTACGTTTTCAGTGTTGCACCACCGCGTCTCAACCCGGAGCTCTCCCACCTTCCCCACGGGAGCTCTGGGATGGCCCCCCCTCCCCGGCCGCCGGTGCCCCCCCATTCCACCCGCTGCCTCTATGCATCTGCCTGCTGCAGGGACTTCCTGGCAGTGTAACTGTGCCCCGTTTGTCCCTTTGGGTCGGCTCACTGCAGCCAACGTGGGGCTTCAAGGCTCATCCCTGTTAATCCATGTATCAGAATTCCCTTTGTTTCATGATCACATGACATCCCGCTGTGTGGACGCATCGCTTCCTGTGTGTGCTCTCATCCGCTCACGGGCGCTGGGACTGCCGCTGCCTCTGGGCATTTGCATGCACTTTGCTCAGTACCCGGCCGTGATAACCCAGCCCTGGTTTCAGGAAGGGCCCTTTGGGTTATCAGTGCTTCTGCTTCCCAGCTGAGGAGTTAGAGTCCCGGGGGTTCAGGGGGATTGGAGACAGTGGCGGAACACCCACTGGACCCCCCACAGAAAGTTCACTCTGTGGGCTCAGGGGCTGCTCATTCATCCAGCCTCCCAGGTTCTAGAACAGTCCTGATGTGGACTGGCTGAGTGACTGGCCTATGAGCCCCTTCTGACCCCTGTTCGAGAAGCTCCTACCGAACATGCCCTTCCCGTCTTTGTCGGAGGGGTTTGCGGCTTGCCCACACAGAGCCAGGAACATCGCTGAGGCTCGTGGACCCGCTCTGGGCATCAAGAGGCTCCAGGCCAGGCTGTCCGGCTGAATGCCCGATGAAGGGCTAGCTTGCCTTCTGCCCCCCTGCGGCATGACTATTAATGAGATCAGGACACCGTGCCTGGCAGCACCCTGGGGACAAGCGCCTGTGGAGATTTACAGATGTCTGTTTAGAGGCTCACGATGTCTCCCCCTCCCCGGGAGTAACTGTTTATTTAAATAAACTCAATAAACTCAGAAAAGGTGACAGACTCTGGTCAAACTTACAGCCGATTTTGCGCCCACCATCCTGCAGAGGCTAAAGAGACTTGGTGGTTTCTATGGTAACCAACAGGCGACGTGACGTTTATTAAATGCCATGAGGGGCAGAAACGGGGGCACAGCCAGGCAGCCGCGAGCCTGCAGGCAGCCTCGGTGGGAGCGACCAGCGATCTGTGCTCCGAGGCGCCTTTTGTCTGGCTTCCCCCCCCCCACCAGTCAGAACAAGGATGTTCCAGCCAGACGGCTCCCAGACAGGCGAGGCTGGTCCCCAGAGCTTGCTGGTTGGAGAAATCCTGCTGTGCGGGCCGAGAGAAGCAGGGGTTTCTCACTCTGCCGAAGGGTTCCCGCTTTCCCGGAGGCCAGAAATCTGGGAACGTGGAATCTGTGCCATCCAGTGTGGTGGCCAGGAAGCGTGTGCACCTGCTGTGCACGGGGAGTGTGGCCGGCCTGCCTGGGGATGCGTCATGAGTGCAAACATACTCTGGATTCTAAGCACTTGTTCTGGAAGAAACAATAAATGACTCAACAATTTTTCATATTGGTTCTGTGTAGAAATGATAATATTTTGCACCAGTTGGGTTTAATGAACTATAGTATTAAAATTAATTTCAGTTCTTTTTTTGGTTTTGTTGGATTTTTAACTTTTTAAAATGTGGCTGCTATGAAATGTAGAATCGCACGCGTGGCTCCCGCCGTGGCCTGTTGTGACCGTGTTCCTGAGCCTGGGCCTGGGCCAGCTCCGCTCAGCCACAAAGCCTCAGCAGGATCCTTCACCTGCCCGGGGCCTCAGTTTCCTCCTCTGCTCTGGGACAAGGGTGTTAGGCACGTGGAGCCCTCATGGCGGAGCTGAGCACGTGGCCTGTTGGGGGCAGAAGACCGTGTCCACGTGAAAGACGTGATGTGAAAACATGGCACACGGCTAAGAGCTCTTGTGATAAGTGACAACTGGTTCATTTTCTTTTTTTTTTTTTTAACTTTTTTTCTTTTTATATATTTTTAAATGTTTGTTTATTTTTGAGAGACAGAGAGAGACAGAACGTGAGAGGGGGAGGGGCAGAGAGGGAGGGAGACACAGAATCCGAAGCAGGCTCCAGGCTCCGAGCTGTCAGCACAGAGCCCGACACGGGGCTCGAACTCACAAACCGTGAGATCGTGACCTGAGGTGAAGTTGGACGCTCAACCTACTGGGCCCCCCAGGAGCCCCTCACCTCATTCGTTTTCTAAACAAAACAAAGAAACCCTCGTCCTTCTTGAGGGACGCAGGCCGACCTGGAGAACCCCAGCCCTCCTGACCCCATGGCATCTGCCTGGGTCCTGGTGCCCCTCCTCTGGGGGGGCTAGGAGTGGGGCGCCCGTCTCCACCTGCCGTGCCGCTCTCTCCCCTCACCCTGCCCTGTGCTGCCTCTTGGTGTCCTGCCCCCTTATCTGTCCAGCCCATTTCATCTCCCTTTGACCTGCAGCCACCCCTCCAGACTCCTTCCCCATTGAGGAAAGAGGCCCCACCAAGGCCCACGCCCTTCCGGACCTGTCCTCACCGCCTGGGCTAGTCCTGGGCGGGGCCTTGGCGAGCACAGAGTGCCGACTGCGTAGGCCCTGTGGGATGAGGTCAGAAGGCAGGGTCCCTGCAGCCCTCAGAACGGCCTTCTCCCCGCCCCGTCCGTCCGGGTGGCGGTCAGCACGCTGCCCTCCCCCCCACATCTCGGTGTCGCTCTGGGGAATCGCGCTCTCCCTGGTGGTTTCCTCTGGTGGACTCAGGGACACGCTCTCCCAAGATACGGCCTCCTGGCACGTTGAATATTTTAAGGTGAAGGAATTTGGGAAAAGGGCAGGAGCCGGAAGGTCACTCTGACCTCCCCCAAAGAAGTCATTAAGGCCTCCTGTGCGGTGACCTCCCACGCCCGGAGGAGCGTCCTCCTCAACGGACCCCAGGAGGACCCGGGACACGCACGCCTCACTACGCCGACCCCACACTCCTCGCCCTGCCGTATCCAGCTGCGCTCTCATCAGACCCAGCATCGGAAATGCAGGCCTGACCATTTCTTCAAGGCTTTATGTCCCCACGACGGCTCCCGCGCCCCGGAAAGCTCACCCCAAATAAATCTGGGTGCTTTTCTCCTGTTAATCTGTCCGTTCAATTTCTGGACTCAGCCCAGGGCTGAGAGGGTCCGGGAAAGCCATTTCCTCCCAACATCTTGCACCTGCCTCCACCTTGACTCATCCTGTTTCTCCCGGGAGGGGGGTTGACATAATAATAATAATAATAGTCATTACTGTGTAGTTAGCGTTCTATGGGCTTTTATCGTTGTCACCACCGTCCGGTTCCCACGTGAGGAGCCAGAGGCACAGAGGAACGGGGAGGCCGGGCGGTGAAGAGTGGGGTGGGGTCCCGCTGGATGGGGACACGTGGGCCCTCATTTCTGCCACCTGCTGGCTGTGACCCCCCAGCAGCAGCATAGGCCGGGGGGGGGGGGCGGGGCGGGGGTGGAGGTGGAAGCTGGGGCCTCTGGGGGGTGAGGCCATGGGGACCCCCGCGGAAAGGGGTCGTCAGGGACTCAGCCTCCCGGAGAGCTTCTCTGCCACCGGCTTTCTGGCCTGACCGGGGCCTGGTGACGCCCTGTCTTCAGCCTCTTCCTTCCGGCCGCTGGAGTTTCTTCCGCTAACAACACAGCACAACACGGCACAGGCAGCCAAACCCCACATCCCACAAGGCAGACCCCACGGACCGGCCGGGGCCTGCTCTGGGGCCGGCAGCCCCTGCCTCCCCGCTGGGGCCCCCGCAAGCCTCTCGGGAATCCTCCGTCCACTCCGCTGGGCCCTCCGTAAGCCCCGGCCATCCTCTCTGTGTTCGAAACTGAGTTCAATCTCTCACGGCCGTCGGTGTTGCACTTGTCTTGAATAGAGTCTGTTTGTTGGTTTGAACAGGTGGCTGGCGAGAAAGTTCTCTGCTCTAATGGGAAGGGGCTGGGGGACCCTGGGGGGAGGGGCCGAGGCAGGAGGCAGCCTTTGCAAGCAGACTGGGGGTCCTTGCTGTAGACACGGCCGTGTGCCTCGTCCCTGCTTAATGCTCAGAAGCGTCAGGAAGGAGCCGAGTCCGGGCGCCTTCCCCCGAGGACCTGAGGAGCCCCCGCCTCGCTTGGGGACAGCCCTGCTGTGAGCTCCCCAGCTCCCCTGTCTGTGCCCTGCCCGGGCCCCAGTTTCACCTCGTGTGAAGGGGCCCCAGGAGGACAGCAGCAGCTGGCCTACGTCCCTCCCGCACCCACAAGCCAGGAGGATACCACCAGCTGCTAAACCGTGAAATAACGGTAAAATCGATTCTGAGCTGGGGGTCCCCTCGGCGGAGCCTCCCCTGATATGGTGAACTGTGGGGCTGGGGGCTGTTGTCATTTACAGGTGGGAGGCGAGGCCCAGAGAGCTCAAGGTCACACAGCCACTGCGGGGGGAGGAGGAGGGGCGGCCCGGCCCGCAGCCCCCTGCACCGCCTCCCCAGCTGGCCTCCTTATCGGCCGCCCGACAGATGAGCGCCGGGGCTCCGGCCCCACTATCGCATCAGGCCGGCGTCTGACCCTGGAACCCAGCCACTTCTCCCTGTAGCGCCATCAGAACCCTTTTATTCCTTCTGAGCCGTGACCCAGAAAAACCCCATTTGTGGAGTACAAAGCCTGCTGCCTGCTTGGAATTCACGAGCAATGATCTCTCCCTTCGGATGCTTCCCGGCTTTGGGGGCAGAAGGGGGCGGAGGAGGCAGCGGGAACCAGGCCCAAACTGGCTGCCGGCTCCGGAGCTCAGGGCACCAGGCCCTCGGCACCTTGGGCTTTGACCACGGCTTGCTCTCCTGCTCTAAATAAACAAAAAGAGCATCTAGAAGAAGAACAATGCTGGGCGTGGCGGCCGCCCCACAGGAGGATGTGCCTTGTGACCGAGCCCTCTGGGGACAGCCTGGTGGCCGTGGGCTGCGGGGGGGGACGGGCAGGGATGAGACGACTGGGCCATCAGCAGAGGCCGGTTAGGTCCCCACCCTCACCGGGTAGAGACGGCCAGGGAAATGGGTACAAACCTTACGTCTGGGAGAGGGGCTTCCCGCAGAATTCCCCAACCTTCCCCAGAACGTTGTCAACAACCCCAGGCCAGCCTGTCATCCCTCAAACGCAGCCGCGTGTTGTTCCCAGGAGACTTGGAGCTCTTGATCGATGGCTTTTTCTGCGGCCCCAGCCTCCGCCCTGGGAAACAGGGCCACTTCTCCCTGTCCCTGTGGCCCCAGGCTGTAGCCACGTGGGGTGGGGTCCCGGGACTCCCCCAGCACAAAGCAGGTGTAACTGATTCTCTACTGACACTAAAGAAGAGAAATTCATCCCTTAACCGCGGCCTAACAGCAAAGCCCCAAGCCAGCCTGGGGGTCAAGGGAATGCTGTTGGGGAAGGAAGGCGACGTTGGTGACCGATCCTAGAGGTCTTTCGCACCTTCAGCTTGCACAAAGTGCCTTCTGTACAGCCCGTTCACAGAGAACACCCAGCAACGCTTGCCTCGCAAGGCACTGGAGGGTATCTGAGCGAACCCCCATCACTTTAGGATGGTGGAACTCAGTATGGCTCAGGGTGCGGGATCTGGGCTCCCTGCTCCGGACCCGGCATCTCTCTCCTCCCCACACGGCTTCCCGGAGAGTGGCTGAGCAACCAGAGTCCAAGGATCCCGAGTCACACAGACCCGGCCCTGAGTCCCGCTCACTTGCTGTGTGATTCTGGGTGAGTGGCATACCATCTCTGAACCTCAGCTTCCCTGTTGGCAACATGGAGACAATGATCCTTCCTTGCGAGACTATTAAGAAGATTAAAGATACGGTTTCGGGTTCTAGGTTCTGAATTTTCACAAGCATCGGGAGAAGGGCGGGTGGGATTCCGAGATGGAAATGGCCGTGGCAGGTCGGGGAGGTGGACGAGAGTTTGAAGAAGTACCAGCCTGGCAACGAGGGGTCCCATTTTCTTCTCTGATTTGCCAGGCGGGTCTCACATGAGGCGGCACAGAGCAGTGCTCACCAGCCATGGACAGATAAGCGCCTTGCTTATCAGGGAAGGGGGGCTCCGGGGGGGAAATCCACGGTTTTATTTTTCTCTTGTACCCGTGCGATCCCGCGAGAAGGCAGCACACAGGGGAAGACAGTTCCTCCCCACAAGCAGAGGAGGTCCCAAGAGCAGGAGGTGAGCTCTTACTGCCTTGTCCTCCCTGTCCCTCCTGTGTGTGGCCAGACACACAAATACAGGTGGGAAATGAATGTTGGCCCCGGGTTTCTGGCCTGGGGGTGGCAGAAGAGGGCCCCAGAGAACCGGAGTGTTGGGGTGGTCATGAAGAGAATGGAAATCGAGGCAGCTGCCCTATAAAGTGGTGTATAAACTCTGAGGTCACCTGCAGGCTGTGCACACGCGGTTCTGACCTTAAAGGGCACACGGTGGACTTGAGAATGAATTACAGGATCCCTTGCTGTCCAGGGGCTTGGAGTGGCCACCTGCTGGTCACACAGGCAGGGCAGATCTGAGTGGCCCTGTGAGGCTTCGAAAACTAAACTGACACTGGGGCCACGACCACCGAGGGAGCACTGCACTCCGCTCTGAATGTAATCAGCTTGGTTATCTGCCAAACAAAACATCAACATGATCCCTGGGATTTGAACAAGATGTAGAGCCTCCTGACACGATAGTCAAAGTGGCCAGGATGCTACCCCCAATCGACTGGTGTGCAGGAAACCAGAGAAGAGCCAGCTTGCAAGGGTCCCTCCCAATGCCAAGATGATGCAGATGTTGGCAGTATTAGGAGAATGCTTCAAAAGCCGTGCTTCAGGAAATAGAGGCAAACACTGTGGAAACAAATGGAACAGAAGGTCTTGATGGTGAAACAGAAGGCACAAAGAAGAACCAAGTGGAGGTTTATGAACTGGAGAATATACTACGTGAAATAAAATTTTCATGACGGTGTTGGGTAGCAGATTGGAGTCAACAGAAGAACCTTAATGAGCTAGAAGGTGGGCCTCTAGAAAGGATTCATCTTGCATATCAGAGAGAAAATTCATTGACTGAAAGGGAACCGAAGCTCAGAGACCCGTAATACAACATTGAAAGGTCTAATGTCCACATCATCAGAGGCCCGGAAAGAAAGAGCAGAATGCAGAAAAAATATTGGCTTAGAACTTCCCAAATTTGGGGAAAGACATAAGCTTGCAGATTCAAGAAACTCAAAGAAGGCAAACACAATGGAATCCTTGACCAGACAAATAATAATCAAACTGCTCAAAATTAAAGACCAGGAAAAAGAAGGAGGGAGCCAGAGAAAGGCACCATGTTGCCCAGACTCAGGCAGCTGCACATCTCTCGGGGAGTGAGGAAAGCCAGAAGGCACGGACGTCGCATTTTTAACATACTGAAAGGAGAGAACCGTGGACCCAGAATGTTATATTCAGCAAAATATATCTTTCAAGAGTAGAGGCGTAAAAGACAGATAAAAGAATCCTAGGAGACTCTGTTGCCGACAGACCGGCTTTCATAGACATGCTGAAGGAAGTTTTCTGGGAAAAAGCGGAAATTACACCAGAGGGAAATCTGGAACACTGGGGAAGAAGGAAGAACAAAGGATATGATGAATATCTGGGTGAAAAGACTCTTCTCCTCTTAAATTCTTTACAACGAGTAAGAGTACTGGCAGCAAATAAGATAGGACCGTCTGCTGGGATTTTCAGTGTGTGCGGATGCGACACTCTTGGCAACTATGGCATCGAGGGTGCAAGGAACGCGGGTGACGGTCAGATTTGTACCTTCTACTCCAAGTGGCAAATGTTAATTTTACACAGGCGACAATCACTAAGAGGAACCCACACACAAGATATTGGCAAAACCTCAGTAGATAAAATAAGTAGAATACTAAAAAAATAAAATAAAATAAAATAAAATAAAATAAAATAAAATAATGGAACCAGAAAATGGGAAATAAGGAAATGTAATGTCATCTAAACATGCCGATGAAAAGGCCAACGTTGGAAATCATAAACTCCCCATGTCCTACGTTGAATGCTCAGAACAGGCAAATGCACAGAGGCAGGAAGTAAGTGAACAGTGTGGCCTGGGGCCGGGGGGGGTGGGGACAGACCGCCAGTGAGCGTAGAGCTTCTTTTTGGGGTGTTGAAAATTCCCTAAAATTAGGTTGCTATGACGGCTACACGCTCTGTGAGTATACCGAGAACCAAATAACTGCGCACTTTAGGCGAGTGAATTTTGTGTGCTTGAAATACATTTCAACAATGCTGTAAAAACTGATGGACTGGAAAATAAAAATTAGTGTAATTAGTAAATTACAGATCTTCAAAGTTAGAGAGGATCAGAACCGATAACAAAAGACACAGCGACGGGCCGCTCCAAAACCACACTGAGTACGTCAGTGCAGGTGAGTTAAAGCTACGACACCGGGGGAGATGTGCACCCCCATCTACCCCTGGAGTGGGCATAGTATAACCAGGGCCACCCAGAATGGAAAGCACAGAAGATGATCAGGGATAAAGAAGGGTATTACACCGAAGCCGAGAATAAAAGGCCAATTTACCAAGAAGATAAGACAGTCCTAAAAAATAAAGCCTCAAAATAAATGAGGCCAGCACTGGTGGAAAGGACAGGAGAAATGGACCACGTGACCACTACCTTTGTGGACTCCAGCACCCCCTTGTCAGGGCGTGATGGAATACGGAGACGGAAGACAGGGGGAGGATCTGGAAGTCTGAAGAAGCCCATCGCCCTATGGGTCTTGGGGACGCTTATGTGATTCCCACCCAGATCGGGAGACCAGATGTCATTTTCAGGTGTGCTTGGAAAAGTCACCAAAACAGACTACATTCTGACCCCACTGCAAGCTGGAATCAGTTTGAAATGATCAAAACCATGCAACTTGTATTTTCTGAACCAAATGGGATAAAATAAAAAATAAAAAGTCTGGCAGCACTAAGCGCTGGGGAGGATGTGGAGGCCCTGGGACGCGTGCGCCAAGCCGGCGGGAATGCGACGTCGAGCTAGCGGCCGCTCTGGAAGACAGTTTGGCGGGGTCTTGTGAGTTAAACCGATGGCGATCTCTGAGCCGGAGCAAGAGAAGCGAACAGCACACACAGGAATGCTTGCAGTGGCTTTATTCACAACCATCAACAGGGGGAAACGACCCCGGGGCCCTTGGGCTGGTGGACAGGGAAGCAGTGTAGCGAGTCCATACGAAGAGATCCTTTCTGCCAATGGAACAGATCGATGGATGCGGACCGGGCATTCTGCGGGGGGAAGGGAGCCGGTCTCGCTGTCCGATCCCATTTACA
Organism: Prionailurus viverrinus; assembly: GCF_022837055.1. Lineage (NCBI taxonomy): Eukaryota > Metazoa > Chordata > Mammalia > Carnivora > Felidae > Prionailurus > Prionailurus viverrinus. The sequence goes on from NC_062567.1 coordinate 136,907,906, forward strand.
TATCTTCTGGAAAGGCCAGCCCAGAGTGACAAAGAATGGGTCCCTGGTGGCCCGGGCTTGGGGTTCCCTGGGAGCATTTTGGGGGTGATGAAGCCGTCTTCTGCCCTGATTATGCTGTGGTCACATGGATCTATACGTGTGTAAAACCTCATATAATTGTAAATAAAAAAGTCTATTTAACTGTATGCTAACTTTTAAAATAAAACGTGGTTAAATGGATAAAACCATAAGAGACTCTGAAATACAGAGAACAAACTGAGGGTTGCTGGAGGGGTGGTGGGTGGGGGATGGGCCAGATGGGTGATGGGCACTAAGGAGGGCACCTGTTGGGATGAGCACTGGGTTCTTCTCCTGAAACCAATGCTTCACCGTATGTTAACTTGGATTTAAGTAACATTAAAAAAAAAAAAAGGCCTGGCTCACAGGTGTATATAATACCTGTTCGTGTTCTTTTTATTAATTAAAAATTGTAGAAAAGGGGCACATGAGTGGCTCAGTTGGTCAAGCATCCGATTTTTGATTTCAGCTCAGCTCATCTCACGGTCCGTGGGTTCAAGACCCGCATCGGGATCTGCGCTGACAGCACGGAGCCTGCTTGCGATTCTCTCTTTCTCCCCTCCCCTCTCTCTGCCCCTCCCCCCATCTCTCTCTCTCTCTCAAAATAAGTAAATAAACTTTAAAACAAATTGCAGAAAAGATGCCACTGTAATGTTAGCAGAGCACTTCGGCTGTGCACAGTGTGGCCACCCTGCTGTCCAGGCAGTGCCCCGGCCCTGCCGTCACCCCAACAGCACCAGAAGGTTCCCTGTGGCTCCCCCGTATTTCCTGCGTCCCAGCTTCAAAGAGCACTTGCTAAGTTCAGCTGATAAAGGTCATAACCCCCCTCGTGGAGATTCCGGGGTGACGCGGTCCAAAGTGATCCGACCCCCACCCCCAGTTCTTTGTCTAGACTGCTCTTTTCGCTTCCTCTGTCCCTGTGACGTCTCCCCCCATCGTCCTCCACCCCAGACGTGGAGCCCCGAGGGGAGGGCAGGGTCCTGGTCCCAGTCACCTCTGCGTCCCCAGGGTCCAGCCAGACAAGGCGGACGGCGCTCGGCAAAGCCCAGTCCTGCCGGACCCTGCAGGTGCCCTCAGACCTCAAGGGCTCTGCTGCGGGGTGTGAGATGTTCCCCTGGCTGCGTGAGCCCCAGGGTCTCCGTGCCAGGCTGCTGGTGGTGCACCAGGCCCCGGGGTCCGCTCTGGGCTGGAGCTGCAGGGTCGCTGTGTGGCTGAGGGTGGGGCCACGTGTCCACGCCAGACCCGGGCTCTCGCAGCCCCTCCTCCAGCCCCTACTAATGAAGTGCCCTTGTGCATCCTGGTGACTCCTCACTAAGCAGGAGTTAGAGAACAAATCAGCGCGAAATAATATTTTGACTAAATTTCTGCTCTCCAGCCTGTGTAGTTGTATGAACTTGCCGAGTGGGCCTCGGGGAGCGCCACGGTGCATACTGATGCTGGTTCATGCCAATTAGGAGGCTGAGTGATGAAGTGGCCTTGTATCGTTTCACCAGTGCATGGGAACAGCAGGTGAATGCTATAGCTTATGATTTTCAATTATAAATCAAATAGACTGAGTTCTCGCTTCTCTTAATAAAGGCTGTAAAAGCGTTGGAGTGTGGACAGGCTTCTGCTCGGGAAAGAAAAAACAGGTTGAGTTTCTAAGTGATAACTCGTGCGGTGTTTTTGTTTCTGCTACCGTCTGGGGTGTTTAGTGTTTGGAGAAGAACAATGTAGAATGTGCGGAAGCTGGCGGCGGCGGAGGGTCCCGTGGGTTGCCCCGGATGCGCCCCGACGTCTTGCAGGGGGCAAGCTCACGTCGCTCCGAGGGCCCCGCTCCTCCCCGACGCCCGCTCTGCAGTCCTGCGGGAGCTGCCTCAGCAGAGGAGGTCAGGGCGTTTACACTGCATCTCGGGGGACCAGGAGACGATGTTCCAGAGTGGATGGGGCGCCGTGGCAACAAGTACAAGGCCGGTTCTGTCCACGCAACAAAATAAGACAGTTTCCTGTGAGAGTCTTGACTCTGCCCCGCCAAACTCATGAACCCAGGGCAGTCGATTTAACCCTTCTGCTCTCGACTTGCTCTGCCTACCGACGACAACCCCGATCTAACCTGGGGGGAGGGGGGGCTTTAGTGAGGAGCCTGCACTCGGGCACCTGCTCCGTCTTGTTCCTTTGGGGGAGGAAGAGAACAGACAGCAGGGGTCGGGTGGGGTAGGCAGAGTCCGGGGAGCCAGCGCGTGGGTCTGGAGACACACAGAGGAAGCAAAAGTGGGAGGGACAGAAGTCGCGTTTCCTCCCTCGAAGAAACAGCTCACTTACCGGGTAGAAAGATTTTCTTGCACGGACCTCGGAATGAGCACAGCCCGTGGAATTCTGAAGTGGCAAGGGTAAAGAAAGCTATTGTGTCAACATCCAGGGAGAAGAGAGATATGTCAAAGTGAACAAAGGTCCCGTTGGCCTCAGGTGTCTCCTCTGCCACATTTGGTGACCAGGAACGGTGGGGGGGGGGTGGGCGGCTGCTAGGGGCTCAGGAGGTGTGTCCGCGGGTTGCCTGCTAATCGCCCTGGGGGTTTCCAGACGCCACGGTCAGTCCCACTCTGCGTGTGGGAAATAGTGCCGAAGGAGGCGGAGTCGTGACCTCACCGGGGTGCAGGCGTCCCTGACGCCTGCTGCTTGTCCTCCGCATCCTTGACAGCTGGGTTGGCTGAAGAGGGAGCTGGAGCTCCGTGGAAAAAGGAGATGCCCCCTGGAAAGGGGCCAATCCTGTGCCCCTCCGCTAGGGAGGATCCTCACCTGGAGTCAGGAAACTCAGGAGAGGGTGATGCTCATGGAAGCCCGAAGTCTTTTTTTTTTTTTTTTTTAATGTTTATTTACAGGAGACAGAGTGTGAGCAGGGAAGGGGCAGAGAGAGAGGAAGACACGGAATCCAAAGCAGGCTCCAGGCTCTGAGCGGTCAGCACAGAGCCCGACGCGGGGCTCGAACCCACAAACCGCGAGATCGTGACCTGGGCTGAAAGCTGGATGCCTGACCGACTGAGCCCCCAGGTGCCCCCTAAGGCATGATGACCATTCTGGGTTGAATGATGGCCCCCAAATCCTACCCTCAGCACTTCTGAATGAGACCTCAGTTGGAAATAGGGTCTTTGCAGATGTGATCATTTAAGATGAGGCCACCCTGGAGGAGGGTGAGCCCTAATCCAACATGACAGCTGTCCTTATAAAGGGGGAAATTAGACACAGAGACACTCACAGAATGAAAACATGGAGATGGAATTAGAGACTGGGGAGGTGTGCCTATAAGCCAAGAACACCAAAGGTCTCCAGTAAACCCCAGAGTCTGCGAGGCAGGCCTGGAACAGATTCTCCCTCGCAGCCATCAGAAAGAACCAACCTTGTCAGCATCCTGATCTTGGATTTCTAGACTCTAGAACTGTGAGGAACATCAATTTCTGTTAATCGATTTGCCTTGTTTCTTACGGTGGCCACAGGACACTAACACGGGGACTATTCAAGCTGTGACTCACTGACTGTCCTGGGTGAGGAATGCCTCTATTTATTAGGATTATTGCAGTAGTGAAAGGGGACCATCACAATAGGAGAACACAATGGGCCTCAGAGCTGCAGTGTCTCAGAGGTCAGGCAGAGAGGATTTCCTTTTCTACGGAGGGGCCAGCAAGGCTGAAAGGAACTGGTGTTGGGGGTGGGGGAGCAGTGTGGTGGGACCGTTGACCAATGTTTCTCCTTGTGTCAGCAGATTCTGGGGAGGAGCCTTTAAGGAGGGGTCCTTTGCTGGCCCAGCCGGAGGGTGGGTGAAGGTCCAGGGGCCTGGGGGGAAGGAGAGGAGCTTAACTTACCTTTGGTCGAACTAGTTAGCAAGCACTTTGTTTTGAATGATCAACGGGAAAAAGCGGTTCTGGTCATTATTTATGAGGCATGGAAGAGGAATTTGGAAGAGGCATGGAAAATTAGGAATTTGGAAGTCTTGGCTTTTCCTAGCTAACCGGGAGATGCATCCATGAGTCTTAACGTAAGTCATACGGGCAGGTGATTCTTTGCAGTAGGGCATTTTTTGGAATATATATGGGTGGGGAAGCTTGTCTTAACCATCACTGTTTTTCAGGAGCGTAGGTTTCAGGCAAAGTTTAGCATTGTGGACAGTTCAGTTCTTGATAGTCATGATGACCGTGATGTTAATGGTGATGGTGGTTTTGACAGTTTAGCTCTTGGTGGGGGTGATGGTGATGATGATGGTGATATAACAATCTTCTAAGCTTTTTACACGCACTAAATGAATTATAAAGTAAACACTGGCATCCAACCTTGTAGAAGTGAGGCATGGAAAGATGGGTTAACTTTCCCAAGGTCCTGCTACTGGCTAGTTTGGCACAGGACCAGGTCCACACCCAGCAGTGCCCATGCTCTTGCTATGATGCTCTATTGCTTTTGAGAGGAGTCAAAGGAGAGTATCATTCAGGGTCACTCCAAGGTCAAACTGCCCACGTGGCCCCCTGCGTATGCTGCGATCTATTTTTTATTACAGATCATCAGAAACAACCCTACAAACATTACTAGGTGACCACACAAAATGCTCCAACCTTGAATAATTGGAACTCATTTTTATCAATACGTCCCCACTAATGAATTAAGTGCCCGATTTAGTTTCTCAGAGATGCTGTAACAACTAACTGCAGACATGGAAGGCTCAAAGTAACAGAAGTTTATCATCTCAGGCTGGAGGCCAGAAGTCAGAAACAAAGCATTTTCCGCCTTTCTTTCATAAGGATTTGAGGCCCACCTGAAATCCAGGATGATCTTGTCTGGAGATCTTTAAGTCAGTTGTGTCTGCAAAGATCTTTTTTGCAAATAAGGCCATACTCACAGATTCCTGGGATTAGGGCAGGTATTTCTTCTTCAGATCTGCCATCCAACCCACGACAGTCCTAGAATGAAATTTCAGCCCAAGCTCAGCCAGGAGGGCACGCTTCAGAGTCTTGGTGGAGGATCCAGTGTCCAGAACGTTCTCTGGAGTTGGTGGACCATGGAGGATAGAATGGGAATCCCAGGCTCCATGGGTCTCCACACTTCCTCGTGTTCCAAAGGGTCAGTGGGACACACCCAACGACCCAACACCAACTTTTCACCGTGTGCTGAGAGTTGGAAGAGGCAGCCTTGATATTTCCCAGAGATAGTCAGTCTCTCACTTTGTGGCCAGCCATCGCTTGGGTCTTCTTGGGTACCAAGAAGCCAGGCTTTCATTTGAGTTTGAGTTAGGATGGTTCTTAGAAGCTAGGGATTTGCCCATGTCCCAAGCTTCCTGAGGGAGTGAGAGCCACAAGATGCTGTCTCAGAGAGCCCTGCTCAGGCCTGGAATCCTGACCATTTTTCCTGTGAGGCTGCATGTTATAACCCACTCATTCAGGCATGCTTACAGAGAAAGAAAGACAGAAAAAAGTGTCTGTTGGTTCTGCCAGGATTTTAAAAGAAAATCCGTATAATCCAATAATTTGGTATCTAGTCAGGGTTGATTGGATTGAATTGATTGATTTTTTAAGGTGTGAAAGCAACAGGCAAAGGATCACACACACACACACACACACACACTCCCTGCATGGCCTTCTTTAGATACCCTTTGGAGATATATGCCAATCAACCAATGGAGGAAGCAAATTAAGAGCTCAATGATGATGAAGTTATGGCATGAAAAGGTTTATTTTAAGCATTAGAATTAAATATAGAACAATTTTTGAAAATTCTGATGGAAAGGAAAACAATCTTGTAAATAATATATGAGAGAGGGGGCAGAGCGAGGGATGGAGAGAGACAGAGGGAGGAAGAGGGGGGAGGTACGTGAAATCAATGGGGATGATGTGACATATGAGGAGAAAGCCGAGGAGAGCATACTTAATGTTTTGTCTGAGCTTGAGGCTGTTCAGTTGCGTCTTGACCACTAATTGGAGTGAGCCAGTTTGGGATGAAGTCTGGACGCTGCAACATGTGCCTGGCACGTAGCATGAAGTTTACGTGTGAGCATTTAGGTGCCATGTGACAGAAGTCCAGATGTCAGGACACTGGGGATGTACGGCCACCGCAGATGCTGCTGGAGGCTAGCTCAGCTTCCGTCTTCCTGCTGCATGGTCGCTTAGTGCTGGCCTTGACCCTCAGAGAGATTTGGCACCCAAGATGACTCTGCCAATGCTGCCGGGCAGGAGGGCGACCTAAAGGAACACAGTGGCACTCCTTGGTGGCACGTCTTTCCTGAGGAGCCGTCATCAAGTTCCACTCAGCAACCTCCCCTTACGTCTCATTGGCCAGAACCCAGTCATGTCATCCCTGCTTCAGGAGAAATGTGCCTTCCTAGCTGGACACGTTGATGCCTTAAACACAAGTGACCTTCCCCCCTTCCCCCCTCCCCCCCTTCCCCCTTCCCTCCTTCCTTCCTTCCTTCCTTCCTTCCTTCCTCCCTCCTTCCCTCCTTCCTTCCTTCCCCTTCCCTTCCTTCTTCCTTCCTTCCCTCCCTTCCCTCCTCTCCTCCCTCCCTCCCTCCCTCCTCCCTCACTTCCCTCCTCTCCTTCCTTCCTTCCTTCCTTCCTCCCTTCCTCCTTCCCTCCTTCCTCCCTCCCTCCATCCCTCCCTCCTTCCTTCCTTCCCTCCTTCCTCCCTCCCTTCCACCTTCCTTCCTCCCTCACTCCTTCCTTCCTTCTCTCCTTCCTTCCTTCCTTCCCTCCTCCCTCCCTCCCTCCCTCCTTCCTTCCCTCCTTCCTCACTCCCTTCTTCCTTCCTTCCTTCCTTCCTTCCTTCCTTCCTTCTTCTTTCTACCAAGAATGAGAGGGAAAATGATCTTGGGTAGTCACTGAGCCATCTGCCCCAGAAAGCCAACAATAGATCAGGCAGAAGATTCCCAGGAGTTCCAATATTAATATTAGACAAAGAGAAATTCATGGCAAAAAAATGCATCGCAAGACAAAGCCTATGATTTTATAGAGATAAAAGCTAACCTCAAAGATGTAGGAAACCTTATCAACAACAGATAGCATACAACTGGCAAAAAAAAAAAAAACAGTACCAGATATACAAGGAGAAATTGGAAATCCTACAACGGCAGCAAGATCGCACGTCTATTTCACTTCCCAACGTATTAGTAGGATCAATCATCACAAGAAATCATAAATAATGAATCATAGTGAGGCAATGTAGGATCTAATTGGCATTATTAATTAGGTCTATTCATCCATCACATGCTAACTGAGTACCCACTATGTGCCAGGCCACATTTGTGGGCCAGGGCACGGCCGTGCAGGAGAGGCAACCACCCCATCCCCATGAAGCATGCATTCTGAGAAGGGTTGACTGGAAAGACATCAATCATTGAAATATGAATCCTGTAGAGAATATCTATTCTTTGCCAGAGGTGTTGGGGCATTTATAAAAACTGACAAACTCTTAAGCCGTAAAGAAAACAGGAATCTATTACAAAAAGCAGAAATTGTCCAGGTTACTTTTGCAAACTACAATACCATAAAGCTAGAAAATAATCAGAAGCTTTTGAACTAAGGAAAGATGGAACAGAAATGTTCTCTTAACTCACTGTTTGCAAGGAAAGAGAGAGAGAAGAACGAAAGTCATAGTGCAATTACAGACCGTGTCGACCATCACGTACCCAACCTTCGGGCATTCTGCCGGAACAGTCCTCAAAGGAAAATTCATAACCAGGAATTACCTTATTATCAGAAAACAACATTATAAATGTGGCAGTTATTTTTGGTAGCTCTGGGTACAAAACAAACCACCCCCAATCTTGGTGGCCTAGCACGGCTGTTGTCTTTGGCTCTGTGCACTGGCTGGGTCAGTCCTCTGACAGGGTTGGCATGGATGGTCTCCACTGGGCTCGTTCGTGGGGTTGTGGCCAGTTGGTGGGAAGGATAGCTGATCTAGAAATGCCTTAATTACACATCTGGTGGTTGGCCAGCTGCTGGCCAGGGCATGAAGGTTCTCAGGTGGCCTTTCTCCAGCAGGCCAGCCTCTGTTCACTCACGTGATGGTCTTATGGTTCCAAGTGCAGCAAGGAGAGGGTGAACCCCAACACAGAGCAATGTCCGAATTTCTGCTTGTGCCCCGTATGCTACCGACCTAGCAGCCAAAGCAAATTGCATGGCCAAGCCCAGGGCCAGGGCAGGAAAGGACCACCCAGAGGCAATGCTCAGGCAAGGCAGTCATGACAGCCAGCTTTGCTAACCATCTACTGCAACTTTTAATTAAAACATAGAAAACCACAGAAGCACAATGCTACAGAAGCAGGGAGCTTATTAAATAATCAAGATAAAAGCAGAAACAAGTGCTGTAGAAAATAGAAAGGCAGCAGAGCTGGTAAATGTACTCAGGACTTACTCTCTGGAACCAAAACAGTGAAATTGATAAACTTCAGCAAACATGAACAGCAAAAAAGAATGAAACACAAATAAATCACTGGATACAAAAATAGTCTGTAAGAACAGCTATGGAAAAGCTCGAAGTCCTATGAGAATCCCATCAACAGTGATGTATGAATGCACTTTTAAAATTTTGTACATTTCAAAAAAAAATGTATTAAATGGTAAATAATTTTGGCAAATGGCATTGTAAATGGGTGCGCTGTACCAAAATGAACTCAAGGGTATGTAGGGAAGCCTGACTAGATCAACGATCAAGGAAGAAACTACCAGTGGTACTTGAAGTCGGAGACTAAAGAACAGGTAAGGGACAGGACATTTGCATAACTGGTAACACAGGAAAAGAGGCTGGGTACCCCCAGGCCGATTGGAAATTGTAATTGGCCCCCCAGAGAGGTCCGGACAGTGGAAATGCTCGCTGAGAACTGCCTCCTCCATTTGGAGCAAGGAAACAGCGGAGTAACGTAAGCCCTCGTTTGGCGTGGGCGAAACAACTCCCATGCTAGATGAGTTGTCCAACTCAGGTTATGAGATATGAGAGGTAATGAGGAAACAAGGAAACAAAAAATAGAGATATATTAAAGGGAAACAATGAACTTTCTTTGAAAAGTTAGACTTATCGACTTATAATTTATATAAAAGTAAAACTCACCCTTTTTAAATGTACAGTTCTATGGATTGTGACAAAAACATTGGGTCATGCAACTCTTTCCTTAATCAAGATAAAGAGTATTTCCATGTACTATACTGGAAACACGGGGGGGGGGGGGGGACAGGGGAAAGGAAAGCTACATGATGCAGTATTCAAAGCACATATATTTGATAAAATTCGAACAAAAGTAATGCAAAAATTTTAAAACACTAGAAACAAATGTATGCTAATTCCTTAATATGTAGAAGTATATTCATAAGAAAACTACAGAAAAATTGTACCTTATAATATTACACAGAAGGAAACAAGATCACCAATTATTACCTTTTCCAGCCAATATTTTAATTAAAGTTTTAACCAGGAAAAAAAAAAAGGTAAGAAAGACAAACTGAACGTAGAGTAAGTGGGAAGCAGGAAATAAAACTGTTATTATTTGAAGACAAAATATTCATAGACATAAAGAATCCAAAACAAAGTGCAAATAAGTTATTAGAATTAATGCAGGATTTTGGTAAGTTGTTTTTGAAAATAGGTCAACGCACAAAAATCAGTTGTATTTCTTTAAGATGGTCCCCAAGTCTGGAAATACAGAGAATATTATTTTCTCCCCTATTGTAACATCAATGAATCATTTATTATGTATTTGCGTATTTTCTACATTAGGTGGGTGGCCTTGTGTATATACTACACAAATTAGAAAATAAAAATTTTAAATGCCACTTAAAATAACATTTACAAGAGCATCTGAAGCCCAGGAATAAACATGCAGCTCTCTACGCAGAAAAGGACAAACACTATTGAGGAATATTAAAGAAGACCTACATAAATGGAGGGCTATAACCACTGGTTTGTTCCTAACTTCTCAGAAAAGTCAATTGCAGGTATCTTTTCCAAAGGCTGTGTCCAGGAATCCACAATGGTAGCTTGAAATTGGCCAGCAGTGGTATTCACAGCTCAGAAATTGGCAAATCTGCGAGACACATATTTCCCCTTGGAGAAACTGTTGTCTCCCATTCACCAGCACATCAACAGCGATGCCGTTCTCATGCACTGAAAAACCAAATACTGCAAAGATAGCCACTGTATGCACTTTCGTTTCTAGATCTAATGCAGTCCTTATAAAAGTTTCAGTAGATTTTTCTGAGGAAATTTATAAACTGTGTAAAAAATGTACATGGAAATCCAAAGGACCAAGAATAACGAAGACGATATTAAATATGAACAGCAAATGATTACCAAAGTTTATCATAAAGCTGTGGTAGTTAAGATAATAGGGTATTAGTCAAGGACAGACAAATAGACTAATGGAGCAGGATAAAAAGTCCAGAAACAGGCCTACAAACGACACTGTAGGACAGTGGGGGGAAACATTAGCCACAAGGAAAAATTATTCTTTTCCTGTACACCATACAGACCTACTGTGTATCTAAGTTTGAATGGTAAAACACTAAAGTTTGTAGAGGAAACTATAGAAGAATAGCATCGTAACCTTGGGATATACAAAGCTTTGTTAAACTGAAAGGTACCAATCACAAAGGGAAAGACTGGTAAATTATACTGCATTAAAATTAAGAAGTTCTGGTCATCAAAAGGATCATTAAGAGGGTGAAAAGGCAATCCCCAGAGTAAGAAAATATTTGCAATATTGTGTATCCTCAACAAAAATCTCATATTCATAGGATATAAAGAACTACATTAGATTAGAAAAAAAAAAAAACTCGATGGGAAAATAAAACTCAAAAGCCATGAGAAAACACTTCATGTTAAAAAAAAAAAGATTAAATGTCATTAGTTACCAGGGAAATACACTTAAAACCACATTGCTAAGACCCCAGACACACTACAATAGTTAAAGTTTTAGAAGATGAAAGCCATTCGGTTCCAGCAAAGATTTGGAGGAACCAGAACTCTCATACTTTGCTTGTGCGATTGTACTCAGAACAATCTGCCATAGCTTGACACAACATAACACTAGTCTGTGCCCAGAATTCCTGCTCTTAGATGTATAGTCTACTGAAATTGCACACGTGTGTAACAAAATGTATGTAAATAATCCAAATGTTCATTGACTGTAGAATGGATAAAAACATAGTGGTAAGTATAGGTGATTGTATATGGGTGCATATAAAATATAAAAACCAGCACCACATCTATCCACAAACGTGAATCTCATATATATAGTGATAGGTGAAAAAAAGCCCAGGCCCGTGAGAATATGTACTGCAGGATTCCATTCCTATAAAGGTCAAAATCGGCCGCAACTAATTTGAGATTAGGAATCAGGTAATCAGGTAATGGTTACCTTTTGAAAGGGCTTTAAGTGCCTGTGGTGGACGATAAATGAACCTAACATGCTATTTTTTTTGTTTGTTTGGGTGATGGTGACTTGGATCTGTGCACTTCATAATAATTTGTTGAGCTATAAACCATTTATTTTATATACTTCTCTATCTAGATATTATAATTAAGTTAAAAAAACATGCACACTGCTAAATAACTCATAGATAAAAGAATAACTCACAATACAATCAAATGCACCTACAACTGAATGATAAAAAAATGGTATGGTTCTTTCAGTGAACTTTTTAGCCTTAAATACTTATACTGGAGAAGAAAAAAATCCTATAAAATAGTTAATTGTATTTCTTTTTTTTTTTTAATTTTTTTTAACGTTTATTTATTTTTGAGACAGAGAGAGACAGAGCATGAACGGGGGAGGAGTAGAGAGAGAGGGAGACACAGAATCCGAAGCAGGCTCCAGGCTCTGAGCTGTCAGCACACAGCCCGACGCGGGGCTCGAACTCACGGACCGTGAGATCATGACCTGAGCCGAAGTCGGACGCTTAACCGACCGAGCCACCCAGGCGCCCCAGTTAATTGTATTTCTGTATTAATAAGGAATAAATACAAAGTAAGTAGAAAGCGATCTTAAAGTAATCATATAAGTCAATAAAGGTAGAAACACAATAGAGAAAATCTACATACTATAGCTATTTCTTAGGAAAAAAAAAATCATATCGTTGAAATTCTTATTCGCCTTTTCAAGAGAAGAGAGAAGACACAATCAAACCATGTTAGTATGAAAAGGGAGAAATCAATATAGATAAATAGAAATTTAAAGACTAAGAGGAAACTATCAATATATATGTGCCAATAGTTTTGATATTTTGAAGGAATAAAAAATTTCTTAGACACATATAACATCAGAACTGACTCAACAACAAAAAAACCTTCTTACATAGTCTGATGACTATTAAAGAAATGGAAGCACTTAAATATCTTTCTATACAAAACAATGACAAAGCAAAACAAAACTAATGAATATCCCCAAGTGGTTTTAAAGTTAACAAAGAAAAAGAATACTTTCTAACCTCTCCTGTGATGTCAATGTAACTCTGATACTAACTCATGAATATATTTCAAAGGTCTTAAATAAAATACTAGAAAATCAAGTCCACTAGTGTATGAAATACATAACACACCACAACCCAGTTGGATTTATGCTGGGTGTGCAAAGATGGTTTAATATGGGAAATTTATATATGTAACTTATTAAATTAACAAATTAAATAAAACGTGTCTTCTCAATACACCCAGAAAATGCATCTGATAAAATTCAACAACCGTTCATTTGGAAGACTCTTAGTAAATTAGAAATAGAGAATTTTCTTAACCTACAAAAGAATATAACAGACCTGGGGTCAACGCCATCTTACAGTGGGAAGTGTTGGAAACATTCGTTAGAGTCAGGAAAGAGAAGGATACACATTATTGCCACTTCTCTTTAACATTGTATTAGCGATCCTTGCCAATGCATTAACATAAGAAAAAGCTGTGAGACAAAGGACAGGAAAGAGGAAATAGAACTGTCATTTGTAGATGACATAATTATTTAAACAGAGATTCCAAAAGAACCCATGCATTGATTATCAGAAATAATTAGACTGATTAGCTTAAATGGCTTAATGTAATATTAGTAAAAAATGCATAACGTAATTAAGGAGAAGATACCATCTATGAGAGTGTCAGAATCTGAGTATTCTGAATGACTCTAACATAAAAACTTTGTTAAGGGATAAGAAGGAAGACGAAATACATGTAAGGATAGTGTCTTCATGGATAGGAAGACAAGATGATAAAGATGGGAACTCACCCCAGTCTGATCTAAAGGTTCACTGCAATTCAAATCATACTCCCGACAGGCATTTTTTCAAATAACATTTTAAAGGTGGTTCGAAACATTGGAAACATGGACGAGAAAAATGGCTGAGAATACCAGACCACTTCTGAAGAGCGGGGAGGACTTGCTCCGTTGGATAAATCAGGCATGGTCATGACGAAGCAGTTCAGCTGTGGGCTTACTCTGGAGGGGTAGACAGATTTGCCCTGGAGTAGGACAGAGAGCTCAGAGAGACCCGCACATGAAAGGATCCCTTGGGCGCCTGGGTGGCTGACTCGGTTGAGCTTCCAACTTCGGCTCAGGTCATGATCCTGTGGTTCCTGAGTTTGAGCCCCGCATCAGGCTCCCTGCTGTCAGCCTGTCGGTGCAGAGTCCCCTTCGGATCCGCTGTCCCCCCTCTCTGCCCCTCCCCTGTTTGTGCTCTCTCAAAAATAAAAGAAACATTAAACCAAAAGAAAACTATTTGCTTCCACTGTAAAGAAAGCTGTACGCCATGATGAACAACAACCTACTGATGCAGTAGAGCAAGACAAGAACCCAGAATGGCACATTTGGGATTCAGGATGGTGGTTCCCTTGGGAGGACAGGCCATGGGGCAGCAGTGAGTGGACCACACACAAGCCAGTCACTGTCAAGGTCCTAGACTGTGTTCTAGAAAGTGGGTATGAATATTACACCTTTACAAGTAACTAATTAAATAACTAAGTAGCAGAGGGCCACAGTGGACTATTGACTGTTCCAGGTACATTCCAGGGACAATGGTTGCCTGAACACTTACCCAAAGTTAGTAGCACAAACCGCAATCGTGATGCTCATGGATTCTGTGGGCCAGTTTAGATAGGTCACGGTGGGAAGGTTCGTCCATGCTTCTCAATGTTTGGGGCCTCATCTGGAAGGCAAGGACAACAGGGGGCCGGCACACCGGGGCCCCTCACGCAGCATCGACGTGGGCTCTGCATGGGCTGTCACATGGTGGCTGCATTGTGGCCAGAGTGTTACATGCCAGCTCCAGGTTCCCGAGGGGCATCACGTGGAGAGAGAGAACAGGAACATTTCTCATTGGGGGAGGCAGTTACAAGGCGTGCTAGGGTTTCAGAGGAAGGAGCAAGGTCCCGCCTGTGGGCTGACGGTGGAGAGAGCACCAGCTCGTCCTCTAGGATGAGGTAGGACCATGTGGCCGACTTTAGAACATGAGATCTGCTGGAGGAGTGAAGCTGATGGTGATCGGTCCGATTCTGTGGACCTGAGGTCCAATATGCAATAATAAGAGCAGAATAAATGGGTAAATATGAGCCGATGAATTCAACTGTCGACAGTAAATTGCTGTATCTTTTCTCCCCCAAAGAGCTGGCAGAAAACTAACCTACAATAACAAGAACAGGGCGGTTGGGGAGGGTGTTCAAGGGTAAAGTGAGCTGAATTCCATGGTGTATGGGGACAAGGAAGGAAAAACTGAGCATCTGTGGGTATTATTAGGAAAATAATACATATTTAATTGTGTTTATTCATTATGTATATTAAGATTATGGCACAGCTTTTACAGAATGTAATATATAGCATCTAAAGCAACAGAAAAGAGAAACTTTTATCTAATTAAGAGAGAGAGGGAAGGGAAGAAACTAAACACGATGGCCAAAATAGAACCTAGAATAGGACGGCAGGAAAATTCAAAGCATAACAGTAATCCCATTGAATGTAAATGCACCAGGCTCAGCTCACAGGGCCGAGATACCGAGGCGAACTTACAAAAACGCCTGCAGGGAAAGAATTGGGTTGATGGTGGGTATTGTTTCCCTGGTTGTTACTGCTGAGCCTGGGAACACCTGCTTCTGTATATCCGGGTGGGGCCAGCCAGGAAGTGCTGGGCTGGGGTGCTCCGGGCTGCTCTGGGGCCGTGAATGGGTGTCCGTGGACTGAGCGGGAGGCCTGGAAGGGGTGAGACTCGGAGAAGCGTCCGGGCCCCAGGCCCCTCCACCTGTCTGCACCTGGAGACTGCTCATGCCAACCTGGAGGGACTGGATCTCCATTCTTCTTACGCAAGGCGGCATGTCCTTGATCCTCCTTTGCGACAACGCGTTAGCACTTACAGTGGGGGCCAAACGGGAGGCTGTGAACGTGACTTTGGAGCCTTAAAGCCCTGCCAACGGGAGCTTTCCCTCTGTTGAGCCACTTTGGGCAAGCGGCCTCCCTTGGGTCGGATGGATTCTGACGGTCCTTCCTGATTTGTTCTTCCAGGAGCAAATCCAAGGGCCGTCCGTCAGCTCTGCCAGGTTGACAGGGACTCGGCAGGAAGGCGACTCCCCTCCAGGTTCCAGGGAAATGGGTGTTTCTCACGGGGCGAAGTTTAGACGTTGGCAATGATGTTGACTGGGCTGTGTGGGAGTTCCACGCCCGGGTGCAGGGAGAGGCGAGGCGGTCACCCACCTCTCCCCCACGTCTGCTGCGCTCCCGGGAGGGTCAGGACAGGAGGTGGGGGTGGGGAGGACGGCAGGAGGCGGGAAAGAAAGGTCCCAGTTGCAGGCCTAGCGCTGCCCCCTGTGTTTGTGTCGTCCGGTGCAGGTGGGCCAAGAAAGCGGAAAGGACCTAAGTGCCCAGGGCGGTCCCAGCGGGCGCAGCAAGGCTGGAAACACACGGCGAGTCTGAAGACTTGTTAGAACGAGCGACGGGGCTGTGCCGTGGTCTCCGGGGCTCGTCCGCTGGCTGCTGGCCGCCAGCCTGGCCCTGGTGTTCGGAAGGGGATGCTCCTTACACCCGCCGCATCCCCGCCACCCAGCTCTCTGTGCCCGCGACACAGGCTTTGTGCACGCGCTGCTTTGCCCCGTGGCTAAGGGAGGTCTACACATTCCGAAGGTGGGGCTTATTCTCAACAGTTCTGGGGCTGGAGGTCCGAGACGGGGTGTTGGCAGGTTCGTTCCCGCTGAGGCTCCGAGGGGGACCCTGTCCCAGGCTTCTCTCCGCTCCTGGGGCTTTGCTGGTGGTCTCGGGTGTCCCGTGGTGTCCTGACGCGTCTGCCTTCACCTCCACGTGGACCTCTCCTCCTGTGTGTCGGCCTCTGTGTCCACATTTCCCCCTCTTATGAGGACGCCCGTCATATGGATTAGCAGTCCACTCTCGCCCAGCGTGACATCCTCGTAACTAATTGCATCTCCGCAACAAACTTATTTCCAAATAAGGTCACATTCTGAGGTCCCAGGGGCTAGGATTCCAATGTGTGACTTTTGGGCAAGGTGCGATTCAGCCCCATCCTGACGATCACGGCAGTAGAAACACCTAGAAACCCCTCCCCAGGGCAGGGGCAGGGGCAGGGGCGATGCTGTGCTCAAGGCACACTTCGAGGTGCTCTGGCTGTTGGTCTCCTCCCAGGGTCATGTGGACAGTGACCTTGCTGGAGCTTCCCAAGAGAAGGCATGGAGACGAATGTCCTAGGGGACCGTCCCCCCGGGCGGCAGCTGCCCGGAAGAGGTGCCCTTGAGAAGGTCTTGAGGTCTGGGACAGGTGAGTAATGGTGTCCGTAGCACTGGGGAGGGAGGAGGGGAGTGGTGGGGACACGCACCTGGTGTGGGGGCCGTGCAGAGACCCACGTGCTCACACCGAGGGCTAGACCCGGACAAGAGGATTTGGAAAGACAGCTGAGAGTTTGGAGGTTTCCTGTGATCACGGGACAGCCACTCCAGATGCGGGAGCGGGGCCTGTCGCGGTGGGTGAGTGTGAACCACCTGCTCTGTGTCCCTGGGGCGCATGGCTGGCGTCACCCCTTCCGGGCCTTTGTGCCCACCACTCGCCTGGTGACCAGCCTGGCTCTCTGCCTTCTGTCATGCTGCTTCTTCCTTCTTTACGTATAAAAATACCTTTTATATTTTAAAAATGTGTCTGTTAAAATCTACAAAGACACATATCTTCCCGGATTCCGGTCAAACAATTATTTGTCGATCAAACTAGAGAAGAAACGCACGTTAATTCTTCCTTTTTCTCCTCATCTTCCAATGATGTGTCCACGTTCTAGCCACAGGTCACGTCTCATCTTTTGTGTGTTTTCTAGCAGATAATCTGGTGGGTGTTTAACCTCTGTGACGCAGACAAGTAAAATCTGCACCCTAATATTTTTGAGTATGAGGGGGCCACCCGGCTGCACGCGTGGGGACACTTAGGGACCACTTTGCAGTCCGGGCTGGTTGGTGCGCAGAAAAGGTGACCTCATAAAGGATCTCGGGTGATGACCCGGCCCTTCCTGGTTACGCTATTCCTGGAGAGCCCGCCTTATTTACCAGACCTGCCCAGTTTTTAAAAACTGTGTTAAAATACACAGGACGTAACTTTACCTTTTAAACCGTTTTTAAGCATGTGGTTCTGTAGCACATTCACGCTGTGGTGCGACCATCACCGCCGTCCGTCTCGGGGACTGTCTTCATCTTGCAGAACTGAGTCTCTGTCCCCATTAGACACTCACTCCCCACCCTCTCCCCAGCCCCTGGCGGCCACGAGTCTGCTCTCTGCCTCTGAGGATTCGACTCCTCCGGGAGCCTCCTCCGAGTGGAGTCATATGGGATTTGTCCTTTTGTGTTTGAGTTCTTTCCCTGAGACCAGTGCCCTCAAGTTCATGCATATGGTACCTTGTGCCACAATTTCCTTCTTTTCAAGGCCGAGCGATATGCCAGGGTTGTACAGACTGCATTCTGTGTATCCTTCACTGGCCCGCGGGCCCGCGTCTGGGCTGTTGTGAGTGACCCACGCTGCTGTGAACGTGCTTCCTTTTCTTTAAAAAAAAAAAGTTTTTTTTAAATGTTTTATTTTACATTTGAGAGAGAGAGAGAGAAACAGAGAGTGAGCGGGGTAGGGGCAGAGAGACAGAGACAGAATCCGAAGCGGGCTCCAGGCTCCGAGCCACCAGCACAGAGCCCGACACAGGGCTTGAACCCACGAGCCGTGAGATCAAGACCTGAGCCAAAGTCGGACGCTTAACTGACTGAGCCACCCAGCTGCCCCAATGTGCTTCCTTTTCAAACTGGAGACTAACGGGATGCATGCATCCAGGATCAGGACACCCCCTACCTACCAGGGGGGATGGTAGGCAATGGGAATGTGGTGACAAAGCCTCTCATCATGGCTCCCTTTGACGTAGGGAGGACACAGGGAGGGGACAGCGGTTACAGCGGTGCTGGGGTGGCTTTCTCGCATGTGAGAGGGTCTGGGCAGGGACTCCCACGATCCCATGTTGCAGGTTTGCTCTCTGAGGACAGCATTCGGCAGAGCTGGAGCCTCGTCCACATCTTGGACACCGGCCTGCCCTGAGGATCTCGTCCTGAGGACACTGTCATGGGCCTCCCCGCCAAACTCCCCTCTGAGACCTCTGCTCCCTTAGAACCAGCCTTGCAGAGACCCTGATGCCCATGAGCCTCTCCTAAGCCTTGTGTCCCCTCTGGGTTCGCTATGTCCCTCTCCTAAGCCTTGTGTCCCCTATGGGTTCCCGATGCTGGCACTCCAGAATTGCTCAACCCTGAGCAACTGCCCAGGACGCCCAAGCCTAGCAGCCCTGGGGCCCGCCCCTCCTATCCTGCTCCTGGGCCTAAGCTGGGCATCCAGGCAGGGACAGAAACAGAAAGGCCTGAGACATGGTGGGCAGAATCTGAGTCCTGTCTGCAGTGGATCGGGGCGGGGTGAGGGGGGGGGCGGGGTGGGAGGCATCATGAGCCCTTGAGGCAGGGTCTCGGGAGTCGGGGCCTAGCATCCTGAGCCGGACCCCTGTCCTGCTTTCTTTTCCTGGCCAGGGATCTCTGTAACCTGGGGCTGTGTGAACAGCCTTGAAGAAATGCTCCTGGGAACAGGTAGAGAGGCTCACCCCGAACTCTGCCAGGAGGCAAAGCTATTCAGACGTGGCCTGCAGTCAAGGTCAGGGGATGGGGGTCTGCACCTGAAATCACGCTGATTGTTAGCCCACAAACCGCCCATCAGCCTCAGCTGGGCATTCGCTGCGCTCCGACCCCCCCTCCCCCACCCCCGGCATCTCTGGTTGGCTCCCTGTTTCCTGTAAATCTTGC
This sequence comes from Prionailurus viverrinus, assembly GCF_022837055.1. Taxonomy (NCBI): domain Eukaryota; kingdom Metazoa; phylum Chordata; class Mammalia; order Carnivora; family Felidae; genus Prionailurus; species Prionailurus viverrinus. The sequence goes on from NC_062567.1 coordinate 136,927,238, forward strand.
TGGTTGGGCTGTGGGTCCAGCACCAGCCGCATTAGCATCCCCCGGGAGCTTCGAAAAAGCTGAGTCAGCCCCACCGCAGAACTGCTGACTCAGAGTCTGCATTTGGACAGGAACCCCGTTGTTTGTACGCGCGTTCGCGTCTGAGAAGGACCGCGCTGGGCCGTGGCGCAGAGCGAACCACAGAGAGTGTGCAAGTTTGACCTGCTGTCCACAATCCCCGGACACTCCTCCCGTCGAGAAGGGGAGCCTGATTCCTCTCTCTCTGAATGTGGGCCAGTTGGCGACTCAGTTTCCCACAAACAGAATGAGATAAAGGCCAGGGCATGTGACTTTCAAGGGCAGGTCATGGAGCCCTGGCTCTGGGGAGGTCAGCTGCCCTGTCGTGAGGACACCCGGCAGTCCCGGGGGGGAGGCCCACGTGGTGAGGGATGGGGGGCCTCCTGCCAGCGGCCTCGGAAGGAGATCCCCACCCCCAGCGGGGCCTCCCGGTGACAGCAGCATCCGAGAGACCCCGAGCCAGAACCACACGGCCACGTGGCCCCGAATTCCTGACCCTTAGACACAGTGCGATGATCCCTGTTTGTGGTTATTTTTAGCTAAGTTTGGGGTGATTGTTACACAGCAGGTGATGACTAATACAGAGGGTTGGGTGGGAGGTTCTGGGACCAGCTCTGGTCCTGATCACACGTAGGTGATAACTATTCCTTGACCCTCAGGAATCCGGCGAGATGAGTTATTTGAAGGCCCTTTGGCAACACGGGGATGCAGTTTGGATGACGTCGTCCCCGCGGGCCCCCTCCCTGCACCGGGCAGGCCCTGGTCTTTCTCAGCCACTGGAGGGAGTGGCTAGAATCTGTGCTTTCTCCCCAGACTCCAGACCCAAAGGAACCTGGCTCTTGTTAAGAGCCCGCCTGCTCGAGAAGGGTCATGGCACGTGTGCTTGAGTGGAGGGTGACAGCAAGAATGGGGGAGGCGACCAAGTATCGTGCAGGAAGAAGGCTGCAGTGCGGAAGGCTCATGGGCCCTGAGGACAAACCAGCGAAGGAAAGCGGGGCCTGCGGGCCTCGCCTGGACCGAAGGCCAGCCCGCACTGAGCTGTGGGATTCCTCGATAAGACAGACCCTCTCCCCCAAACTGGACACAGCCCGCCCTTCCTGGATGGGCACTGTGACGGGCGGGCCAGAGCAGAGCAAGACTCTTGTGCATTGTGTATCGGAAAGGGCCTGGCATGGGAAGGCCTTGAGACCCTCCCCTGCGGTCCCTCCACCCGCCCCACCCCGTCCTCTGGGGCGATGGTGCGGCGAGGCCGTGTGTGGGTGAGTGTACGTTCACCTCTGGACGCACCTTGCGATCGGAGATGAAACATAAAGGAGTCCACAGCTACAGTTTCGTAGGCGGACGGACACCGCTCCCTCCCCCCCCCCCCCCCCCCCCCCCCGAGGCTGGACGCAAATAACAAAGGAAATGAGAATGCAGGCAGATGGAGACTCGATGCCGGCTTGTTGTGGACAAAGCTGCGTGGGTCCAAATGGGCTTGTGAGCAGCTGCCCTCAACGGGAGGGTCGACCACGCAGCCCTGGGCACAGACGGGCGACTGCAGCCCTCTTCCCCGGGGACAGAGCCCACCCTGCAGGCTCACCTCCCATCCAGTGTGAACCAGGACACCCCTCCCTGTGGACAGGCTGCTCAGAACGCGGGAGGATCGAGGGCCCGCTGAGATGCTCAGAGACTTTACTTAAGCCGCCTGTTGGCGAAGGCATTCTCGGGGCGCAAGGGAAGGGAGGGAAGTGGGGGTGCTGCTTGGGACAAGGCCCTCACCCTAAGCCGAGTGTGAAGGGCCCCCTCCCTAGCTGCTCCTGGTGGCCAGGATGGCTAGCTGTCCAATAAACTCACCCTCCCCTTCTAAGTGCAGGGATGACAGCCGGCTCGCGGCAGCCCCACTGGACTACATTTCCCAGCACCCTTTGCAGTGACTAAGTCAGGCCAAGGGACCCTGAGCAACAGTGCTGAGTGTGTGCATTGGGGTGGCGTGGGCCTCAGACAGTGGGGTGGGCCTCACCTCCTGTCCCTCTGCCCCACCTGGGGCAGGGCATGTAAGGCCGTGGAACCCTGTCTTCTCCGCTGTCCCTGTGCTGGCTAGCCTTCCCTGTTCACACACTTCCTGACACTTCATGACATTTTCTGCTTGTGTTCTAAAGTCCTGCATACACACGGTGAAGATGTCAGCCAGCGCAGGATCCCAGGACGAGAGAAACCCCAAACGTACTCATCATCCTGAAGTTCCGCGGCCACAGCCGACAGCCAGGGACGGTCCCCCGGCCGTGCGTGCGGAAACACACGGACTTAAAACAGAAGTGGGGGGCACCTGGGTGGCTCGGTCAGTTAAGCGTCCGACTTCGGCTCGGGTCATGATCTCGCGGTCTGTGAGTTCGAGCCCCGCGTCGGGCTCTGTGCTGACCGCTCAGAACCTGCAGATTCTGTGTCTCCTTCTCTCTTTGCCCCTCCCCTGTTTGTGCTCTGTCTCTCTCTGTCTCAAAAATAAATACACGTTAAAAGAAAAAAATTAAAAAAAAAAAAACAGAAGTGGGGTCATCCTTTATAGACTATTATGTGAGCTATCGTGTTTTTGCCTCCTCTTTGGAAGTAGCTTTATTTTTTTCCCCTGATTTTCAAAGTATTTTATGCTTATCACAAAAAATACATAAAATATAGAAAAGTCTAAGACGAAAACAAAGATCAAAGATAACACTTCTAACTGTAAGGATTTGTGGTGTTTCCTACTATTTTTTTCTAGGAATATATTACAATTTTGATGAGATAGATGATAGGTAGACAGATAGATAGGGAAGAGAGAGATAGACACAGAGGTAGAGATATGACATATAGATAGATATAGATACATGGGGGGATTTTTTAAAAAATATATATTTTTATTTTTTTTAATTTTTAAAATTTTTTTAACATTTATTTATTTTTGAGAGAGACAGATAGACAGAGCACGAGCAGGGGAGGGGCAGAGAGAGGGGGAGACATGGAATCTGAAACAGGCTCCAGGCTCCGAGCCGTCAGCACAGAGCCTGACGCGAGACTTGAAACCGTAAACCATGAGATCATGATCTGAGCTGAAGTTGGACGCTTAACCGACTGAGCCCCCCAGGTGCCTCCAAAAAAATATTTTATTTTTTTAAAGTAATCTCTACACCCAATGTGGGGCTCGAACTCACAACGCCAAGATGAAGAGTTGCATGTTCCACCGACTGAGCCAGCCAGGTGCCCCGAGGGGGGAGTTTTTTAACAAAAATTCTAAACAAGAATGGTGGCACGCCAAGTTATTTAATAAGCAGATTTTTAAAATCCCTTAGAGCATGTCACGAATGCCTCTCACATGATCATTTTTAGCGCATACACACTATTACCTTGCTTGAAGGGTGTATAAAGATAAATATAATTAATCCTGTATTTGGAAATTTTTAACTCATTATTGTAAGAGTTGCTTTGAGGGGTGCCAAGCCCCCCACTCTTATTTTCTGTTGGAGTTTTTCTCGTTGTGCCTCGTTTGTGGGATCTCTTCACACATGAAGCAAAGCAATGCTTTGTGGGCCAGGTCATTTACTTTCTAACTTTAGTTCATGGTCTTTATGTCCCTTATGTGGTTCTCACTCTGACATAGTCCAGTCTCCGATTGTGGGTCTAGATTTGCCAGAAGAGACCAGTGCAGACAAGCGTTGCTTGCCCAGTGATTATAAAAACATAATTGCTTCGTAGATTATAAAAGTAAATATCTCCAGGGGCGTCTGGGTGGCTCAGTCGGTTCAGTGTCCCACTTTGGCTCAGGTCATGATCTCGCGGTTCGTGAGTTTGAGCCCCGCATCGGGCTCTGTGCTGACGGCTCGGAGCCTGGAGCCTGCTTCGGATTCTGTGTCTCCCCCTCTCTCTGCCCCTCCCCCGTCCATGCTCTGTCTCTCTCTGTCTCAAAAATAAACATTAAAAAAAAATTAAAAAAAAAATAAATAAATAAAACATTAAAAAATAAATAAATGTAAATATCGCCTTACAGATTGAGCGTTTAAAAACATTTTAGATCTTAAATTCATCTGGGATCTATTTTGGTGTAAGTGTAGAAGACAGATCCGTCTCAACATTCTCCTGAAAGGCTAACCAATTACACTAATTATACTGATTGAGAAAAAAAAAATCTCCTTTTTTTCCTTGGATCTGAAACATCACCTTTATCGTCATTTCCACTCTCATCTTCCCTTTTGTTCTGTGTCTTTTCTATCCTGATGCTCAGACCATACTCTTAATTACTGTAGCTTTGTAACAGGCTTTGATATCAAGAGTGAATTTAATTTTGCGATTAATGGATCTGTTGCAGTCATAATTCTACATCTACTCGAGCTCTTTCTTTCTCCCTAAAGTCTGTTGTTTGAAGAAATAAAAAAAAAACTACCTTTTGATTTAACGTCATATGCCCTCCCCTCTGTTCTGTCTTTGGACACAATGCCTGCCTGTCTGCGTCCCTGGGAAACTCCCGACTTGTGCACGCTCCCTCTGGCCTTGTTCCCTGTGGCCCCTGGCTCTTTCCCTCACACCACTTACACCCTTCATCCCTGCATATGACTGTGCGTGGTGCCTTCTTCTTTTTTTAATGTTAATTTTTGAGACAGAGAGAGACACAGCACGAGCAGGGGAGGGGCAGAGAGAGAGGGAGGCACAGAATCCGAAGCAGGCTCCAGGCTCTGAACGGTCAGCACAGAGCCCGACGCGGGGCTCGAACTCACAGACCATGAGATCGTGACCTGAGCCGAAGTCGGACGCTCAACCGACTGAGCCTTCCAGGCGCCCCTGTGCGTGATGCTTTCTAACATAAGCCGCCCCAACCGGACTTGAAGCTCCACGAGGCAGAAACCGTACCCACTTTCACACAGGGTCTCCACCAGGTGTATGTTTGGGAAACGTTTTGGAATAAAGGAGTGGCATCTGCCATCCTCTGAGTGACGCCAAGAGCCCCTGGGCTGGCCACCGCCTGCCTTTCTACATCATGTCTCCCTGCTTCTGTACCTTCGAAATCTGGTTTTCCAAGCAACCATTTTGCTCCAGCTGTTTCCTCTGCTTGGGATCCCGGGGCCGTTCTCTTCCTGCTGGATGCTCACCTATCTTTCCAGGTCAAGACCACTTGTAGCCTCCTTGATGGAGCCTCCCGAGACCCAGAGGCAGAGCTGAGCCGTGTTCTCCCAGGTTTGACTGACCTGATCGATTGTGGCGGCCTTTGTCTGAACACCCCTCCCACCCAGGGATCCTCGGGGTCTGGCTGAGCTGGTTGAACTGGAAAAGGCATAAAATGAACTTCCCTCCAAGAAAATAAAGTGGAAAATCTATCCAATCAATGCAAACACCATGGGGCCCTTCTAATTCGGAGTCGACTATCCCTGCTTCCTTTATTTGTGTTTTTTCCTTCTGGCTGAGGCTCCAAAGTATTGTGCACCTAAAAAAAAAAAAAAAAAAAAAAAAAAAGCCAACTTGAATTTTCTCTTATTTGGGATCAATATACGATTTAGTTCTCTTGTCACAAATATATACCCAAATCAAATAAGTTGATTGCTACTTAATTTTCTACTCCCGATTTGTCTTAGCCCTGCTGTCACCACTCTGGATCTGTTTGTGGCTGGTGTGCTTCTTAGAATAAAGATTTAAAGCCGCTCATTATGGCCGCCGACCTGCCGACTCCCCAGCCCTGGAGCTCTGTCCCCCACTTCCCTTCTGGATGGTCTCAGCGCCCAGGCTGGAGGGCTCTGTTCTCACTGCAGAGAAGTTCGGCTCTCAGGATGCAGACACCGTGCTAAGAGGAGAGCATGACACCGTGTCCTGACCCCCATGCCCTTTGCGGCCACCCCAGGGCAGGGCCAAGTTGGGGCAGCTCAGACTCCTTTTGAAGAAGAGTGGGCTGGGCAGAGGCAGTGAGGGGAGGGTACAGGGAGGGTTGAAATGTCATCTTGCCCCTGTGTCCGTTCCTCTCGGGGCCTGGTACACTCCAGAGGCACACATCTGTCCCCAGACACCTGCTGGCCTCAGCTGCTCGCTGACCCTTCCTTCAGCTTCTGCCCATCTGGCCCCGCCTTATCTCCCAAACCCCTTCACTTTGATTTCCAGCCCTGGGCTCTGTCCAGAGTTGCTCATCTCCTGGCAAAGCCCCCCTCACTGATGGGGCTCTGTCTTGGGGTCCTTCTCTCTGCCCTCGACCTGGAAGTCTGCAGGACAGCCACGATGACCTCCAATCCAGCCACTCTCTGTTTGCACCCCTCTCAGATTCATGTGTTGTAACCTGACCCCCAGAGTGACGGTGTTGGGTGGTGGGGCTTTGGGGAGGCGAGCGAGTCCTGGGGTGGACCCCCTGTGAGTAGGACCAGCGCCTGGTAAAGACACCCCTCGAGCTCCGTCACCCTGCTGCCAGGCGAGGACCCAGCGAGAAGATGGCTGTCTGTGGACCAACACGTGGGTTCTTACCAGGCACCAAGCCTGTGGGTGCCTTGATCTCTGACTTCCCAGCTCCCAGGACCGTGGGAAGTGAACATCTCGTGTTTACAAGCCACGCCCACTCTGTGCTGCTCTGTTACAGCGGCCGGAGCGGACTGAGACGTGCTCCCAGCTTCAAACGCATCGGTGGCTCCTGAGTTACACACAAGATAGACTCTCATGTGGCAGGGGAGGCTCAGAGGTCTGGGCCCCACCTTTTCCTCTGCTCTCTGAGCCCCCCACCTGCCTTGGACGCCTCCTAGTTACAGAAGGGAAGGAGGGGGGAGATGGGAAGGGTGGAGGGCGGGAGGGAGTTGATGGAGACTTTGGGCACAAATAGAAAGTAACTCTGAAATTAGCGAAATCCTTTTTGGGGGGGAGGGTGTGTGGACGCTGATAGTCATTGGTTGCGGGTAACATTGTAAATTGGTACAATTTGCTCAGAAAGCGGTCTGGCAGCAAATAACTGAGAGCTGTAGAAATGTTCACACCCCGTGGGCATCGTCTAAAACGTGGAAACATTCTTTTCTGGGGGGAAACAAAGGTGTTCACCAGAGTGCAGGACACCCTCTGTTCAGCAGGGGCTCTGAGTTTGGCTGTTCAGAGACGGGTGGGCTTACAGTCTTCCGGAAAAAGAGGAAGTAACCTAAGTATGCGCGTCTGTGTTTATGAGATGTTTAGCAATTTTAAAAGTTTAAAAGATTTTTATCTAAATTTCTTACGCCTGAGGGGTATTTAATACACTGCGGGCCGTTGCCCCGACCCCTCCTGTCTGATTTCAATCCACTCCCCACAAACGTCTAAAGTAAATATGTAACCAGATCTCTGTGCCTCACAGCTGTTTGAAGCCCCCGGTGGTCTCTCCCTGGGCACACTGGTCCCTGGGCACGCTGGTCCTGCCACCATGGGGCTGCCCCCAGGCTCTGAACTCCCTTCGGACCCGCTGGCCTAGGCTTGCTCACACCTGGCCCTCCTCCTGGCCGTGGGGTCCAGCATCACCTCCCCCAGGGGTCCTCCCTGACCCCCGGCGCACCTCGCCCGCCCACCCTGGTTTAAGATCCACGCCTGAGGTCCCGCCGCTGACTCCTCTGTTTTCACGCTGTGATTCCCTCCAAGAACCTGACCCCAGGACGGTGCTCTGTGCTTTCACTGCGGCTGAGTCAGCGCACGAATGATGCGATTCCTCACGGCCCCTTTTACCTCCCGCCGCCACTGACCCACCTAGCCTCCCATTTGCGCGTGCGTTCACCCCACAGAAGGTCAGGAAACATCCCTCAGGTGCAGGCGCGGGGCCGGGGTCACACGGTGTGAGCGGATCCGCGGCGGCGAGGGAGCTCTGGTGAAGCGCACTGTTGTTTTTGGAGCGGCCCCACCAGCATCTTCTTGGCTCGCCATGGCTAATAAAGTGCGCTAACAATGCAGCAAGAACAGGACTCCCCCCCGCCCCACGCGCTCCATTTTAATTGAGCCAGTCTTCCACTGCGAGCTTTAATACTGTTAGAAGCAAATCAAAATTAATGAGATTACCTCCTTTGAAATGTTATCTATAATTAACCTCAAATTAAGGACAATATGCGTTTGAATTCGCCAATCAGTAACACCTTGTGATTGCTGAAATACACAGCGGCAAATAAGAGGTGTTGAGGGCCCCCCTGGCCTTCGGACCGCCTCGGAGATCCCTCGAGGAAGACAGCTTTGAGGACCCAGTGGTGAAGTCCTCCCACGGCCAGGAAAGGAGCACCTCCTTGCTGTGGCGGCCACAGGTCCTGTCCCTGCTGGAACTCCCACGGGAGTGGGTGAGCAGTTTGGGGAGGGGGACAACTATCTTCAGGACTGGAAGAGGGGTCAGTCAAGGAAGACAGTAAAAGAAGGTCCAGGGAAAGACCCGTCACAGTGGGCAATGCCCTGGAGCCCCACTGGGGGGCAGCCGGGTCTGACTGTGATCTAGAGCTATGGGGGGGTGGAGTTCCTGGCCACCACCTCCTCCCTTCCGGGCACCCTCCCCTCCTGGCTGCATAGCATAGAGCCTCCCTGGGCTCCTGGCAGCAGAATAGGTGAGCGCCTTCCATGGATTCCCTGCTGATTGTTCCAGTAGGACAAAATAATTCACATTTAACCTGAGTCGGTTGTAAACCCACAAGGATTTATGCTTCTCATTGGAAGGGGGTAAAGTGACTTTCAAAACCCACATTAAGGGGCGCCTGGGTGGCTCAGTCGGTTAAGTGGCCGACTTCGGCTCAGGTCATGATCTCGCGGTCCGTGAGTTCGAGCCCCGCGTCGGGCTCTGTGCTGACAGCTCAGAGCCTGGAGCCTGTTTCAGATTCTGTGTCGTGTCTCCCTCTCTCTGACCCTCCCCCGTTCATGCTCTGTCTCTCTCTGTCTCAAAAATAAATAAACATTAAAAAAAAAATTAAAAAAAACACCCCACATTAACTGGTTATAATTCTTTTCTTTTTTCTTAAGGTCTTTTGTATGAATACACTGCATTATTTATCTCTTCATTACTTGGGCTGACCCACCTTTGGGCTATTATGAATAATGCCACCATGAACATTGGATACAAGAGTTTGTATAGACATAGGATTTTATTTCTCTCGGGCACATAGCTGGGAGTGGAATTGTTGGGTCATTGGTAACTCTGTGTGTAACCTTCTGAGGAAGTGTGGGTGGGTTCCAGATTTTCTAACGTCTTCACCAACTGGTTATGGTTGTAAATCATTTCTCTTCCCACCAAGAGTGGAAAGATGGACAAATGGTCAACTGGGACACAGGCAAAAATAAAGAATAATAATTTCCATAAGGCATCCTCATGTTTGATTGGCGATGCATGTTTTACAAGCTCACTCAATTCCCGCAAAAGCTGTCGAGGTTGTATAAGATGTGTTTGGAAGAAGCAGAGGCTCAGAAAGTTGAAATTTCTTGCCTGGTTGTGCCATCACAGGGGGCGGAGCCCAGAGCCGCCATTGAGGCAGGTTGGTCCGGGCCATCCGTGGTCTGGAGGAGACTGATGTGGCTGTGTTCTCCATGTACCCTCCACTGTGTGGACTCAGTCTCCCCTGTGGACTGGCTTCTTCCCCTCTTGGTGCTTCTCTTCAATGCAGTGGCTACACAGCTTGCTAGCTCCTTGCAGCCAATGTCAACTGAAAAGCACGATATCGCAAATCCTGGGAATCAGTCCTACCTCGTCACCCACCAGAGGCAGTGCCAGTGGTCTCTCTCTCTCCCGTGTTTCATCCTTGTCACTCACTACCCAGATTCCCACACCTAAGGACCCATTTCTGTCTTCACATTTTCTCCCCTGGACAGCTGGGTGGACCCAACACTGAGTCATCCTGGCACGATACAATGATGTCCATGTCCTGGACGTGCCTCAGTGTAGTGGGTTGAATGGCGCCTCCCCCATTCATGTCCACTTGAAACCTCAGAATGTGACACTGTTTGGAAATAGAGTCTTTGCAGATGTAAGTATTGAGATGAGATCATCCTGGGTTAGAGGCAGCCCTAAATCCAGCGAATCCAGTGTTAAGTGTCCTTATAAAAGTTAGAAGCCATGTGAAGGTGGAGACAGAGACTGGGTGATGTGACCACAAGCTCAGGGGCATATGAGGCCACAAGGAGCAGGAAGGGACAGGAAGGACCCTCTCTGACACCTTGATGTTGGACTTCTGGCCTCCAGAACTATGAGAGAGTAAATGTCCGTTGTTCTAAGCCCCCAGGCTGTGGTCACTTGTTCAGCAGCCACTGAAAGTGAGCACACGTGACATGTGGCCCTGTGTGTCACTACCACCGACTTTGCAAGCACCCACACCCTTTCGATCTCAGGCAAGCCTCATTGGTTAACCAACCGCCTCACTAGCACAGAAGCGTGTCCTCATCTCCCCCATGTGGAGTTGGCTCCTTGAGCTTCTCCCAGCAGATGTTTATCTCTCGCTCTAGCTCTTTTGATGCTGTGAGGTTATGTATTTCTGCGTGGTGTCCACCTGCCCCCACCCTCTGCACTCCCTCTGGAGCCCCTCTGTCTATGGAATGTCACATCTCCCAAACCCAGCTCAGTCCCTCATAGGCAGGTACTCACATTATGTGGCTTGTTCTGAAGACGCAGATGGTCTAGTTCATTAGCATCATGCCATATGTCTATCGGACCACACGCATGTCCAAACGCCACTGATTCGGACAAGCCAGTTCAATGAGGATTGAACTCCAGTTCTGTTGAGCACAGTGCCAGGGGCTGGGGAGTCAGAAGATCCTGTTCTGGGGTGAGGGGATACATGGGCAGATCATGTCGACCTTCAACCTTTTTATTCCAGATTTAGTTTGCATTCATTGAGGACATTTTTGAAATTACACATAAGTCAAAGAAAGAAGAGATCATTCCTGAATCTCTACCTGGATACGATTGTGTAGAGGTAAGTCCAGCTGTGTGTTCAAACCGGGACCTGGTTTTACATATAGTCTTGCAACGTGTCCTTTTGATTACACCGCGGCTTTCGGTGACAGTTAAACTAAATCCGCGTCATTCTTTAAATGGCTGAGTCAGAGCCTTCAGCTGTCTTTCTTCATTTTAATTCATGTGCTCAATCTCCCCTTGTAAGATATTCAAGCATTTCATTATTTTGAAATGGAAATTGGTTTAAAATTGTTAAATTACTACTTGTCACGGAAAAAAAAAATACTGATAGTGTAGAAAGGAATGCCAAAAAAAAAATGTGGAAGGAAAAAACATTTTCCTTCACCTCTGGTCTTCAGAAGTAACAACTGCTAACAGTACCTTTCCGGGAAGTTTCCATGCAACCGCAAACACGAATTTCTGTATTTATGTGTTACTTAATCTGGATAGCCCAAGAAATGCAAGCTCTGTAGTACATATCTACATTTACTTATCCATTAGTCTATTTATCTACTTGTCTGTCTATCTACCTACCTACCTATCATCGATCTTTTCCATCTATCTATCTATCCATCCATCTATCTATCATTTATCTATCCTATCATCTATCATCCATCTACCCATCTTTTTGCAGAAAGAGAGTCATTTTGCATATATTATTCACTTGTTCATCTCACTTAATGTGCCATATACATTCTTCCACATCAGTGCTTATAGATCACCGTCATTATTTTTTAAGTTTTGTATTATGGAAATTTCCAAGCATATGTAAACAAAACATGTGTTTTAATGAGCCTTGGTGTGCCCATCATCCAGCTTCTATAATTACCGTGGCTCATCTTGCCAACTCTCCACCTTGACAGGATCCTTGTGAAGCAAATTCCAGACACCACCTCATTTCTTTCATAAATACTTGAGTACCTGTCGTTAAATGATCCAGGCCTATTATTACATCTGAAACATTTGACAATGATTCCTTAAGGTGACAAAATAACCGTTATTTAAATTTCCCTGTTTGTATTGTTATTTTTATTTTACTATCTCTTCCACTTATGAATCAAACCAAATTCATACGCTATTTGTTGGGATGTCTCTGCATTTCTTTTAATCTAGATCCTTCCCCTCCCTCTTTCTTCCCTTGAATTTTGTCTATTGCTTGTCTTGAAGCTTTCATGTATTTTGAATTTTGCTGAATTCTTTCCTGTGGTATATTTGCCATGTTCTTTGGACTTACTGTGCTTTTTGAAAATATTCGAGAGTATGTTGTACATGATGCTCTTTTACCTTCAAACGCTTCAGTGTGTATTTTCCTAAAAACATAGCACTCTTTTATTACTACTGTTGCAAAAGTCAGGAAGCTAGCAATGAGACAACATGTTATCTATCCTGCTGATGTTATTTGGATTTCACCAATATCCCGGAAGGTTCTGTATAGCAAAATGAAACCTCCATCCCTGTGTTGCATTCTGTGTCCCTTCCGTCCGCCTTTGTCTTTCATGATGTAACATTTTTGGATTGGGACTGTTGTGGAGTGTCCTTCAATTCTTACTCGTCTGATGTGTCAAGATTCAATCCAGGTTATGTGGCGTTAGCAGAAACGTACAAGAACGGTGCTGTGTCCTTCTTGGTGCACCGTATCCGGAGGCACGTGGTGTGGACTTGTCCCATTGTGAGCTCACTCCGGTCACGTGGTGAGGCTGGTATCTGCCAGCTTTCTCCACTGCAAAGCTGCAGTATCCCCCTGTGTAATTAGAATCTTTTGGAGAGAGGCTTTGAATTTGTGTGAATATCCTGTTACTCCTCAAACTTTCACCCATGACTTTTACCATCCCTTGATGACTCTCCTGAATCAACTACTGTTATAATGGTTGACAAATGGTGATTTTCTTTAAAAAAATTTTTTTTTAATGTTTATTTATTTTTGAGACAGAGAGAGACAGAGCATGAACGGGGGAGGGGCAGAGAGAGAGGGAGACACAGAATCTGAAACAGGCTCCAGGCTCTGAGCTGTCAGCACAGAGCCCGACACGGGGCTTGAACTCACGGACCGTGAGATCATGACCTGAGCTGAAGTCAGACGCTTAACTGACTGAGCCACCCAGGCACCCCTTGATTTTCTTTTTTTAAAGATGTTTATTTATGTATTTGGAGAGAGAAAGAGAGAGATTGGGGGAGGGGTGGAAAGAGAAAGAGAGAGACAGAGACAGGGAGAGAATCCCAAGCAGGCTCTGCACTCACAGCACAGAGCCTGATCCCACAAACTGTGAGATCATGACCTGAGCCAAAACCAAGAGTCCGGTGCTCAACAGAGTCAGCCAGGTGCTCTCTGACAAATGGTGATTGTCTACAAATGGTGATTGCCCACAAACATCACTTCTACATTTAGCTCTTGGATTTATCTATGGATTCATTTGCTCACCCACTCACTCATAGTAGTATGGACTTGGATTTCTGTTTTAGTCAATGGGTTAGAATCCTTTAATCCCTCACTGTTATTACATTGATGTGCAGATTGTCCTGGATTTGGCTAATGGTAGCTTTTAAATCGGAGGGCAGCGCCTTTTAGACATGTCCCCTGTGTTTTTGACCCTGCCCTTACAAGATGTTTTAGGCTTATCTGGCACTTATTCTGCCCTAGCCATTTCTCTAAGCTTCTCTGCTTCCTTGTCGAGGACACTGTTCTGGGACCACCCATCAGGTGCTTGGTATCCTTACTACATGCTGATCAGATATTCTAGAGCTTTTTAGTGGACAGAGCAAGAAACATGATTTTCTAAGAGAAAATATATTGTGTCATTAGTTTATGCTAATATTTCCAACACAAACACAGGCTTACATGTTTTTATTTAGTATATTTTAAGTTAAAAAAATTATTTGAGAGAAAGAGAGAAAGGAGAGGAGAGGGGGAGAGAGAGATTTTCAAGCAGATCCTGTGCTCGGCACAGAGCCCAATGTGGGTCTTGATCCCACAACCCTGGGATCATGACCTGAGCCAAAATCAAGAATCAGATGCTCAGCTGACTGAGCCATCCAGGTGTCCCTTATTTAACATCTTTAGTTTCTTTCTTGTTTGTTTTTAACATTGTCAATTTCAGACTGTATCTCTTTTCTCTTACGCTAAAGTTCTTGGTTTTTAATATTAACACAATCACTTATTTGTTTTATCTTCTATAGTATAACTATTTCAAATGACAACAACTGTTATTATTGACGATATGATTTCTGAAACAGATTAAGATATTTGTGGCCTTCTTGGGGCGCCTGGGTGGCGCAGTCGGTTAAGCGTCCGACTTCAGCCAGGTCACGATCTCGCGGTCCGTGAGTTCGAGCCCCGCGTCAGGCTCTGGGCTGATGGCTCAGAGCCTGGAGCCTGTTTCCGATTCTGTGTCTCCCTCTCTCTCTGCCCCTCCCCCGTTCATGCTCTGTCTCTCTCTGTCCCAAAAATAAATAAACGTTGAAAAAAATATATTTTTAAAAAGATATTTGTGGCCTTCTTTGGTCTTTGGGATACATCTACTTATAACGTGTATCACACATATTATAAATGTAGAGAGAGACTAATGACCATGTTTTAAATTCATTGAATTAAGTTCCCTCTCTGTGGTTGAGCACCAACTTGATACACAGGCTTTGTTTCCTTTTGGTTTTGCTGTGGAGGACTTGGTTTTGCTGTGGAGGACTTTGGTTTGCTGTGGAGGACGTGTGTACGATATTCTGCCTTGTTCTTTACACCGGCTACCTGCTCTCCCACTCTGTGTATGTGCCATGGTGTCTCCTCACTGGTCCACAAATGATGGAACTTTTACTGTCTACAGTTTTACTTTCTACACACAACAACAAAATAGCCATGCATACACAGTTATGAACATAAGCTTTTAACAAAACAACAGTATTCTGTAAGAATTATAAGAAAGTCTTGCTAAAAAAAGTGACACTTGAATAAAATGTTTTAGGATTGGCTTGAAATTAGTCTAGTGGAGAAAGAAGAAAGAGCATTTAAAATTTTTTTAAATGCTTTTATTTATTTTTGAGACAGAGACAGAGCATGAGCAGGGGAGGGGCAGAGAGAGAGGGAGACACAGAATCTGAAGCAGGCTCCAGGCTCTGGGCTGTCAGCACAGAGCCCGACGCGGGGCTTGAACTCACAGATTGTGAGATCGTGACCTGAGCTGAAATCGGACGCCCAACTGACTGAGCCACCCAGGCGCCCCGAAAGAGGATTTTAGGGGAGAGGGAACAGTGTGGAGATCTTAGGGGACTTTCATGGAGGAGATCATGGAGAACTCCAATCAACTGAATTTGCTGGTGTTTAAAGGGGGGTTGGGGGAGAGTGGTGGAGAGTGAGTCTGGAGTGGCGGGTGAGATAGGCAGGGACCTGGTCAGGAGGGGCAGATGCCAAGCTATGGGTCTAGAGCTTTCTCCACTTGGTGGTTGTGGTGGTCACTGGGGCTGAAGTTTCCCAGCAGGGTAGTGAAGCCAACATCTTTCAGAAAGACCATTCTGATCACAATATGGGGAGGCCTGGGAGACCCAGTGTTGGTGGGCACACAGGACCTGTTGCAGTTGCCCAGTGAGAGGCAGGGAGGGTCTACACAGGGCCAGGAGTAGCTGAGAAAGGGAGAAGCAGATAGGGTCGAAATCGGCATGGAACGGGATCCAGGGCTAGATCCAGGCCTGGCTATGAGTTCAGTGGAATTGCAGAGACAAATGCTTTGAGAAGCTCCCAGACTTGTGTCTCAGTGTGGGGCTGGTTGTGGCAGCACCTACCTGCACAAAAAACCAGGAGAAAGACCCACTTTAGGGCAGAAAGACAAACTGACAGCTGGGCACATTGGGACATCATGGCAAGGCAATGATTCTTCCAAGCATGATGACCATAGATAATTTTTTGGTGGGGATGGTGGCACAACTTTTATAAACACAAACTGTACCCATCGGGTTCTTGGTTGGTCTCCCCTTTCTGGGCATTACTGCACTATAGACCACCATGTGGCTTCTTCATTAGTCCTCAAGGGAGAGAATGAGACCACCAGCAGCTCTTGAGTTCTCTGCGACCCAGAGACAAAGACCCCCGATCGCCCTGGGCTGAGAACCCAACAATCAGAGGAAAGTTCTGATGGGCCCAACATGGATCAGCTGGCCACTCCTGAGCCAGTCACTGATATGTATGCAAAACAGTTGCCCCAGGGATGAGAGGTCAAACCCCATGGGTGGCCGTGTGTGAAGGACCCGAATCCCAGTGAGGACACCACGGTGGAGCGTCCTCAGCCACAGGGGCTCATCGGGACCTTGGTTGGAAGGAGGCGTGATGTCACGTTATCGAAAAGGAAACATGGGTTTTAAAGAGTTGGAAAGTGCCCGACCGTATTACTTTCCGAAGGCAGGCTAACAAAATACCACAGACGGGCAGCTTAAACAATGGAAAATTATCCCCCCTTGGTTCTAGAGGCTGGAAGTCCCAGATCAAAGTGTCATCGGGACTGGTTCCTCCCGAGGCCTCGGTCCTTGGCATGTAGACACTGTCCTCTCCCTGGGTCCTCACACGTTTGTCCCTCTGGGTGTCTCTGTCCTCACGTCTTCTTATAAGGACACTAGTCGTACCGGATTAGGGACTGCCACCCTAGTGATTTCATTTTACCTGAATCACATCTTTTTTTTTTTTTTTAATTTTTTTTTCAACGTTTATTTATTTTTGGGACAGAGAGAGACAGAGCATGAACGAGGGAGGGGCAGAGAGAGAGGGAGACACAGAATCGGAAACAGGCTCCGGGCTCCGAGCCATCAGCCCAGAGCCTGACGCGGGGCTCGAACTCACGGACCGCCAGATCGTGACCTGGCTGAAGTCAGACGCTTAACCGACTGCGCCACCCAGGTGCCCCCCTGAATCACATCTTTAAAGCCCTGTATACAAGTACAGTTACATTCTGACACAGTAGGGGTGAGGGTTCCAGCATATGAACTTGGGGGGACACAATTCAGCCATGATACCTACACGTGCGTGATCGCCCAGCTGCCTTTGTGTGCAGGTTTCCATCAGGGATGTGACCATCAGGAGGACCGTGACCATTTTCTGAGTACTGGAGAAGAAGCAAGTGTTGACAACTATTTCCGGAAACTTGGCCCCAAATAGAAAGGTGTCCTCGAAGGAGCTGAAGTGCCACAGGAGGGTCATCTGCAGGGGAAGCGAAGATGAGAGGGGGCGGAAGAGGGGGACAGGGCGCTGAATTGAGGGCAGGCAGGGGACTTGGCCTCAGGAGGAGGAGAGCGGCTCTCCCTGAGCCGGAGGGCAGGCTGTTGGGGCGGGAAGGTGGACACATTTTAGGGGGAGGGCAGCGACGGGGAAGGATCTGCATCTGAAGCCAGGCACAGAGAGGTGGTCTCAGGAAATCCAAGAAAGTCCAAGAAAGCTGGGCAGGGGGTCACAGCCTGTTGTGGGAGGGAAGAGGGGGCTCCGGGTGAGGCAGGGGCCGCTGGATAAGCCGGTGTTAGTGCAGCGTCTGTCGGGGAAGGAGAGGCCGGGGAGGCACTGCCTGGAGCGTGGGCCTCGTGGGGGCCGTGCTCTCAGTCCTCAAGAGTGTGTGGAGTCCGAGCCCTCCCAGTGGAGTGGGCAGGGCTCTGTGAGGATGCAGCCCGCGGAGCTCAGAGCGCAGAAGGCTGACGGGGTTCAGGCGTCTGTGCCCCCTTGCAGAGGCAGGGAGGAGCAGAGGCGGGTGTGGAGGCTGTGCTGGCGGCCCGTCGGCCGTGACAGCGGGTGCAGAAGAGGTGGGTGATGCCTGTAGGGGACACGAGCATTGGCGGCACCGTCTGCGAATGTGACCCCAAGTGCGCGGGAGCAGCCCAGGTCTGCCTTCAGAGTCCCCCTCGCCCCCGCCCTGCTTCAGTGAGCAGAAGGGGGAGTCCAGCCGCCCCAGGCAGGGAGTGAGCTGGAGGTGGGACCGCGCGGGCTGTGGCTTCCTCCTTGTCTGGGAAAACCCAGGAGACTGATCTCATGCGTTCCGGAGAGCCAGCACCACCCGCCGGAGAGGAAGGCCCTCCTCCAGTGCCGTCCTCACCTGGGGGCTCACTAGGAGCAAGGATGACAGCAAATGCTCCTTGGAACCGCCTTCCCTTCCCAGTGCCTCTCAGATGCCGCTCCTCTGACCGTGTCACCCAGTGTGTGTGATGGTGGGACTGCGGGTGACTCCTAGGAGGCAGGGCAGGGAAAGCGTTGTCCTTTGGGGCTGAGGGTCCGGGGTGGGGGGCAGGAGGACGCACGTTGATGAAGACGCACTGGTCAGTAGGTCTCTAGACTTTCTCCAGCAGAGCGTGAGCGGCTGGATACGGAGAACTGGGCGCTGTGAGTGTGTCAGGGAGGGGCCAGGACGATCCAGGATCAAGTCCCAGCTGTCACTCTTGTCAAGAACTTCGCTCTTTCTAGACATGATATCCTGAACCAGCAGCTCTCTCCGAAAGTGGGGTGGCGGAGGGATCTCGGCAGGTTAGGATCTTCTGTGATTAGTGCATTGCATTTACGGGATTGCTTTTGAACGTTTGAAATCAATTTGAGGTTCTTCTCGGCGCCAGATTAAGGAGAGCACCTACAGTCATGTTAGATTATATGCTTTAGTGTTGGCCTTGTCAAACAAAGTCTGAGTGGGTTTTAGAGCCACCTCTGAATTAGCTTAAATATTGAATTAGCAGAGTCTACAGGTGGTGATTTTCATCTCTTAGCAGGTTAATGTACGGAAGGTGCCGCCTGCCTCGTCCCTAGAGTGGCCCTCGCGGGTGGCACAGGGGAGCCAGGGTCTGCGGTTGGGGAGGTCTGAAGAGCCCAGAAGGCAGAAGCAGGGCAGGGACGACGCTGGGACAGCAGGCACGCAGACTCGGTCCCTACAAAGGGTATGTGAGGTTTCAGACCAGGGTTTATTATGATTTAGGAGGCCAAGAATCACATAGCATGTGGTCAATAGAAGCTATTTGCTGCTTTCATAAGCCATTTTTCATGTTGTTAATTTTTTGTGTATGTTTCATTAATTTCCAGGGCAATCCACGTTCCCCTTTCCTGTGAAATGCATCACCGCGGTCTCTCCACGTAGCCAGGGAAGGCCATGCCCTCTGTGGCTTCCGGTAAGACTAGTAGTCCAGAAATTGCAGACACACAGGGCTTGTCCGAACTAGAGTCGTGCCCCAACTAGCCCTGTCTGTCCCTCACGCATCTGGGCCAGTGCACGCTGGGCTCCCCCCTCTGCTGGGGCCGGGGCCGGTGCCGGGGTCGTTGGGGGCCCCAGTGGCAGTGACGAATGGGGTGTGGTCTCCATCCCGGGGAGCTCACGGCTGTAGAGGAGAAGACAAATCAATGGCAATTCTCTCTGAGTGCTGTAGCAGAGGTCGGTCCAAAGTGCTTCGGAAATCCAGCGGGGGAGGGGCACCAGGGGGACTGGCTGGGTCACATCTTCATTTCCCGCGCGGGGGAAATGGGTCATCAATCTCGGCAGGGAGCAGACACGATGACTCAGGCGAGCAGACCACTTTCATGAGGTGCCAGAGTGCGGGGGGCCAAGGGCAGGGGGTGACGTGGAGGGCACCGAGCCGGGGACAAGAGAGGAGGGCAGATGAGCAGGTAGAGGCCGCTGTTGGCATTTGATGAGTGGCTTAGCCGTGGGTCAGTCATCCCCTCGCCTCTGTTCCAATGGCCCCTTCCTCTAGTCCGCCCCTGTTCTGTTTCCCTCTGTTACTCCCCTGACCACCCAGTGGGTCGGGTCGAGTTTCTATGCTGCACCCAAAGTGACCGACAGCGTGAACATGACCCCGATTTCCCTCCAGTGCCGGTGAACGGAGGGTCCCCTGGAGTCTCAGGCTGGAGCTCAACCCCCGGGCATCAGTTCTTTGCCAGCCTCAGGCGTCTCCCGTCCTCTCCCACCGCCGTCCCTCCAAGTGCCCCTGCAGCGCCTCAGCCGGGGGTGCCCACAGGTGAACGAGAAAAGGCATCCTGTCTTCAGGCGATGGTGGAGGGTAAGTCATGGATGTGAGGAATAGGTCGATTATTGTTTTATTGCATGACGGATCCTGTGGAGAGAGATCTGGCATGCGGGGGTGGGGCCTTCTGGGGTGTGGGGATGGCATTTGCAGAGAGCGGGGTCACAGAAGACCCCTCGAGGGGTTGGTGCTGAGCGCACACTTGGGAGAAGGGACGGGGGAAGAGCCACAGCCACAAAGTTGGGGGTGAGTCGAGTGCATCTGAAGAGATTTCAGGAGACGTGCTGGATGAGAGCAGGTGAGGGGCCAGAAAGGAAGGGAGCAGGTAGGGCGGCAGAGAGGGACCAGGCTGCAGGGGCCTGTGGGCCAGACGGGTGTCTCCTTATGGGACTCTGAGCAGAGGGGAGGCCTGATCCGACCTGCACTGCGGAAACACCAGCCCCGGCGTCAGTGCTGAGAACGGGCTGCAGGAGGAGGGCCAGGTTGAGAGAGGGAGAGGGGTGGAAAGCTGGGCGGAAAGCACGCTAAGGGCTGTGAGCTCAGACTCTCGCTTGCTTTGCGGGTGGGCACGAGTGTGGACAGAGATGAGGCCAGGCCGAGTCGGGGCCGGCCGGCGTCCTGGTACCCGGAGGGAACTGACAAGCGGGTGCCCCAGGCTGCAGGGCTGGGCCGGGTCCCTGACCTGGAGGGCGGGTGAGGTGGGGCATGCCGGGGGTGGACGCACAGAGCTGCACACACAGGGATAAATGAGGCCAGTCGGTCTCCCATTGAGTGGGAACGATGAGCTGTCCAGGGGCCGAACCGAATAACGAGGCTGGGGAGCACGTGAAGGCTAGATGTTTCCAGAAACGCTCCATTTGCCCGGGGAAAAGGGGCTCCGGGATGGTGGGCAACATATTTGGAAGACAAGCATCTCTTCATCAGACTTTCGCCTGAGGCTCCATTTCCGTCTTCGCCCACAATCGTTGCGTTGACGGGGAGCAAGCCGTGAATCCGCGCTGTCTGCCGTGAATTCTGAAGTCTGCGGGCGGGCGCGTGCCGTGGCTGGGAGGAAGCAGACTGTTTTCAATTGTTTGTTTGACAAATATGACTAAGTATTCAATAAGTTATCTTTCAAATTATGCTGTCAAAATCATCATGACATGGGATAACGATAAAACAGTTCTCAGAAGCCAGGATGGATGTTTGCGCGCAACGGCTACTGGCCTCTGGGGTGCCTCTGATGGATGAGGCGTTTGCCGGGAGAGAGAGGAAGGTTCATTCTGTGACGGGTGCGAGTGTGTGCACGCACGCAGACCCACCCCCGCCGGTGCTTGGGGAGGTGCGGCGAGCACGGGGCCACGTGGCTTGTCTGCGGTTAGGACGCCCAAGCTCAGAGAGCGTGGAAACGCCCATCCGACACAGGCTGCCCCAGCTCGGTGCCTCGTGTGGAGACAAGAGTGGCAGAGTACTGTGCGGAAGGGTGGGTCAAGACACGAGAGTGGATGTTCACGTGAGTTCGCTTGATTGCTGTACAGGCACCTCAGCCTGGAGCCAACCAGTCAGGTTCAAACCTTGCCGCATTTTAAAGCCGTGACTCTCTATCCAACGCTGTGTTGGGTGCCAGGGCTGAGAAGGAAGTAAAAATCGCTGTGTTAAGCGTGGAATCTGGTCTTTGAGCCTTGCTCTGCATCATGCCTTTCCTTCCTAAGCTGTGAAATGCGGAAAATACCATCAGCCCCATATTCCAGTCTGTTGACCAGCGAGAAAGGGAGGGACCCTGTTGTGGTTCTTCCCTGGTTTATGGGGATCAGTGCTCCCCTGCTCTGCCTTGTGGGCCAATCCAAGTCCTTGTCTTAGAAATCAGCTTCCTAAGCTTAATGTCCACGAAGGATGTGACCACATAGCAGAGCCCGACAAACAAGCCTCACAGGCAGTGTTTCCGATGGGTCCTCCTCTGTCCCTGTCCACCCAGTACCCTCTCAGGATGCAGCCAGCAAAGAGAGAGGCCAGGTCACTTCCAGAGAGAGTGCTGTGGGCCTCAGGGCATTGTCACTGGCTGGTGCCCTGGTGACAGGCAGAGCAGGTCTCCTACCAGCCATCCAAGGGCCAGGCTGTCGGTGACGGTCCCCGCAGGGCTTCCTCCAGGAGACAGGAGGCAGGGAGGCTGTGGAGACAGGGTGTGACCCCAGCAAGCCGAGTGCAGAGTGGGACCAGGCTCTGGGTTGACGTTGGGTGTGACGATGCTGGTTTTCCACACACGAGACGTCGCAGAGTCCACAGTGAATAGGTAGTTGATGGATACGTGTGTTCAGGGAATTCTATAAGAAAGATCACAACTCACCCCGACCCTGTGCTGGCCCTCAAGAAGCCTTCAGACTCACAGGAAGGAAGACAAGCATAATTTACGGTAAATGAAGGTTTACGCCCGAGCCCAGAAAGCTTGCTGAGCAATGCGGCCGAGCTGTGTTGACTCGTGATCAGGTGTACAAGCAATAAAGGAAGCCACACTCATGTGCACGGAAGCACCATGCTGTTGGTTTCCTTGCAAATGGGACCATATTGAATGGAGAGCTCCCAGGCTTGGTTTTTGCAGTTACTATGCCTTCGTGATGCCCTGAGGTCTTCTGGTATATCCGGAAGTGCCCTGGAGCTGGCCCATACTGGCTGGCGGTAGCCCACTAAATTTTCAGGAATTCTGTGAGCCGACGGAAGCCGTGTTGGTAGCGTGGAGTCTGTCGTGCGGTATTTGCACCCTCTCGGGAGTGCCGGTAGTTAAACGTTTCCCAGCACGTCGCCGGCTGGATCTCATGCCTCTGGCAGCTGCGGGATGTTCACGACACCCCAGAGCAGAGCGTTTTCCTCCTCTCCTCTCTCAGCGGGCGCTTCATTTTCTTCCACGGGTTTGGCTACCGCATGCACAGCCGCGCGTGTGCGAGTGTGCGTGTTGGTGCCCAGGCGTGGACGTTTCTGTAATCTGGCTCCTGCAGACGGTGTGGCCCGAGCACTAAACTCAGGTAAATGTGAGCTGCCAGCACGTTATGCTCGGGTGAATGCCAGCACTTAGAACGTTAGATCACGTAACTCAAAGGTCTTGGGGTGGAATTTCTGGCTCGGCTGAACCTGGGTCCTCAGTTAATATCGGCAATTCCCAATAATACACGTAGACGCTCTTTCCTCCGAGAGGGAAAGCTGAATTTTCTCCCCAGTGCCCTTGAAGACGAGCCTGACTTAGAGAACTGCTTTGCAAAGAACGGCGCTTGGGAACTGGGCACAGTAACCCAGCAGTGGAGGAGCCTGGCGAGCATTGCTTTGGGAAGTGGTGAAGGTCCGCGTCGCCCGTGATGCCTCGTGGACGTCGGGCACCCCCAGGGCTGGTGTTGAGAACAGCACCTTCCTCTGAGGGTTTCTTTCCAAAAGCCCACACCCCCAGTCTCAGAGAGAAAAAAAAAACCATCAAACAAACCTGAATCCTAATTGGGAGACAATGCACAGGATACCTGGAAGGTCATGCTGTCAGGGTCACGAAACACCAGGAAAACCGGAGGCCGTCAGGGACCAGAGGTGACTGCAGAGATGTGAGGGCTCAGGGCAGGTGGTGCCCTGGGCTGGACCCTGGTACGGAAAGCGGACATTCGTGGAAATAGCCCCGTCCCGTGATGATGTATCGGTTGTGACAAACACATCATGGGAGTGTAAGACGTAGCAATGGGGGAATCTGGTCGAGGGGGGTACAAGAACTCTTTGCATTATCTTTGCAGCTTTTCTGCAAATCTGAATTTATTCCAAAATACAAAGTGCGTTAAAAATGCCATTCGCCATTTATTTCTTCTCATCTCTTGTTTTTGACTTTATTTTTTATTAAATTTTTTTTTTAACATTTATTTATTTTTGAGAGAGAGAGAGTGAGGGCAGGAAGGGCAGAGAGAGGGAGACACAGAATCTGAAGCAGGATCCATGCTGTGAGCTGTCGGCACAGAGCCTGATCGGGGCTCGGACCCATGAACCATAAGATCACGACCTGAGCTGAAACCAAGGGTTGGACGCCCAACTGACTGAGCCACCCAGGCGCCCCTCCCCTCTTGCTTTTAACTTCAAGTGAAACTCATTCCCAGGCCACCTTTCCCCAGGTCATGGCTTGTGCTCGCTACCTTCCCCCGAGACCCCCGGATTACCCACCAGCCCTGTCCCAAGGCCCCTTTCTTCCCCCTCTAGCCAGGCCCCAAGGTTGCTTTGGATTGACTCCTTCTGGGCCAGCTGTCCACACGGGGTCAACCGCCATGGTGGAGGCGGGCAGAGGTTGGCTGGCCGGCCAGGCTTTTGCACACAGCTGGGGAGGGAGGTCAGGCCACGAACCACCAGAGCTCAGGATTGAGAGCGGGTCCGCCGCAGGGAAATCAGGGTGGTGTTCCCAGAAGACGAAAGACACAGGACGAGAGGCGACAGACAATAGTGGCCCCCACGCCGAGGAGGCAAAAGCTTCTGGGAGGCCTGAGTAGTCAGCGGTGCCTCGCGCCTCATGCACCAGAGAGGCCAAAAAGAGGAGGATGGAGTCCTGGGCTGCAGGTGAGACACGTGAGGAGTGACGTCCCGTGGGGCAGAGAGCAGACGCCACCACATGAGGCTCTGGGCTGGACGGGAGGGACAAGTGCTCTTTCATTTGTCCTGTAGATCAACTCAGACGTCCGTCCTCCATGGAGCCGTCCCCAGGCCCTGATCACAGTGACCACATCCCCTTCCGCTTCTCCACACGGGGCCTCCGTTCACACATCCCACCTTCACCCTCGACCCCGTCCCCAGGGCTGCCAGCTCCCGTGTGCACGCGTGTGTCCCTCCATCCCCAGTGCCCCTCGGTGCCCGCGTGGGTTCTGGCATCTGATGAGGCTGCAGCAGGTGTCCCCCTGGTTTGGACATGTGGACAGCTGTGGCCGGGCCGAGCAGGCCTGGGCCAACCAATGACACCTTGCAGATCGTGGATATTGTTCATGCAAAGTCACAAGAGCCGTCAATAATACCTCTGGGGATGACACCTCCCATCAAAAGCTCGCCATAAAAATAAATAACGTGCCAGAAGCCACATCAAGAAACCACTCCCCTGGCCGCAAAGTGCCGTCCGCCCCAGGGTGAACACACAACAGCCATCTGACGCGACGCGGCCACCAACAGAGGCTGGAGGCTCAGCGGTGAGGCGAGGAAGCTGGGTCGCAGAGAAGATTCCGGAAAGCCCAGGCGGGAGGCTCGGTGCAGCTTGAGCCCTGGAATGGCATTGCCAACCGGGCCCTCCCCGTTCAGGCGTGTGTCCTCCAGTGGAGAAGGGCACAGAGCAGGACAAGGTCCGCCTGGCCTGAACCCGCCAGGTAAGGTTGTCGGCCCTGCTGCCCTCAGGACCCTTCTCTACTCTTCCGGCCTCCTCCAGAGGGTCTGTCCTCGCCAGGCAAGCCAGGGGATCCGGAGGCTCACCCCTCCTTGCGTGTGGCCCTACAGCCACACCCAGATGTGCCATCAGCCGGCCCCCTTTCCAGCCCGACCTCTGGGTGGCCCAGGCCATGTGGCCTTGCTGAGGCTGCTGGGGTCTGAGACCCTGCCAGGTGAGGCTGGGGGGCTTTCCCAGCACAGACACCGTCCTCCTTCCTCCGGTGGCCCCCATCGTGTCCTGGTTGACCACGGCCACAGCCAACACTTCTTGTGTTATTCTGTTTTCCTTCCTTTCTAGCAATCTTGGCTTGGTTGTTTTGGTGATCCCGGCCCTAGAGCCACGGGAGGGAGGGGGAAGCTTCTAGCGACAGCATCTATGTGGTCACTGCCGGCCTGCCCACGTGACCACGACCCCCCATCCTGCCACGGAGGGGGTGGTGGTTCGGCTGTGGCATGGTGCTCGTGTGTCCTTATTGTGGCTCGTGGTCTCTCCCTTGCCTTGTCCCCTGGAGGGACCGTGCTGGTCCCTGAGCACTTCTTACTTTCGGGGCTGGCCACCTGCTGGTCTGAGGAGGGAGCTCCCGCCCTGCTGCACAGAGCTCGCGCATTTCCCCAAATCTCGTCGTTTCCCCGGGGCCGCTGGCACTCGTGACCATGGCATCGGGCAGACTCCGCTGGTTTTGCCCTCGTCGCCTGAGCCAGGGGGGCCGGAGCCGTCACCCCGTCGCGTTTCTCCGGCGGCTGCGCCGGTCCTCAGGGCGCCCTCCACCTCCAGTGGCCGGACACACGATTTGTGTGGTACCCTGCTGGTCACGGAAACTTCTACATGCACGTTTGGTTTCCACACGGGCCGTGTTCGCGCTCCCACTGTGCAGACGAGGAAACGGGCTCAGGGAAAGCCCACCTTTCCCTGAGGGGGGTCCCGCTAGCCGGAGGCAGAGTGAGGGCACACTGGTGCCCCCAGCCTCCACCCCAGCTCTCCCCTCTGTGACGCGGGGGCCCGTCTCTGGGTGCCCTCTTCCAACCCCAGAGGCTGGACCGCATGTGTCCTGGGACCTTGGCCGTCCATCTTGACGTGGCAGAAAACACTCGAAAGAGCTTCCTTTTCACAGCAGACGCACCTCCCTTGTAGCGTCTGTGAGCGCAGTGGGATGTCTGGGCCGCATCCAGGGCTCCGTCTTCTTCTTGGCCCCCTGTCCGGACCCTCCTCTCTGCTGGCCTGGATGAACCCAGAGCTCGGTTTCCACTCTGGGAGTGAAGGGTGGTCTAAAGAATGGTGCATTTATGGGGCGCCTGGGTGGCTCAGTCGGTTAAGCTTCTGACTTCGGCTCAGGTCATGATCTTGCGGTTCGTGGGTTTGGGCCCCGCGTCAGGCTCTGTGCTGACAGCTTAGAGCCTGGAGCCTGTTTCGGATCCTGTGTCTCCCTCTCTCTCTGCCCCTCCCCCATTCATGCTCTGTCTCTGTCTCAAAAATAAACAAAACATTAAAAAAATTTTAAAAAGAATGGTGCCTTTAGAACCAGATGATCGGAGTTCAAACTCAAGTTCTGTTGTGTGCCAGCTTAGTGGTCACAAGGAGTCGCGCAGGCTCGACGAACCCAGGCGTCTTCGTGGTGCAGTGTGGCTTCTGAGAAACAGATGTGCCCTCCCAGGGAGGTGGCCGGGAGTCACCAGAAGCCCCGGCACAGAGCCGGCGTTAGAATTTGCGCCCACGTGTTTTCCTCCTACTGGTCACGAAATAGCTCTGCCTTCCTTTCCTACCGTTTGCTGGGTCTGGCTCACTTCCTCTGGTAACGTAATACTGAAACCGGGATTTCCCTTGGGTCCATGGGGGAGGGAGGGCCGTCTATGGGCCCGTCCTGCCCGGCGAGAGGGACAGAAGGTCCCCAGTGCCGACTTCCAGGAGGGTGGCTGCTGGCCCATGGAGGGCGGTGATGGGCGGCCACCCCTCTGCAGGGGCTGGTTTGCATGACAAGTCACTGCCAGGCTCTGCAAAGCCCCACGGCCACTTGCTCCTTCAAAGAGGCAGAGGCACATCCCCCTTCGCGGACCGCCATCTGCCGTGTGCCCCCCGTGCCCCGCCTGAGCGCTCCTGGCACCAGAAGATGGCAGATGACCTCCCGCCACCAGGGCACCCTGCACCTGCTACTCGCTGTGGGCCGCTGACTGTTCAGAGCGCTAGCCAAAGGCAGCAATGGGCATCACGGTGCGCCCCAGCCCAGGTGGCTGCCTGGTCCCCCAGTCACCAGCAGTGAGCGAGCGAGCAGGATCGGATGGGAGGAAGAGCCCAAGAGAAAATAATTGTTTATCTGGACTGCAATACGTTCTTCCGCGTGTCCCGGTGTGGCCGACACGAGCTGCTTGCCAGATCTTCAGCCTGTGCGGCTAGAGGGCCATCGAGGTCCCCATATACGTGGGAGCCCCTGATCACGTGAACCGTTTGATGAAATCTCTGAAGGACCGAGAATGTGTTCTCCCCTCCTCTGCTCTGACGTCCACACGTGCTGTAGGGCTATGGCAGAATGGCCTCACGTTTTGGTCCCGTCCTCACAGGAAATCTGGGAGGCAAGGTTCTGGCCAAGGTGTGACGGGTTCCTGATGGGCAGGGGCGAGGAGGAGCATTCCCTCCATCCCTGGTCGGTAAGCAACGCAAAGGATGGCTGGTCCCCTCGGGCATTCTTGCCTGGGAGCGAATCCAGAAGATGCCCACCTCCTTGGGATCCAGGGGAGACCCGCACGCTGCCGACAAGGGCCCCGGACGGGAGGTCATCAGAAGGAGCCGCCCCACGGGATGACCATCCCACTTAGGGCTACGCTCCCGAGCTCCCAGCAACCTCACCCACACAAGGACGTTGGATTCCAGCTACACCCATGACCTTCCTTTTTCTTGTATTTTTTATTAACGTTTAAAAATATTGTTAATGTTTATTTGTTTTTGAGAGACAAAGGGAGACAGGGTACCAGCAGGGGAGGGGCAGAGAGAGAGGAAGACAGACTCAGAAGCAGGGTCCAGGCTCCGAGCTGTCAGCACAGAGCCCAACGTGGGGCTCGAACTCACGAACCATGAGATCATGACCTGAGCCAAAGTCGGACGCTTCACCGACTGAGCCACTCAGATGCCCCTTGTTAACATTTTTTAAGTTCGAGAATCACAGAGCAATAATTTATGTTTCTGAAACATCTCTGTGATTTTCGGAGTGCAGGGACTCGTGGGTCGCACTTCTAGTCGATTGAGGAATCGTCCCCCAATCGTGGAGGATGGAAATGTCTTTCTTCCCTGTGTGCTACATGCGGGTTTTTGTTTTTCTTTAAAGTGGGTCAAGCTACCCCGCTTCCAGGCTTCTCCATATGCCTTCCCTGCAACAGCCCCTCCGTCCTGACCCCTCTCTGGGAAGCTCTCCACCCGCCCACCCTCCTCTCCGCCCGCAGGGGGCCGCCCCTGATGTCTCTCGTAAATACAAGCCTGTGAGAGAACCTTCCTTCCCCTCTCTCTTTTTCCTACTTCTCTGTATTTAATCCCCAGAATGTGTTATGTTGTGTGTGTTCTCAGCTTCTGTTTTTACATTTAGAATGCTCTTGCCTGTTTCCTGCAGGGATGAGACATTTTGGGCCGGCTTCAATTTTCTAATTCCGAGCTTGGAAATGAAACTTTGGACTCGAAGCCGAGCTCGTCCGAGGTCTGCCGAAGTCCTGGGCGCTCGGGTTCTGAATCCAGCCAGGAGACAAGTGTCACATACACCACGTCGGCCCTCCAGATTCCGGGCAGTGGTGGCATAGTGGGCAATTTTGCCCGGTGTTAGTTGGGCAGGTAGCTGCCTGTAATGTGTGTGGCATTTGCACACGTGTGTGTGTGTGGGGGGGGTGTCAGGGTGCACAGGTGTGTGTCTTTACTGGGTGGTGTGAGGGTGCTGGAGACGGGAGCAGAAAGAAACGGTTACACCGCCATCGATGTTTCCGAGCAGAGAGGACCCCGCTCTCCTGAGGACGCGATCAGGGGCTCTTGTACATACACAAGGCCGCCTGGCTGTTGGGAACAGCCCCAACGAAGTGCTCCTTGTGCAGAATCTTTGTGAAGAGAGTTTGTAGGGGCCACATGGGCCACCGTGCCGCCCGTGGTCCCCAGGAAGGAGGGACTGCTATTAGTGGAGGGAGGGTCCGGGGGAAGGGGGGGCAGGAAGGCCCTTGTGCCCTTCTGGGCCCCCAGACCACCGGTGTCCTATCACCTCTCGGTACAGTTATTTTTTATAGCAGCCACGGTGGGTTCTGAGATGTGTTAGTCTGTCCCCGCAGCACAGAGCCCGCCCGGAGGTGTGGGCTGGAAGAGCGACAAGGGGTAAATCAGCCCCAGGAGTGGCGGGGGCTGCTGGCAAGCTCCGTGTGAATATGGCCGAACTACCCACAGGCTCATCAATGTGTCCCAAACCTTGGTGACTCCTTGAAGAAGAAGCGATGGGATCACGTAAGTGAACAAAGCAAATTCGTTGCAAAGACGCTCTTCAGATGCCGGTGGTTGAAGGGCCAGCGACTTCTCCGAGGACGCGGTGCCCGGCTGTGGCGGGGGGGGGGGGGACGGCCGTGCCGGGCTTGGACCTGGAAGGGCCACGGGGTCAGGGTATCCTTTACTCTGGGCAGGCCGGGATAGCGGCCCCTCGCAGGACGGCTGGGCCAGGTCCCTGAGGTCCCTGCATAAAAGGGAGCTGCTTCCTTGGGGTCACCGACCTGCCCCTGACTCTTCTCTTCTTTCCCCAATTTGGTCAGCCGTTTCCAGGAACAGGGACTTGCTCCTTCTCCAGGCAGCTGGGTTCACTGGGCGCGGCTCCCACGGAGGCACGTCCCCCACGCTGACTCCAGATCTGTGGCCCCAGACTGGCACGAGACCCCCAAGTCATCACCCGCCTTCCTCCCCCACGCCGCCCTCCTTCCGAGGTCATGGTTCTCGGATCCTTCGGCCCCCGTGTGTTAATATCCACGCTCCACGTGGATACAGAGCCCGGTGGGTACTGACCTGCGCAGGAAATGGGGGCCCTGCCTGCTGGGCGAGCAGCTGGGATCACATCATCACTATGTGTGTGGTCTTTTCTGACACCAACCGATCGTCCA
Source organism: Prionailurus viverrinus (assembly GCF_022837055.1). NCBI lineage: Eukaryota > Metazoa > Chordata > Mammalia > Carnivora > Felidae > Prionailurus > Prionailurus viverrinus. Next base: position 136,957,587 of record NC_062567.1, read on the forward strand.
ACCCTCCAGTGCCAGCTGGGCATCCGCTCTGACCTGTGCGGCCCCCACAGGACGGCCCCACCTCCGACATCAGCCCCCGCTCACACTTCTGACCAGCCACACGCTGGGGCTTCCCCGGATGCCTTCCTCGGTTCCGTAATTTGCTAGAATGACTCAAGGAACTCAGGAAAACACTTGATGCACATTTCCCAGTTTATCACAAAGGCTCCAATTCAGGAAGAGACACGTGGAAATGAGGCCCAGGGCCAGACAGGGGCATGCACCGAGCTTCCCTGCCCTCCCCGGGCACGCCTCCCCCCCACCCCCCAGCACCTCCACGTGCCCACCCACCAAATCCCCTTGTTGAAGAGTTTCTAGAAAGCTCCGCCTGCAGCCCCCTCCCGTCCCTGCAGCTTGGTGGGCAGGGCTGAAATTCCCACTCTGCTCTTGTGCTTGGCCTTCCTGCACACCAGCCCCACCCTGAAGCCCCCCGGGGGGCCACCTGAGTCCCCTCATTAGCACAGACCCAGCACAGACACAGACATCAGAGGGGCTCCTGATGAACAAGGGAACAGGGTCCTCAGGGAATCCCCAGGGTTTCAGGAGCTCTGTGCCAGGAGCCGGGGACAAAGACCGAGCATATTTTTTAATACAACACAGTAAGACATTTCTAAAATGTTAACTGTGAATTAGGTGCTGGTTGTAGGACAAGGTCTCCTCCCGGATTGAGAGGTTTATCTACACAAAAGAGAAAATGCATTTGGACACACCTTCCCATCCCCCCTCCAGGAAGACAACCTGAATCAACCCCAGACCTGCAATGTCCTTCCAGCCCCCATGATCCTGCTGCCAGATGGCCACATTGGTCAACGGGTCCCCCAAAATCAATAGTGAAAATGCTTGGTGAGTTCTCTGGGCCCAGGCCCAGTGTCTCCTCTCCTCCACCAATGAAGAAGGGCCATCGGGGAATATTGAACAGAAAAGAAGTCACGTTGATAAGGCACAAGCCACCTGCCCGAGCTGTTTTTTTTTTTAAAGTTTCTCAGCCACCCGCCCTCTGCTGGTCTCCTGACTTCTGCTCCGTCGGCAAAATTGCTTTAAATTGCGCTGTTGCGGGCAATCACAGCCTGCTTTTGTCCTGAGTTTTTCTCTGGGTTGTCGCTTAAATTCTAATTAGGCTGCAGAGGGGAGGCCAGGGGAGAGCCCCCTGTGTGGTAGGAGGTGCCCTGGGCTCTCGCTTCTAGAAAACAGCAGGGGCTCGGTGAGGCCTGGGCCGTTGGGACAGGAACAGACCCACCACCCCTGCTACGAGCCCTGTGTTCTTTTCAGCAAGACCTCGGTTTCGTGAGCATAATTCGCCCCGGAAACACGCTTATAATCCAAAGCACTCGTCTATCAAAGAGAATTCCAAGAAGCATTGGCTCAGTTGTGATCACATGACGTTCGGCATCACGTACGACTCATATTGCAAGACATTGCTCGTTTATCAACGCAAAATTTATTAGAGATGTTTGCGCGTCTTGTGGAGCCCTCGTGGGACAAGTTACCCGCCATCCGAGTTCTCCTGTATTTCTTTCCTCTTGGGCAAACTGTAAATGTGGCTTTGGGGGCCCAGAAGCGGGGGGGGGACCCACCATGCCCACAAAGTGGTCCCGGAGCCTCGCTTGACACACGGGAGGTGCGGCATTAAGAAGAAAACCACGGGCCCAAGATGGTGTCACTTAGGTTGGGTCCCCAAGTCGGTAAACTGAGACTTAACGCCTAACCTGACAGCAGTTTCAGCCCGCTCAGAAGTGCATCCGGTCAGCACGGGGGTCTCCTGGTCAGCGCTAGGACAGACCCCTTCCGCTGCCCCTAGGAGGGTGGCCTTGCCTAAAACAGTGGGCTCTCTGCTATGCATGTCTTCTTTTCTGCTCCCTCTCTACCTTTAAAAACCTTTCCTTTCTGTAGCCCTTTGGAGCTTCCCTTAACTTACAGAGTCAATTAATGAAGCCGGTTAGAGCTTACAAATGTACTCCGTTGAATTTTTGTTACTTAACAGCTGCTTAGACCTGACAGGCCTCGCGAGATTCCCGCCAGCACTGAAATGTCAGGACTGTGATCCGTGAGACTTCTGCGCTGGGACTGGGAATGTCCCGGAGGCTGAAACCGGTCACCCCATTGGATCTCAGCAGGGGAGCCCGCTGCCCTCTGGGACGCTGGCCACGGGCACCAGAAGGTCCTCTGCCCCCTGACCTAGCGCTTCTTGGGCCACTCCACAACCTACCCTCCAGGTGACTCACCGGGAAGATCCCAACCCCAGCCGCAGGGCTGTCCCAGATGTGGCGCTCAGCACTGCCAGCTAAGACCGATCAAATGTGGGAATGTTTTATCCTGAGGGTACCGACATGACCTTGAACAATTACTGTTCCAGTGTTTCCAAAATAATGAAGGGGTTCAAAAGGGACCCCTCGTTCCTTTCACTTAAAACAGCTGGGTGAGAGTCAGAAAGTCCGTTACACCTGCTCCGACATCGAGGGGCAGATGGAAACCTAATTTATTTTGGTGTTTTGTGCGGGTTCTACGGGTTCTTCCAGGCTCCAAGGAGAGAAGTGCAACAGCTCAGGTGTGCAAAGGGTTTTACAGTCGGCAAAAGACTGGCCCTAACTTGGGCGCACAGGAGAACAGACGTCAGCCTCTCTCGGCCCCTTAGAGGTGGAGCTGGATGCGGAGGAGCAGCCAGGGGTCCGTCTGGAAGGCAGGGTTGGTCCATGCGGAGGCCCCGGATACATGAACTCAGTTGCTCTTGCCGGGGAAGCATCGTTAACCCACGAGACTGCAGGCTCCAGGAGGTCAGGGACACCCAGCCCCGGCCGTGTCACAGGGGCACAGCATATGTTAGGGAGATGACTGGTTTTTGCAGCCAGGGACACGGAGGCCGACGCAGGTCAACCACCTTGATGTGGCCGTAGGTCATAAGGCCTTGAAGGCGCTGTTTCCTCACTGGTACCTTTGTGGGCTCATAACCCAGCTGTCACGGGATGAACTATATCCCCTCCAAATCCATGGGTTGAAGTCCTAATGCCCAGGACCTCAGATCTCTGTGGACACAGGGTCTTTAAGAAGGAGATTGAGGTAGAATGGGGTCGTATAGGGGAGTCCCTGGCCCAACATGACTGGGTCCTTATAAGAAGAGGAGGTGAAGACACAGACACGCACAGAGAAGTGACCAAGTGAGGACACGGGGAGGACGGCCGTCTGCAAGCCCAGGAGAGAGGCTCGGAACGGACAAGCCCTGTCCACACGCTGATCTGGAACCTTCAGCCTCCGAAACTGTGAGGAAGTAAATGTGGTTTAAGCCCCCTCCTCTGCCCCCCCTGTCTGTGGGACTTCATCAAGGCAGCCCTGGGACACTAATGTGGCACCTCCCAGGGCTAAGGTGACCGTTCGGTGGCCCCACAGGGTAAAATGCTGCTTGTGAGCGGTTTCCGAGGGACGACGGGGAGCCTGGTGCCTGGAGCCCGTGACCGTGGCACCTGCCACCCTCTGCTCCCGGGTTCCGGCACCCCGGGGACATGTCGCCTGCGGTTCTCCAGGCCCCGCACTCCATGCCCGCCCCACCCTGCACACTTCCAACCTCCCAGCCGCCAAGTCTGACCAGCCGTCTGACCTCCCGCTTCCAAAGTGCCGCGTGGGGTAGGGGGCCCGTCCTCGGGGACGTCGGCTTCTCACCACGGAGTCTCAGCCTGCGGGATGTTTCTCCTGTTTCTTTTCAGCCTTCATCAAACTCTAGAATATTCATCTACTTTCCGTCAACCCAGAAATCAGGTGCTGGCGTCTGGCCGCCCGCTGCACGGCGGTCACGTGGAACCGGCTGCCGCGGGGGCACGAGGGTCCCTGCACGTCCTCCGTTTGGACTCATTAGAGTCACTGGAAGCTGATCCTAAGGACGCTGGTGGTAATGGTGACATCAGCCGTGTCCCCCCTGCGCCAGGCCCATCAAGGTTCGCAGCTTCCACGTGATTGTTGCAGACACGCCTGGGTGCTGCCGTCCCCTCGCGGGGCAGGGGACCGTGTCCTCCAAGGTGAGGTGACCTCCCGAGGTCGCGCGGCTCTGGGGTCCTGCGGGACCAGGGCCATTCCCGCGTGCCTCCTCACGACCCCACTGGCTGCCGACTTGTTATTAATTTGCTAATTAAACCCTGATATTCGGGGTGTTTTCATGTCACATCAGGCCGGCGAACGACAGAATCCAAACAGTTCAAGCCATCTGCTCCTTAAATCTGTCGTTTCCACTTTCCGTTAACCCTCCACATCCCTGCCACTCGGTGGGAGCGCCGGGGCCGCCTGGGGGCGCTCGCCTCCAACCGCCAGGCACTTATGCACGAACTGGCCTGAGGGGACGGGCTGGGTGGGTCCCAGCCTGGGACGTGGAGGAGCTCAGTTCTGGGGGCTCAGTTCTCCCGAGCTGCCACCTGAGGGCCCGAGCATCCCTGGTCCCCCACGCCCCGTCCCCCCTCCTCCCACCCCCCCCCCCCCCGCACGGAGGGGCTGGAGGCCAGGCGCGTGGGCTATGGCGGTACAGCAGGTGCATGGGCAGACCGAGGCAGCCCTGTTATCTTGGTACAGATGTTACAGATTCTGTGAAAAACTAGGGAAGTTGGAGACACCTGTTCCTTTATCGATCGCCCTGGAAGCCGTTAGCTCTGGGACTGAAGCAGGGAGCCTCACACAGGAACCCAGGCCTTGGTAGGCGGAGCTCTGGGTGCTGAGCGGCTCTGTCCCCTGAGCTGGGAGACCCCGGCTCCCAGTCCTGCCGCCGTGTCCCTCCCTCGCCTCCGCTCAGGGCTGCAGGGGTCCATGGGGCCCTGGTCCAAGTGAAGACCAGAGGAGGCCAGCCCGTGCTGCCCTGGGGGTCACTGCAGAGGGCTGGGCCCACGGGCCATGCTCCCCTTCTCTGGAAGCGGGGCCACTGCAGGCTTGCACGTGAGGTGTGGTCACGGCAGACCAAAGGCACGCGGCCCCTCTTCCCAGGAGCCGAACTTCTATTCGTCCCTCTTGGATGTGCTGCCCACCTTTTTCCCGGGGTGATTTTGTGATTGACTGGCTGACGGGAGCGTGAGGCGCTCCAAACCCGCGTGGGCGGCTGCCCCAGGACGGGGGCACCCTAACCTTCCCTTTAACAGATTCCGGCCGCAGCGCCTTCTGGAAATGGCCCCAAAGCCGAGGGGTCATTTTCTCTGAGGCCGATACAGAGACAGACATCTGAGCAGGAGGCCGAGAGCGCCACCCCGTCCCCGCCAGGCCTCTCCCTCCCGCTCTTCCCGCCGGTGCCCATCACGCAGAACGGCGGGGACACTCAGGCCACCTCTGCTCAGGGACTGTCACCTGCTGGCCACTCGCATCAGAGGCAGGAGCCCAGTCCCTCCCTCACTCATCCCTGCGACCACTGAGTGCAGCCTGAGCCCCTCCAGGGCACGGGCACCCGCAGGTGCAGAGGGAGGCGGGAACTCTGCCTCCTGGAGACCCCGAGTCCGAGGCAAACGGGGCAGGGTTGGGGAGCATGGAAACATACTCCTTTCGTACACCTGGGTCCCACATGCTTCTCTCGTCACTAAAATCAGAAGATAGTAATCACTCAGTTAATAGTTGGGACCCGTGTCTCAGGGGGACTCCTGCATCCGTGTTTCCTGAAGCCCTGCTCACAGAGGGCGGGACGTGGGGGCAGCCTGAACATCCGTGGACGGCTGACAGATGAAGGGAGACGTACACACAAGGTACGTATTATTCAGCCTCACAGAGGAAGGAAGTCCCGCCGTTTCTGCAACATGGGTGGACACAGAGGACACGATGCTAAGGGAAATACGCCTGATGCAGAAAACCAAATACTGCCTGACCTCACTTACACGGGGACTCTAAAACAGTCAGACTTGGGGCACCTGCAGGGCTCAGTCGGTTAAGCGTCTGACTCTTGGTCTCGGCTCAGGTCATGATCTTACGGTTCGTGGGACTGAGCCCTACATCAGGCCGCAGGCTGACATTGCAGGGTCGCTTGGGATTCTGTCTCTCCCTCTCTCCCTGCCCCTCCCCTGCTTGTGCTCTCTCTGTCTCTCAATATAAATAAGTAAACTTGAAAAGAATTAAATAGACTCTTCGAAGCAGAGAACAGAGCGGTGGCTGCAGGGCGGGGGAGTGGAGAGCGGAACACAGAGGGGCGTTGGTCAAAGTGGGCGAAGTTTCGGTTATGCAGGACAAGTAACCTTTAGAAACCTGCTGTGCAGCTTAGTGCATGCAGCTGACAACCCGTGCTGTTAACTTCAACATTCGCTAAGAGGGTGGATCTCGTGTCAGGTGTTCTTACCACACACACGCACACACATCATATCAAATAAAGGAGGCGGGAGGAACCTTTTGGGGGTGATGGAGGCGCCTGGTGGCAGTTTTGCGGGCGCGCATGAGCTCCAGGCTCAGTTAATCACAGCTCCGTATGGGGGTGTAAACACTTAGCAGCTAAACTGTCCTGGCGGAAGGGTGTGTGGTGACCCAGGCTCTGGGCAGGGGCCCGTGAGCGCCCTGGCCACGGATGGCCCAGCCTGGCGTCCCCGAGGGGACTTCCCGGGGGACAGTGCCCACGCTGAGTCTTGGAGGACGAGTGGGGTCAGCCTCTGTTCGGTTTCTGTTTGCTTTGCGAAGCCCCCTCCTCTAGGGTCACCAGAGCTTCCGTGTGTGGGCCGGCGTGGAGCGGGGGGAGGTATCTGCTCGGTTTTCAAGACGGGCTTCGCCACGAGGGCCCTGGAAGTGTGGTCCCGCATACGGACCGGGTAGAGTTCCCTCGTTCTAGACTCCACGGGCCCTCCTCGACCCTCTGCATGCTCACCACCTGTCAGATCCTTTCTGCTTGCAGGTCTGAGCTCTTTCGGGGCCGGGGGCACGGGGACCTCAGCCCAGCACAGAGCACGCGGGGCTGTGCGTGGACAAGCCGCCCCATGAAGACTGGGGGCAGTCTCTGCCTCCGGAGGCTGGGGTCAGCCTTGCTCTGAACAGTTACGGCTCCAGAGGATGCCCAGCAGGAGTGGGGACACGGGGGGACGACGGCCAGAGACCGAGGAGGACGAGGGGCGGGGTCTCTTTGCCTCCGGATCTCTGTGTCCAGGTGGATGGCTGCTCGGGAGTCTTGGTCTCCCATGCCTTTCGTGTCTTGGATTATGCCTGTCAATTGTGGGTCATTGTTGTTTTTCCCAGCAGAGCCTGCATTCCGGGGAGGGCGACGTTTTCCCAGCACGGACTGGATTTAGAGCAGTTTTGTTATCAGTGTTAGCTGGAGACTGCTTCTGAACGTGACAGGACCGGGAAGGAAACGCTGATCCACAGAACCGGTGAAGGGAGGGCCGTGGTGACTTCCGAGGGGCCGTCCGGCGGCCGCACGGGCTCTCCGTGCCAGCCTGCCCCTCGCACCTGCTCTGCGGGCCCCTCCCAGCTTCCTAGGAGGAGCCCTCCCTCTCTGGAGTAGTGTGGTCCCCTGCCTCCCTCATGTTCCCGCTGGGCTGTGCTAACGGGGCAAGTGACATGATACAAGGGGCCACGGTTCCCCTTAGGGCGTGCGGGGAGGTCCCGGCTCCTCCCCGGGGTGCTCCCGGCCCTTGGAGGTCCAGCCTTACCCGCCACTCTCCCAGAAACTCCCTCGGCTCTCACGGGGCCGTGTGCCTTCCTCCCCTCTCCCTGGGCTCCTCTCCCAACCCTCCCACTAGAGGCTGGTGTCCTCAGCATCCAGTCTTGCCCCTGGGGTTGCTTCTTCCGGGTCTCCCTGCCTCCTCGCCCCGGGGCGCCCCGTCCTCGAGCGCGACTCCAGTCTACCTGCACCTCAGGTGAGCAGGTGAGCCGCTTGGAGAATCTGGTCCCATAAACAGACAATTCAAGACGCCGTGTGTCGGCAGCGAGGCTGTTTCCGTCTCAGACGTCTACGTCCTTGTCTTGACCGTCCGCTCTTGTGGGAATTTTGTGGCTGCGAGGGACAAGGACAGTCCCTAATTGTACTGCCCTGCCCTCAACTCTGTACTTCTGTTTATAAGAAAACAAAACGTGATTGGACATTGAGTATTTAGAATTTGGACCCCCTGGAGGAAAGCAGGTACAAAACCCCTGGGTTTTATAACCCAGACAAGTTAAGGGCGTTTCCCATTTCAAGAAATGATTCATACCTTGAAAAAAAAAATCCTGTGTGGGACACTTGATCATGCAATTTCATACAAAGACCTAGGAAGGAAACACAGAATTTCTTTTCTTAAGGAGCCTCTCATTAAAAAGTTTTAAAAAGCTCTAAAACTTAGTGCTTGGAAACAGTGCTATATAACCCTAACAAGGAGAAAAGGTGTATATATGCAATTTTTTTTCTTCTCACCAAAGAACTATATTTAGAATCTACCTGAATATGTTCCACTAATTTGGGGGAAACTGTTATTTGCCTACCCAGTGTCCATCTTCCTGTCCTTTCTTACTAAAAGAGCTTTGCTCTTGGGGTAAGAGTGAACCTGTGGGGATAGCTGTGCGTCCCGATCCCCTTTGCAGCCCGGGGTGACCCTGTGATACGTCCGGTCAAGGAGAGGAGAACAGACATCACTGGGGAGTTGCAGGAAGTCTGTTTGCCCCATCACTTTTCTCCTCTGCTCCTGCTGGAGCCCGGGTGAGGTGGCTGGCACAGTGGCTGCCATCTTGAGGCCTGGAGGGAAGAGTCCGGACGTCCCCGAGATGCTGAGCAAACACCAGAACACCAGCCTTGACCTACCTGTGAACATCCCATTAGGTGAGGGGATTGCTGTTGTGTTGGTGGTGGTGGTGTTACTGGCTGAGCAAAACACCCACCAATGGTCTTAGCTCAGGCTGCTATCACAGAACACCATAGCCTGGGGGCTAACCCAACAGACACTTCTCTCTCACAGTTCTGGGGGCTGAAGTCCAAGGTCAGGGTGCCGGCAGGCTTGGTTCCTGGTGAGCCCTGCCTTCCTGGGTGCAGATGGCCACCCTCTCGAGGAGCCAGAGAGGGCGAGCACTCCAGCATTTCCTTCTCTTCTCACGAGGGCACTTACCCCGGCCACGGGCCCCACCCTCATAAACTCATCCAACCTCGTCACCCCCCAAAGGCCCTCCCCGTCTGTATACCATCATATGGGCTGTTAGAGTCTCAGCATAGGAATGTGGGGCACACACATTGGGTTCACAACGGTTCCAGTGTCCTGGATGGTCAGACGCTTGGCCATCACGCAGGAAGGACAGTCTCTGATTTCATGTACAGAGAAATGAGCCCAAAGAAACCCCCTTGCCAATATGGGGGTTCATTAGAAGTCTCCTGAATGACCGCTTCTGGAAATCTAAACACAGCCATTGAGCCACAGTGTCCTGGGCGTTCAGGGAGCCTGAGGCGGGGGGGGAGGTCACTGCTGACCCATTTTTCCCATCTGAGTGCACGCTGTGTCCCAAGGGGGGCGACTGCCCCCTGCTTCTCCCTCCAGGACAGCCGGTGTCCTCCTTCCTGCTCTGCCGACCTCTCCGCCTGCCTCTCATTGTCCAGCACATGCCATCTGGTTTTCACTCTAATTCCTGCTTCCTTTCGACAGTCTCGAGCTCCTTTGCTCCGTGCCAGGTGTCCTGCCAGGGCCTGGGGACAGGGGTGGGTAAGTCAGGCATGGCCTTGTCCTCCTGGAGCTGGCAGCTGAGCGTCTGAAGCTGGCATGCTGACCCGTGGCACTGAGTGTCCCCGAGAGACAGCCCCTGGGACCCTGCCTGGCTGGAGGTCGGAGGTTAGGGAGGGCCGCTCCAGGAGGGTGGCCTGGAGGTGAACATCTGGGCAGGGGTTACAAAGCTCTGGGCTTGCAGTGTAGACCTTCACAGGCAGGGGAACTGCACGTGCAAATGCCCTTGGTCAGTGGCTGATGGAAGGAAGGAGAGCAGGAGGCTGGAGACAGGGGGAGGGTCTAGCAGCCGCTGGGCCCTCATGGGGCCCATGGTGGAGTCTGGGCCTTCACGGCTGGAACACCCAGCATTTTAAGCAGCCAGGGAGGGGCAGATGTCTGCTGGCCACCGCCTGGGAGCAGGTGCCCTGCTGGGTGTGGGAGCCCCAGGAACAAATTGGGTCTGGAGTCGGTTTGAGGCAGAATATAGAAAAAAGAAACATATAGGAAAATCATAAATGAGACTATACTAAAATGTTAATGGTTAGAACTTCTGGGTATGGGTCGCAGGAGAGTTTAACTCTCTGTTCCTCATGGTTCTAGAATGTTTCAAAGTAAAAATGCACTGCGGAGAAATAGGTAAATATTACTTTAAAGGTATATCTTTTGACTTAGCAACTTTTCCACACTTTTTTGCCTTAAGAACCGCAGAAGATCCGAGAGGGGTGGCGAGCTGGGCCCATGCTGGACTCGGGCGGTGGGCGCTCACAAAAGTGGGGACGGGGAGGGAAAGAGTGCCTGGGTGCCCAGGGCGGGGAGGATCCAGATTTCAAAATGCAAGTAAGGTGTTTGGATCAAACCGGTCATCTTCCGACTTCCCTGTGGACCCATTCAGCAACCCAGGCTGCACTCCCCAAATTAAACCCGCCAGGAAATGAAAGGCCAACACAGCGTTTGCCCGAGGAATAAATCTCCACCGTGTGGCCCAAGGCCGATGCAATCTGCCTTTATGAGCAGAAGCCTCCATTGAGGGAATCGGCATCAGCCCGAGCTGGCCGAGGGGCGCGGGGCAGGGCAATGCACCTCGAGAAATGAATCACCGGGCCGCACAGCCCGGCGTTGGCGACCGTGCTTTAATTGGATTGTGGGGACTAAACACAGGCTCGGGGCTGGCAGAGCCCTCCCTGCTCGCTCTGTGTGGATACCTGGGTGGCAGGGAACCGTTCTCTCACAGAGGGAAACGCAAAAGCCTTGGGAAGTCTGGACACTTCACCTCGCTGATTTGTGACCCAGAGGCGAGCACCTACCAGCCTCGGCAGCGTGCCCACGCGGTGGGCCTGCGCGGGGCTGATAGAGGGCTGGGCCTGTCCTGCGGGCCCTTACCACCCCGGGGCCAGCGGGCTGTGCATCCCCTCCGTCCGGGGCGTCTGAGCTCAGCTGGGGCAGGTCAGGCCTCTCCGGGAAGGACTGTGCGGGACAAGAAGGAGCCAGTAAGGGGGCAACGGCCTGGGGGAGGGACACCCCTCCCCGCGGGGGCAGAAGGAGAGCAGGTGTGCAGGCTCACAGGTGAGCGTGGTGTGGACAGTCTGTCGGGTGGAAATGGGGGTGTGTGGGGGCAGACGAGGGACAGAGCTGGGCACGTGGGCCCAGCAGGTGGTGGGAACAGCTACCCCACTGGGGACCCCCTGGAAGAAGGACTGTGGGAGCCCTGGAGACAGGGGGAGCATGAGGAGGAAGCCCTGCCCCTCCCTGGTCCTGGGACAGGCGTTCCCACCCTCCTCGGGCCGTCTCTCTCTCTCTCTCTCTCTCTCTCTCTCTCTGTCTCTCAGGTCATAAGGGACACCACCCTGGTCAGCCAGGGGAAGAATATGCCTCAGGTCTTCTGGTCAACCCTGCAACCACCTGGAGGTGAATCTCTGCCTGTGGAGTGAAGGGTCAAACTTCCTCCAACATCCAGACTTCTCCCTCCCCCTGGGGCAGCTTGGGCCCAGGGACCTCTGGTTGTGCCCCCTCCCCCTTCCCGCATCCCCTCCTCCCTCCCGCTCCTCCTCAAGTGAAACAGACACAGGCACCTGTTTTATACTCTGTTACGTACAGGTGAGCGAAAAGAACGTGCAATCCCAGCACAGAGCCTCTGTGGCAAAATGATTGTTTGCATCTGTTATGAAGTCCCCCCACCCCATCTAGGTGGGTGCTGGGCTCCCCTCATGTCCCTCTCCCCTCCCCCAGGTGGGTGTTGTGTCCCCCATGGACCCCTCCCTTCTCCCAGGTGGGTGCTCGGTCCCCCCATGGACCCCTCCCTTCTCCCAGGTGGGTGCTGGGTCCCCCCATGGACCCCTCCCCTCTCCCAGGTGGGTGCTCGGTCCCCCCATGGACCCCTCCCCTCTCCCAGGTGGGTGCTGGGTCCCCCCATGGACCCCTCCCCTCTCCCAGGTGGGTGCTGGGTCCCCCCATGGACCCCTCCCCTCTCCCAGGTGGGTGCTGGGTCCCCCCATGGACCCCTCCCCTCTCCCAGGTGGGTGCTCGGTCCCCCCATGGACCCCTCCCCTCCCCCAGGTGGGTGCTCGGTCCCCCGTGGACCCCTCCCCTCCCCCAGGTGGGTGCTCGGTCCCCCCATGGACCCCTCCCCTCCCCCAGGTGGGTGCTGGGTCCCCCCCATGGACCCCTCCCCTCTCCCAGGTGGGTGCTGGGTCCTCCCAAAGGCCCAGTCTCTCTTGCTCTCCCCCCGTTGGTCTCCACATGGCAGCCAGAGTGCTCTTTTGCACAAACAAATGAACCTGTCACTCTGGTGATGAACTCTGTGCCCTCTGCCATCACTATTGGGAAGGACAATATGCTGATTGCCTGCTGACCCCATGGCCTGTGGATGTGGCTCTGTGCTCCCCTCAGCCTCCTGGAGCACCGGCTCCCAGCGCCCTCCCTGGCCCTCTTGGGGGGTGATCTCTGCCCTCTTCCCTCTCATGGGTCCCTTCTCCCAGCGCCCACTCGCATGCACCGCCCACAGAGCACTTTCCACCCCCAGAGATGGCCTCCCCCAACCCCAAGTTCAAGGGCTCTCCTAGTGACACTTGCAGAGTCCCAACACTTGTTTACAAACGTGTCTGTGGCTTGCCTGCCTCGGCCTCCATCTCAGGTGGACATGTCCTGCCTGTGTGTCCATGGGCCGAGGTGTGGCACCGTGTGCACGTGGGACTTGTGTTCGTGACGGTGACCTGGACGCTGACCACAAGCCCCACTGGGTGCACGCCCTGGGAGGCTCACGTCCACCTGAGCCTTTGCAAAGCTTCTGCCCCGAGGACCAGGTAGAGGGGAGCAGGGAGGACGGGGTGGGAGCTGGGGATCCCCCTGTCCTGTCCCCATGCTGGGTCCCCACCATGCTGGCCCTCCTCCAGCGGGACTTGGGGAGGGAGCGATGGCTGAGCCCCAGTGGCCCGGCCCAGCCTCCCTGTGACGTGCGCTCTAATCAGAGTTTACTCATCACGGTTTTCTCCTGGAAACTGACCGAATGGAGTCCAAATATCTTGGGGGACTACAAAGAGGGGGTTAAGCCCGTGCGCAGCCGGCGGCGATGCCGAGGGTGAGGGAGGGACTCTGCTGTCCAGACGGGCCTGTGCAGGAGGCGGCCTTTCCACCAGGACTCTGGACCGGCTGTCCCCAGCGGAGAAGCCCCAGGGATGCGATTCCCCTCGTAGGCAGTGCCATGACCAACTGCAGGAACCAGACTTTCTCCAGGTTTTCCTGTGAGGAAGGAGCAGGATTGGGGACCGGCCTGGGTTTTTCACGGAAATCACGGTCTCCCGCATGGGGACGCAGATGACCGGGTGACGGGGGTCTGGAGGCGCAGCCTGCTTGTGTCGTCACCCCGACAGCGTGCTTGTTCTGGCCACGCTCCTGCACCCACACTTCTCCAGCTGCTGGTCAGGTGCGCCTTCCACTTGTGCGGGCCGTGTGGCCCTGGGTGCCGTCTGGGCGCCCCCGTTCCATCTGTGAGGTAAGTGGCGTGGGCGCCCTGCCCCCTCCTTGCCAGGACCGTTGATTTTCAGGCTCCCTATGACGTGCCAGGCAGCCCCGCGCTCCGGGGCGTGAGAACAGGGATAAAGGGTCTGGGAGATTGCCGCCGAGGCCCTGGGGAGGACGTGCCTCTGGAACCAGTGCTCGTGGAGACTCGGCTCCCAAGGCCCCCTCCCCCTGCAGGGCCTCAGGGACGGACTGAACTGGGCTGGGGGGGGGGGCGGGGGCAGGGGGGAACCATCCTCATCAGAGAGGGAACATGTGCACCAGCCAGCTAAAGGGCTATTATGGAACTTTCTTCCCCAGCCGAGGGTGGATGGCAGGCGAGGCCTCGGGAAGGGCCTCAGGGAGGCACAGAAGTGCAGCTGGGCCTCCTGGGGTGTGAGCCTTATACTCTCCGCCTGCCTGAGATGATTCACTGACCACAGCCTGTTACCGCTGGTCGACACTAGTGAGCATGGAAGCCCCATGAGGGAGGGAGTTCACCTGTTTTGTTCACTGATGTGTCCCAAGTACCTGGAACCGTGTCTGGCATGTAGTAAGCCCTCAGTGACAATTGTCCAGGGAGGGGAGGGAGGGAGGAAGGAAGGAAGGAGGAAGGAAGGGGGGGAGGAGAGAGGGTGGGGGCAGGGAGGGAGGGAGGGAGGAGGGGGGACGGAGGGAGGGGATAGGAAGGAAGGAAGGAAGGAAGGAAGAAGGAAGGAAGGAGGAAGGAAGGGGGGAGGAGAGAGGGAAGGATGGAGGGAGGAGGGGGGAGGGAGGGAGGGTATAGGAAGGGGGGAAGGAAGGAAGGAAGGAAGGGAGGGGGGGAGGAGAGAGGGAGGAAGGAAAGGGAAGGAAGGAAGGAAGGAAGGAGGAAGGAAGGAGGGAAGGAGGGAAGGAGGGAAGGAAGTTAGGAGGACATGAATGAATGGATTGGGCTTTCTGGCCAACCGTTCCACCAAACCTCTTCTGGTCCTGGCCACCACTGACCACCTTGCTGCTTACCCGGCGGCCACTCTGTGGCTTCTCCCTCCGAGGTCTGCTGGTGGCACCTGACACCCCTCCTCTCCCTGAGGCACTTTCCTGCTGTGGCTCCCTTGGTTCCCTGTCTGCAGGCCGTGCCTCCTTTCTGTTCCTGCTCCCTCCTCTCGCGCCTCCTGAAGCTGAAGCATCCCGGACTTCACCCTGGGAGCCTCTACTTGGCTTTAAAGCCGTCTCCACACAGGGGCCTCCTGACTCCACGTGTCCCGCCCGACCTCCCCTCGATCTCCGGACAGGCCAGTCTGACCGCCCACCTCACCGCGAGGTCGGACCTGCCCACACCTGCCCAGCTGTCACGCACAGCCAGTCAGCGTGGCCCCCTTCTGGCCGCTCAGGCCCCAACCTAGACTCACCAAACTCCCCTCTTCTCTGGCATTCTCACGCAGCCTGTCTGGAAGTGCCCAAGATGCGACCGTTTCTCACAGCCCCTGGCTGGGCCAAGCCACCCTCAGCTGTCCCGTGAACCGTTAGTCTCCTAACTGGCGTCCCTGCTTGGTGGCCCGTCATCTGACCCCAACACTGTTTCCAGAGGCTGTGTCCTCTTGCACAGACTCCCCTGTGCCTGAGTCTCCGTCTCGACTGCGGGGAGGCACAGTCTGACGCGGGACACCAGGGCTCCTGGGGACCCGGAGCCCGTCTGCCCTGCCCTCTCCTGCCACTCTTCCCTCACGGCTTTGCAGCCAGCCACAGGGTCCCTCGGGCTTCCTGCCCTTGTCCTCCTCGGATCCTTTGCTCCCGTGCCTCCCGCTGCCCCTGACTGGCACCCTCGACCATCCACACGGGCCACCTGACGCCTCCTCCCGATCCTGGTCCCGGCGTCTTCCCCGGCCACCGGCCACCCCATCTTTCCACCGAGCGTCCTTGGTACATGGGGCATCCCCCACCCCAAATCCACCTGCTGCCTGTTGGGAGGCAGGCCTCTGTCGGGTGAAGAGGTCATGAGGGGGAGTGCTCATGTGGGACTAGTGTCCTTATAAAGAGGTCCCTCGAGCTGCCTTCTCTGCCACGGGACACGGCAAGAGGTCGGTGGTCGAGACCAGGGAGAGGGCCCTCACCGGATCCGGAACACAGGGACTGCCAGCCTCCGGAACTGTGGAAATAAACATCTGCCTTTGATAAGCTGCCCAGTGGTCGTAGCCGGCCGGGGCCACCTCCTGATGTACAAGGTAGCTTTCCCTCTGGGCCTGGTCCCCTGTCATCCTCCTCTGGAGCGTGAGCTCCGTGGAGCCGGGGTGTCTGTCCCTGCTGTCTGCTATCCCCCTGACCCCGAAGGCAGTGCCCGACTCACAGAACACCCTGGGTGAGCAGGCGGGGACAAGAAGTTCTTCCGGGAGCCCCTGCACCCTGCCGCGGAGGGACGCGGTTCCCAGCCGGGTTCTGCAGCTGGATCCCTGCATGTGCGGCCGGCTCCTGTGGCCTGTGTGACAGTCACATCTGCATAGATGATGATCCAGCCCCGCTCCGCGATCTGGATCCCCTTCCTGGCCCTGCACACGTCACGCCCGGGCTGGTGACGAGCCGGCCAAGAGCAGCGAGGCGTCGAGATCGGCCGCTGCTCTATGCGCCGCTGAATCCCAACACAGGCGGTGAGAATGAACGCCCGGGCCTGGTGAGGAGCCCTCTGGGGGCAGGCCAGCGTTCTGCCTGCAAGCCCCCTGTGTCCCCAGGGGTCCCCCAGCCACCCCTCATCCAGCCCCCTGGGCGGGACTGACTCCCAAAGGCCAGCCCAGCCGCCCTGGCTCCCGGCCATGCTCACGGGGTGGGGAAAGGCGTCTTTTGGACATCCCATCGGCCGTCCTTGGACGCGGTCGGTCCCACGCTGCGTCCCCCAGTCCTCCTTTATTGCCGCCACACAATGATTTGTTTTATTTCCCACTAAGAAACAAGGTAGGAGATTCGGTGGTAGGTGAGCCGGGAGGGGAGCCATCTGGGTATATACATGGTTTAATGGTAGCTTTCTCCTGCCTTCCTTGCACGGATTGGAGGCTAATTAAACACCAGTTGTGTGGTAGAGTGCTCTCAGGATTATTCTGATTTTAAGTATTTATCAGCTCTTTTTAGACCTCTCTGAGTGGCACTAAAATGAATAAGTTGCCCACGAGAGCACCATTCTGTTAGTTTGCTTCGTACAGCCAAAGACTCCTTGTTAGCAGGCTTTTAAATAGCCTGCTCGGGCTGCCGGCAGCTCCTGCCTAAACCCGGCGACCTCGGGACGAATAGACGCCCCGGGTCCCGCTGTGAGGTTCTGAAGGGAGCCGGGCAGGGGGCCGGCTGGGCTGGCCACGGGCCCCATTATGTGTGTTATGGGCAGCAACGGAGGGTTTGGGCTTGTGCTCAACAAAGACAGAACGAAATGCCATAAATAAGCCTCTTTTATGGAGGAAGCCTTGATAAATCAGGCCGTCACACAGATGGGATATGGCTCAGCCCCCACGAACGCAAACGTAGGGGCCTGCTCATTGCCAGCCTGCGTTTGCGGAGAAGAGTTAATGGTTTAGAGGAAACAGATTGCTGTAATAGGATTTGGAGGGCCGGCCCCTCTCCGGTCTCTGTCTCTGTTTCTCATTGTAATGCTGTCCGGCTCATCAGTTATTTCCTTCATGGATCGTGCCTATGGCGTTGTGTCTAAAATGTCATCACCAAACCCAAGGTCGTCGAGGTTTCCTGCTCTGTGATCTTCTGGGAGCTTTATATAAAGTTTTGCATTTTAGGTCTATGATCCGTTTTGACTTAACTTTTGTGAAGATCGCAAGGTCCGTGTCTAGATTCATCGTTCTGCACGTGACGTCTGGTGGTTCCAGCGACATTTGTCCAAGAGCCTGTCTTTGCTCCATCGTCAAGGTCAGTGACTATATTTACGTGGCCCTAGTTCCGAGCTCTCCATTCTGGTCCATTGAACTGTTTGGTCTTTTGCCCTCAGCCCCCATCTTGATTACTGTAACATTGTCATAAATCTCAAAGGTGGGTTTTGTCAGGCCTCCTTTTTGTTCTTCCCCCTTAGTGTTATGTTTGCTATTCTGGGTCTCCCATCTCTCCACGTAAACGTTACAGTTTGTTGAAATCAATCAAAGAACTTTCTGGGGTTCTTATCAAGCATGCATTGACTCTAGAGATCAGGTTGGGAAGAACTGAGATCTTGAGGATATTGTATTTTCCTGTCCATGAACATGGGCTACCTCTCCAGTTATTCAATGCTTCTTTGATTTCAGTCATTGGAATGTTTTAGTTTTCCTCACACGGACCTCAAACCAGCAGCTGTGTCACTAGAGAGGAAATGTCCTTCTTGCTCAGAGCAAAAGCCCACAGCAGGATGCTGAGTGGCTTTCCTTGGTCGACCAGCTGTCAGCACGGTGGGCTCTGTGCTGGAGCTGCAAATGGACAGAAGCAGGTTCCCTGCCCAGGAGGAGAGGCTGGTTTTCCCTGGAGGAAGGGAGGGCACAGGATGGGCAGCACACCGGACACCTGCTCTGGATAAGATGGTCCAAGCACTTCCTAGGCAGATCACCGGGCGGGAGAGCAGTGTCGTGAGCAGGGACACAACCATGGGGCATGGGCACTTCGGATCATAAATGCCGGGAAGCACAGAGGAGAGGATGGCAGTGAATCTGGAGAGATGCCCGAGGCCTACGGGCCATGCTGAGGGGTCTTGTCTTCACACCAGCGTGCGGTGTGGATGGCATGACCCGGACAGAGTCTGTGGCAGCCAGAAGGGATGGAAGGTGAAGAGGGGCCTCTGCTGAGGGGAGGCTCTTGGCTGCAGAGCGTGTTAGAGTTGGGGTGTCCTTGGGGGGTGGGAGGTCCACCCACAGGCTGAGAGCGGGGCGTGAGGTCCAGACCAGGGCCAACCACATGGGTCAGGGCAATCGACACCCGCAGATCATGGCTGCCTCTGTGCGTTAGGGTGTAACCTCCCCTCAGAGTAGGGTCCCCTTCCAGCTCGTGTGCTGAGCACGGGGGCCAACGGGGTTTAAGCTGAGCACACAGGTGGATGGATGGGAGCGTCCAGGCTGAGCAGGGGGAGCAGGAAGAGGGCGAAGGATGAGCCCCAGCCACGCGGCTTTCCCCACCCCCGCCAGACCCCCAGCTCTCCGCACAAGCTGGCCGTCCAGCAAGTGCACTCTGACTAACTCCTGGAGTCAGAGCAGACCCTGCAGGGTACAGCCTTGGCCCACAAGAACACCCCCGCTTCGGACACCAGCTGCAAGTCCCAGGGACCACCTGTACTTCTGAGCAAACTGCTATAAATCGGGGCTTCCTGTAACCTTCTCTTCAAGTTCTGTAATTTGCTAGAAAAACTCAAGGAACTCAGGAAAACACTTGATGCACATTTCCCAGTTTATCACAAAGGCTCCAGTTCAGGAAGAGACACGTGGAAATGAGGCCCAGGGCCAGACAGGGGCGTGCACCGAGCTTCCCTGCCCTCCCCGGGCACGCCTCCCCCCCACCCCCCAGCACCTCCACGTGCCCACCCACCAAATCCCCTTGTTGAGGAGTTTCTAGAAAGCTCCGCCTGCAGCCCCCTCCCGTCCCTGCAGCTTGGTGGGCGGGGCTGAAATTCCCACTCTGCTCCTGTGCTTGGCCTTCCTGCACACCAGCCCCACCCTGAAGCCCCCCGGGGGCCACCTGAGTCCCCTCATTAGCACAGACCCAGCACAGACACAGACATCAGAGGGGCTCCTGATGAACAAGGGAACAGGGTCCTCCTCAGGGAATCCCCAGGGTTTTAGGAGCTGTGCCAGGAGCCGGGGACAAAGACCGAGCCACCCCAGAGGACCCTGCGCTGTGGGGTGTGGCCGAGGAGAGGAGAGGTCGGAAGGCAGCCACGGGGCGTCACCAGGAACAGGGCGGGATGCGGTGCAGAGTCTGAGGGAAAGGGGCTCCTGGTGAGCGGGTTGGGGGGCGCGATGGTGTCACACGGGGCTCATTGTGTTGGTCGTGTTCTTGGAAGGAGGCTGGGCTCTGCTCCTGGCTGTGCCCCGCACCTCGCACACCCCGGAGATGATGATGAGCAGATTTTCCGCCCAGAGGATCTTCATCTTGTGTCTCCTCCTTGCCCTTTGCTCCTCCCTCCAGCGTCCTCCTGAGGCCAGGGGCTGGCCCGAGAGCCCCGAGGGCAGAGTCTCCTTCCCTGAGCCCCTCCCCCACCCCCTCTGCTGCCCCTCCCGGTCCAGCCCGCCCACCACCCAGCGGAGGGCCCTGCGGGAGCAGGTGCCCCAGAGACCTGGCTGCGGCTCTCCGGAGAATTCCGAGGATGCCGGCTGGCCATCACGCGCCCCCTGCTTGGCGCTCCCTGAGGCTCGGCCACCCGCTGGTGAGGCTCGGCTGCCGGCCCCGAGGGGGGCTGAGGCACCCTGCCCGGGCATATGGGGCTGGGGGCGTTGGTCTGACCTAACAAGCTGCAGCGATTGCCCCGAAACGGGGTCTTTTCTCTCCGACATAAACACAATCTGTTTCCCCAGAAGCCCTGCCGTAAACAGATGCCAGGCATCGCGAACCAAGACTGCATGCGTGGAGCGCCACGCCGCTCTCCCGTTCCTTCCCGGGGATTCCTGGAACCCCGGCTTGGAGAGAGGCCTGCGGGGTGACCCGGCCTGGCTGTGCCACCCCTCAGCCCCTTCGCAGCGCCCCGTCCCCCGGCTGTCGCAGCCTCTCGGGGCGGGACGGGCGCACACCCAGGCCTGTCTCCCTGCAGAGCCCAGCTGTCGGAGGCTAAGACTGTGCCTCCCTCGGCCCCTGTTCCTGCCGCACCCGGTCCCCTCGTGTCGTGCATCATACCAGCCCGGAGTCCTCCATGCGCCCTCAGCAAAGAGGGGACGAAGGTTCAGAGAGGTCAAGTCACTGACTGAAGATCACACAGTGGGAGGCAGCAGAGAAACGTTCAAACCAGCGGCTTCTATTCCTAAGCTCATGCCCGTTACTTCTTAGTGTGAACAAAGGGGACCTGGTGGCCAAGGCTTTCTGTACTGAAGATGCTTCCAGATCTTTCCAAGGAGAGCACAGACTCGGCGTGCAGACTCCTCTCCCTCCTCTCACTGCTCCGTGTTATCCATTTCCCTCGTTAAGTCTTAGCCTATTAATAACCACCCATTTGTCTTAATTCAATAAAAAGATGATTGATCGTATTTGCAACGGTTGCGTCGAGCTCCTGAAAGTGATGGATGGGTCCCCGCGTGCGGCAAGGGAGCCTCCAGAAAAAACCATGTCCTCGCACTCGCTTGGACGGAGTGAGTTTGCTGTCTCACCAAACATTCTGAGACGGAAATTTTTGAAACATATACACATTTGCTCCCCTCAGGAATCAAATGCAAAGCGGAATCTCACCTTGACACTGGGCTGTGAGTCCTCGATCCTGGGGTGACGGGCCGAAGCCTGGCTTCCTTCCGCGAGGGGCCTTCCCCATACCCCTGTCTTCATTCCGTGGTTCACTGCGAAATCACTAACTTGTGCATTTATGGGAAGAGCAGGCTGGTAGTTTCTGCCCTGGAGGTCTGGCCGCTCTGCGAGGGACGGGCGGGGCCCAGACTCAGACCTCTCCTTCCCCGTGCTCGCTTCAGCAGCAGGTGCGTGTCCGAGGGGTGGCCCTAGGACACGCCTGTCACCAACACTCCTGTGCTTATGGGTCAGTCAGCTCCCCAGCAAGTGTCCTTGATGCCCAGTTGGGCCTTCCCGACCTGGCTGCACACCAGTCCCCGCGGCCCACGGTGGTCTCCAATCCTGTGCCCTGCGCCCCGTGGGACCAGACCATCTGTCCTTCCAGAACCTTCCAGACCATCCTGCAGGGCTCTGCATGTGCCTGTCACTTCATTGCTGTGTGAAGGATCACTCCCTTTACCTTAAATGCTGAGATTCTGTGCACAAGTCCCTGGTCTTAGGGCTCCACTCCTAAGTCACCGCACACCGACCTTGGCCAGGGGGCATGCACGTAGCCGCCTGCCCGTTTCTGGCCGCCTCCTCCCTTCAGCCCGCCCCCAGCCCCATCCAGGGGGTCATGCTGGTCAGCCCCCTGTCGGCAGGCTGTTCAGGGAGCCAAAACCAAAATAGACGAGGGCAATGGCAGAGCAGCAAAGAGTGTGGCCACCAGTGCCTTCCTTCCCGGTCAGAGGCTGGCACCAGCTGCCCTCTGAGACATCCCAGCGCTGAATTATTCTGTCCCTTATTTTAGCCAATATCTCAAAACCCCGGAAAAGAGCTCTAATCAATAGGCCGTGAGGATGATGAAAAAGGATTACTGGGAAAGTAACACATTATTAGGAAGATCAAAGGATAATAAGGCTGCAGGGAAAGAAGGTGGGGGTTCTGGGGGCTCCTGACTCTGTGGGTTGATGGGCATGTGCACCATGTTTCCTCTTAAGGGCGGATCACATGCTTCGGTGGGTTTTCTTTTATGTAGCTTCTCTTCCGTTTTTGTCTTCAAAGATGAAATCAACAATTGTCAATAATACTTTTTTTTTTTTGCTATAAGTTCCTGGAAACCAGGAGAGCAACTGATCGCTCTGTTTTGTTCATAGAGGTTGCGATGCCTCTGTGCCTTCCAGAGGACATGGGGACGGGCAGCCTGGTCCTGTCCATATGAGCAACCCCATCATCGCGGCGTTGACCTCGAGTCCTCCCAAGTGGGGGGCCGGTGGGGCAGACCAGCATCCATTCCCAGCACCCATCCCCAGCACCCGGTCACCTTCTTCGAGGAGGGCTCTCCCAAAGTCCAGGGGGGAGTGGGGGACATTGACTGAGGGAGGACAGAAAAAGGGAGCAAGACCCACCACTGAGGTCAGACCTGTGGGGTTGAATGAGAGGCGTTGATGCTTCCCAAAACATCAGGCAGGAAATGAAGTCATGAGAGAGAGATCCACCAGTCTCTCGGCAACGAGGACCCACGTGTCGGGTGCCATATTTGGCCAAGAAAAATATAGGACGCCCAACTGATTTTGAATTTCAGACAAGCAACAAATACTCTTCCCAAATCTTGCAAGCGACTTCCTTCTACTAAAACATCACTTTCTGGGGCGTCTGGGTGGCGCAGTCGGTTAAGCGTCCGACTTCAGCCAGGTCACGATCTCGCGGTTCGTGAGTTCGAGCCCCGCGTCGGGCTCTGGGCTGATGGCTCAGAGCCTGGAGCCTGTTTCCGATTCTGTGTCTCCCTCTCTCTCTGCCCCTCCCCCGTTCATGCTCTGTCTCTCTCTGTCCCCCAAAAAATAAATAAACGTTGAAAAAAAAAATTAAAAAAAAAAACAAAAAAAACCCATCACTTTCTGTTTGTCTGAAATTCAGAGTCAATTCGGTGCCCTGTGCTTTATGTGGCCGCCACACTCGGGTCCCCTGGCCCTAAATCTGAGCTCTCTTTTCCTGCGAGCTCCCTGCAGTGAAAGCCTGACCCAGAGTGGGTTCCCGTTCACGCGTTCACTCCCAAATTAACTCGTTCATTTACTACAGTTCTGTCATCTGATAGATGTCGGGGATACTGTGTGAATAAAGCAGGGTCCCTCTCTGACGCGCTTGGATGGAGGGCGTAAGGGTCTGCTAGAGCACACGCATCTCAAAGGTCAGGTTGCCTTGGAGTCCCGGGGTCAGGGGCACATGTGGTGGACAGAACAACCGCCTTCCAGATAAGTCTGCATTCTAATCCCTGAGCCTGGGAATATGGACTCTCGTGGCAGAGGGGACTTTGCAGAGGTGACTAGGACTTTGAGATGGGGAGACAACCGGCCTACCCTGGTCGCTGGGGCCCTTCCACAGATCTGAGGGCCACGTGACTGTGGAAGACGCTTGGAAAGATGCACGTTCCTGGCTTTGAAGACGAAGGAAGGGCCAGGAGCCCAGGGGTGCAGGCAGCATCCAGAAGCTGGAAAAGCAAAGAACAGATTACATTCTCCCCTGGAGCCTGAGAAAGGACCCCGCCGCTGCCGGCACTCGGATTGCAGCCCGTGTGAGCCAGTCCGACTTCTGCCTGCAAAGCTGTCATGTACGTCACCGTGTCCTAGTTTGTCCCGGCAGCAATAGAAAACAAACACAGCTTGTTAAAACACACACGACTGGCCCACCGCAGGGCCTGGGGGAGGCAGAAGGGAGTTCGCACGGCTAACAAGCTCCGGGGTGATGCGGCTGTTGCCGGCCTGGGGACCCCGCTTTGAGAGCCAAGGCCTGAGGGGAAAGAAGTAAGAAATGGAGCCCTGCCCCCGCTTGCAGAGAAGGAGAGGGTCCGAGCCATCGGTCTGACTGACAGCTGTCCCCCTGAGGCTGAGGTGGGATGTCAGGGGCCGCACCTGCACAATAGACGCCAGGACCCCTGGCCCGGCCAGCGCCAGAGACCCTCTACCAGCCTCATGGTCAGGCACGGACACCGAGTCCAGAGAGCGGGCTGCCTTGGCCGGGCCTGGGGACAGTCAATGCCAGGGCCAGCAGATTCCTTGAATCCAGAGACTCTGTTGGGGCCCAAGCACAAGACAGTGAAGTTCTGGGTTTCCCAGGAGCGAGAAAACAGGGGCTCTGAGTCCCGAGGACCCCACAGGACGCAGAAAGCCCGCCAGGGCAGAGGGACGGCTCTCACCGTCCTCCGCATACCTGCGGGTGCAGCTCGGCCTGGCGCCCCGGACCGTGCACGACTGTGGGCGTAAGCACGACTGCACACAGGATGGGGGCCACAGCAAGCCGCACTAACGAGCCCCCCCAAAGGGAGGTCTCCTGAGGTCGCTCAGCGGCAAGGGGCGGGGCTGGCGCTCGGGGCTGCGGGGCACCACGGCCCCTTTCGCCTCTACCAACAGCCTTGGACGGTGACAGAGGGGACGGATTTGGCTTGAGGCTTACACGCTTCGTTCTTGTCTCCTGCCGGCCTCCTTCCCTCCCCGGCTCCGTGAGGCTGGCGGTGGATTTATATATAACAAGGTGGCCGCCTCTCCCTGTCCATTCCCGCAGAAGCCTCTTTGAAGGCAAAATAGATTTCAGAATGATCGTTCACTAAGAGACATTCATCAGTGAGATGTCCTCCATAAAACTGAAATATCATAAAATCGTACACACGTGGGCCCAGAGCTGGGCAGGAGCCATATTTCAGCGGAGAACACAGCCCGCGCAGAATACAAGCGCCTGTTTTTGATAAATTAGACCCCAGTTTACACTGTTACTTGCTTGTTGGAGAGAGTGAGATGGCCATTCAATCAACATTCTGGCTCCCAGGACGGCAGGGACAGAAGCCTCATCCCCAATCAGTCACCGGCACAGCCGTGGACGCGGCTCTCTGAAGGGCCCAGGCCCACTCCGGATGCCTGGGAGAGCCCGCTCAGAACAGCGCACGTCACGGAGACAAATGACATCCAGGAAGGCTGCGATCAGGAGAGCGGGCAGCGGGCATGCGTGCTGGACCCTCGGTCCGGCCGTGCTGGGGGCTCTCCCGCCAGGGAAGCGCCACTGGCCTCTGTCCAGGCCGCCGGGACGTGCCCGTCATCTGTGGGGAGGCGGCCGTGCCCGCCGGGGCCCAGAGCCTGTCTGGCACAGCAGGGACACGGGGCTGGGCCGGAGGGAGGCTGTCCGCACACCGCCCACCAGCCTCCTTCTCTCTGTCGGTGCTCAGGCTGAGTCTGCCGACCCGGAGCCTCACCCCGCCCCCCAGAAGATGGCCCTGAGCGCCACAGCCACCCTCCCGGAGTCACAGCTGCCCCAGGCGGCAGCTTTGGGATCCAAAGCCAGACTCCTTCCGGGTCACGGCACACGATGGTGGACCCTGGCCTCCGCTACATGGCTCTTCGGTGATGGGACAGCCGTGCCACCACAGAGCTGGATCAAGAGGCCCCGGGTAACCGGGGTGCCTGGGGGCTCAGTCGGTGGAGCGCCTGACTTGGGCTCACGTCACCATCTCACGGTTCGTGAGTTCGAGCCCTGCGTTGGGCTCTGTGCTGACAGCTCGGCTTCTCCCTCTCTGTCCCTCCCGGACTCACATGCTCCCTCCCTCTCTCTCTCTCTCAAAATAGACAAACATTAAGAAGAAAGAGAGGCTTGGGAAACGCAGAACGCTTGCTGCAGGGCCCTTTTTGTATGCCCCCCAGCCCTTTTGAAAGAGATACTCTCGCCGGGCCCATTTTGTAGGTTGGAAAACCAAGGCTCAGAGCTGTACGTGAACTTGCTGATGCTGGTCATAGACAGGGAGCAGATGGGGGCTGGGGACCTGGCTGGATAACAGAAATTTCCATGCATTTCTGCCACAACCCCTGCTGCATCTGGACCACGGAGGGTGTGAGCCAGGTCCACGGGGTCCTGGCTCCCCTCTGCAGGTGGGTGGGCCGTGAGCACCCAGCACGTCTGGCCACGGGGGCCGCCCCAGGACACGGATCCCACACCTGGGCCAGCAGGGGCTCCAGCCGCAGAGCTCGGAGAGCTGCTCTCACCTCCGATTTCCAACATGCTTTATAGACATCAATTAAATATTGATTGATAAACGAATGTATTAAGACCCCGAGAAACGGCTCCAGGCACAAAGGTAATGACTTGTTACTGTGAAAAATAGGCCTTGGAGGCCCAGTGATTTCTCACCCGCCGATGCCCCGACTCCGCACCTGCTCCACGCAGGAAGTAAAAATGGGCGAGAAGAGATTGGGATGAGACCTGGAGAGACAGGGTTTTGAGTCTGGAAGGGAAATCAGACCCACGGCGCGGGGGAAACGTAGCCTCCACCGCCTCGCCAGAGGAATGCTCTCCTCTCATCTCCCTGACCTCCCCCCCCCCCCCACACTTGCCGGCTTCTCCTCTTCCTCCAGCGCCTACTTGGGGGCAGCACACCACACTTTCCCAGGGCAGCCCCCACACTCCCACCCCGGCCTCTGAGGGTCCGGGAAAGCACCAGTCCCTGTACGGAGGGGGCGTAAGTGATCAGGTCTGCGGCCCTGGTGTCATACTCTTTTAGCTGCAGAGAGAAGGGCACGAGAGCCAGGTGCCCCAAAGGGACTCAGAGAGTCATAGCCCAGGCCCCTGGCTTTCACCCTGCACTTACAGTTGAGGGGATACTGGCTGCCGTCTTGTTAGTAAAGGCCAAAGCCCACCAGGCGCACCCGAGCTGAGAACCCCTTGCTCAAGCCACACCTGAAGCCCGCCTGCTGCTGAGTTTTCATTGCTGTGTACCAACGCTTCCCTTCTGCGTCAGAGAGTTCTCACTTGGGCTGTTCTCACTCGCCCCTGTCCAAGTGGCACCAGAGTGTGCATTGCCTACACCACGGGCTTGTGGTCTGAGAGGGGGTACAGTCCCCGTCTGTGTGTCCTCCAGGAGCACCTGCCAGGCTGCACGACACTTCCAGCAAGTGGCCAACGCAAGACCACGGGGCAGACCCCAGAGCCCAGGGCCGACCTTGGGACCCCGCGTTTGTGCATCAGCTCTGACTGGCCTCCCCGCACGTCCCAGGGGGCGCTGCCCGGAAGGGAGGTGCCCCTTTCCACTGCACCAGTTTTCTGTGCTGGAGGAACGCCAGCCAGACCTCTCTTTCTGGCCCCAGAGGTTGATGTGAATCGTGTACTTTATTTTGGCAGCTGAATGCACTGATTATACAGCTCCCAATTATAATGGGCATGAGCATGAATGTTCTGGAAAATATATGTATGTATGAGCTGCCAAATATGGTGAGTCATCACATTTCCCAACTTTTAGGCAAGTTCGGGTGCCAGGCTACACGACCCATAAATTAAAGAGATGAAATCCTTGCTTCTGGGGGGTGGGGGTGGAGGCCCTGGTGATCTGTTGGCTCTGGGGGTCGGGAGAGGGAGGAAATCTATTCCTCTCTGTCGGGGAAGCTCGGGAAGTGATAAAGATGGGCTTGTTATTCCTAGGAAAACGGAGACGGGCCTGACATCTCGTCTTTAATAAAATGTTCTCGGAGGAGAGCATAATTGGGGAGAGTCAGGTCGGATCCTGGCAGCCGCGTCAGAATGACACCCGCTTGGAGGCAGGCGTGTCCAGCTGCCTTTGCAAAATTGTGGCACTGCTGTGTGCGGGCGTGCACGTGTGTGTGCGTGTGGGAGCATGCGTGTGTGAGCGTGCGTGTGTCAGTGCGTATCAGCCTGCACGTGTGTGAGCGTGCACGTGTGTGTGCGTGTGGGAGCATGCATGTGTGAGCGTGCGTGTGTGAGTGTGCGTATCAGCCTGCACGTGTGTGAGCGTGCACGTGTGTGCGTGTGGGAGCATGCATGTGTGAGCGTGCGTGTGTGAGTGTGCGTATCAGCCTGCACGTGTGTGAGCGTGCATGTGTGTGTGCGTGTGGGAGCATGCATGTGTGAGCGTGCGTGTGTGAGCGTGCGTGTGTGAGTGTGCGTATCAGCCTGCACGTGTGTGAGCGTGCACGTGTGTGCGTGTGGGAGCATGCATGTGTGAGCGTGTGTGTGAGAGTGTGTATCAGCCTGCACGTGTGCGAGCGTGCACGTGTGTGTGCGTGTGGGAGCATGCATGTGTGAGCGTGCGTGTGTGAGTGTGCGTATCAGCCTGCACGTGTGTGGGCGTGCACGTGTGTGCATGTGGGAGCATGCATGTGTGAGCGTGTGTGTGAGAGTGTGTATCAGCCTGCACGTGTGCGAGCGTGCACGTGTGTGTGCGTGTGGGAGCATGCATGTGTGAGCGTGCGTGTGTGAGTGTGCGTATCAGCCTGCACATGTGCTGGCGTGCACGTGTGTGCATGTGGGAGCATGCATGTGTGAGCGTGTGTGTGTGAGTGTGTATCAGCCTGCACGTGTGCGAGCGTGCACGTGTGTGTGCGTGTGGGAGCATGCATGTGTGAGTGTGCGTGTGTCAGTGTGTATCAGCCTGCACGTTTGCGGGCGTGCACGTGTGTGTGTGTGGGAGCATGCATGTGTGAGCGTCTGTGTGTGAGTGTGCATATCAGCCTGCACGTGTGTGAGCGTGCACGTGGGCCTGTGTAAGCTGCAGTGTGTACAAGCATGTGGAGCGTTGCCCAGCCATGTGTGTTGTGTGTTTGTACACCTGCAGACTCACCTGTAGGTGTCACGCCTGCACACACCAGGGCGTGTGTGTGTCAAGCATCAGGAGTAACCCCTACACCCCGACCCGCCTGTGGAAGGGGTCCTCACCGAAGGCAGGCTTCTTTCTGCACACAGCCCGGGTTCTGGGAGGGCACCTCCAGATACAGGCTCGTCCCGTGAAGCCCAGGCCACGCCCCTTCCCAGGAGTCCCCAGGCCTGGTCCTTAGCGACTCAAGACAGGACCAAGCGGGTGACCCGGAGGCGTCCGTCTCCCCTGTTCGCCTCCCAGCCGTGTCCCAGGGCCCCGGGCAGACTCGTCCACCGGCCCTGCCAGGCCTTCCCGCCCACCCCCTTTTGTCCGGCCCGCGTCCTCTCCCCGCTGACCTGGAGGAAGCCTGCAAGGCTCACGACAAACGCCACGTTCTCCCCGGAGTCCCCTCTCCAAGCCCAGAGGGCCTCTCTGTCCCCCAGGCCTGGCGCTTTGTATCCATCAAGCTGGAAAGGGACCTTCATTTGAGCAGTTGGCCCTTCCAGGCCTGTTTGCAGTCTCCTTGGTGACGGGGTCTGGGGCCTCCCGTCCTTCAGCAGGTGGTGGAGACACAGTCTGGTGGAGACACCGGCTTTCACGCCCTCGAGAAGGCGATGTTGTTGGCTAGGGTCTCGACAGTCTCCGGGACAGGGCGGGGCGGGAGTTGCCACTCTGACCGGGGTGACCCTGGACAAGTGTCTCCCGGGACGCCCTCGTAGGATCGAGGTGGATTTGCTGAGTGCCTTCCCATTGTGGGTGACACGTAGATCTCTCTGGCACCTTCTGCCGGAATCCGGAGTCTCCTGATTCTGCCTGTGCCATCCCATTGCCCGGCGGTGGCCAGAAGGTGGCCTGAGGTCTTGCAGGTGTGGCTGACCAGATGTTTCTTGCTGCCTCCCGGGCAAACCCACCAGTCCTCACTCGCTTCCTGCAGCCCCACGGGGCTCCATGCCGTCCGTCGGCCGACCCACCATCTGCAGGGAAGTCCCGCTGAGATCCTGAGCCTGTCCCCCATCAGTGGCTGCCTCCACCTTTGGGGGGGCATAAGGCGGAGGGCTGGGTGTGAGAGGAGGCAGAGGCAGAGGGGGAGTGGTTGGGGGGTGAGGCTCTGGGGCTTTGGGACCCAGCGGTCAGGTGCACGGAGGTAGAAAACCCGGAGGAGAAGCAGGTGGACGTGGGGTCGGGAGTCCGCGGTGGGGTCTCGTGGTGGAGAATGGCAGCCGCGTGCCCCATGTCCGCGCTCCCCTCTTCCTTGGCAACCGAGGCAGCGAAGACGGCTGCCGGAGAGAGGTAGGCAGTCGTGGGTGGCGGGAGCTGACTGAGCCTCCCGCCACGTGCCTTCGCCCTTCCTTCCTCTTGCTGGTTGGACAGGAATGGGACCCGTGCGGCCTGTCACCAGCAGGGCCTTAGAAGATGCAGATGTCGGAACGGAGACATCGCTGAGCTGCCGCACCGGCTCAGACAGCCGAGCCCCAGACCTTGTCTCGGGACAGAGAACCGAGCCTGTCTCTGGCGTGAGCCCAGCGCTGCCGACGGGGAAATACGAGCATTTGGAAAACACAAACACAAGGTGATGGAGAGGACGGGGCAGGGCAGGTGGGGCAGGTGCGGGTGGTGCTGGCGCGAGACCTCCGCTCTCTCTCTGAAGTGCAAGGTGCAGCCTGAGCTGACGGTGGGTGAGTGTGCACGTGTGCTTAGTGAGGAGCGTGGAGGCCGGGGACCCGCCTGCCCACGGAGATGAGAACCGTTTGAAGGTGTCGAATGAGGCTGCCGGCCACCAGTCAGAGCGCTCCGGTGGAGCAGGGGTGCTGGCGATGGGGAGTAGGGGGGTTGAGTTGATGGTGCCACCGGATGGCATGGGCCTCCCAGAAGGGGGAGTCGTTGCTACCTGTTTGCTTAGATAGCAGGTGGGCGGGGGCTGGGGCCGGGGACACCCAGGGCATTGCAGGAGTGTAAGCCAAGGAGTGACACAGTAGCATTTAGTTTTAGAGATGTTTCTGGTCACAATGCCAGGGAGAGACTGAATAGGTTGGGGGCAAGTGGCAGGACAGGAGGCAGACACACACCTGGGAGTGCTGAGCCCAGGGGGCAGCAGGAAGGACCTTGACTAAGGAAGCCATCCCGGAAGCGAAGGAGTGGGGCCCCCTCATGAGACTAGACGGCAAGAGAAAAGGAATCCTCAGGACCCATTTTGAAAGAGGAGCCACCGAGTTTATTTCAGGCATTTTACGTTCTTCACTAGGGGGAGAAAAGAAGCTATAAAAATTGCAGGCAGGTGCGCATCATGTCTTGGTAATTTCCAAAGGATTGCTTTTAATATGATAGGCATATAAAAGATTTTAAAAGCAACTGCTTTGCATAGACATTACCTGCTGCTCGTGGAGCCTTATAGCGCCGGGGGAGAGCTTCACCATTAACCACAGCTCCTCGGTAGCAGGGCGGTGCTGGCAGGGAGCAGAGGGGGAAGGCGAGACCAAGATTCTGCGGCATCCAGAGTGGAGTTCTCAGGAGGTGAGACCCTGCAGCTCAGACCTTCTGCCCCCACGTTTAATGTACCTGCCCCAGGATCCATCATCCTGCAGAGTGGGCAGCGAGCATGGCACGGGGCTGGCCCTCAAGAGCCCTCCATCCACAGGGAGGAAGACACGCCAACATCAAAGACACAGACCCTCAGCATCAAAGCACATGAATTTGCTGGGCATCCATAGAGTGAGGTAGGGACATCTTCTTCTGCACCATCGCCTAAATCTTTTCAGTGGGGGTGAGATGGGGGTGAGACTGTTTTTGCTCTGAAGAAATTTCTCGAAAAGCCTGCAAGAAGCAGAATGTGGGAACCAAACGGCTGCGGTGTGAGCAGATACTCAGTTGACCACGTGTGAGCTATGGGGAAGGGGCTTGCCCGTTGTCTGGAGAGAGATGGGAGGCTGGAGCTGGAGGGGCAGAAGGCTCCATGCTCCCTAGGGCCACCCTTCCTGGGCTCCTGAGCATCTGCGGTCATGTAAATTCTGGCCAGCTTGGCTGTGAGTGGGTCTGTGGGGAAGCAGAAGCCTTAGCGTATAGCTGGGGGCACGGACCTCCCATCATGCATGTGAATGCTGAGCCAGCCAGAGATATGGGACTTGAAGTCTCCCTAGATCCCCAGTGGGCAAGATGGTCCTACTGACACCTGAGCTCCTCACACAACTTCCTGTGCAAGATGGGGCGATGACACACAATCCAAGCTATCTACAGATAAGTCAGTAGGACCAACTGGAGAGATCACTCATTATATTTTCCATTTACTGAAGTCCCATTTCATTCCTTTTTGAATTTTTTTGAACGTTTATTTATTTTTGAGAGAGAGAGAGAGAGAGAGAGAGAGAGACAGAGCATGAGTGGGTGAGGGGCAGAGAGAGAGAGGGAGACACAGAATCCAAAGCAGGCTCCAGGCTCTGAGTTATCAGCACAGAGCCTGACATGGGGCTTGAATTCATGAACTGTGAGATCATGACCTGAGCCAAAGTCAGACACTTAACTGACTGAGCCATCCAGGCGCCCCATTCATTCTTTTTTGAATCTATTTGTTGCAGGTGAATCTTTTGAGCCTCACTCATGCCTCCGACTCCCTCTTTTCTCTTCTTTACCTTTGCTTTATTTTACATTCTGTGCATGATGGTCAAAATCTCTGAAATTCGTGTCGTGCTGAGCTGTGCTCCATCTGGGTGGCTTGTTCGTTTCTGTGGTGGCGCAGGTTTCACTTAAGAGGCCGTGTTGGTTTGATCTCTATTGTGGAAATAAGGGGAAGGATACATTTGAGAACATGTGGGCACTTGGGTTTTCAGGTAGAGTCCTCTCTTCCACCAGATCCTCCTCTGGTAGCCTGTAAGCCCTCCTGTGTCCTGGCACCTCATGGGGGTAATTTCCAGTCCAGCTAATGATAACCAGAAGAGATGGGTTAACATTTCCCAGAATGACTGTAAATTTTCATTGCTTCTTATTTCATGTCAGTAATTGCTTTATATATTTTTAAGCTAGATTATTTTGTGCCTACAAGTTTGTAATTAAAAAAAATTTTTTTAAATGTTTTATTTACTTTTGAGAGAGAGAGAGAGAGAGACAGAGTGTGAGCAGGGGAGGGACAAAGAGAGAGTGAGACACAGAATCTGAAGCAGGCTCCAGACTCTGAGCCATCAGCACAGAGCTCGACGTGGGGCTCGAACCCACAAACCGCGAGATCATGACCCGAGCTGAAGTCGGATGCTTAACCGACTGAGCCACCCAGGTGCCCCACAAGTTTGTAATTTTTATATCTCGTTGGTAAAACACTTACTGCTTTCATCCTTTTACTTCTCATCCAGGTGGGTAGGGTGAGTAGTCTAATTCTAGTGTGAAGATAAATGAAGTCACCCTCATGGGGGTGGACGAGCCCTGAGCACGCACTCACGTGCATACCACTCCCTCTAGCTGCACAACCAGCAGGAAAAAGGAAGATAAGAATTATCTTGACAAGGGAGGACATCTTTCACACAGAAATTCATCTTCTGCTTTTAAGAAAAAGGAGGAAGGTCCTCCTGCCTCAGCAACAATGCACCAGCCACGGCTTGCAGCCAGTATGAAACCGCCACACTTTGAACTCCTATTCTCCAGTGAACGCTTGTTCAAAACCACCCTCCTCAGTTTCCTCCTAAAGCCTGGTAAAAGCTGACCCTCTTTTTGTCTCTTTGGACTTGCCTGTGGATTACCATAGCTTGCTTGTCCCCAGGTTCACTTCCTCTGCTATCCCCACAGAAACTCATTTTGCTGGCGCAGTAAGTGGCTAGTTTAGTGTTAAAGTTGGCGCTAGCTCCGCTAAGGAGATAAAGAAAGGGAGTCGTTATTACACGTGTCCTTTGGTGGGCAGAGAGCACCAAGTTTTCAGGGCCAAGCTGCTGCTCTTGCCTCCAGCCCTGCTGTTAGCCTTCCTGGCAGAAAGCATAAGCCCCTGAGGGTTCACCCACCCACACAGCCACACCTGTGAGCCGTGTGTTTACAAACAGCCTGTCTCCTGGAAATAAATCTTTGCACTTTTCTCAGGAAATATAGTCTATAAATCACTGTGACATTTGAGATGAGGATGGCCGGCCCCCGTGCCTCTGCTTGTCTTGAAAGGCCCCCCACGCTCGCCACAGAGCTTGGGCGGCAGCCAGCCCGGCCCATGCTGGGTGAGGCAGGGACAGTCAGTTAGAGATGAAATTCGTGGCATCTTCAAATGTCAGCTTTGTCACTACAGAAATGACCTTGCGTTGCGGTGGGGGGAAGGACGACTTTGGGAACCGTTAAATAGGTGAGTCGCTCCTATTTCGGATTCATCCAGGCCTCAGAGGGCCACTCGTGTCACAGATCGCGTTCGCTTTTTTATGCCGTGGTGGTTAATTTCGTGTGTCGACTTGGCTGGGCTGGGGAGCCCCGTAGTTTGGTCTAGATGTTGTGGAGATATTTTTTAGATGTGATTTACATACAGACTTTGGAGTAAAGGAGATTACACTCCATAGTGTGTGCATGGACCTCATCCAATCAGTTGAAAGCCTTAAGGGGGAAAAAAAACAAACAACCAGTGACAACTGAGGTCCTCTGAAGGGAATTCTGTCTCCAGATGGCCTTCGGACTCAAGACCCCGGAATCACCTCCTACTAGAACTTTCAGCCTGCTGGCCAGCCCTGCGGACTTCAGACTTGCCAGCCCCCAGAGTCGCACGAACTAGTTTTTAAAAATAAATCTCTCTTTCTGTTTCTCTGTATATAGATACATCCTATTGGTTCCGTTTCTCTGGAGAAAACTGACTAATACGAATGCACCGGGAATGGTGCACAGCATCTCGAATGCACGCATTTCCCCACCAGTAGTAGGTCCGGGTTAACACACAGCTAACCCATATCCATGAATACGAATAAAAAAATTTGCTGGGGCCAATTTCAAATTTTTTCCACGAGAGAGCTTGAAGGAATGACGTTTTATGCAACTCGCTCAAGGCTCTAGGGCGCCAGACCAGGAAGGGAAAATAAAATACCATGAAGTAATCCTTACTGACCCCGTGCCTCTGATGTCCTTCAAGACTACTACTTTGATGGCTTAGCCGACTCTCGCTGGATGGAGGCACCCCTACCCTCAGCTCCCGCTGGATGGCCTTTAGCGTAAAGGATTTACCACACCGTGTGTTTACTTGCTAAATGGCCTTTTCTCTACCGGAAGTGTGAGGACCCAGTGCCTCTCACACAGTAGGTGCTCAATTCAATTTCCACTGAAAGGAATGCAACTAAGTGAATTATTTATGAGAATTAACTATGCGAGAGGCAGCACTAGCTCAAGTTCAGGGAGTCAAAGTGCTTCGGACTCTGAGTTCAGAGACCAATCATGTTCAAATCCCAGCTCATGGAACCTTTGTGTGTCCTCTGGTTTCCACATGTGGAATGAGGGTAACATCATCTACCACGCCGGATGGGGTTCGGGATTCAACTGGATAATGACACAAAGCATGTTAAGCAGAGCCTGGTGCGTTACCAGTGTTCAGGGTGATGGGCTGTCAGTATTACTGTTGGATCCTGGAACACGCGGCTTGCAGGCTGTTTAAAGCACCTTCCCCACCTTAGAGGTTTTTCACGATAAGTACAGAGACCGTTCTGTCATGTGCTTGGTTAACATTTACTACATTCATATCATAAAACGTCCTTTGTCTCTCTCCCGCCCGTTGTGGTGCCAGGTTCAGGCTGTCGCATGTTAAGCGCTCAGAGGGGGCTTATGAATGGATGGGTGAACGGGCGGACGAAGGGTCAGCAGATTGTATGGCAACGCTTCTTCTCCATCAGAGGTGTAGGTGCCGGCTGCCCTGTCCTTTTGCAGATCTTAGGCGAAACTCAATTTGCAGAGGGCTCAGGAGTCAGCATCCAAATCAGAGCCGTGTCTGGACACCATGCCGGGTAAGCTTGAGTGCGGTCTGGAAGGGGAGCAGTGACTCTGGGCGGCATGCTTCTCTGTCCTGCAGGCAGCTTGCTCCAAGGAAAGGCACAGCAGCCAGGGAGCGTGGGCGTGCCCAGGGCACGGGCTCCCCCGTGCCCGAGTCTAAGGATGGCTCTGCTACGCAAAAAGTGTGGGGAGGGTTTTAGCCGCTCAGCGTTTGTGTCCCCCTCCACGTTCATATGTTGAAGCTCCAACCCCCAGTGTGACAGCATTTGGAGATGGGCGTTTGGAAGGTAATTTGGTTTCGATGAGGTCATGAGTGTAGGACCTCCACCACCCACCCCCAAGATGGGAATGGTGCCCTTATTTAGGGCTCAAGAGACCAGCATTCTCTCTGTTCCACGTGAGGGCACAGAGAGAAGACAGGAATGGAAGTGGTCCTCACCAGACACCAGCCCTGCTGGCATCCTGTTCTTGGATTTCCAGCCTCTGGATCGGGGAGGAATAAATTCCTCTTGTTAAGCCCCTCACTGTACCGTATCTTGTGATAGCAGCCTGAATGCCCTACGATAGGTCTCTAGGGAAAAGAAAAGAGAGAGTCCAGATAAAGTGGGGGAAAGGAAGAAGAAAAGGCAGATCTCCAGAAAGGCACAGCCATCTTTTGGAACACCAGCTGATAGTATCGGACGAGGCAGCCTTGCAGCTGTGAAGCTACAAAGGATGTGGAAAGAGCACTCTTCCCTTCCATTAAATCCTGGAAAATTATCTCACTTAAACATTGTCGGCAACAAGAGATGGTCTTGAATTCATGCAAAGTTAGGATGATGAAAAAAAAAAAGAGAGAGAGAGAAGAATTAGCATAATAATATCCTTACAGACAATAAGACCTAACAGAAAGACATGGCCACAAAAGAATGTTAAAGCTTTAAATAAACATTGCAAAACAATCTGAATTTTTTAATACAAACAACAAAATTAGGGAAAGAGCGGAATACCATGGCACTAAAATGGTACATAAGTCAGGTGATTGAAGGGAGGGAAAACAGAGGCTCGTAGAACTCAGTAAATAATTAAAAACAGAAGAAAAAATTATTGTAGTAAACAAGGTGAAATTAGAAGGCAGACCAGAGTACGTATCTATCACAGATAATGTCATAAGAAAAACGTAAGGGAGGGACCATACTGAAAAGAGAATTAGGAAAGACACCGACAAAAATGTAAAAGTAATAAATATGAAAGACTGGAAATGAAGAGTCAACAGATGTGTAACTGGAGATGTTGAGGCAGAAGGAATCCTAAACCCAATATTTAAAAAACACTTTTTAAACTAAGAGAAAACTTCCAGTTGAGAGTTAACAAAGGACACACTCTGCCTGTGAAAAAGTCTACCCAGAAAGGTCAACACAAAACATGCTGGCAAAACTATTGATCTTTAGATTAAAAGACAATTATTTGGATATTCGTGCAGAAAAATCAGGAATCACAAAGGAAAGAAAATCAGACGGACATCAGACGTTTTGAAAACAAGTGTTTATACTGGAGGAAAATGGAGAAGTATCTCCAGATGGGAGCTACTGGAGGAAAGACAGAAGCCAACCAGCCAGTTGGCTGACTCTCACATACAAGTATATATATGTAAAAGTTTGGAAACTATGGCTGCCGTGGACCCTCTGGAAGCATCTAGTTGAGAAACAGTGTCACACAACAGGGCTGCTGTGTGTGAGGGAGGCAGTAGTGGTGACTCAGCAGGTGCACCTGCAGGGGTCCCACTGAGCCCTGACGAAGGGGAGGAAAAGGAGGTGGGTGTCGGCCATATGCTCTGACGATGTAGAATCTGGGCACCTTGGCAAGATTGGGGGTGTGGAATAGTCAAAAGCAGAAGAATCTGGCTGATTACTGTATAGGTGTGCACTGAGGGAGAAAAAATTCATCACTTCAAATGAGTTGGTTTGGCGTAAGAAGGATAGAAGGATAGTGGGGTCTTGGTCGATGCATCTAAGAAAATAGATGGCACGGAAATCCACAGGTATTAGTGCAAAAGCATCCGTTGGAACAAAAATGCAACTGGAGACCTAAAGATATTCTCAAGAAAGAATAAACAAACAAATAAAAAGAGGAAATTGACCATAGTACATGGTGGGTGAGTATATGTGTCTGTATACATGTCACGAAGTACGTATTGAAGTCATGTACATGTGTGTGTATGTCATATGACTATGGCAAAATGAAGACATTGATTATATGGACAAATAATGCATAGAAATGGGCTTAAGCTCATTATTTTATTTCAAAAAAAAAAAAAGAAACCATTTTTAGATCGGCTAACAACATGTAATCCAGTACTTTGCTCTATATGTGAGACCTGCTTAAAATAAAGAGATTTGAGAAGATTAAAAGGAAAGTGCAAATAAAGATATCGCAGGGGGAATAATGCAAATAGAAAGCAGGTCTAACAGCTGCGTTATCTAACAAGACCATAAAGCCTTGGAAGCCATTCAGAAGGAGGCTTTTTTGTGATGCCGAGGCTACAATTCACGAGGAAGGTATCACAATTATTAACAAATATGTACCTGGTAACACAGAAACAACTTTCAAAGAGTGGAAATCACAGAAGATACAAGGGGAAATCAACAGAAATTCACTTGCAACAGAAAAATCCACAAT
The DNA here is from genome assembly GCF_022837055.1 of Prionailurus viverrinus. Classification (NCBI taxonomy): domain Eukaryota; kingdom Metazoa; phylum Chordata; class Mammalia; order Carnivora; family Felidae; genus Prionailurus; species Prionailurus viverrinus. The sequence goes on from NC_062567.1 coordinate 136,995,795, forward strand.
GCCACTCCATCCATTAGATGTCAAGAGGACATTCTTAAGAAGGAGATACAAGACTTGTGGGACGTGGCCAACGAGACACTGTACAGACCTACACTGAACTCTGAACTCTGGTAATGGCCAGTACGTCTTCTTAAAAGTACGTGAAACATCCCCCACATTGACCACATCTTTTGCTTTAAAGACAATCTCATTAAATTCCAAAGCATAGAAATAATACACCCATCATTCTCTTTTTACAAGTAACCAAACTAGAAGTTAATTATAGCGTTAACCAAACAAAAAGTCCTCCTTACCAACATCCCATTAAAGAGCACTTGGAAGAAGAATATAGAATATAGAATATAGAATAAAATTAGAATAAAATATAGAAAAAAAGTACAGAATTTCATAAAAATAATAATAATGAACATTGGGGCGCCTGGATGGCTCAGTCGGTTAAGCGTCTGACTGCAGCTCACGTCAAGATCTTGTGAGTTCAAGCCCCGCGTTGGGCTCTGTGCTGACAGCTCAGAGCCTGGAGCCTGCTTTGGATTCTGTGTGTGTGTCTCTCTCTGCTCCTCCCCTGCTTGTGCTCTGTCTCTCCCTCAAACATAAATAAACATTAAACAAAATTTTTTTTTAAATAATTAAAACAAAAAATATAAGAATCTCCAGAATACGGTCAAGCAGGAATAAAATGACCCCAGCCTTAAACAAAAAGGAATATCAATAAAGATGAAAATAGAAACATAAATAAATATCCAACAGAAAAAGCTAAAACAGGAGCAACAAGGTTAAGCCAAAGAAAGTGGAAAAAAGAAGTAACAAAAGTACAAAAGAGTTAAAACAAATGTAGTAGAACCAGTGAGTGCAGCCCAAATCTGGTGCTCAGCTGAATTATGAGGGGATCAAATAAAAAGTGCTGGGTTGGGGAGGGGTGAGAGGGAGGAAGCCCACAGAGACAAAATTAGAAATAACAAAGGGTAAATAGCCATTGAATCCAGAAGAACTTATTCTTTTAAATGGTAAGATTACTTTGTAAATCGTATGCAAAGAAAGTTAAATGCCCACATGAAATAATTTCCTAACAACATGCGATGTACCAAAATTGACCCCTTTAAAGAGAAAGAATCTAAATAGGGCAGATACCACCGTATAAATAGAGGGGGGTAGTTAAAGGGCACTAACCCCCTCCAAACACCATCTCCCCAGGGACAGCAGACCGAGTTTTAGTAATTAATAACAGTGCTACTTAAACCAGGGCCACAGCACAGGGGAGTATGGAAAACTTCCAAATACCTTCTATGAGGCTAGTAAAACCCCCATCACCTGATAGGAATTTTATTAGAAACCCAAAGTACTGGGGCGCCTGGGTGGCTAGTCGGTTGGGTGTCCGATTCTCGATACTGGCTCAGGTCATGATCCCAGGGTCATGGGATTGAGCCCTTGGTCAGGCTTGATGCTGAGTATGGAGACTGCTTAAGATTCTCTCTCTCTCCCCCCCCCACCCTCCCCTGCTCATGCTCTCTCTCTCTCTAAAATAAAACAAACAAACAAACAAACAAAACCAAAGTTCTGACCATCTTCCTTATGGCCGCAGATGAACAAAAAGGTGAAGCAGGATTGAACAGAAGTGTGCAGGAAGTGGTCGACGTTACAAACTGTGGGAATATAATCCATCAAGTAAGTAGAACCAAACAAAAGGATCATCTGACCATTCCAAAACCAAGAGATGCTTTTTATGAAATCGACCCTGCCTGGGTTAAAAACACTTGATAAATTGGCATTTGAAGTATCGAAGAGTTAGCACAGTCCTCAACGGACACACAGATAGATGGGAGGAAAATGGGGGTGCCCACGTCTCTCCAACCCCTTAGAACTGCACTGAAAGTATTAGACAGGGCGGACAAATTGGAGGCCCAGGACCTGGAAAAGAACAGGAAAATATAAAACCAGTTCTGTTTGTGCTTGATAAAATCTTGAAAACATCTCCATTTCAAGGAAGAACAGTTACAAAAAAGAAAAAGAGAACTCTAAAGCAGGATTTTATAAAATCATCAAGGACTTCTGCTTCTGGCAAAAGATGGATTAATTGTTCCTCTTCCTCCAACCAAGTCCAGCTGAAGACCCTGGACATTCTCCATGAAGCAAAACCATGAGAAGTCTCTAGGAGGAGAAGAGTAGACAGGTTGGCTTTGGGACCAGGGAGAAACATGGCAGCAAGCTCCCTGGCTAGTTTATTTTTTGCCTCCTATGTCCTAGACGTGGGACTGGGCAACAGGCAAGCTGGAAATGTCACTGGGTGCAAAAAACCCAGAAACAACCCCAAGAGCCCGTTCACTCTAACCACAGGTCAAGGAAAGGGGCAGGGGTGCAGGAGAGAACTTTTAGACAATACCACTCTACTGCAGAAAGATCTGTGGTCTGAGCTCCACTCGCACCAACAAAGGCCATTCCCACTCTGGCAGGGAGGAGATGCGCTCTGCTCTGGCTGGGCTGGTGCCCCGTCCTGCCTTCCAGAGCGGGGTGACAAAGACAACAGTGTGGGCACCACAGGCACACCTGCTCAGCAGCAAACACGGGCCTATGTGAGACACCGTCATAGGATCAAACAGACGTGTCTGGGTCCCCACAGAGCACCACTCATCAGACCAGGACTTGGGAAGAGCTCATGCCCAACGTGAAGACCGAGGTATCAGTCTGACAAAGACTCCAGAGAAGCTGGCAACAGCTCTTCTGTGAGCGGTCCTGAGCACACTTAGAAGCAGAAGTAGGAAGCAGAGCGATCGAAAGTCGGGCACAGAAATATGCCCGCAAAGAAAGACAAATCAGAACTGAGAATTGAACGATACCACTGAGGCAGGAAGCCCGGTGCCTGGGACCATTCCAACATCACAATGGAGAACAACCTGGAGGGAGGCCGGGGAACTGGAAGATGGAGCGGGAACAGCCCTGACAGAGCAGAAAGAAAGCCGCAAAAGAGATACAGGCAAAACCTCGGGGGCCCGTGGGATTACGACAAACGTCTAAACTTTGTGTCACTTTGTTCCCAAAGGAGAGGAGAAAGAGGGAGGGGCTGACGACTACCCAGACTGGCGAGGTACATAAATCTACAGACTCAAGAAGATGAAACAAACTCATGGGGAATAAACCTGAAGAAACCCATGCCACGGTACATCCTAATTAAACTTCCGGAAGGTAAAAGCAAAAAAGAAAAAGAAAAAAATTGAAAGCAGTCAGAGAGAGGAATAACACCTTACCTGAAGGGCAAAAAAAAAATTTGAATGACAGTGAATTTCTCATCAGAAACCTTGCAAGCCAGAAGAAAATAACACAATATGGTTCAGGTACTCAAAGAAAATCCCCAAATCCTTTCCATACTCAGTGAAAAGATCCCTCAAGAACGAAGGGAAGTCTGGACATTCTCAAGTGAAGGAAAAGTTAAAAGAATCTGTCACCAGCAGACCTGCCTTGAAAGAAGAAGGGGTAAAGGAAGTTCCCAATATAGAAAAGGAAGGATGGCAGAAGGAGCCTTAAAACATCAAGAAGGAAGGAAGAACACAGTTAAAAATATAGACAAATGCAGTTGGCTTTCCTTCTCTTCTTGAATCTTACAAATTATACTTGATGGCCGAAGCAAACGTTATAACACTGTCTGATGTGGCTCTAAATATATGCGGAGGAAATATTTAAGGCAATTTTATCACAGATTGTGGAGGTAAAAGATTGTAAAGAGAAGTGAGGTTTCCATACTCGAAGCCAGTTAGCAAATGTGGACACCAGTGGATTGTGGTAAGTTACGTATATACAGTACAGTACAAGAGCGACCACCAAAAGTGCTATATAAACAGATACACTTAAAAACACTATGCCCGGGTGGCTCAGTCGGTTAAGTGTCCGACTTCGGCTCAAGTCATGACCTCCCGGTTCGTGGGTTCGAGCCCCGCATGGGACTCTGTGCCGACAGCTCGGAGCCTGGAGAGAACAAATAGAAAACCGGAATTAAAATGGCAGACGTAAAAGCCCTAACATATCAGCCGTCACATGAATACACCGGTCAAGATACAGATGGTGGTAGGGTGGGTTCAAAAGAATGGCTCAGAAACTCACCTCAAATACGACCACACAGGCATGTCCAAAGTAAAAGGCTGCAGAAAGCTCTGCCATGTAAACATTAATCACAGAGAAGCAGCAGTGGTGAAATTAATATCAGATGAAGTAGGCTTTGAAGCAAAGAAAATTACCAGAGAGGGACGGGGACGTTACCTAATGTTATTAGGGTCAATCCACTAAGGAGACACAGAACCCCTAAATTTGCGTGTGCCAAACAACAGAGCTGCAAGGTAGGGGAAACAGCGCCCCGTAGAACTACAAAGGGAAACGGGAAAACCCACGGTTGAGACTGGACACCTCTGGACCACGGTCTTGAAAATTGATGGAATAATACACGGAAAACCAGCAAGGTAGAAAAAACCCAGCAATACCATCAACCAACGGGACCCAACCGACACTTACAGAGTGCTCCATCTAGCAACAGCAGAGCACATGTTCAAGTGCCCACAGGAATCTATCAAGATGGACAGAAGGCATCACCTCCTTGGCCATGAAGCTAATCCTCACAGATGCAAGAAGAATGGAAGGAGTGCGGTGCGTTCCTGAGCCCAACGGAGCCAAACTAGAGACGAATCACAGAACAGACACAGGGTATTTTCCAGACACTTGGAACGGAAGCAACACACTCCTGAATAACCCATGGGTCAAAAGAAGAAACCTTGAGGGAAATTAAAACGACAACGACAACAACAACAACAACTTCGAACTGAATGCAATTGCGAATATAATCTGGGCACAGCCCAAAAAGTGAAGGGAGGGAAATGACAATACTAATGTACCTGCTAGAAAGGAAGAGAGTCTCGGATAACTGGTCTAAGCTTCCACCTCGAGAGCCTAAATCGGAAAGGGTGAGGTGAACCCCTGGAAAGCAGAAAGAGGAAGTAATAAAGCTGGGAGCAGAAATTAAAAAAAAAAAGAATGTAGAGAAGATGTCAATTTTACCCAAATTAATATACAGGTTGAATGCAATGCCCATTGGTCTCAAGAAAGAATTTTTTGGTGGAGATAGACGGGATTATTATAAAATGTATATGGAAAGGCAAAAACACTAAAATGGCCAAAATCAGTCTATCTGATATCTTTTTATTTTTAATTCTGGTAAATGACATACAGCCTAAAATTCACCGTCTTAACCCTTTTCAAGTGTATATAGCACGGTGGCATTAAGTACATTCGCGTTGTTGTACTTCTGTCTCCAGAAATCTTCCCATCTTGCAGAACTGAAGCTCTGTCCCCATGAAACACATCCTCCCAATCCCCCCACGCCTGTCCCTGGAGCCCACCAGCTGCTTTCTGTCTGTGAATTTGGCCCCTCCAGGGACCTCGTACAAGTACAATCACATAGCTCTTGTCTCCTTGGCGGGCTCCACTTCTCATCATGTCCTACGTCAGGCAAAAGACATGAATGAATAATTCAATTGAAACAGGGCTTAGCCCCGTGAAAAGGCACCCAGTCTCACCTGTAAAGAGAGATGCAGATCAGAGCGACACTGAGATAATTTCGCTCATCCACCAGGAGGAAGACCCTACAGCACGACAACATACAGAAATGGAGACACTACAGAGGAACAGGGGCAGTGGCGCACTGTGGCCGAGAATGTTTGCACCCCCGATGGCAGACATAAAGCAGTGTCCCACAGAGTTGTATATATACCGTTCCCACTGCCAGGAATCTACCCCAAGGATCCAGTGACAGGCATATGGAAAGATGGTGACACTAGCCAGTGCATTTGGAGTGGGGTTGATGGGTGAGGTTCTGGCTCCTCCCTCCCAGAGCTGCAGCCACGCCCATGCCCCTGCCCCGTGTGTGCACGTGCTCTTTGCAGTTAAGTTTTCAAAAGTAAAATATTTTGTCTTTTTTTTTTAAGGAGATACTTCCCAACTGCATAAATGTTGGGTCCCACAAGACCTGGATCGTCTCTGTGCCCCAGGTAGTTCACTAGAACACTGTTGGAAACAGGACTGGACTGAAACAACCCCGAGTGAGGACGGGTAGGAAACATAAACCCTGGGATGGCACAGGCTTATCTCTGCCCACCGTAGGGTCAGGCCAGGTATGTCATCACAACAGAAAAGAGCAAGGTGGGAAAAGTGTATGACGTTGGCTGTATTTCCAATAAAGCAGAGGACACGTGCATGCACATTTGTCTAAATATGTAACATGTAAGCACATATATGCGTGTATTATATATGTATATGTGTATGTTAAAAATAATAGAATGTAAACCACAAGCTAAAACAAATAAACATATAAATACACAAAGTTACCTATGGTGCAAAGGAAGGAACACGGTAGAGTAGAAGACAAACGTCTTTGAATATAGATTTGACTTTGAAACCACACACATATATTACATAATTTAAAACAAAAATAAATATAAAAGGCAATCTTTATGGGGCTCCTGGGTGGCTCAGTTGGCTGAGTGTCCAACTCTTGATTTCAGTTCAGGTCATGATTTCACGGTTCATGGGACTGAGCTCTGTATTAGCACAGAAATGGCTTGGGATTCTCTCTCTCCCTCTCTCTCTCTGCCCCTCCCCTCCCTCCAAATAAATGAACATTAAAAAAAATGTGTGTGTGTGTGTGTGTGTGTGTGTGTGTGTAAAGGTCAATCTCTAGATCCAAAAGCAAAATGAAACACAAGAACTTAATTGTATACCAAGTGGCGACCAAGTCCCACAGAGAGCTATTCCTTCAAGTGACTTTAGGGAAAGCGATTTGGCCGTGCATTCCCGGGGCTCGTGTCAGAAGGACAAATAGAATGCCCTACTTGATGCCTCAAGCTGCTTTCAGACATCAGATTGCTGGTGGTGGTGACTCAGTTGCTGAGGCAGCTGTGTGTATGTGTGTGTGTTGAGGGGTAAAGTGAGCTGGTTGCGATGTTGGTCGTGGGAAGGGGATATTGGGTGGATGTAACAAAGGGAAAGATATCTTCCTTGAAAGGTGTGGAGATGAACAACAGTTCAGCAGCAGTGAGTGCCCCATGTCCAGACTGCAAGCAAGCAGGGCTTCCAGGTGGAATGGTTAGTTCTGGGTGTGCAGTAGGAAATGCAAGAGAAGAGCCCCGAATACCTTGTGCCAGAAAGCCAGGAGGGGCCCCAGCGACTGGGCTGGCGTCCTTGGCGCTCAGACAGGCCACCAGCTGTGTGGAAGGCTTCTCCCACACAGCGTGCTATGAAGGCTCGCCCGAGGTGTAGCACGTGCCAGAACTCCATCCTTTCTTCCGGCTGAACCCTGTTCCATTCTGTGCGTGGTCCACATTCCACGGGTGGACCTTCGAGCGGTCGCCGTCTCTCAGCCAGCATGGCAGGATAGATACGCTGTGAGCTCTCTTGCATGCATTTTGTTTGCAATGGTGACAGGCTCTGGGACTACATAGTGGGGTGGGGGGCAGGGCTGCAAAACCTGGGTGATGTCCTTAATGCCCCAAACCACATGGTGTAACGTAGCGGTAGGAGTCAACTTTTTGTCACGCTGGTTTTGCCACAATTTTAAAGAGTCTTGAAGAAAGAAAAAGAAAACCCACAAGGGACTCAGAGGCAATGAAGAAGTTCCCCAAGCCAGAGATGGGGCATTTTAGCATCATTAAGTTCACGACTACAGTGAACACGAAACACTGGACAGGTTTTGAGCCTTGAGTTTGTACTAAAAACCTGGTCACTGCTGGAGTATGAAGATATGATACACACACACACGCGCACACACACACACACACACACACACACACATACATGTAATGGAATACTACTCAGCAATGAAAAAGAATGAAGTCTTGCCATTTGCAACAACGTGTATTGTCCTAAGCGAAATAAGTTGGCCAGAGAAAGACAAATATTATATGACTTCACTCACACGTGGAATTTGAGAAACTCAACAGATGAACATAGGAGAAGGGAAGGAAAAATAAGATGAAAACAGAGAGGGAAGCAATCTCTAAGAGACTCTTAAACATGGAGAACAAACTGAGGGTTGATGGGGGTGGAAGGATGGGGGGATGGGCTAAATGGGTGATGGGCACAAAGGAGGGCACTTGTTGGGATGAGCACTGGGTGTTATATAAAGTGATGGGTCACTGGGTTCGCCTCCTGAAACAATTACTACACTATCTGTTAACTAACTCAAATTTAAATTAAAAAAAATAATTTTAGAAAACTGATAAAAGGAAAGAAATGAGCATCTATCCCGCTCTGCATGTAAGAGCTTTACTCCTGGGTAAAGAGATAATGGGAACAGGAAGCTTCTTTTTGTACGCATATTGTATCGAAGCTGCTCAGTCAAGAATCGACGCTGGGCTTCGAATGCCGAAGCTTCGACCCTCTGTGTGTCAGTGGACCTACCGTGAGCACCGACGACGGCCAACGTCAACACTCGAGACCCCAGCAGGTGTGGGGCGTCCCTGATGGAATCCTGGCCCAGCGGGGGAATCCTCCGGCTGACAACGCAAATGGGACTCAATTGTGCTTCACAATCTAACTCATGACTTATGGGAGCCATGCGGCCAGTGATGAACAGTGATAAACCTGTTTATCATCAGAACCTAGATTCCGGCGATGGG